>NW_025764959.1:0-1200000 GCF_003918875.1 Haliotis rubra
TTGTTTTGAATATGATGCCCACAGTTTTAACATTAATGTGAACCCCCATTTCTGAGCCCAGTTTTGGATGTGGTTTAGCATTCTTTGGGAATTTGATTGTAGCTTGTTTTCCTGAGGTGGATGATGTCCAAAATGAAATGTCATGTGAACCACAGTAGAAATTTCTGGCCACTTGTCCGGAAAAATGTCATTTATCATAAAATTGAATAGTGTTAGGGAAATTATGCTCCCCACAGTTCATTTTCTAGTGGGAAAGGGTCGAGACAGTATTTATTATTGATTGTGTATTTGTCTGTTATTAAAGAAATGGCAGAATGAAATTTAGAATCCACTTCCCGTGTATGGCATTTTCTTGTAGTTTTTGTATTAGGCCGTTGTACCCAGATCATGTATCCAGCTTTGCTGAAATCTATAAAATAGCCAGCGTGTATTGATTTTTGTGCTTGGGCTACTATATCATGTTCAAATGTAAAATGTGATCAAAGTTTGTAATGAGGTAAGCCAGCTTAATTGTATTGGCGTGGGTTTGAATTTGGTGAAGATGGCGTTTCGTGGTTTTCCATGAGAGATGGGTATGTTTCTAATGGTCCAGATATGGTTGAATAGGGTGAGTGCTAAGAAGTTTAGGATGTTTGGTGGTGAGTTTGTTTGAGTATGGTGTAGCGGTGTAATGTTATCTGGACCAGGGGCTGAGGGCTGTTTTATGTTTTAAGGCTGCCTTAAGTTCGTGTATGTTTATGTTTTTTGTTTATAGGTAGATGTATGAGTGGGAGATTGGTTCGAGGTGAGTAGAGGGGTGGGTGTTTTTAATGGTGTTTTGGAAGAGTTAGCTGTGTAGTTGGTGGAAGGCTGCTAGTGTCCGAGAAGTGGGCAGCAACAGCATTAAGCTTTATCTTTGTTTGTGGGAGGCTTCGAAGGTTAGGTTGAATAATGGATTTGGAATTTCCCTGCGGCTTTAAATTTTTTCCCATTTTTCTAGAGTTATGTTGATTTTTAGCCTGAAGGGGTTGAACTTAAAGATTTTCTCCAATGTTCCTTTTTTGCTGCCTTGATTAATTTGTTTTTGTATTATTTCCTGAGTTTTTTGCAGCTAAATGTAATTTGAGACGGTCCCTCTTTTGATTTATTAGGGCCTTTTCTTGCCTTCTCTGGCGTTAATTATATCTTGGCTCCACCATGGGACTGTTTTTGCTGTAGTGGTCCAGAAATGTGGGTATGCATGTATTTGTTATATTGATGATGGGTGTTTGTAGAGTTGTGAATTACAAAGTTTCTGTGTCAGTAAGTTTATAATGTTTGATAGGTCGATTTGATTGCAGGTTTGGTGAGTTTGTTCCAGTCTGCTTTGTGTATATTGTATTTGATTTCGGCGCTAGAAGTAGGGTAGTTTAAGGGAGGTTTGTATATGTGATTCTGGTGTAAGAAGTGAAAGATATGGTGATTTTTATGGGGCAGTGGTCACTGCCGCATTAATCCATGTACCTCCCATGCACCTATGCTTTTGAGGTGTGTGGGCGTGGTGATTGATGAATCTATTGCAGTTGGAGATTGGGCGTGGGAGAAGGGGTATCTGGTGGGTTGATTGTCGTTTTGGAGTGTGATGAGGTTGTAGTCGTCTAGCCAGTTAGTTAGAGAGAAAACCGTTGTTATCAGTATAGGGGTTTTGTGCCCCATAATGGATGAGGTGAGAGTTTAGGTCCCCGAGGGATAAAGGTGTTGGGCGTTAAGCATCTCTTTAAGCGATATTATGACCTAAATCTTAGAGGGTATAAGTTTAATAGAGGGTCTTCTGTAGAGTATTTATAGAAGAGTTAATAGTTTATTATTTATTGTAGTTTTATTGCCAGGACTTCTAAGTTAGTAAGTTTGAATGTCAATTTCTGAATAACTGAGCGTTTATTTGAGATGAATATTCCCAGTCCCGCTGCTGGACCCGGGAGATTTATTGGCCGGGGTCTATCCCCTTCCCTGATATAATTGTGCAACCGGGATTTTAGAGAGCGAATTTTAATGGTGAAAGTTTTGTTTCTTGCTTAAGAATATTATTTGGGGCAGAAATTTTGTTTGGGCAGTATGTACCTTAAGCTCATACCCGTTTGCCTCAGAGGCCATTTACAATTCCCATTGTATCAGAGCCATGACTGCAGTAATTTGGAGATATGATGACTATAATAAATGTGGATGGGGCAGAAATTTTTGAAGAGAGAGGTTGAAGCAGCTAGGGTAGCTGAAGTGGTGGGTTGTTTTTATAGAGAGGGATTTAACTGCTATGATGAGACCAGACTGGGCTTGTGATATAGTATTTGCTCTCTGCGATGCAATGCCATGTAATTTTTTGGCTGTAAGGATTGATTTCATGAGTACTGCTGCAGTGATGAATTCAATAATGAGGTTTAAAATTGTGGTTTTATTTTTTGTGGGGTGGAAGTGTAAGATTTGTTTGTGGGGCAGATGGTGAGTGGATTATTTGGGGTGGAGTGACCAGGGCCTTTTGGTGAAGCGGGTGAAGGAGGGCTGGGGGGATGGAAAGATGTGGGGAGGAGTGGTTGGATGGGGGAGGTTTAGCGAGTGGGTGGGGGCAGTTTTGGAACAGGGGGGCTGGGGCTGGGGATGAGGGAGACTTTGATGGCCAGGACGGAGGTAAGTACCTGCGGTGGTCAGCCTGGGTTTGCTGGGCTGGGCGGGTGGCGTCTGGGGAGGTTTGGATGTTGAGGGTGGGGAGTGAGTAGGATGGAGGCTGGCGGGCCTAGATTTGGTAGGGCGGGTGGGGCGGCAGGAAGGGCGGAGGTGTTGCGGAAGAGGAGACAGTTTGAGGGAGGAGATAGATAGTAGGGAGTAATTGTTTTGTGGGTGGTGCCGCTTGGGCAGGTCAGTTTGTTTGAGGTGCCGTTGATTTTATTTGTGTCTGTTTTGTGGGGCATGATTTGGTGAGTGTTCCAGAGTTGGCAGTGTATAATATGTAGTGTGGTGATGTTCATGCATGTCTGACATTTTGGAAGCATAGTGAATAGTTTTTACAGTTGTCTGTTGTGTGATTGAATTGAAAGCAGTTTTACTGTGTTGGGTTTTTACGGATAAAATTTTGTAGTTTAACGCCAAATGCGATGTAGGTTGGTAGTGCGACGAAATGTGAGGAAGGTTATCTGGGTATTGGGCTGGTTTGCGATGGCTGTTTTGTGTTTATTGTTTTGTAGTCTGTGATTTTGCCGGTTTGATGGTATTTTGCAATGTGTATGTATTCTGAATGTCTGTTGCGCTTCCCCTGCGATGTGACGACCGTGTTTGTGTTCGCCACTGAAAGCCCCATTTTATCAGGTTTCGTCTATGTGTTTGAGTGCGTTGTTGAGTGAATGTTCATCTGGAATAAAGTTACTGAAACCTCTGCCACAGAAGTTTATGCATTTGTATGATGCTTGTTTCTGGCAGAGGGCAAATTTGTCAGAGTATGCGGATTAGGGTGCATGGTGCTGGTGGCGCAGGTATTTATTGGTTGTGGCTGCGGTGGGGGTGTCTGGTCATGTTTTGTTGGATTGTTGCTGCTTTCGGGAGAAATGTGAGGGCGTTTGGCTGGTGTTTTATGGGTGGTGGTGGTGCTGGTAGGCCGGCAGTTTCCATGGGTTGGGGTGGAGTACGCCGAAGTCTGCGGGCATGGGCTGATGTTGTTTGGAGAGGTGTACCGGGCGTCTATTGGTTGAGAACAGTGAACAGTGTGGGTAGAATGCATTGTGGTCGCGAGTGTGCGATCGAATTTGATGCCGGTGTTTGTTACGCTTTTCCGGCTCCAGCAGACGCTGGATCAATGAATGAATGAATGCGTGAATGAATGAATGTCAAAGTGAAGTACATCGGACTCTGGGGAAACCTTATACGCCCCTCAGTACAAACAAGTAGATTTTATATCACGAGTCGCCGCTTCAGTACAGATCCAGCTATACCGCAACTTCATTGCCGGATCGAAATGGACTTACGGTCCGAGCTTAATCAATCATGTGCTTGTCAAAACCAGCTAATTTGTAGTGGATATTGCCCATTGGCGACAGGGAGGTACAAGCCGTCGAACAGTACCCATTAATGAAACTTATTTGTAATAGTTATCCAGAGAAGTAAAACAGTTGCATTTCTTGACGTTTGAGTTTAACTCACCATTTTACCCTTTCACATCATAGTTTATGAGACGACTGGATTGTGTGGATAATGAAATCTTACCATAAAGATGTATATATAGCTGAAGAGGCGTTATCAGTAGAAGTATCTGAAGAGCGTGACAGCCTTGCTGTAACAGCTGAATGGTCAATACGGGGAGACCAGCCACACTGAGCCTATTCGATTTCACCACTGGCCCGATCTGTGTTCAGTTTCTTCAGGAATACACGATGACTTCAGGCTGATTGCCGTATTGAGTTTACTGTTCAGCTCCAGCTGGCAGCACAAATTAAAAGGCTGTTCTACTGGAACGAGATACTGTTCAACAGATACGTCACAATTATATTATCGTACCGCATAACGCATGAGGTCGTTATTGTGGCGTGAGCCGAGATATACGTCGACATCCGGACAGCATTTACCGATCACCGTTAATTCGCGCAACAGCAGTAACCGCAGTAATCCCTGGACGAAATCGCTTCAAAAGAGTTCATAATTAACGTTCGTCCAGACAAAGATCCTCACATTTATTCATCCAACATCCAGCAATTATGGTTCAATATCAGATTTTAACATTTCGAACAAGAATCAATAATCAGCGTTAATGCAGCGTGTCAGAACTGATTTCATCTATGAGTGTTCGGCGAGATCAAATGAACATATCAGCCGCCGTCGCATAGAGATTTCGGTTCGTCCGTTTATCGTCCGAATTCGTAGATGGTAAACACCTCCATCCCGACAGCCAGGAGCTGGCCCAGAACGCGCAAGGGTATCGGAACAAGTCTGTTTCGGTTTTAGCACGAGTGGTTATTTTATGCGATAGCGTACCGATAGTCACCATCGTCATGGAAGTGAGATCCGATCTTCAGGTTTATCCGACTGATTCATCATTGCAGGAGTCAGCATTTCGATACGAAGAGGATGAGCGACAGCACGTAGCGGGGATTATACAGTAGCTGTTTCGGCGAGATCGTTATTTGAATGATCGTTAATCAATCATGTGCCGTTCTATAAGCTGGCAAAGGAGGAGTTCAACAACTAACGCCATTCAATAATACCGATTAAAGTCGCAAGATTACCTTCATTTCTGTCGCATTGCTTTGTTACAGAGGAGCAACAAACATAATAAGAGAAAACCATCCATGCTTCCACGAAACCTCTATTTCCAACGACGAAACACTTCGCATATCAGAAAACTGCTAAAGTCAGCGCATGTGATCGTATTGTTCGCATTTCTTTTGATATCTTTGTTCATTTCACCTTCTTTCATCATAGACATCACGAAGGATATTAACCATTCGAATATCGTTTCAACCTTTACCATATAAAGATGTTGATTACGTGTACTTAATATCATTGGAGTTTAACGCATCAACGTAATACGTCTCCGTAACAGCCAGTTCTGAATAATATCAATAAGCGATAATACTAAGAGCCCACGACGACCACGTTCCGTGATGTTCCGATCTTCTTTCAGGGGAATGAGTTTTGAAATTTTGACGCCGGTTTCAGTTATTCAGTTCTTTCGTGCCGTGGCGATTGTCATTCAATCCTCCAGTTCGCCAAAGGTTCCACTGCGAGAGCACGAAATGACGATCGGCATGAGAGATGGTCATTATGATATAAACATGGTCAGCGAATGACAACGGTTCCGTCCAGCGTACCATAGTTGAAACTACGGTTACATTATTGATACGATCGTTATTAGCGCCATTTCAAAGAGTTTATATCGTGAACGTTGATTGTCGACTTCATTATTTACTATCAACATACCATGTTTGCTGGTCATGGTGATACCCGTGCACAACATAACAAAGCATATGTCGCCATCATATCAGAAGCGTTACGTAGAATTATGTCGTAGTGAAATGTTCATTCGCGAAGCGAGCCAGCATCCGCCTGCAGTTTCTTCATAGAGACGACACTCGTTTGTTCGTAGACGGTAAACACCTTCCAGGGTTCGCTGTGCCGTCGCTCCAGCCGTTCGTATCGGTGCGTCTGGTAGAGCATTTATCAAAACAAGTTTCTTCCGAAGCGTCGTGAGCACTAGCTTGCCATGTTGATATCATCTGACGTGATCTTCACGCATTAATACGGGCTGGGCGATATCTTCAGTTAACCGGACCTTTCAGGTTTATCGGCCCGTAGGAGTCGCGACGCCTGAAAGAAACAAACCAGCAGGCGGAGATGACGGGAAACCCACCGTAGTTAGCACGTTTGAATAGCGCAGATCGTAGTAACGCGTCTCGATCGAAATGGGACTATTGAAGCACGCTTAAACGAAACTTCGACTTTGCAGTAAAGCGATAATCAATTCAGTTCGGGAAGTCAGCGCGATGTCACCATACGAAGCTGGCTTGTTGGCAGGAGAAGTCGCCGTTAAATATAGCATTTGTCTTCATTGTACAAGAATAAAACAATAGAAAACTCGTTAGCAGGCAGCAGCGACTTCGCATGACGTGACCTTATACACCACCATACCTTCGTCTTCATCTATCACAAGCAGGATATTCGGCGACCCCCACGATGCAAGAGTAGCTGAAATCGTCTGCAATGGTCTGGCGTATCGGTTCTGGAGCTTATCATAAATGTTGAACAATGTTATCGGCCAGATGGGGACTTATCATGATGACACCGTCCTGCGTAGATAAATCTTCGTTCCGCGAATGAGTCGCCCCTGAAGATTCAGCTTCTTTGCGACGCCCGCGCGCATCGAGTTTAATCGCAAGCGATATACGAAACTATCGGCGGAGAGCAGCATTTTTTCCACCATAGCCCCATGCGGTCGCTGTCGAGTTGTACCCAACAGTGTTTCATTTTGCCGTTGTTATCCATGGCTTTTGGCCAGTTTACGTTATTAAAGAGCGACGTTTATAAGTGATGCCGGTTCCGGAATGTTTCAATAAAGAGCTTCATACCGGCATCCACGCATCATGACTTCATTGTCTATCTCATCAACATACCATCAACAATAGTGATTGCGCCACGTCAAAGTTAATGTAGCACTAGTTGAACCAGATTTCTGAGCAGAAGTCTTTGCCTTCACGAAGCGTCTCCCTGCCTCGTCCTCCGTCTCTATCGTCAGTTACTGATTTACCGATCGTCCGTCCCAAACGTTTGATTTTGCATCCGTTGTTCAAACGGGAAAACAGAAGCGAATTCAACGTCGCCCGGCGATAGCCTGATACATGTTGATTATAAGCGTTTGAGTAATCTGAAGTTTATTACACCGATAACCTGCGTCAGCCGACACTGAAAGAACTCTTTTCGCCGGAGATTTGCCGCCCACGCCCCACCAAATAAACAGCGGGGATTTATTATCAGCGATCGTTACGTAACTGAGCCACTTCGATTTACGGGATTCACTGGAGCACCAATCGCTGCTTGTCGAAACAAGCTGACTTCGTGCGGGAAGTTCGATGTTCACAATCGATAAAGTCGCTTCTGGTTTTATCGCTTTGGGGATAACAGAACATCATTCAAAACAAACGATAATATCAACAGAAAATCCCTCGGTAGCCAGTAGTGGCAAAGTCAGTATTGCATTGCAGCATCATTTAAACCGTCAGATTGTTGAAATCCAATATGTTGCGCATATAGTTTGAAGAATGAACATAAAGAAGTAATATCTTCGTCACAATGCCGTCAGACAGGGATATCATGTAAAGCGTTAACAAAATGGGGATTGAACGATCATTGTCTTGTAAGCTGATGTTCCGACTTCTGTTTTCAGCGTATCGAGCCAGGATGCCATTCGAAGAAGCCGTAGTGGTTAACATAGCTCACTGGGCATACTCAGGCGATAGAAATATGAAACATTCTCCGGTATATTTGCTGCCCCTTTCGTTGAGGTCATGGTCATTTGTTGTCAGCGAGGTTGTGCCGCTGGAATCCATCGTTCGGTTATCTGCTTTTGAACATTGTGATGTCCGCTTCAAGCCTTTGATACCAAGAGGAGAAAACGACCGAACTGCGTCACCATCTCGCCTATCTTCCACGCCTTTCGTCATTTTGCGCGGGCTTCTGACGGGTGTCATGCCCAATAATCTATTCTGTCCAATAAATGTGCTTAAAAAGCCATGGATAACCAACTAAAATGAAACACATTTAGATATTGACGATGGATTTTATCTTACACAACTCTCGGCTACGCCACAGCATAACATTTTTCAACCGTTGTCATTCCTTTGACCATATAAATGACCATGACATATCATAATGATTGAAGAAAACCACCCAAAATACTCTCTATCTCTCATACCTAATGTTTCAGAATGTCATCCTTTCTCGAATTGTACTCTATCCTTTGAAATGAACATGCCCCAGTGCTTGGGCTGAACCTAGGAGGTTAAAACTGTTAATGCATACAGCATACAATGCAAAAGAAAACTGAATCTTTCAAATTGGCATCAGCACAAGTCAAAAGTATTTCAAGAAAAAGCACTCGGTGTACAACATTCCCTGAAGAAACAGAACACGAAAGATCGGAACATCCTTACACAAGACAGTGGTCATCATTGAAATGGGCTCAGTTAGCAAGCTGGTCCCATCTGTACAATGCCCTTTTACATTATTGTGTATTCAAAGCAACATTTACACATGATAGAGTTGTATTACGTTGTCCTGTGCAACTCTCCAACAGAATTGTCACATATGTATTCAAGATGTACTTTCTACCCAATCTAACACACACATGAACTGTCTTCAAACTATATATACACATCTTTATATGGTAAGGTTTCAAACAATCTGACGTTCACCAAGTATTGTTTCAGATGGACAATATCCACATACAAAAGTCTCAGATCATTCGTGATATATATCTATGATGTAAGAAGAGGTAGAGAAATGGTGAGGTTAACAAATAAGGTGCTACGTCAAAGAAATGCAGACAATACAGTCCATACTTTGACTTTGCCTACTTTAAACAGGGATTTTCTGTTATTGTGCAAGTGGTTTTGTCGTTCTTATTTATTACAAATAGAGGTTTCGTGAAGCATAAGACGTTTTTCTGTTGCTATGTTTTTGTCAGCGGCCCTCTCCCTCTACCAACAAAGCCAATGCATTAGAAGTAAGACGACGAAGGGCACCGTTAGATTAATCCCGACTTTATCAAGAAACGCTGATTGATATTCCCCGAGATAACGAGATTGGATTGGTTGAACTTTCCTCAGACCTCCCTTTACTACAAATTAAGCTTGTTTTGACAAGCACATGATTGGTGCTTCAAAGTGGACAATGAGATCCCATTTCGATCAAAGCCCAATGAAGTTGCAGTATAGCTTTGATCTCGCCACTGGCTTCCAAAACGCTCTCTTTGATGTATAAATCCCCACTTGTTTGTACTGAGGGCAAGTATAAAGGTTTCCCAGAGTCCGATGTACTTCACTCCATCTCAGCCTGCAGGACCGATCACACCCTCTTTCAATTATCAGAGCGTCACTGACTTCCTACAGTATTAGCTATAGGCCCGATATCAGTCCAGAATTGTGTAGATAAGTCCCTAGAAAATGGATCCAGTTCAAGTTGCCATCAAGCTGAGAGGTCTCCTTGTTGCCCATGACAATGCAGTGAAAGAGATCCTGACATTGGGGTAAATATCAACACTTCTTATCTGCCTGTAAAAATGCCAATATTTAGTACTCTGACCTTCAAAAATTGAAAAACCTCATGACTTTATTTTGATCATCTCTGCATTAAGACTTCTAATTACCCCCGTTTTACTTTTTTTTCAGACATGCAGGTGTACAAGCTGATGCAAAGATGACGGCCAACTCCTCCAACAACTGTATAATTCGAGGTGAACAGCTGATCCAGAGACGATGGGTACTGGAAGGTGTGAAGGGAGATGTTACCATCTACAGACAAATCAAGTGGCAAGAGGTGCAGGCCTGTGTAAATGCCATCACCAAAGATGTTTCTGGAGAGGGATACAGGAGGCGGATTGGAATGCTGAAACTTCCTTCAATGACGATGACGCTTCCTTCACCGAACCCGAGGTCGACAGCTCATACAGTGAGGACGACGAAGACCAGGAAGACCTCTACACCAACGACAGCAGCTACGATATGATGACTCTCAGTCGAGCTTTGTCTGTAGACGACTGTGCACTTCATAGACACGCTTAAGGGAAATCACAAGTTCCTGGCCACATCAGCTAGTGCTACATTAACTTTGTTATTGTTCTTGTTCAGAAATGTTGTGCAAAGAGCATCCTGTTATATTGTAACCATAATTGCTTGTTGATGGTTATGTTGATGAAATAAAATAATGAAGTCGATATTATAATCTTTGTCATTTGCTGACACGTTCACGACATCTTGAGGACAGACATTAGTATAGAAAGCTCTTTTGATACTAGAGAAACGATTCATTCAAGATGGCATCTCACAGTTTCACGCCTTTCGTCATTTGCGCGGGTTCTGACGGTGTCATGCCCAATAATCTATTCTGTCCAATAAAATGTAGCTAAAAGCCATGGATAATAACCAACTAAAATGAAACACATTTAGATATTGACGATGGGATTTCCATCTTACACAACTCCGGCTACGCCACAGCATAACATTTTCAACCGTTGTCATTCCTTTGACCATATAAATGACCATGACATATCATAATGATTGAAGAAAACCACCCAAAATACTCTATCTCTCATACCGAATGTTTCGTAATGTCATCCTTTCGACTGTACTCTATCCTTTTGAAATGAACATGCCCCAGTGCTTGGGCTGAACCTAGGAGGTTAAAACTGTTAATGCATACAGCATACAATGCAAAAGAAAACTGAATTCTTTCAAATTGGCATCAGCACAAGTCAAAAGTATTTCAAGAAAAAGCACTCGGTGTACAACATTCCCCTGAAGAAACAGAACACGAAAGATCGGAACATCCTTACACAAGACAGTGGTCATCATTGAAATGGGCTCAGTTAGCAAAGCTGGTCCCATCTGTACAATGCCCTTTTACATTATTGTGTATTCAAAGCAACATTTACACATGATAGAGTTGTATTACGTTGTCCTGTGCAACTCTCCAACAGAATTGTCACATATGTATTCAAGATGTACTTTCTACCCAATCTAACACACATGAACTGTCTTCAAACTATATATACACATCTTTTATATGGTAAGGTTTCAAACAATCTGACGTTCACCAAGAATTGTTTCAGATGGACAATATCCACATACAAAAGTCTCAGATCATTCGTGATATATATCTATGATGTAAGAAGAGGTAGAGAAATGGTGAGGTTAACAAATAAGGTGCTACGTCAAAGAAATGCAGACAATACAGTCCATACTTTGACTTTGCCTACTTTAACAGGGATTTTCTGTTATTGTGCAAGTGGTTTTGTCGTTCTTATTTATTACAAATAGAGGTTTCGTGAAGCATAAGACGTTTTCTGTTGCTATGTTTTTTGTCAGCGGCCTTCTCCCTACCAACAAAAGCCAATGCATTAGAAGTAAGACGACGAAGGGCACCGTTAGATTAATCCCGACTTTATCAAGAAACGCTGATTGATATTCCCCGAGATAACGAGATTGGATTGGTTGAACTTTCCTCAGACCTCCCTTTACTACAAATTAAGCTTGTTTGACAAGCACATGATTGGTGCTTCAAAGTGGACAATGAGATCCCATTTCGATCAAAGCCCAATGAAGTTTGCAGTATAGCTTTGATCTCGCCACTGGCTTCCAAAACGCTCTCTTTGATGTATAAATCCCCACTTGTTTGTACTGAGGGCAAGTATAAAGGTTTCCCAGAGTCCGATGTACTTCACTCCATCTCAGCCTGCAGGACCGATCACACCCTCTTTCAATTATCAGAGCGTCACTGACTTCCTGCAGTATTAGCTATAGGCCCGATATCAGTCCAGAATTGTGTAGATAAGCCCTAGAAAATGGATCCAGTTCAAGTTGCCATCAAGCTGAGAGGTCTCCTTGTTGCCCATGACAATGCAGTGAAAGAGATCCTGACATTAGGTAAATATCAACACTTCTTATCTGCCTGTAAAAATGCCAATATTTAGTACTCTGACCTTCAAAATTGAAAACCTCATGACTTTATTTTGATCATCTCTACCAAGACTTCTAATTACCCCGTTTTACTTTTTTTCAGACATGCAGGTGTACAAGCTGATGCAAAAGATGACGGCCAACTCCTCCAACAACTGTATAATTCGAGGTGAACAGCTGATCCAGAGACGATGGGTACTGGAAGGTGTGAAGGAGATGTTTACCATCTACAGACAAATCAAGTGGCAAGAGGTGCAGGCCTGTGTAAATGCCATCACCAAAGATGTTTCTGGAGAAAGGGATACAGAGGCGGATTGGAATGCTGAAACTTCCTTCAATGACGATGACGCTTCCTTCACCGAACCCGAGGTCGACAGCTCATACAGTGAGGACGACGAAGACCAGGAAGACCTCTACACCAACGACAGCAGCTACGATATGATGACTCTCAGTCGAGCTTTGTCTGTAGACGACTGTGCACTTCATAGACACGCTTAAGGGAAATCACAAGTTCCTGGCCACATCAGCTAGTGCTACATTAACTTTGTTATTGTTCTTGTTCAGAAATGTTGTGCAAAGAGCATCCTGTTATATTGTAACCATAATTGCTTGTTGATGGTTATGTTGATGAAATAAAATAATGAAGTCGATATTATAATCTTTGTCATTTGCTGACACGTTCACGACATCTTGAGGACAGACATTAGTATAGAAAGCTCTTTTGATACTAAGAGAGAAACGATTCATTCAAGATGGCATCTCACAGTTTCACGCCTTTCGTCATTTTGCGCGGGTTCTGACGGTGTCATGCCCAATAATCTATTCTGTCCAATAAATGTAGCTAAAAGCCATGGATAATAACCAACTAAAATGAAACACATTTAGATATTGACGATGGGATTTCCATCTTACACAACTCCGGCTACGCCACAGCATAACATTTTCAACCGTTGTCATTCCTTTGACCATATAAATGACCATGACATATCATAATGATTGAAGAAAACCACCCAAAATACTCTATCTCTCATACCGAATGTTTCGTAATGTCATCCTTTCGACTGTACTCTATCCTTTTGAAATGAACATGCCCCAGTGCTTGGGCTGAACCTAGGAGGTTAAAAACTGTTAATGCATACAGCATACAATGCAAAAGAAAACTGAATCTTTCAAATTGGCATCAGCACAAGTCAAAAGTATTTCAAGAAAAAGCACTCGGTGTACAACATTCCCCTGAAGAAACAGAACACGAAAGATCGGAACATCCTTACACAAGACAGTGGTCATCATTGAAATGGGCTCAGTTAGCAAGCTGGTCCCATCTGTACAATGCCCTTTTACATTATTGTGTATTCAAAGCAACATTTACACATGATAGAGTTGTATTACGTTGTCCTGTGCAACTCTCCAACAGAATTGTCACATATGTATTCAAGATGTACTTTCTACCCAATCTAACACACATGAACTGTCTTCAAACTATATATACACATCTTTATATGGTAAGGTTTCAAACAATCTGACGTTCACCAAGAATTGTTTCAGATGGACAATATCCACATACAAAAGTCTCAGATCATTCGTGATATATATCTATGATGTAAGAAGAGGTAGAGAAATGGTGAGGTTAACAAATAAGGTGCTACGTCAAAGAAATGCAGACAATACAGTCCATACTTTGACTTTGCCTACTTTAACAGGGATTTTCTGTTATTGTGCAAGTGGTTTTGTCGTTCTTATTTATTACAAATAGAGGTTTCGTGAAGCATAAGACGTTTTCTGTTGCTATGTTTTGTCAGCGGCCTTCTCCTCTACCAACAAAGCCAATGCATTAGAAGTAAGACGACGAAGGGCACCGTTAGATTAATCCCGACTTTATCAAGAAACGCTGATTGATATTCCCGAGATAACGAGATTGGATTGGTTGAACTTTCCTCAGACCTCCTTTACTACAAATTAAGCTTGTTTCGACAAGCACATGATTGGTGCTTCAAAGTGGACAATGAGATCCCATTTCGATCAAAGCCCAATGAAGTTGCAGTATAGCTTTGATCTCGCCACTGGCTTCCAAAACGCTCTCTTTGATGTATAAATCCCCACTTGTTTGTACTGAGGGGCAAGTATAAAGGTTTCCCAGAGTCCGATGTACTTCACTCCATCTCAGCCTGCAGGACCGATCACACCCTCTTTCAATTATCAGAGCGTCACTGACTTCCTACAGTATTAGCTATAGGCCCGATATCAGTCCAGAATTGTGTAGATAAGCCCTAGAAAATGGATCCAGTTCAAGTTGCCATCAAGCTGAGAGGTCTCCTTGTTGCCCCATGACAATGCAGTGAAAGAGATCCTGACATTAGGTAAATATCAACACTTCTTATCTGCCTGTAAAATGCCAATATTTAGTACTCTGACCTTCAAAATTGAAAACCCTCATGACTTTATTTTGATCATCTCTACCAAGACTTCTAATTACCCCGTTTTACTTTTTCAGACATGCAGGTGGTACAAGCTGATGCAAAAGATGACGGCCAACTCCTCCAACAACTGTATAATTCGAGGTGAACAGCTGATCCAGAGACGATGGGTACTGGAAGGTGTGAAGGAGATGTTTACCATCTACAGACAAATCAAGTGGCAAGAGGTGCAGGCCTGTGTAAATGCCATCACCAAAGATGTTTCTGGAGAAAGGGATACAGAGGCGGATTGGAATGCTGAAACTTCCTTCAATGACGATGACGCTTCCTTCACCGAACCCGAGGTCGACAGCTCATACAGTGAGGACGACGAAGACCAGGAAGACCTCTACACCAACGACAGCAGCTACGATATGATGACTCTCAGTCGAGCTTTGTCTGTAGACGACTGTGCACTTCATAGACACGCTTAAGGGAAATCACAAGTTCCTGGCCACATCAGCTAGTGCTACATTAACTTTGTTATTGTTCTTGTTCAGAAATGTTGTGCAAAGAGCATCCTGTTATATTGTAACCATAATTGCTTGTTGATGGTTATGTTGATGAAATAAAATAATGAAGTCGATATTATAATCTTTGTCATTTGCTGACACGTTCACGACATCTTGAGGACAGACATTAGTATAGAAAGCTCTTTTGATACTAAGAGAGAAACGATTCATTCAAGATGGCATCTCACAGTTTCACGCCTTTCGTCATTTTGCGCGGGTTCTGACGGTGTCATGCCCAATAATCTATTCTGTCCAATAAATGTAGCTAAAAGCCATGGATAATAACCAACTAAAATGAAACACATTTAGATATTGACGATGGGATTTCCATCTTACACAACTCCGGCTACGCCACAGCATAACATTTTCAACCGTTGTCATTCCTTTGACCATATAAATGACCATGACATATCATAATGATTGAAGAAAACCACCCAAAATACTCTATCTCTCATACCGAATGTTTCGTAATGTCATCCTTTCGACTGTACTCTATCCTTTTGAAATGAACATGCCCCAGTGCTTGGGCTGAACCTAGGAGGTTAAAAACTGTTAATGCATACAGCATACAATGCAAAAGAAAACTGAATCTTTCAAATTGGCATCAGCACAAGTCAAAAGTATTTCAAGAAAAAGCACTCGGTGTACAACATTCCCCTGAAGAAACAGAACACGAAAGATCGGAACATCCTTACACAAGACAGTGGTCATCATTGAAATGGGCTCAGTTAGCAAGCTGGTCCCATCTGTACAATGCCCTTTTTACATTATTGTGTATTCAAAGCAACATTTACACATGATAGAGTTGTATTACGTTGTCCTGTGCAACTCTCCAACAGAATTGTCACATATGTATTCAAGATGTACTTTCTACCCAATCTAACACACATGAACTGTCTTCAAACTATATATACACATCTTTATATGGTAAGATTTCAAACAATCTGACGTTCACCAAGTATTGTTTCAGATGGACAATATCCACATACAAAAGTCTCAGATCATTCGTGATATATATTTATGATGTAAGAAGAGGTAGAGAAATGGTGAGGTTAACAAATAAGGTGCTACGTCAAAGAAATGCAGACAATACAGTCCATACTTTGACTTTGCCTACTTTAACAGGGATTTTCTGTTATTGTGCAAGTGGTTTTGTCGTTCTTATTTATTACAAATAGAGGTTTCGTGAAGCATAAGACGTTTTCTGTTGCTATGTTTTTGTCAGCGGCCTTCTCCCTCTACCAACAAAAGCCAATGCATTAGAAGTAAGACGACGAAGGGCACCATTAGATTAATCCCGACTTTATCAAGAAACGCTGATTGATATTCCCCGAGATAACGAGATTGGATTGGTTGAACTTTCCTCAGACCTCCCTTTACTACAAATTAAGCTGGTTTTGACAAGCACATGATTGGTGCTTCAAAGTGGACAATGAGATCCCATTTCGATCAAAGCCCAATGAAGTTGCAGTATAGCTTTGATCTCGCCACTGGCTTCCAAAACGCTCTCTTTGATGTATAAATCCCCACTTGTTTGTACTGAGGGCAAGTATAAAGGTTTCCCAGAGTCCGATGTACTTCACTGACATTCATTCATTCACACATTCATTCATTCATTGATCAGCGTCCTTGGAGCCGGAAAAGCGTAACAAGCCGCAGCATCAAATTCGAAATCGCACACTCACTCGACCCTGGCGTCGCCATTTCTACCCACACTGTTCACTGACTTTCTCAACCAATAGCACCGGCAAGGGCGCCTAGCCACTGGCTCTTCGGGCTCCGGCCCCCCTCAAACAGCAAGTATAACTTGCCTACTATTTATTTCATAAACTGTAAATACTTAATCTCATCAATCATTTTGTAAATACTTTATCTTTGTCTTTCACCTTATATGTTTATTTTGTGCATTCTGTATATAGTACATGTAACACTCTACCCACACCCACTGCCCCCTCCCCAACTTTCAAACCCCTCCCCCCACCCCACCCCCAACATGTCCTCCCCACTACCTTCCACATCACTCTTCTCCACGCCAATTAAAGACTTCCCACAACTCACCTCTCCAAACAACATCAACCCCATACCCATAGACTTCGGCATAAATCTAGACCACCTACTCCCACCCCAACCCATGGAAACTGCCAAACCCCTACCAACACCACCACCACCCATAAAACCCAACACCCAACCAAACAAAAAACGCCCTCACATTTCTCCCGAAGCAACCCAACAATCCAACAAAAAAACATGTGACCAAGACACCCCACCGCAGCCACAACCAACCAAATACCTACTCCTAGCATTCGCCACCAACACCAATACACCCCTAAATCACACATACTCTACAAACAAATTTGCCCTCTGCCTCAAGAAACAACACATCACTTACAAATACATAAACTTCTGTGGCAGAGGTTTCAAAGTAACATTTCCAGATGAACATTCACTCAACAACACACTCAAACACACTTTAATAGACGGAAACACAATAAAATGGGAGAAACCGAGGTGGCAGACACAAACACAGGGGGTCATTCACATCGACAACAGGGAAACACCAACAGACATTCAAGAATACATACACATTGCAAATACCATCACAAACCAACCCAAAATCACAGACTACAAAACAATAAACACAAAACAACCATCCGCAAACAACCCCAATACCCAGATAACCTTCCTCACATTTCAATCAACCACCCTACCAACCTACATCACATTTGGCGCATTAAACTACAAAGTACACCCCATCCGTAAAAAACCCAACACAATGTAAAAACTGCTTTCAATTCAATCACACAACAGACAACTGTAAAAACTATTCACTATGCCCAAAATGCGGGTCAGACATGCATGACATCACAGAATGCACCCACACTACATATTGCATACACTGCCAAATACAAGGACACTCTGCAAATCAAAACACCTGCCCCATAAAACAGACACAAATATTAAAAATCAACAAGCACCTCAAACAAACTGACCTGCCCAAACCTGCAACTTACACCCACAAAACAATTACTCCCTACTATCACTATCGTCCTCCTCTCCCTCAAACATCTCCTCTTCCACAAACACCTCCGCCCCTTCCTACCACGCCCCCACCCGCCCTACCAAATCCCACAAACCCCGCCAACCTCCATCCCTACCTCCCTCCCAACCACCATCCCCTCCCCCAACATCCAAACCTCCCCAAACGCCTTAACCCACCCCGCCCCAACCCAATAAACCCAAACCCCAACCCACCACCAAGTACCCACCTCCAAATCCCCAACCCATCAAAACCACTACTCCCTCCTCCCAACCCCACCCCATCAAACCCACCCAAACAACCCCGTTCCAAAACTGCCCCCCACCCACTAAACCCCCATCCAACCACTCCCCCACATCTTCCATCCCCCAACCCTCCTTCACCGCTTCACCAAAAACCCGGTCACTCCACCCAAAAAATCCACTACATCTGCCCCACAAACAAATCTCACACTCACTTACAAAAAATAACCCACAATTTAAACCTCATTATTGAATTCATCACTGCAGCAATACTCATGAACAACCCCACAGCCAAAAAATTACACAACATTGCACGCAGAAACAAAATATATCACAAGAGTCTAGCTAGTCTCATCATAGCAGTTAAATCCCTCTCATAAAACAACCCACCACTAAGCTACCCTAGCACTTCAACCCTCTCTTCAAAATTTCTGCCCCATCCATGGCTTATTATAATATCATATTCCAAATTACCGCAGTCATGGCTCTGATACAATGGAATTGTAACGGCCTCCGAGCAAACGGGCATGAGCTTAAGGCACTCATCGCCCAAAACAAAATTTCGCCCCAAATAATATTCTTACAAGAAACAAAACTTTCACCAAAATTCGCCTTCAAAATCCCAGGCTACAATTATATCAGGAAGGATAGACCCCGGCCAATAAATCTCCCAGGTCCCCCAGCAGGGGGACTGGGAATATTCATCTCAAATAAACTCAATTATTCAGAAATTGACATTCAAACTACTAACTTAGAAGTCCTGGCAATAAAAACTACAATAAATAATAAACTATTAACTTTCATAAATACCTACAGAAGACCCTCTATCAAACTTATACCCCAAGATTTAGACAATATCGCAAAATTCTTAACGCCCAACACCTTTATCCTCGGGGACCTAAACTCTCACCACCCATTATGGGGCACAAAACCCTATACTGATAATAACGGTTTTCTCCTAACTAACTGGCTAGACGACCACAACCTCATCACACTAAACGACAATCAACCCACCAGATACCCTCTCTCCCACACCCAATCTCCAACTGCAATAGATCTTACAATCACCACCCCCACATACTCAAAAGCTTGCCTATGGAGGTACATGCAGACACATGGGGCAGTGACCACTGCCCCATAAAATCACCATATCTTCACTTCTTACACCAGAGATCACATACAAACCCCCAAACTACCCCCACTTCTAGCGCCGAAATCAAATACAATATACACAAAGCAGACTGGAACAAATTCACCAAACTCTGCAATCAAATCGACCCATCAAACATTATAAACACTGACATAGAAACTTTTAATTCACAACTCACAAACACCATCATCAATATAACAAATACATGCATACCCACATTTCCGGACCACTCAAGCACAAAAACAGTCCCATGGTGGAGCCAAGACATAATTAACGCCAGAAGGCAAGAAAAAGGCCCTTAATAAATCAAAGAGGGACCGTTCCAAATTACATTTAGCTAAAAACTCAGAAATAATACAAAACAATTAATCAAGGCAGCAAAAGGAACATTGGAGAAAATTTTGCTCAACCCTCAGGCTAAATCAACATAACTCTAGAAAAATGTGGAAAAATTTAAAGCCATACAGGGGAAATTCCAAATCCATTATTCAACCTAACCTTCCGAACCTCCCCACAAACAAAGATAAAGCTAATGCTGTTGCTGCCCATTTCTCGGACACTAGCAGCTCCACCAATTACACAGCTAACTTCCAAAACACCATTAAAAACACCCACCCTACTCACCTGAACCACCCCACTCACATCTACCTATAAACAAAAACATAAACATACACGAACTTAAGGCAGCCTTAAAACATAAAAACAGCCTCAGCCCTGGTCCAGATAACATTACATACACCATACTAAACAAACTTCCACCAAACATCCTAAACTTAACACTCACCCTATTCAACCATATCTGGACCACAGGAAACATACCATCTTCATGGAAAACAGCCAAGGTGGTACCAATCCTAAAGCCAGGGAAACCCATAAACTCCCCAGATTCATTTCGACCCATCTCCCTTACCTCACACCTATGTAAAACTTTAGAGTCTATAGTAAACAATAGACTAAAACACCAAATTCAAACCCATAACCTAATTAAGCAGGACCAGAGTGGCTTCACTCCTAATAGGCAAACTTTGGATCACATTTTACATTTGGAACATGATATAAAGGTAGCCCAAGCACAAAAACAATACACGCTGGCCATTTTATAGATTTCAGCAAAGCTTTCGACATGATCTGGCACAACGGCCTAATACAAAACTACAAGAAAATGCCATACACGGGCGGATTCTAAATTTCATTCAAGCATTTCTTAATAACAGACAAATAATAGTCAAATCACACAACACTGTCTCGGACCCTTTCCCACTAGAAAATGGAACCCCAGGGGGCATAATTTCCCCAACACTATTCAATTTTATGATAAATGACATTTTTCCGGACAAGTGGCCAGAAATTTCTACTGCTAAATTTGCTGATGACATTTCATTTTGGACATCATCCACCTCAGGAAAACAAGCCACAATCAAATCTCAAAGAATGCTAAACCACATCCAAAACTGGGCCCAGAAATGGGGGGTTCCACATTAACGTTAAAAAAACCGTGGGCATCATATTCAAAAAACAAAGAATGCAAAATTATACACCCAAACTTCATCTCAATAACCAAGAAATCAAGTTCGAAAAAGAGGCAAAATTCTTAGGTGTAACTTTCGACCAACACATGACATGGACACCCCATATTAATAACTTGGTCAACTCATGTCAAAAAGATCTAAATCTCATGCGAGCCATCAGCGGCACAAACTGGGGAGCCGACAAACAAACACTTATTAGTATATACAAAACTCTGATACAGTCTAGACTGGACTATGCTGCTCCGGTCCTCCACTCTATCTCCCCAACCAACCTTCAAAAATTAAACTCAATTCAGTATAAAGCCCTTAAACAAGCCCTAGGCACTAGGACTGGTACCTCCCACAACACTCTTCTCTTACTCACAGGCATCCCTTCAATCAAAACACGAATAAATCAAACCGCACTCAATTACTGGGCTGGGGCCCAACACAACCCAATCTACAAACTTATCACAACTAAATACACAAACATTAAAAAAATCTACTATCAAAAAATTTAAAAACAACCCAAACAAAGCCCCCCTACTCACTCACCTCAACAGTCTGCTTCACTCACACCATCTAAACACCATCCAACACACACCTCCCATAACAAGCTACATTCATGACAAACCCCCACCCCCTACAGATATCACCCTAGTAGAAACACTCCAAAATCTCCCTAAACCCACAGACACTCAAACCAAAACAAACCTCATCCAAACCCACATCAACCTAAATTATCCCAACCATACCCAGATTTATACAGACGCCTCAATCGGCACAAACAAACGCATAGGCATAGGCATCCATGTAAACCAAACACCCCCCCTAACAACAAACCTCCATTATACAAACCACACAAACATTAACACAGCAGAACTCACAGCAATCCTATCAGCACTTCACCTCATCCCCACTATGCCCCACACCAACATCCTATTACTTACAGACTCTCTCAGCGCCATCAAACAACTTCAACACAAGCACTCAAAAGCACGAAACGACTTAATACACAACATAATTATACAAACCAACTCACTCCAACAACTAAATAAAAACATAACACTAATGTGGATTCCAGCTCACACACACAACAAAGGAAATAACACAGCAGACATAGCAGCCAAACTAGCCACCACACAAAACTCTCCACCCATTAAATTTCATACATCCAAAACCGAAATAAAACAACTCATCAAACACCACATAATCAACCAAAACTACCAACACAACCTTAACACAAACAAATCCACCTGGGTCAAAGCAATCATAACTAAACCTATCACCAAAACACTCACCTACTCAAGCAACAAACACATGGACACACTCATCACAAGATTAATCACTGGCATTACAAACTTAAATCATCCATTATACAAACAAAACAGACACCCAGATGGATTATGCACACATTGCAATCAACCTGAAACCATTGAACACATATTCACAAACTGCCACCTCCAACAAACAAACATCACACAACTACACACCAGCATTCCAACTAAATATCACAACAACATACAGCTACTTTTAAATCCTTTTAACCCGCCAAATGTACTCCATGCCATAGCCACCTTTATCCAAAACTCAAATATAATAAATAAAATTTAGATCCTCCCAAACAATCCTCAACATACTACCTTTCAATAGCCTATATATTTAGACCAGGCACCCAAAATCTCACTTCTCTATACTCATACCCTACCACCAACATAAGCCTGCTCATTTAGACCTGGGAAACAAATTCATTTATTTATAGTTGTCCTATTTCCGCTAAAAGGTCCGCGCCTCTCCCAGCCAATCAGCAACCACTAAAGCATAAACAAACCTAGCTCCAGCCCTCATGTACAAAGGTCACGACCTCAGCCCCAAGCCAGTTCACAACAGTTTTTACCACAGACACGGCCTTTGCCTTACCGTCCCCTCACCCCCACCCCCACCCCCGTTTCAACTCATTTTTTCTTTCTTTATTAGGCCCCTATATTAAATAACTACAGCATAACTGTATCACCACATCATATCCCCAATATGCTATACACTCATTCTACACTCACTCCCACCCCACCCCCACCCCCGTCACCCCCTCACCCAACTTTTACTACCCCGTATTTATTCCAACTCCTCTTATTAATAACAACTGCTTTATTTTTCTGTCTCTCTTTATAATTTCGGCTTTTATTTATTTATATCATATTTTAACTACTTTTATTCTAAAACTACCTAAGTTTAATCCCCCATAATTTACATTTTTTTGGGTATGGTGGTTTATCCCTATTACTACATCATTAATTAATTTATATATCAACCCCACCTACCCCGTCGGCGATATTGGCCACGCTAAAAGCCGACGTAAAACTTCAAATTTCGTTCGTTCGATGTACTTCACTCCATCTCAGCCTGCAGGACCGATCACACCCTCCTTCAATTATCAGAGCGTCACTGACTTCCTACAGTATTAGCTATAGGCCCGATATCAGTCCAGAATTGTGTAGATAAGCCCTAGAAAATGGATCCAGTTCAAGTTGCCATCAAGCTGAGAGGTCTCCTTGTTGCCCATGACAATGCAGTGAAAGAGATCCTGACATTAGGTAAATATCAGCACTTCTTATCTGCCTGTAAAAATGCCAATGTTTAGTACTCTGACCTTCAAAATTGAAAACCTCATGACTTTATTTTGATCATCTCTACCAAGACTTCTAATTACCTACCCCGTTTTACTTTTTTCAGACATGCAGGTGTACAAGCTGATGCAAAAGATGACGGCCAACTCCTCCAACAACTGTATAATTCGAGGTGAACAGCTGATCCAGAGACGATGGGTACTGGAAGGTGTGAAGGAGATGTTTACCATCTACAGACAAATCAAGTGGCAAGAGGTGCAGGCCTGTGTAAATGCCATCACCAAAGATGTTTCTGGAGAAAGGGATACAGAGGCGGATTGGAATGCTGAAACTTCCTTCAATGACGATGACGCTTCCTTCACCGAACCCGAGGTCGACAGCTCATACAGTGAGGACGACGAAGACGAGGAAGACCTCTACACCAACGACAGCAGCTACGATATGACGACTCTCAGTCGAGCTTTGTCTGTAGACGACTGTGCACTTCATAGACACGCTTAAGGGAAATCACAAGTTCCTGGCCACATCAGCTAGTGCTACATTAACTTTGTTATTGTTCTTGTTCAGAAATGTTGTGCAAAGAACATCCTGTTATATTGTAACCATAATTGCTTGTTGATGGTTATGTTGATGAAATAAAATAATGAAGTCGATATTATAATCTTTGTCATTTGCTGACACGCTCACGACATCTTGAGGACAGACATTAGTATAGAAAGCTCTTTTGATACTAAGAGAGAAACGATTCATTCAAGATGGCATCTCTTTGATGTATAAATCCCCACTTGTTTGTACTGAGGGCAAGTATAAAGGTTTCCCAGAGTCCGATGTACTTCACTCCATCTCAGCCTGCAGGACCGATCACACCCTCTTTCAATTATCAGAGCGTCACTGACTTCCTACAGTATTAGCTATAGGCCCGATATCAGTCCAGAATTGTGTAGATAAGCCCTAGAAAATGGATCCAGTTCAAGTTGCCATCAAGCTGAGAGGTCTCCTTGTTGCCCATGACAATGCAGTGAAAGAGATCCTGACATTAGGTAAATATCAACACTTCTTATCTGCCTGTAAAAATGCCAATGTTTAGTACTCTGACCTTTAAAATTGAAAACCTCATGACTTTATTTTGATCATCTCTACCAAGACTTCTAATTACCCCGTTTTACTTTTTTTCAGACATGCAGGTGTACAAGCTGATGCAAAAGATGACGGCCAACTCCTCCAACAACTGTATAATTCGAGGTGAACAGCTGATCCAGAGACGATGGGTACTGGAAGGTGTGAAGGAGATGTTTACCATCTACAGACAAATCAAGTGGCAAGAGGTGCAGGCCTGTGTAAATGCCATCACCAAAGATGTTTCTGGAGAAAGGGATACAGAGGCGGATTGGAATGCTGAAACTTCCTTCAATGACGATGACGCTTCCTTCACCGAACCCGAGGTCGACAGCTCATACAGTGAGGACGACGAAGACGAGGAAGACCTCTACACCAACGACAGCAGCTACGATATGACGACTCTCAGTCGAGCTTTGTCTGTAGACGACTGTGCACTTCATAGACACGCTTAAGGAAATCACAAGTTCCTGGCCACATCAGCTAGTGCTACATTAACTTTGCTATTGTTCTTGTTCAGAAATGTTGTGCAAAGAACATCCTGTTATATTGTAACCATAATTGCTTGTTGATGGTTATGTTGATGAAATAAAATAATGAAGTCGATATTATAATCTTTGTCATTTGCTGACACGTTCACGACATCTTGAGGACAGACATTAGTATAGAAAGCTCTTTTGATACTAAAGAGAAACGATTCATTCAAGATGGCATCTCACAGTTTCACGCCTTTCGTCATTTTGCGCGGGTTCTGACGGTGTCATGCCCAATAATCTATTCTGTCCAATAAATGTAGCTAAAAGCCATGGATAATAACCAACTAAAATGAAACACATTTAGATATTGACGATGGGATTTCCATCTTACACAACTCCGGCTACGCCACAGCATAACATTTTCAACCGTTGTCATTCCTTTGACCATATAAATGACCATGACATATCATAATGATTGAAGAAAACCACCCAAAATACTCTATCTCTCATACCGAATGTTTTCGTAATGTCATCCTTTCGACTGTACTCTATCCTTTTGAAATGAACATGCCCCAGTGCTTGGGCTGAACCTAGGAGGTTAAAACTGTTAATGCATACAGCATACAATGCAAAAGAAAACTGAATCTTTCAAATTGGCATCAGCACAAGTCAAAAGTATTTCAGAAAAAAGCACTCGGTGTACAACATTCCCCTGAAGAAACAGAACACGAAAGATCGGAACATCCTTACACAAGACAGTGGTCATCATTGAAATGGGCTCAGTTAGCAAGCTGGTCCCATCTGTACAATGCCCTTTACATTATTGTGTATTCAAAGCAACATTTACACATGATAGAGTTGTATTACGTTGTCCTGTGCAACTCTCAACAGAATTGTCACATATGTATTCAAGATGTACTTTCTACCCAATCTAACACACATGAACTGTCTTCAAACTATATATACACATCTTTATATGGTAAGGTTTCAAACAATCTGACGTTCACCAAGTATTGTTTCAGATGGACAGTATCCACATACAAAAGTCTCAGATCATTCGTAATATATATTTATGATGTAAGAAGAGGTAGAAATGGTGAGGTTAACAAATAAGGTGCTACGTCCAAAGAAATGCAGACAATACAGTCCATACTTTGACTTTGCCTACTTTAACAGGGATTTTCTGTTATTGTGCAAGTGGTTTTGTCGTTCTTATTTATTACAAATAGAGGTTTCGTGAAGCATAAGACGTTTTCTGTTGCTATGTTTTTGTCAGCGGCCTTCTCCCCTACCAACAAAAGCCAATGCATTAGAAGTAAGACGACGAAGGGCACCGTTAGATTAATCCCGACTTTATCAAGAAACGCTGATTGATATTCCCGAGATAACGAGATTGGATTGGTTGAACTTTCCTCAGACCTCCCTTTACTACAAATTAAGCTTGTTTTGACAAGCACATGATTGGTGCTTCAAAGTGGACAATGAGATCCCATTTCGATCAAAGCCCAATGAAGTTGCAGTATAGCTTTGATCTCGCCACTGGCTTCCAAAACGCTCTCTTTGATGTATAAATCCCCACTTGTTTGTACTGAGGGCAAGTATAAAGGTTTCCCAGAGTCCGATGTACTTCACTCCATCTCAGCCTGCAGGACCGATCACACCCTCTTTCAATTATCAGAGCGTCACTGACTTCCTACAGTATTAGCTATAGGCCCGATATCAGTCCAGAATTGTGTAGATAAGCCCTAGAAAATGGATCCAGTTCAAGTTGCCATCAAGCTGAGAGGTCTCCTTGTTGCCCATGACAATGCAGTGAAAGAGATCCTGACATTAGGTAAATATCAACACTTCTTATCTGCCTGTAAAATGCCAATATTTAGTACTCTGACCTTCAAAATTGAAAACCTCATGACTTTATTTTGATCATCTCTACCAAGACTTCTAATTACCCCGTTTTACTTTTTCAGACATGCAGGTGTACAAGCTGATGCAAAGATGACGGCCAACTCCTCCAACAACTGTATAATTCGAGGTGAACAGCTGATCCAGAGACGATGGGTACTGGAAGGTGTGAAGGAGATGTTTACCATCTACAGACAAATCAAGTGGCAAGAGGTGCAGGCCTGTGTAAATGCCATCACCAAAGATGTTTCTGGAGAAAGTGATACAGAGGCGGATTGGAATGCTGAAACTTCCTTCAATGACGATGACGCTTCCTTCACCGAACCCGAGGTCGACAGCTCATACAGTGAGGACGACGAAGACCAGGAAGACCTCTACACCAACGACAGCAGCTACGATATGACGACTCTCAGTCGAGCTTTGTCTGTAGACGACTGTGCACTTCATAGACACGCTTAAGGAAATCACAAGTTCCTGGCCACATCAGCTAGTGCTACATTAACTTTGTTATTGTTCTTGTTCAGAAATGTTGTGCAAAGAACATCCTGTTATATTGTAACCATAATTGCTTGTTGATGGTTATGTTGATGAAATAAAATAATGAAGTCGATATTATAATCTTTGTCATTTGCTGACACGCTCACGACATCTTGAGGACAGACATTAGTATAGAAAGCTCTTTTGATACTAAGAGAGAAACGATTCATTCAAGATGGCATCTCTTTGATGTATAAATCCCCACTTGTTTGTACTGAGGGCAAGTATAAAGGTTTCCCAGAGTCCGATGTACTTCACTCCATCTCAGCCTGCAGGACCGATCACCCCTCTTTCAATTATCAGAGCGTCACTGACTTCCTACAGTATTAGCTATAGGCCCGATATCAGTCCAGAATTGTGTAGATAAGCCCTAGAAAATGGATCCAGTTCAAGTTGCCATCAAGCTGAGAGGTCTCCTTGTTGCCCATGACAATGCAGTGAAAGAGATCCTGACATTAGGTAAATATCAACACTTCTTATCTGCCTGTAAAAATGCCAATGTTTAGTACTCTGACCTTCAAAATTGAAAACCTCATGACTTTATTTTGATCATCTCTACCAAGACTTCTAATTACCCCGTTTTACTTTTTTTCAGACATGCAGGTGTACAAGCTGATGCAAAAGATGACGGCCAACTCCTCCAACAACTGTATAATTCGAGGTGAACAGCTGATCCAGAGACGATGGGTACTGGAAGGTGTGAAGGAGATGTTTACCGTCTACAGACAAATCAAGTGGCAAGAGGTGCAGGCCTGTGTAAATGCCATCACCAAAGATGTTTCTGGAGAAAGGGATACAGAGGCGGATTGGAATGCTGAAACTTCCTTCAATGACGATGACGCTTCCTTCAGCGAACCCGAGGTCGACAGCTCATACAGTGAGGACGACGAAGACGAGGAAGACCTCTACACCAACGACAGCAGCTACGATATGACGACTCTCAGTCGAGCTTTGTCTGTAGACGACTGTGCACTTCATAGACACGCTTAAGGGAAATCACAAGTTCCTGGCCACATCAGCTAGTGCTACATTAACTTTGTTATTGTTCTTGTTCAGAAATGTTGTGCAAAGAACATCCTGTTATATTGTAACCATAATTGCTTGTTGATGGTTATGTTGATGAAATAAAATAATGAAGTCGATATTATAATCTTTGTCATTTGCTGACACGCTCACGACATCTTGAGGACAGACATTAGTATAGAAAGCTCTTTTGATACTAAGAGAGAAACGATTCATTCAAGATGGCATCTCTTTGATGTATAAATCCCCACTTGTTTGTACTGAGGGCAAGTATAAAGGTTTCCCAGAGTCCGATGTACTTCACTCCATCTCAGCCTGCAGGACCGATCACCCCTCTTTCAATTATCAGAGCGTCACTGACTTCCTACAGTATTAGCTATAGGCCCGATATCAGTCCAGAATTGTGTAGATAAGCCCTAGAAAATGGATCCAGTTCAAGTTGCCATCAAGCTGAGAGGTCTCCTTGTTGCCCATGACAATGCAGTGAAAGAGATCCTGACATTAGGTAAATATCAACACTTCTTATCTGCCTGTAAAAATGCCAATGTTTAGTACTCTGACCTTTAAAATTGAAAACCTCATGACTTTATTTTGATCATCTCTACCAAGACTTCTAATTACCCCGTTTTACTTTTTTTCAGACATGCAGGTGTACAAGCTGATGCAAAAGATGACGGCCAACTCCTCCAACAACTGTATAATTCGAGGTGAACAGCTGATCCAGAGACGATGGGTACTGGAAGGTGTGAAGGAGATGTTTACCATCTACAGACAAATCAAGTGGCAAGAGGTGCAGGCCTGTGTAAATGCCATCACCAAAGATGTTTCTGGAGAAAGGGATACAGAGGCGGATTGGAATGCTGAAACTTCCTTCAATGACGATGACGCTTCCTTCACCGAACCCGAGGTCGACAGCTCATACAGTGAGGACGACGAAGACGAGGAAGACCTCTACACCAACGACAGCAGCTACGATATGACGACTCTCAGTCGAGCTTTGTCTGTAGACGACTGTGCACTTCATAGACACGCTTAAGGGAAATCACAAGTTCCTGGCCACATCAGCTAGTGCTACATTAACTTTGTTATTGTTCTTGTTCAGAAATGTTGTGCAAAGAACATCCTGTTATATTGTAACCATAATTGCTTGTTGATGGTTATGTTGATGAAATAAAATAATGAAGTCGATATTATAATCTTTGTCATTTGCTGACACGTTCACGACATCTTGAGGACAGACATTAGTATAGAAAGCTCTTTTGATACTAAGAGAGAAACGATTCATTCAAGATGGCATCTCACAGTTTCACGCCTTTCGTCATTTTGCGCGGGTTCTGACGGTGTCATGCCCAATAATCTATTCTGTCCAATAAATGTAGCTAAAAGCCATGGATAATAACCAACTAAAATGAAACACATTTAGATATTGACGATGGGATTTCCATCTTACACAACTCCGGCTACGCCACAGCATAACATTTTCAACCGTTGTCATTCCTTTGACCATATAAATGACCATGACATATCATAATGATTGAAGAAAACCACCCAAAATACTCTATCTCTCATACCGAATGTTTCGTAATGTCATCCTTTCGACTGTACTCTATCCTTTTGAAATGAACATGCCCCAGTGCTTGGGCTGAACCTAGGAGGTTAAAAACTGTTAATGCATACAGCATACAATGCAAAAGAAAACTGAATCTTTCAAATTGGCATCAGCACAAGTCAAAAGTATTTCAAGAAAAAGCACTCGGTGTACAACATTCCCCTGAAGAAACAGAACACGAAAGATCGGAACATCCTTACACAAGACAGTGGTCATCATTGAAATGGGCTCAGTTAGCAAGCTGGTCCCATCTGTACAATGCCCTTTTACATTATTGTGTATTCAAAGCAACATTTACACATGATAGAGTTGTATTACGTTGTCCTGTGCAACTCTCCAACAGAATTGTCACATATGTATTCAAGATGTACTTTCTACCCAATCTAACACACATGAACTGTCTTCAAACTATATATACACATCTTTATATGGTAAGGTTTCAAACAATCTGACGTTCACCAAGTATTGTTTCAGATGGACAATATCCACATACAAAAGTCTCAGATCATTCGTGATATATATTTATGATGTAAGAAGAGGTAGAAATGGTGAGGTTAACAAATAAGGTGCTACGTCAAAGAAATGCAGACAATACAGTCCATACTTTGACTTTGCCTACTTTAACAGGGATTTTCTGTTATTGTGCAAGTGGTTTTGTCGTTCTTATTTATTACAAATAGAGGTTTCGTGAAGCATAAGACGTTTTCTGTTGCTATGTTTTTGTCAGCGGCCTTCTCCCTCTACCAACAAAAGCCAATGCATTAGAAGTAAGACGACGAAGGGCACCGTTAGATTAATCCCGACTTTATCAAGAAACGCTGATTGATATTCCCCGAGATAACGAGATTGGATTGGTTGAACTTTCCTCAGACCTCCCTTTACTACAAATTAAGCTTGTTTTGACAAGCACATGATTGGTGCTTCAAAGTGGACAATGAGATCCCATTTCGATCAAAGCCCAATGAAGTTGCAGTATAGCTTTGATCTCGCCACTGGCTTCCAAAACGCTCTCTTTGATGTATAAATCCCCACTTGTTTGTACTGAGGGCAAGTATAAAGGTTTCCCAGAGTCCGATGTACTTCACTCCATCTCAGCCTGCAGGACCGATCACACCCTCTTTCAATTATCAGAGCGTCACTGACTTCCTACAGTATTAGCTATAGGCCCGATATCAGTCCAGAATTGTGTAGATAAGCCCTAGAAAATGGATCCAGTTCAAGTTGCCATCAAGCTGAGAGGTCTCCTTGTTGCCCATGACAATGCAGTGAAAGAGATCCTGACATTAGGTAAATATCAACACTTCTTATCTGCCTGTAAAATGCCAATATTTAGTACTCTGACCTTCAAAATTGAAAACCTCATGACTTTATTTTGATCATCTCTACCAAGACTTCTAATTACCCCGTTTTACTTTTTCAGACATGCAGGTGTACAAGCTGATGCAAAGATGACGGCCAACTCCTCCAACAACTGTATAATTCGAGGTGAACAGCTGATCCAGAGACGATGGGTACTGGAAGGTGTGAAGGAGATGTTTACCATCTACAGACAAATCAAGTGGCAAGAGGTGCAGGCCTGTGTAAATGCCATCACCAAAGATGTTTCTGGAGAAAGGGATACAGAGGCGGATTGGAATGCTGAAACTTCCTTCAATGACGATGACGCTTCCTTCACCGAACCCGAGGTCGACAGCTCATACAGTGAGGACGACGAAGACGAGGAAGACCTCTACACCAACGACAGCAGCTACGATATGACGACTCTCAGTCGAGCTTTGTCTGTAGACGACTGTGCACTTCATAGACACGCTTAAGGGAAATCACAAGTTCCTGGCCACATCAGCTAGTGCTACATTAACTTTGTTATTGTTCTTGTTCAGAAATGTTGTGCAAAGAACATCCTGTTATATTGTAACCATAATTGCTTGTTGATGGTTATGTTGATGAAATAAAATAATGAAGTCGATATTATAATCTTTGTCATTTGCTGACACGTTCACGACATCTTGAGGACAGACATTAGTATAGAAAGCTCTTTTGATACTAAGAGAGAAACGATTCATTCAAGATGGCATCTCACAGTTTCACGCCTTTCGTCATTTTGCGCGGGTTCTGACGGTGTCATGCCCAATAATCTATTCTGTCCAATAAATGTAGCTAAAAGCCATGGATAATAACCAACTAAAATGAAACACATTTAGATATTGACGATGGGATTTCCATCTTACACAACTCCGGCTACGCCACAGCATAACATTTTCAACCGTTGTCATTCCTTTGACCATATAAATGACCATGACATATCATAATGATTGAAGAAAACCACCCAAAATACTCTATCTCTCATACCGAATGTTTCGTAATGTCATCCTTTCGACTGTACTCTATCCTTTTGAAATGAACATGCCCCAGTGCTTGGGCTGAACCTAGGAGGTTAAAAACTGTTAATGCATACAGCATACAATGCAAAAGAAAACTGAATCTTTCAAATTGGCATCAGCACAAGTCAAAAGTATTTCAAGAAAAAGCACTCGGTGTACAACATTCCCCTGAAGAAACAGAACACGAAAGATCGGAACATCCTTACACAAGACAGTGGTCATCATTGAAATGGGCTCAGTTAGCAAGCTGGTCCCATCTGTACAATGCCCTTTTACATTATTGTGTATTCAAAGCAACATTTACACATGATAGAGTTGTATTACGTTGTCCTGTGCAACTCTCCAACAGAATTGCCACATATGTATTCAAGATGTACTTTCTACCCAATCTAACACACATGAACTGTCTTCAAACTATATATACACATCTTTATATGGTAAGGTTTCAAACAATCTGACGTTCACCAAGTATTGTTTCAGATGGACAATATCCACATACAAAAGTCTCAGATCATTCGTGATATATATCTATGATGTAAGAAGAGGTAGAGAAATGGTGAGGTTAACAAATAAGGTGCTACGTCAAAGAAATGCAGACAATACAGTCCATACTTTGACTTTGCCTACTTTAACAGGGATTTTCTGTTATTGTGCAAGTGGTTTTGTCGTTCTTATTTATTACAAATAGAGGTTTCGTGAAGCATAAGACGTTTTCTGTTGCTATGTTTTGTCAGCGGCCTTCTCCCCTACCAACAAAAGCCAATGCATTAGAAGTAAGACGACGAAGGGCACCGTTAGATTAATCCCGACTTTATCAAGAAACGCTGATTGATATTCCCGAGATAACGAGATTGGATTGGTTGAACTTTCCTCAGACCTCCCTTTACTACAAATTAAGCTTGTTTTGACAAGCACATGATTGGTGCTTCAAAGTGGACAATGAGATCCCATTTCGATCAAAGCCCAATGAAGTTGCAGTATAGCTTTGATCTCGCCACTGGCTTCCAAAACGCTCTCTTTGATGTATAAATCCCCACTTGTTTGTACTGAGGGCAAGTATAAAGGTTTCCCAGAGTCCGATGTACTTCACTCCATCTCAGCCTGCAGGACCGATCACACCCTCTTTCAATTATCAGAGCGTCACTGACTTCCTACAGTATTAGCTACAGGCCCGATATCAGTCCAGAATTGTGTAGATAAGCCCTAGAAAATGGATCCAGTTCAAGTTGCCATCAAGCTGAGAGGTCTCCTTGTTGCCCATGACAATGCAGTGAAAGAGATCCTGACATTAGGTAAATATCAACAGTTCTTATCTGCCTGTAAAATGCCAATATTTAGTACTCTGACCTTCAAAATTGAAAACCTCATGACTTTATTTTGATCATCTCTACCAAGACTTCTAATTACCCCGTTTTACTTTTTTTCAGACATGCAGGTGTACAAGCTGATGCAAAAAGATGACGGCCAACTCCTCCAACAACTGTATAATTCGAGGTGAACAGCTGATCCAGAGACGATGGGTACTGGAAGGTGTGAAGGAGATGTTTACCATCTACAGACAAATCAAGTGGCAAGAGGTGCAGGCCTGTGTAAATGCCATCACCAAAGATGTTTCTGGAGAAAGTGATACAGAGGCGGATTGGAATGCTGAAACTTCCTTCAATGACGATGACGCTTCCTTCACCGAACCCGAGGTCGACAGCTCATACAGTGAGGACGACGAAGACGAGGAAGACCTCTACACCAACGACAGCAGCTACGATATGACGACTCTCAGTCGAGCTTTGTCTGTAGACGACTGTGCACTTCATAGACACGCTTAAGGGAAATCACAAGTTCCTGGCCACATCAGCTAGTGCTACAGTAACTTTGTTATTGTTCTTGTTCAGAAATGTTGTGCAAAGAACATCCTGTTATATTGTAACCATAATTGCTTGTTGATGGTTATGTTGATGAAATAAAATAATGAAGTCGATATTATAATCTTTGTCATTTGCTGACACGTTCACGACATCTTGAGGACAGACATTAGTATAGAAAGCTCTTTTGATACTAAGAGAAACGATTCATTCAAGATGGCATCTCACAGTTTCACGCCTTTCGTCATTTTGCGCGGGTTCTGACGGTGTCATGCCCAATAATCTATTCTGTCCAATAAATGTAGCTAAAAGCCATGGATAATAACCAACTAAAATGAAACACATTTAGATATTGACGATGGGATTTCCATCTTACACAACTCCGGCTACGCCACAGCATAACATTTTCAACCGTTGTCATTCCTTTGACCATATAAATGACCATGACATATCATAATGATTGAAGAAAACCACCCAAAATACTCTATCTCTCATACCGAATGTTTCGTAATGTCATCCTTTCGACTGTACTCTATCCTTTTGAAATGAACATGCCCCAGTGCTTGGGCTGAACCTAGGAGGTTAAAAACTGTTAATGCATACAGCATACAATGCAAAAGAAAACTGAATCTTTCAAATTGGCATCAGCACAAGTCAAAAGTATTTCAAGAAAAAGCACTCGGTGTACAACATTCCCCTGAAGAAACAGAACACGAAAGATCGGAACATCCTTACACAAGACAGTGGTCATCATTGAAATGGGCTCAGTTAGCAAGCTGGTCCCATCTGTACAATGCCCTTTTACATTATTGTGTATTCAAAGCAACATTTACACATGATAGAGTTGTATTACGTTGTCCTGTGCAACTCTCCAACAGAATTGCCACATATGTATTCAAGATGTACTTTCTACCCAATCTAACACACATGAACTGTCTTCAAACTATATATACACATCTTTATATGGTAAGGTTTCAAACAATCTGACGTTCACCAAGTATTGTTTCAGATGGACAATATCCACATACAAAAGTCTCAGATCATTCGTGATATATATCTATGATGTAAGAAGAGGTAGAGAAATGGTGAGGTTAACAAATAAGGTGCTACGTCAAAGAAATGCAGACAATACAGTCCATACTTTGACTTTGCCTACTTTAACAGGGATTTTCTGTTATTGTGCAAGTGGTTTTGTCGTTCTTATTTATTACAAATAGAGGTTTCGTGAAGCATAAGACGTTTTCTGTTGCTATGTTTTTGTCAGCGGCCTTCTCCCTCTACCAACAAAAGCCAATGCATTAGAAGTAAGACGACGAAGGGCACCGTTAGATTAATCCCGACTTTATCAAGAAACGCTGATTGATATTCCCCGAGATAACGAGATTGGATTGGTTGAACTTTCCTCAGACCTCCCTTTACTACAAATTAAGCTTGTTTTGACAAGCACATGATTGGTGCTTCAAAGTGGACAATGAGATCCCATTTCGATCAAAGCCCAATGAAGTTGCAGTATAGCTTTGATCTCGCCACTGGCTTCCAAAACGCTCTCTTTGATGTATAAATCCCCACTTGTTTGTACTGAGGGCAAGTATAAAGGTTTCCCAGAGTCCGATGTACTTCACTCCATCTCAGCCTGCAGGACCGATCACACCCTCTTTCAATTATCAGAGCGTCACTGACTTCCTACAGTATTAGCTACAGGCCCGATATCAGTCCAGAATTGTGTAGATAAGCCCTAGAAAATGGATCCAGTTCAAGTTGCCATCAAGCTGAGAGGTCTCCTTGTTGCCCATGACAATGCAGTGAAAGAGATCCTGACATTAGGTAAATATCAACAGTTCTTATCTGCCTGTAAAATGCCAATATTTAGTACTCTGACCTTCAAAATTGAAAACCTCATGACTTTATTTTGATCATCTCTACCAAGACTTCTAATTACCCCGTTTTACTTTTTTTTCAGACATGCAGGTGTACAAGCTGATGCAAAAGATGACGGCCAACTCCTCCAACAACTGTATAATTCGAGGTGAACAGCTGATCCAGAGACGATGGGTACTGGAAGGTGTGAAGGAGATGTTTACCATCTACAGACAAATCAAGTGGCAAGAGGTGCAGGCCTGTGTAAATGCCATCACCAAAGATGTTTCTGGAGAAAGTGATACAGAGGCGGATTGGAATGCTGAAACTTCCTTCAATGACGATGACGCTTCCTTCACCGAACCCGAGGTCGACAGCTCATACAGTGAGGACGACGAAGACGAGGAAGACCTCTACACCAACGACAGCAGCTACGATATGACGACTCTCAGTCGAGCTTTGTCTGTAGACGACTGTGCACTTCATAGACACGCTTAAGGGAAATCACAAGTTCCTGGCCACATCAGCTAGTGCTACAGTAACTTTGTTATTGTTCTTGTTCAGAAATGTTGTGCAAAGAACATCCTGTTATATTGTAACCATAATTGCTTGTTGATGGTTATGTTGATGAAATAAAATAATGAAGTCGATATTATAATCTTTGTCATTTGCTGACACGTTCACGACATCTTGAGGACAGACATTAGTATAGAAAGCTCTTTTGATACTAAGAGAGAAACGATTCATTCAAGATGGCATCTCACAGTTTCACGCCTTTCGTCATTTTGCGCGGGTTCTGACGGTGTCATGCCCAATAATCTATTCTGTCCAATAAATGTAGCTAAAAGCCATGGATAATAACCAACTAAAATGAAACACATTTAGATATTGACGATGGGATTTCCATCTTACACAACTCCGGCTACGCCACAGCATAACATTTTCAACCGTTGTCATTCCTTTGACCATATAAATGACCATGACATATCATAATGATTGAAGAAAACCACCCAAAATACTCTATCTCTCATACCGAATGTTTCGTAATGTCATCCTTTCGACTGTACTCTATCCTTTTGAAATGAACATGCCCCAGTGCTTGGGCTGAACCTAGGAGGTTAAAACTGTTAATGCATACAGCATACAATGCAAAAGAAAACTGAATCTTTCAAATTGGCATCAGCACAAGTCAAAAGTATTTCAAGAAAAAGCACTCGGTGTACAACATTCCCCTGAAGAAACAGAACACGAAAGATCGGAACATCCTTACACAAGACAGTGGTCATCATTGAAATGGGCTCAGTTAGCAAGCTGGTCCCATCTGTACAATGCCCTTTTACATTATTGTGTATTCAAAGCAACATTTACACATGATAGAGTTGTATTACGTTGTCCTGTGCAACTCTCCAACAGAATTGCCACATATGTATTCAAGATGTACTTTCTACCCAATCTAACACACATGAACTGTCTTCAAACTATATATACACATCTTTATATGGTAAGGTTTCAAACAATCTGACGTTCACCAAGTATTGTTTCAGATGGACAATATCCACATACAAAAGTCTCAGATCATTCGTGATATATATCTATGATGTAAGAAGAGGTAGAGAAATGGTGAGGTTAACAAATAAGGTGCTACGTCAAAGAAATGCAGACAATACAGTCCATACTTTGACTTTGCCTACTTTAACAGGGATTTTCTGTTATTGTGCAAGTGGTTTTGTCGTTCTTATTTATTACAAATAGAGGTTTCGTGAAGCATAAGACGTTTTCTGTTGCTATGTTTTTGTCAGCGGCCTTCTCCCTCTACCAACAAAAGCCAATGCATTAGAAGTAAGACGACGAAGGGCACCGTTAGATTAATCCCGACTTTATCAAGAAACGCTGATTGATATTCCCCGAGATAACGAGATTGGATTGGTTGAACTTTCCTCAGACCTCCCTTTACTACAAATTAAGCTTGTTTTGACAAGCACATGATTGGTGCTTCAAAGTGGACAATGAGATCCCATTTCGATCAAAGCCCAATGAAGTTGCAGTATAGCTTTGATCTCGCCACTGGCTTCCAAAACGCTCTCTTTGATGTATAAATCCCCACTTGTTTGTACTGAGGGCAAGTATAAAGGTTTCCCAGAGTCCGATGTACTTCACTCCATCTCAGCCTGCAGGACCGATCACACCCTCTTTCAATTATCAGAGCGTCACTGACTTCCTACAGTATTAGCTATAGGCCCGATATCAGTCCAGAATTGTGTAGATAAGCCCTAGAAAATGGATCCAGTTCAAGTTGCCATCAAGCTGAGAGGTCTCCTTGTTGCCCATGACAATGCAGTGAAAGAGATCCTGACATTAGGTAAATATCAACAGTTCTTATCTGCCTGTAAAATGCCAATATTTAGTACTCTGACCTTCAAAATTGAAAACCTCATGACTTTATTTTGATCATCTCTACCAAGACTTCTAATTACCCCGTTTTACTTTTTTTCAGACATGCAGGTGTACAAGCTGATGCAAAAGATGACGGCCAACTCCTCCAACAACTGTATAATTCGAGGTGAACAGCTGATCCAGAGACGATGGGTACTGGAAGGTGTGAAGGAGATGTTTACCATCTACAGACAAATCAAGTGGCAAGAGGTGCAGGCCTGTGTAAATGCCATCACCAAAGATGTTTCTGGAGAAAGTGATACAGAGGCGGATTGGAATGCTGAAACTTCCTTCAATGACGATGACGCTTCCTTCACCGAACCCGAGGTCGACAGCTCATACAGTGAGGACGACGAAGACGAGGAAGACCTCTACACCAACGACAGCAGCTACGATATGACGACTCTCAGTCGAGCTTTGTCTGTAGACGACTGTGCACTTCATAGACACGCTTAAGGGGAAATCACAAGTTCCTGGCCACATCAGCTAGTGCTACAGTAACTTTGTTATTGTTCTTGTTCAGAAATGTTGTGCAAAGAACATCCTGTTATATTGTAACCATAATTGCTTGTTGATGGTTATGTTGATGAAATAAAATAATGAAGTCGATATTATAATCTTTGTCATTTGCTGACACGTTCACGACATCTTGAGGACAGACATTAGTATAGAAAGCTCTTTTGATACTAAGAGAGAAACGATTCATTCAAGATGGCATCTCACAGTTTCACGCCTTTCGTCATTTTGCGCGGGTTCTGACGGTGTCATGCCCAATAATCTATTCTGTCCAATAAATGTAGCTAAAAGCCATGGATAATAACCAACTAAAATGAAACACATTTAGATATTGACGATGGGATTTCCATCTTACACAACTCCGGCTACGCCACAGCATAACATTTTCAACCGTTGTCATTCCTTTGACCATATAAATGACCATGACATATCATAATGATTGAAGAAAACCACCCAAAATACTCTATCTCTCATACCGAATGTTTCGTAATGTCATCCTTTCGACTGTACTCTATCCTTTTGAAATGAACATGCCCCAGTGCTTGGGCTGAACCTAGGAGGTTAAAAACTGTTAATGCATACAGCATACAATGCAAAAGAAAACTGAATCTTTCAAATTGGCATCAGCACAAGTCAAAAGTATTTCAAGAAAAAGCACTCGGTGTACAACATTCCCCTGAAGAAACAGAACACGAAAGATCGGAACATCCTTACACAAGACAGTGGTCATCATTGAAATGGGCTCAGTTAGCAAGCTGGTCCCATCTGTACAATGCCCTTTTACATTATTGTGTATTCAAAGCAACATTTACACATGATAGAGTTGTATTACGTTGTCCTGTGCAACTCTCCAACAGAATTGTCACATATGTATTCAAGATGTACTTTCTACCCAATCTAACACACATGAACTGTCTTCAAACTATATATACACATCTTTATATGGTAAGGTTTCAAACAATCTGACGTTCACCAAGTATTGTTTCAGATGGACAATATCCACATACAAAAGTCTCAGATCATTCGTGATATATATCTATGATGTAAGAAGAGGTAGAGAAATGGTGAGGTTAACAAATAAGGTGCTACGTCAAAGAAATGCAGACAATACAGTCCATACTTTGACTTTGCCTACTTTAACAGGGATTTTCTGTTATTGTGCAAGTGGTTTTGTCGTTCTTATTTATTACAAATAGAGGTTTCGTGAAGCATAAGACGTTTTCTGTTGCTATGTTTTTGTCAGCGGCCTTCTCCCTCTACCAACAAAGCCAATGCATTAGAAGTAAGACGACGAAGGGCACCGTTAGATTAATCCCGACTTTATCAAGAAACGCTGATTGATATTCCCCGAGATAACGAGATTGGATTGGTTGAACTTTCCTCAGACCTCCCTTTACTACAAATTAAGCTTGTTTTGACAAGCACATGATTGGTGCTTCAAAGTGGACAATGAGATCCCATTTCGATCAAAGCCCAATGAAGTTGCAGTATAGCTTTGATCTCGCCACTGGCTTCCAAAACGCTCTCTTTGATGTATAAATCCCCACTTGTTTGTACTGAGGGCAAGTATAAAGGTTTCCCAGAGTCCGATGTACTTCACTCCATCTCAGCCTGCAGGACCGATCACACCCTCTTTCAATTATCAGAGCGTCACTGACTTCCTACAGTATTAGCTATAGGCCCGATATCAGTCCAGAATTGTGTAGATAAGCCCTAGAAAATGGATCCAGTTCAAGTTGCCATCAAGCTGAGAGGTCTCCTTGTTGCCCATGACAATGCAGTGAAAGAGATCCTGACATTAGGTAAATATCAACAGTTCTTATCTGCCTGTAAAATGCCAATATTTAGTACTCTGACCTTCAAAATTGAAAACCTCATGACTTTATTTTGATCATCTCTACCAAGACTTCTAATTACCCCGTTTTACTTTTTTCAGACATGCAGGTGTACAAGCTGATGCAAAGATGACGGCCAACTCCTCCAACAACTGTATAATTCGAGGTGAACAGCTGATCCAGAGACGATGGGTACTGGAAGGTGTGAAGGAGATGTTTACCATCTACAGACAAATCAAGTGGCAAGAGGTGCAGGCCTGTGTAAATGCCATCACCAAAGATGTTTCTGGAGAAAGTGATACAGAGGCGGATTGGAATGCTGAAACTTCCTTCAATGACGATGACGCTTCCTTCACCGAACCCGAGGTCGACAGCTCATACAGTGAGGACGACGAAGACGAGGAAGACCTCTACACCAACGACAGCAGCTACGATATGACGACTCTCAGTCGAGCTTTGTCTGTAGACGACTGTGCACTTCATAGACACGCTTAAGGGAAATCACAAGTTCCTGGCCACATCAGCTAGTGCTACAGTTAACTTTGTTATTGTTCTTGTTCAGAAATGTTGTGCAAAGAACATCCTGTTATATTGTAACCATAATTGCTTGTTGATGGTTATGTTGATGAAATAAAATAATGAAGTCGATATTATAATCTTTGTCATTTGCTGACACGTTCACGACATCTTGAGGACAGACATTAGTATAGAAAGCTCTTTTGATACTAAGAGAGAAACGATTCATTCAAGATGGCATCTCACAGTTTCACGCCTTTCGTCATTTTGCGCGGGTTCTGACGGTGTCATGCCCAATAATCTATTCTGTCCAATAAATGTAGCTAAAAGCCATGGATAATAACCAACTAAAATGAAACACATTTAGATATTGACGATGGGATTTCCATCTTACACAACTCCGGCTACGCCACAGCATAACATTTTCAACCGTTGTCATTCCTTTGACCATATAAATGACCATGACATATCATAATGATTGAAGAAAACCACCCAAAATACTCTATCTCTCATACCGAATGTTTCGTAATGTCATCCTTTCGACTGTACTCTATCCTTTTGAAATGAACATGCCCCAGTGCTTGGGCTGAACCTAGGAGGTTAAAAACTGTTAATGCATACAGCATACAATGCAAAAGAAAACTGAATCTTTCAAATTGGCATCAGCACAAGTCAAAAGTATTTCAAGAAAAAGCACTCGGTGTACAACATTCCCCTGAAGAAACAGAACACGAAAGATCGGAACATCCTTACACAAGACAGTGGTCATCATTGAAATGGGCTCAGTTAGCAAGCTGGTCCCATCTGTACAATGCCCTTTTACATTATTGTGTATTCAAAGCAACATTTACACATGATAGAGTTGTATTACGTTGTCCTGTGCAACTCTCCAACAGAATTGCCACATATGTATTCAAGATGTACTTTCTACCCAATCTAACACACATGAACTGTCTTCAAACTATATATACACATCTTTATATGGTAAGGTTTCAAACAATCTGACGTTCACCAAGTATTGTTTCAGATGGACAATATCCACATACAAAAGTCTCAGATCATTCGTGATATATATCTATGATGTAAGAAGAGGTAGAGAAATGGTGAGGTTAACAAATAAGGTGCTACGTCAAAGAAATGCAGACAATACAGTCCATACTTTGACTTTGCCTACTTTAACAGGGATTTTCTGTTATTGTGCAAGTGGTTTTGTCGTTCTTATTTATTACAAATAGAGGTTTCGTGAAGCATAAGACGTTTTCTGTTGCTATGTTTTTGTCAGCGGCCTTCTCCCTCTACCAACAAAAGCCAATGCATTAGAAGTAAGACGACGAAGGGCACCGTTAGATTAATCCCGACTTTATCAAGAAACGCTGATTGATATTCCCGAGATAACGAGATTGGATTGGTTGAACTTTCCTCAGACCTCCCTTTACTACAAATTAAGCTTGTTTTGACAAGCACATGATTGGTGCTTCAAAGTGGACAATGAGATCCCATTTCGATCAAAGCCCAATGAAGTTGCAGTATAGCTTTGATCTCGCCACTGGCTTCCAAAACGCTCTCTTTGATGTATAAATCCCCACTTGTTTGTACTGAGGGCAAGTATAAAGGTTTCCCAGAGTCCGATGTACTTCACTCCATCTCAGCCTGCAGGACCGATCACACCCTCTTTCAATTATCAGAGCGTCACTGACTTCCTACAGTATTAGCTACAGGCCCGATATCAGTCCAGAATTGTGTAGATAAGCCCTAGAAAATGGATCCAGTTCAAGTTGCCATCAAGCTGAGAGGTCTCCTTGTTGCCCATGACAATGCAGTGAAAGAGATCCTGACATTAGGTAAATATCAACAGTTCTTATCTGCCTGTAAAATGCCAATATTTAGTACTCTGACCTTCAAAATTGAAAACCTCATGACTTTATTTTGATCATCTCTACCAAGACTTCTAATTACCCCGTTTTACTTTTTTTTCAGACATGCAGGTGTACAAGCTGATGCAAAAGATGACGGCCAACTCCTCCAACAACTGTATAATTCGAGGTGAACAGCTGATCCAGAGACGATGGGTACTGGAAGGTGTGAAGGAGATGTTTACCATCTACAGACAAATCAAGTGGCAAGAGGTGCAGGCCTGTGTAAATGCCATCACCAAAGATGTTTCTGGAGAAAGTGATACAGAGGCGGATTGGAATGCTGAAACTTCCTTCAATGACGATGACGCTTCCTTCACCGAACCCGAGGTCGACAGCTCATACAGTGAGGACGACGAAGACGAGGAAGACCTCTACACCAACGACAGCAGCTACGATATGACGACTCTCAGTCGAGCTTTGTCTGTAGACGACTGTGCACTTCATAGACACGCTTAAGGGAAATCACAAGTTCCTGGCCACATCAGCTAGTGCTACAGTAACTTTGTTATTGTTCTTGTTCAGAAATGTTGTGCAAAGAACATCCTGTTATATTGTAACCATAATTGCTTGTTGATGGTTATGTTGATGAAATAAAATAATGAAGTCGATATTATAATCTTTGTCATTTGCTGACACGTTCACGACATCTTGAGGACAGACATTAGTATAGAAAGCTCTTTTGATACTAAGAGAGAAACGATTCATTCAAGATGGCATCTCACAGTTTCACGCCTTTCGTCATTTTGCGCGGGTTCTGACGGTGTCATGCCCAATAATCTATTCTGTCCAATAAATGTAGCTAAAAGCCATGGATAATAACCAACTAAAATGAAACACATTTAGATATTGACGATGGGATTTCCATCTTACACAACTCCGGCTACGCCACAGCATAACATTTTCAACCGTTGTCATTCCTTTGACCATATAAATGACCATGACATATCATAATGATTGAAGAAAACACCCAAAATACTCTATCTCTCATACCGAATGTTTCGTAATGTCATCCTTTCGACTGTACTCTATCCTTTGGAAATGAACATGCCCCCAGTGCTTGGGCTGAACCTAGGAGGTTAAAACTGTTAATGCATACAGCATACAATGCAAAAGAAAACTGAATCTTTCAAATTGGCATCAGCACAAGTCAAAAGTATTTCAAGAAAAAGCACTCGGTGTACAACATTCCCCTGAAGAAACAGAACACGAAAGATCGGAACATCCTTACACAAGACAGTGGTCATCATTGAAATGGGCTCAGTTAGCAAGCTGGTCCCATCTGTACAATGCCCTTTTACATTATTGTGTATTCAAAGCAACATTTACACATGATAGAGTTGTATTACGTTGTCCTGTGCAACTCTCCAACAGAATTGTCACATATGTATTCAAGATGTACTTTCTACCCAATCTAACACACATGAACTGTCTTCAAACTATATATACACATCTTTATATGGTAAGGTTTCAAACAATCTGACGTTCACCAAGTATTGTTTCAGATGGACAATATCCACATACAAAAGTCTCAGATCATTCGTGATATATATCTATGATGTAAGAAGAGGTAGAGAAATGGTGAGGTTAACAAATAAGGTGCTACGTCAAAGAAATGCAGACAATACAGTCCATACTTTGACTTTGCCTACTTTAACAGGGATTTTCTGTTATTGTGCAAGTGGTTTTGTCGTTCTTATTTATTACAAATAGAGGTTTCGTGAAGCATAAGACGTTTTCTGTTGCTATGTTTTTGTCAGCGGCCTTCTCCCTCTACCAACAAAAGCCAATGCATTAGAAGTAAGACGACGAAGGGCACCGTTAGATTAATCCCGACTTTATCAAGAAACGCTGATTGATATTCCCCGAGATAACGAGATTGGATTGGTTGAACTTTCCTCAGACCTCCCTTTACTACAAATTAAGCTTGTTTTGACAAGCACATGATTGGTGCTTCAAAGTGGACAATGAGATCCCATTTCGATCAAAGCCCAATGAAGTTGCAGTATAGCTTTGATCTCGCCACTGGCTTCCAAAACGCTCTCTTTGATGTATAAATCCCCACTTGTTTGTACTGAGGGCAAGTATAAAGGTTTCCCAGAGTCCGATGTACTTCACTCCATCTCAGCCTGCAGGACCGATCACACCCTCTTTCAATTATCAGAGCGTCACTGACTTCCTACAGTATTAGCTATAGGCCCGATATCAGTCCAGAATTGTGTAGATAAGCCCTAGAAAATGGATCCAGTTCAAGTTGCCATCAAGCTGAGAGGTCTCCTTGTTGCCCATGACAATGCAGTGAAAGAGATCCTGACATTAGGTAAATATCAACAGTTCTTATCTGCCTGTAAAATGCCAATATTTAGTACTCTGACCTTCAAAATTGAAAACCTCATGACTTTATTTTGATCATCTCTACCAAGACTTCTAATTACCCCGTTTTACTTTTTTTCAGACATGCAGGTGTACAAGCTGATGCAAAAGATGACGGCCAACTCCTCCAACAACTGTATAATTCGAGGTGAACAGCTGATCCAGAGACGATGGGTACTGGAAGGTGTGAAGGAGATGTTTACCATCTACAGACAAATCAAGTGGCAAGAGGTGCAGGCCTGTGTAAATGCCATCACCAAAGATGTTTCTGGAGAAAGTGATACAGAGGCGGATTGGAATGCTGAAACTTCCTTCAATGACGATGACGCTTCCTTCACCGAACCCGAGGTCGACAGCTCATACAGTGAGGACGACGAAGACGAGGAAGACCTCTACACCAACGACAGCAGCTACGATATGACGACTCTCAGTCGAGCTTTGTCTGTAGACGACTGTGCACTTCATAGACACGCTTAAGGGAAATCACAAGTTCCTGGCCACATCAGCTAGTGCTACAGTAACTTTGTTATTGTTCTTGTTCAGAAATGTTGTGCAAAGAACATCCTGTTATATTGTAACCATAATTGCTTGTTGATGGTTATGTTGATGAAATAAAATAATGAAGTCGATATTATAATCTTTGTCATTTGCTGACACGTTCACGACATCTTGAGGACAGACATTAGTATAGAAAGCTCTTTTGATACTAAGAGAGAAACGATTCATTCAAGATGGCATCTCACAGTTTCACGCCTTTCGTCATTTTGCGCGGGTTCTGACGGTGTCATGCCCAATAATCTATTCTGTCCAATAAATGTAGCTAAAAGCCATGGATAATAACCAACTAAAATAAAACACATTTAGATATTGACGATGGGATTTCCATCTTACACAACTCCGGCTACGCCACAGCATAACATTTTCAACCGTTGTCATTCCTTTGACCATATAAATGACCATGACATATCATAATGATTGAAGAAAACCACCCAACACACTCATGATGACTATCTCTCATACCGTATGTTTCGTAATGTCATCCTTTCGACTGTACTCTATCCTTTTGAAATGAACATGCCCCAGTGCTTGGGCTGAACCTAGGAGGTTAAAAACTGTTAATGCATACAGCATACAATGCAAAAGAAAACTGAATCTTTCAAATTGGCATCAGCACAAGTCAAAAGTATCTCAAGAAAAAGCACTCGGTGTACAGCATTACCCTGAAGAAACAGAACACGAAAGATCGGAACATCCTTACACAAGACAGTGGTCATCATTGAAATGGGCTCAGTTAGCAAGCTGGTCCCATCTGTACAATGCCCTCCCATCTGTACAATTTTTACATTATTGTGTATTCAAAGCAACATTTACACATGATAGAGTTGTATTACGTTGTCCTGTGCAACTCTCCAACAGAATTGCCACATATGTATTCAAGATGTACTTTCTACCCAATCTAACACACATGAACTGTCTTCAAACTATATATACACATCTTTATATGGTAAGGTTTCAAACAATCTGACGTTCACCAAGTATTGTTTCAGATGGACAATATCCACATACAAAAGTCTCAGATCATTCGTGATATATATCTATGATGTAAGAAGAGGTAGAGAAATGGTGAGGTTAACAAATAAGGTGCTACGTCAAAGAAATGCAGACAATACAGTCCATACTTTGACTTTGCCTACTTTAACAGGGATTTTCTGTTATTGTGCAAGTGGTTTTGTCGTTCTTATTTATTACAAATAGAGGTTTCGTGAAGCATAAGACGTTTTCTGTTGCTATGTTTTTGTCAGCGGCCTTCTGCCCCTACCAACAAAAGCCAATGCATTAGAAGTAAGACGACGAAGGGCACCGTTAGATTAATCCCGACTTTATCAAGAAACGCTGATTGATATTCCCCGAGATAACGAGATTGGATTGGTTGAACTTTCCTCAGACCTCCCTTTACTACAAATTAAGCTTGTTTTGACAAGCACATGATTGGTGCTTCAAAGTGGACAATGAGATCCCATTTCGATCAAAGCCCAATGAAGTTGCAGTATAGCTTTGATCTCGCCACTGGCTTCCAAAACGCTCTCTTTGATGTATAAATCCCCACTTGTTTGTACTGAGGGCAAGTATAAAGGTTTCCCAGAGTCCGATGTACTTCACTCCATCTCAGCCTGCAGGACCGATCACACCCTCTTTCAATTATCAGAGCGTCACTGACTTCCTACAGTATTAGCTATAGGCCCGATATCAGTCCAGAATTGTGTAGATAAGCCCTAGAAAATGGATCCAGTTCAAGTTGCCATCAAGCTGAGAGGTCTCCTTGTTGCCCATGACAATGCAGTGAAAGAGATCCTGACATTAGGTAAATATCAACAGTTCTTATCTGCCTGTAAAATGCCAATATTTAGTACTCTGACCTTCAAAATTGAAAACCTCATGACTTTATTTTGATCATCTCTACCAAGACTTCTAATTACCCCGTTTTACTTTTTTCAGACATGCAGGTGTACAAGCTGATGCAAAGATGACGGCCAACTCCTCCAACAACTGTATAATTCGAGGTGAACAGCTGATCCAGAGACGATGGGTACTGGAAGGTGTGAAGGAGATGTTTACCATCTACAGACAAATCAAGTGGCAAGAGGTGCAGGCCTGTGTAAATGCCATCACCAAAGATGTTTCTGGAGAAAGTGATACAGAGGCGGATTGGAATGCTGAAACTTCCTTCAATGACGATGACGCTTCCTTCACCGAACCCGAGGTCGACAGCTCATACAGTGAGGACGACGAAGACGAGGAAGACCTCTACACCAACGACAGCAGCTACGATATGACGACTCTCAGTCGAGCTTTGTCTGTAGACGACTGTGCACTTCATAGACACGCTTAAGGGGAAATCACAAGTTCCTGGCCACATCAGCTAGTGCTACAGTAACTTTGTTATTGTTCTTGTTCAGAAATGTTGTGCAAAGAACATCCTGTTATATTGTAACCATAATTGCTTGTTGATGGTTATGTTGATGAAATAAAATAATGAAGTCGATATTATAATCTTTGTCATTTGCTGACACGTTCACGACATCTTGAGGACAGACATTAGTATAGAAAGCTCTTTTGATACTAAGAGAGAAACGATTCATTCAAGATGGCATCTCACAGTTTCACGCCTTTCGTCATTTTGCGCGGGTTCTGACGGGTCATGCCCAATAATCTATTCTGTCCAATAAATGTAGCTAAAAGCCATGGATAATAACCAACTAAAATAAAACACATTTAGATATTGACGATGGGATTTCCATCTTACACAACTCCGGCTACGCCACAGCATAACATTTTCAACCGTTGTCATTCCTTTGACCATATAAATGACCATGACATATCATAATGATTGAAGAAAACCACCCAACACACTCATGATGACTATCTCTCATACCGTATGTTTCGTAATGTCATCCTTTCGACTGTACTCTATCCTTTTGAAATGAACATGCCCCAGTGCTTGGGCTGAACCTAGGAGGTTAAAAACTGTTAATGCATACAGCATACAATGCAAAAGAAAACTGAATCTTTCAAATTGGCATCAGCACAAGTCAAAAGTATCTCAAGAAAAAGCACTCGGTGTACAGCATTACCCTGAAGAAACAGAACACGAAAGATCGGAACATCCTTACACAAGACAGTGGTCATCATTGAAATGGGCTCAGTTAGCAAGCTTGGCACTTATTCTCGAAACTTTCGAAGCCCTAAGAATTCTTAACTTGATCGTAACCAGTGTGTTAAGAATGGGCTTAAGAAGTTCGTAGGGCTTAAGAAATTTCGAGAATAGCTAGCCAGGTCCCATCTGTACAATGCCCTTTTACATTATTGTGTATTCAAAGCAACATTTACACATGATAGAGTTGTATTACGTTGTCCTGTGCAACTCTCCAACAGAATTGCCACATATGTATTCAAGATGTACTTTCTACCCAATCTAACACACATGAACTGTCTTCAAACTATATATACACATCTTTATATGGTAAGGTTTCAAACAATCTGACGTTCACCAAGTATTGTTTCAGATGGACAATATCCACATACAAAAGTCTCAGATCATTCGTGATATATATCTATGATGTAAGAAGAGGTAGAGAAATGGTGAGGTTAACAAATAAGGTGCTACGTCAAAGAAATGCAGACAATACAGTCCATACTTTGACTTTGCCTACTTTAACAGGGATTTTCTGTTATTGTGCAAGTGGTTTTGTCGTTCTTATTTATTACAAATAGAGGTTTCGTGAAGCATAAGACGTTTTCTGTTGCTATGGTTTTGTCAGCGGCCTTCTCCCTCTACCAACAAAAGCCAATGCATTAGAAGTAAGACGACGAAGGGCACCGTTAGATTAATCCCGACTTTATCAAGAAACGCTGATTGATATTCCCCGAGATAACGAGATTGGATTGGTTGAACTTTCCTCAGACCTCCCTTTACTACAAATTAAGCTTGTTTTGACAAGCACATGATTGGTGCTTCAAAGTGGACAATGAGATCCCATTTCGATCAAAGCCCAATGAAGTTGCAGTATAGCTTTGATCTCGCCACTGGCTTCCAAAACGCTCTCTTTGATGTATAAATCCCCCACTTGTTTGTACTGAGGGCAAGTATAAAGGTTTCCCAGAGTCCGATGTACTTCACTCCATCTCAGCCTGCAGGACCGATCACACCCTCTTTCAATTATCAGAGCGTCACTGACTTCCTACAGTATTAGCTATAGGCCCGATATCAGTCCAGAATTGTGTAGATAAGCCCTAGAAAATGGATCCAGTTCAAGTTGCCATCAAGCTGAGAGGTCTCCTTGTTGCCCATGACAATGCAGTGAAAGAGATCCTGACATTAGGTAAATATCAACAGTTCTTATCTGCCTGTAAAATGCCAATATTTAGTACTCTGACCTTCAAAATTGAAAACCTCATGACTTTATTTTGATCATCTCTACCAAGACTTCTAATTACCCCGTTTTACTTTTTTTCAGACATGCAGGTGTACAAGCTGATGCAAAAGATGACGGCCAACTCCTCCAACAACTGTATAATTCGAGGTGAACAGCTGATCCAGAGACGATGGGTACTGGAAGGTGTGAAGGAGATGTTTACCATCTACAGACAAATCAAGTGGCAAGAGGTGCAGGCCTGTGTAAATGCCATCACCAAAGATGTTTCTGGAGAAAGTGATACAGAGGCGGATTGGAATGCTGAAACTTCCTTCAATGACGATGACGCTTCCTTCACCGAACCCGAGGTCGACAGCTCATACAGTGAGGACGACGAAGACGAGGAAGACCTCTACACCAACGACAGCAGCTACGATATGACGACTCTCAGTCGAGCTTTGTCTGTAGACGACTGTGCACTTCATAGACACGCTTAAGGGAAATCACAAGTTCCTGGCCACATCAGCTAGTGCTACAGTAACTTTGTTATTGTTCTTGTTCAGAAATGTTGTGCAAAGAACATCCTGTTATATTGTAACCATAATTGCTTGTTGATGGTTATGTTGATGAAATAAAATAATGAAGTCGATATTATAATCTTTGTCATTTGCTGACACGTTCACGACATCTTGAGGACAGACATTAGTATAGAAAGCTCTTTTGATACTAAGAGAGAAACGATTCATTCAAGATGGCATCTCACAGTTTCACGCCTTTCGTCATTTTGCGCGGGTTCTGACGGTGTCATGCCCAATAATCTATTCTGTCCAATAAATGTAGCTAAAAGCCATGGATAATAACCAACTAAAATGAAACACATTTAGATATTGACGATGGGATTTCCATCTTACACAACTCCGGCTACGCCACAGCATAACATTTTCAACCGTTGTCATTCCTTTGACCATATAAATGACGATGACATATCATAATGATTGAAGAAAAACACCCAAAACACTCTATCTCTCATACCGTATGTTTCGTAATGTCATACTTTCAACTGTACTCTATCCTTTGGAAATGAACATGCCCCCCAGTGCTTGGGCTGAACCCAGGAGGTTAATAACTGTTAATGCATACAGCATGCAATGCAAAAGAAAACTGAATCTTTCAAATTGGCATCAGCACAAGTCAAAAGTATTTCAAGAAAAAGCACTCGGTGTACAACATTCCCCTGAAGAAACAGAACACGAAAGATCGGAACATCCTTACACAAGACAGTGGTCATCATTGAAATGGGCTCAGTTAGCAAGCTGGTCCCATCTGTACAATGCCCTTTTACATTATTGTGTATTCAAAGTAACATTTACACATGATAGAGTTGTATTACGTTGTCCTGTGCAACTCTCCAACAGAATTGCCACATATGTATTCAAGATGTATTTTCTACCCAATCTAACACACATGAACTGTCTTCAAACTATATATACACATCTTTATATGGTAAGGTTTCAAACAATCTGACGTTCACCAAGTATTGTTTCAGATGGACAATATCCACATACAAAAGTCTCAGATCATTCGTGCAATATTTCTATGATGTAAGAAGAGATAGAGAAATGGTGAGGTTAACAAATAAGGTGCTACGTCAAAGAAATGCAGACAATACAGTCCATACTTTGACTTGGCCTACTTTAACGGGGATTTTCTGTTATTGTGCAACTGGTTTTGTCGTTCCTATTTATTACAAATAGAGATTACGTCAAGCATAAGACGTTTTCTGTTGCTATGGTTTTCAGCGGCCTTCTCCCTCTACCAACAAAAGCCAATGCATTAGAAGTAAGACGACGAAGGGCACCGTTAGATTAATCCCGACTTTATCAAGAAACGCTGATTGATATTCCCCGAGATAACGAGATTGGATTGGTTGAACTTTCCTCAGACCTCCCTTTACTACAAATTAAGCTTGTTTTGACAAGCACATGATTGGTGCTTCAAAGTGGACAATGAGATCCCATTTCGATCAAAGCCCAATGAAGTTGCAGTATAGCTTTGATCTCGCCACTGGCTTCCAAAACGCTCTCTTTGATGTATAAATCCCCACTTGTTTGTACTGAGGGCCAGTATAAAGGTTTCCCAGAGACCGATGTACTTCACTCCATCTCAGCCTGCAGGACCGATCACACCCTCTTTCAATTATCAGAGCGTCACTGACTTCCTACAGTATTAGCTATAGGCCCGATATCAGTCCAGAATTGTGTAGATAAGCCCTAGAAAATGGATCCAGTTCAAGTTGCCATCAAGCTGAGAGGTCTCCTTGTTGCCCATGACAATGCAGTGAAAGAGATCCTGACATTAGGTAAATATCAACAGTTCTTATCTGCCTGTAAAATGCCAATATTTAGTACTCTGACCTTCAAAATTGAAAACCTCATGACTTTATTTTGATCATCTCTACCAAGACTTCTAATTACCCCGTTTTACTTTTTCAGACATGCAGGTGTACAAGCTGATGCAAAAGATGACGGCCAACTCCTCCAACAACTGTATAATTCGAGGTGAACAGCTGATCCAGAGACCATTTATATTTAATTTATGTGTGGTTCCGTTTTGTGGATAGCATTCTGTATTGACAGGTGTTATGATTCCAAGGTTGACATTCAAGTTAGTGTTCTAAGGTGTAACATTGCATGGTAGATATACATTGCAAGATTCTCAATTTGGGCATAATCGTTTGTTCTCTTGGGGATACTAAACTTCCATTTAGAAAATATATAAGCATAATTTGTGGGAATTTAATTTTCAGGTAACTGACTATAAGAAGGGCATATTAAGAGAATGTGATAGCCTTATCGTCTTCCACATATCCTTTGTGGCATACACAACACAGTGTTTTATTCATTTCAGTATTGATATACCTTCCGGTCTCAATACTTAATTGATGTGAGAAACATCGAAATTGGGAGAGCACAACCCAATATATTTATAAATACTTAAATAAGGTATAGCTCTGTACCAAAGGAGACTTTAAAAAGGAGTAGGGTAATATATAGAGAATACTACACGAGGTCTCATTACATACGAATTATACGAAACGAGTGTCCTTCCTATGGTATCCAATCTCAGAAGGATAATAGTTCTGGTGGTTGCTCTCTGCCCTATCAGATAACATAGGAAGGTCACGAGTTTCGTATAATTCGTATGTAATGAGACCTCGTGCGGTATTTTATTTATTACCCACGTCTTACATGCATTAAATTGACAAAATAGCGTATTTTTGTTAATAATATTTTGGTTTCAAACCGAAACCGGTTTCATAAAGAGGTTGCGGAAGAGTTTTGTACTGTAGTACAATATTTGCATGACGTCACTGTAATGACGTCACCTCCTTGGTAACCGACGTCACGATGCATGTCAACGTATGGGTAGTTGCATACTAATCTCGTACGTCACACGAGTGTCGTATCGCGTTGACCTGTGTCGTAACGACTTGACCTGAGATTCTAACGAGTTGATTGGATTATACGATGACCTCTCAATTAGGTCACGTTGTGACGGAACTACTTTTTCATTAATAACAAACACGCGAATTGATTCATTCTACAACTTACTAGTATATGCATTGTCGGAATGTAAACATTGCGAACGTTGCCGTATCGCTGTTTAATTGTGAGTCGAACTGAGACATTATATCCGTCGAAAAACATAAACGCAATGTTTCCACCAGTGATGTTAGCCGAAAGAAGCAACTGGAAACCAAGAAACGGGGTGCTACGGAGTAGTTTACTGTAGGAGGCTGTACGAGGCGATGACAACTGACATGCATCGTGACGTCGATTACCAAGGCAGTGACGTCATTACAGTGTGACGTCATGCAAATATTATAGTAGGGTATGTTAATTTTCCATTTGTAAACCACTGCTTTAGGGTACATGTACATGGCACCAGGTGAATGTAAGTGTGTGTGTACTATTTACCGGTGGCAGCAAATGAGTGAAGCACCAGTGGGTGCTGTTGACAGCAGTGCGTGACAGAAGTTACCCACCTTTGTAAACAGTATTAACGTAAACATGTCTGAAGCGATGATGGTGAATTCATTTTTTTGCAGTTGCAAACCGGTGTATTAGGATTTCTAATTTATTAACACACTGACCAATGGAATTTTAAGTAGTTTACAAATTATGTGATTTAAAAATTAACTGCTTGTTTGAGGATCAGACAATCCAGTGACTGACATGCAATTTATTCCTCTGGACTAGAATACAATAGTGATATAACAAGCAAGATACTAGTGGTGAGTGGGTGAGTTGGGTTTTACACCACTTTTAATAATATTCCAGCAATATGCAGTAGGGACACCAGAAATGGCCTTGCGACAACCATGTGGTATTGAACCAACTGACGAGCGAGGCAGCTTTTATACTAGGCTACCCCACGCAGCGAAGCCTTTAACCTCATCACCCAGTTAAGTTATTGTGAATTTTGATATTAATAATCAAAATACAATACGCCAAAATGTGAGTCAATGTGGAATCGATTATAAACTTTTGCTTAAGATGCTGATACTCAAACCAGTCATGGTGTGAGTACTTGAAACTGATTACAAAGAGGAAATGTGTTTGTTCAAACACAAAAATAAAAAATACTGAAAATAGTTCAGTCATGGGTGACCAATAAATGGTGGAATAAAAACTTCCTAAACAGACAATATAAAATAGAAGGTGATATTACTGAATTTGTTCATGAAAACCTGGACATTATGTCAAAACCTGAGTTAGAATTGTTCTTCAGCAACCCATCCTTGTAGTAAGGGGAAATCTGGCCCCGATTTCTCGAAACAAACTTAAGTCTGAGTTTCGACTTAAGTTAGAGTTTTAACTTGAATTTGAGAAAATGCATTTCCCAGAATGAACTAAAATCGATATTAAACTCAAACATAGTAGACAATTTGAGTTTGGTGGATAGTTTTGGCTTTTTTATTTTAAAAAATGCAGTTGAGTTCATCTGTTTCAAATTGTCCAACTCAGTTTGAAATTTGAGTAAAAACTTAAGTTTGTTTCCAGAAATCGGGCCAGATTGTCTGGGTCGGTATGACCCTATCTAACAGAAGGTACATGTAAATGTAGACAAATGTTCATGATGGCAATCACAGGATTGTCTGGCCTACACTGGAATATTGCAGCTTAAAGGAACAAACATGATCTTACAAAAAATATATATTTTACAGGTGCCTCTCTATCCTTTGATCCTTGGGTTATGTTGTGCACTACCCTTAACTACCGTCTTGGTGCAAATATGCACATAAGCATGCATACACATGCACGCACAAACTACAGGATAAGACAAACATAAGCTATGTTAACAACTCAAGTCTTAAAAGCATCTATGCCATATAAATATCACAATTTCAACTTCAAGAATATGTAGTTGCAGATGTAGCTGAATAAATACAAGTAAAACATAACTGTATTTGAATCAGACAATCCAGTGACTGACATGCAATTTATTCCTCTGGACTAGAATACAATGAAATATAACAAGCAAAGTCACTAGTGAGTGAGTGAGTGAGTTGGGTTTTACACCACTTTTAGCAATATTCCAGCAATATCACGGTGGGGGACACCAGAAATGGCCTTCACACATTGTAACCATGTGGGTATTCGAACCCGGCTTGACGAGCGAACGCTTTAACCACTAGGCTACCCCACCGCCCCAGCAAGTAACTAAGCCTCATCACCCAGTTAAGTTATTATTAATTTTGATAATAATCAAAATACAATACTGTAAAATGTAGCAGGTCAATGTAAAATCTGATTATAAACTTTTGCTTAAAGATGCTGATACCTCAAACCAGTCATGGTGTGAGTATAAAACTGATTACAAAAGGAAATGTGTTTGTTCAAACACTAATAAAAAATACTGAAAATAATTAGTCATGGGTAGGCCAATAAATAGTGGAATAAAAACTTCACACTACTCTAAAAATGTAAAGGAAAACAAATTGCATCATTTGACTGAAGTTAATCTGTCATGGAAATAGATTTGTAGTCACATGAAAAAAATGTCCTTTTGAGAAGTATATCTTACCTACCCCAACTGAAAACACAAACACCTAGTCCAGCACTGGTCCTGAATTGTAGTTATCTCACATGAAATATCCAATTATTCAACAAACACATTAAAAAAACATAAAATACTTCTGTAAATTGACTTATTATCCCTCTAGCACCTCTGCAACAATACTGTTGGCCAACATGATGCACAATCTGTCAAAGACTAAAATTCAAAAGATGACCTAAAAGTAAAAATATTTTCAAAAACATACTTGATAACGCTACAAATCATGACTGGTGTAGAATGATCCAAGATTCCAAGTCAAATGTATTCATGGTTGTGCTTCCTATTAAACAGGCAGAGAATGAGGGATTTAGGATTTACATACTTTTACAATGTACAAATACATTTATTCTTAAACAGAAATGACAGAATGTACTTACATAGACAGAAAAATCCAACTGTCAATATTTCTAAGAAAGTCCAGTTCTATAGGAAACTTAACACGCCTGACACATCATCAACTTACACTTAATCACAGCAAATACAGAACTTGCAGTCTAATCTAGAAAATCTGTAAACCTAGAAATGTGAATGATCTCGTGATTCCTGACAATGTCTTGCACTGATGTATAAAACTTGAGCATTGTGACCGTCAAGTCAATGTCAGCAATCAGTCTGATGGTGAATGAAGATGGCGTAGATATTGACAAGTTCAAATATAAATTAACAACAATGTCGAACTACATTACTGAACATTTACACAAACAAACAACAATATAACAATCACTCGATAACCACTAGTTCGTATTCATCCTGTGATGTTTACACAGGCAAACATGCATCCATTATCAATGTGTCCTCCCTTGCTTACCTCCCCGAGTTACCTCCCTTACCTTGAAAATGGCAGAAACAGAACTATCACAGGAAGTTAAAAAGTACATAAGTGCCACACATGAAATATTCTCTAACAACATTTTTTCACTTGTTCATGAACTGCAACTTCAGAAGACACAAAGTTGTACACTGACCATAAAGATTTACTCATATCCAGAAAACCTAGGTGGAAATATATCAATGCTTCAAACAGAGCAGCTCTTCTGCACTTCAAGACACGGAATTATTTCTTTGAAAGGAGGCAAACAAATTTTATTCCAAAGACGTTATATTTGTACATCAAACAAGTCTAATGAATTTTGCGTAATATTTTTTTTCATTTTCTTTAGAGTCAAATATTTAAAAATGTTTATGTTGTAACATTTGAGGTATTGAGGAAGCATTTTCAATAAATGAAAATTTATAGCACTGTCATTATAGTACATCAGAAATTATCATGGTACATCACAAATATGCCCACATACCATATTACAAACTCCACAGACAATATTTAGGCAACATGTACTGGAAGAATAACCCTGATCTCAGATGTCAGTGTTTCACTTGGGTTCTTTAGAAGTGACATCCTCGATAATCTCCAGGGTATACATTACGATAAATCTCTCCTACACTGGATACATCTACCGCTCGGCCTGATGATTTCATTAGCTCCCTTGGCTAACTTTTTATCCAATCAGGTGTCTACGCTCGGAAGTTGAGCGTACCAATCACAACTTGCTTTCGCTTCTTAATTTATCTGATTAAACTTGGCAACACAATTGATGCAGAGGTACTCTGAAAGAGGTAGGAGTTCTTGCATATATTTTTTCTAAAGTTTCAGACCTGTCAATTTATCTGTATGATTTCCCCCCAAATCTGAGACGTGCTGCGAATAAACCTTCGCGGCTGCAACCACTATCTTTGTTGACACTGGCAAGCTCGGTTGTAACGGCGGCTTAGCTGATTGGCTACTGGCTAAAATTATCGGGCAGAGTAATAGATGCATCCAGGGTATAGTGGAGATTTATTGTAATGTATACCATGGAGATTATCAAGGATGTAGAAGTGATAGTCAAGGACTTTTGGATATCAGCTTCACCTGAATTCAACTGAAGATGGTGTAAGAAGAAACTCTGAAACACGTTTAAAGAAGTAGCTATCAAAAGATCTTAGTCTGTAACCTCAACACAACAATGTTACAATATGATTATGTATGTATTCTTTATCAGCATTATAAGGCAGAGCATCAGTATTCACTTGTTTGTTTCAGTGACAAATAACTTAACACACATACAAAATCTGACTCACGTAACATGCCTTTGGCTTTAGTCCACACAAATGATAATAATCTAAATGTTAAGGATTAACTTTGCTATAAATGACAAAAAAAGTTTATTCTGGCAGATAGAATATCACCGCAGCTAAAAACAACATACACATCAAGTGCAATAACTGCTAACAATAGGGGTGGGTGATAACACCGGCTAACCGGTATATTGCAATTCAAACCTCACAATACGATATAGTGTGGTACACTCTTCGCGAACTGGTTCACCCAATACCATCGGCAATTTTCGTGATGTAGTAAAAAATGCTAAAAATATTTGTATTTCCTTCATATCATTATACATTAGTAGTTTTGATAAGTTTATTGGTCATATAATTGCATTTGTATGACTCTTAAACCATATGAATAAAAAAAAATAGAATTGGTACCGGCACTCGTTGTAGGGATAAACAAAACAAAATGGCGGACACCGCTGCATACGCTTTTTCTCCAGTTCCAACTTTAAAGCAAAGTCTTCAATTTGGAAACATTTTCAAACTGATCTCTTGTACAATCACATCTGAGTCCTGACAGTGGCCAGTGGCATTGTTTCAAAAGAAAGGAAACAGTAATTCATTACCTTAAACCATGTGTTACACTTTCACAATATATCGCAATGTGAACATTTTGGCAATACCCAAGTCTAGTTAACAACGACTAAATCCTGGTTCACTGAAATATTCTGGTACAGACAACACTGGTCTCATGACTGAATCAGCGAAGTTTCACAACAAACAATGACTGGTACAATATTGTATTTATCACACAGCTCAGAAGAGGCAGGCTGTGACCTTGCACATGCAGCAGAGCGCCATCAATAAGAAGATGCCGATGACTGCCACTAGGGCGAGGCCAGTCAGGTTCATCATGTCGGTCATGGGCGTCTTCCTTACCAACTGCTCTGCACCGCTATACTTGTGGGGACCTTGCTGCCGCCACTGGGAAGCCCCGCAGGAACTGAACAACAACCTACACAGACGAGGAAACGTTGTTACCATGGTTACAAGAAATAACTAATTCTCAACTAATTCTCTCTTTCACTCTCTACCTATATTCAACCATCATTCTCAGGTAACCACTTTATAACTTTAAACAACACTCACTCACTCACTCACTCAACCACCACTTTCACGTACTTATGATCACTCACTCATGTAACCCCAGCTGTCACTCACTCATGCAACCATCACTCTCACCCACCTCACTCACTCACCCACCACTTTTACATACTTATAATCACTCACTCACTCAAGTAACCCTCTTCTCACTCACTCAACCACCTCACTCACTCAGCCACCACTTTCACTTATTTATGATCACTCACTCATGTAACCCCAGCTCTCACTCACTCACTCACTCATGCAACCATCACTCTCACTCACTCAGCCACCACTTTCACTTATATGATCACTCACTCACTCAACCACCTCACTCACTCAGCCACTTTCACTCACTCAAGATCACTCACTCACATAACCCCTCCTCTCAGTCACTCACTCATGCAACCATCACTCACTCACTCACTCACCTCCATGCCAACAGGGGGTGCTTCCACAGCTCTGGCTTGGCACCGAAGAAGGAGGCAATCTCATCGTTGTAGGTGATAGGGTCCTTCTGGATGGTGTGTCGAGCTGTCTTGTACCACCTCTCGGCATACACCCTCTGAAACAAAGACCACGATTGACAATATACCACATCCAATATACCACAAAATGTCAGCTTGCTCACATTTCTGCTGACACATCAAAATTGATAATCAAGGCTGTGGGGGGGGCATGGTGGGCGAGCTGGCTAAAGCGCCAGGATAGTGATCCAGCGAGCATGAGGTGATGGGATCGAGCCCACCTGTGAACGGGATTAAAAACCTTGGAGTCAACTTTGTGTGCAGACTCTTTCAGTGTTGTCACAACCCCTAGTGTACTGTACACAACCCTGTGCACTTAAAAGAACCCACGAATCCATTGGTATATGACTAGATTGTGGCCACATGAATATGTTTTGGTGAAAGTCATTTGTGTTTACTGTGAAATAAACAAGAAAATGGGTGAGTTACTGCTACAAATTCTAAGCAGGGATTTTGGCTCGGAATCGAGAAATCACGATTTTTCGAGCTTCCGAAGATACTAGCTCCCAAAGTACTGCTTCGATTTTTGTGTTGTAAGTCTCAATTTGTAGGTAAATCTATTGGCTTGAAATGTGTGCAACTTTAAATGGGATAAATACAGTGAGTATTGTTGAATTTGCCCTGAAACGAACCTGGTGTGTTGACCTCGTTACATCCCTTTCCTTTTATGTAGTACTAAGACCCCGTCAGTGACAGTATATACCTTGATGGCAGTTTTAGCGTTACAAGCCCCTGTGATCAGGTGAACATATTCATGTTCGTCCAATTTCTAAATGCCTTACAAAAACTCCATAAAAAAGGTTTTAAATCTCTTTGTCTTGTTCCATCTGGAGGCTTTGACAGCAATACTATCTCCCTACAACTAATCATAAGTATTTTTGAATCTCTTTCCCTGTCTTGTGTCATGTCGAGGCTTTTAAGCAAGAGACTTTTTCGAATCTCTTTCCCTTTTTGTATCATCTCAAGGCTTTTTACAGCAATGCTATCTCCCTACAACTAATCACAAGAATTTTTCGAATCTCTTTCTCTGTCTTGTATCATCTCGAGGCTTTGACAGCAGTGCTACCTCAATACAACTTATCACAAGAATGTTCCAAACCTTTTCTCTGTTGATGTCTTGCTCCATCTCGAAGTTGGAAGGCAGTTTGACCCGCCCCTTGATCAACTCTGAGAACCAGCGAGCCTGTGTCTCAGACATTGTCAGCACGCCACCAGAAGCCGGCTGTACGAAGCCAATGAAAGCCAGAGACTTGCCGATGTCAGGGCTGAACACGTTCTTGTACAACTGGAATGCACAAAAATATGGTACACAAAGGAATGGACAAGATTTGGCTAAAACAAATTGTAATCAAACTGATGTATTTACTTTTGTATTGTAGGTTATTATATCAGCGATTCATGTATTGCAATACATACCACAATATTAGTGTATTCATTCTTTCAACTGGAATTTGTTATAAATCTGAACTGAAAATTATTTCTGTTTTTCTAATGAGTCATCGCAGCTCCCATCTTTACCCTGAAACTGATGCATTCAGTTCACCTTCATTTCGTTGCTGTTGTCGACAAGGACCTTGTCCTTCACACTGTCAGGGAGATAGGGAAGGTCGATGCTGTATCCTGTACAGTACAGGATCTTGTCAAACTCGGCAGACTCCCCGTTCACAAAATAAACTTTCTCACCTTCAATTCTCTGAAATTTGAGATCAGAAAGATGAATGGTGGACAGTTTGACATCCACACGGTGATAAAACTGATTTGGTTGGTTGGTTTGTTGTCTACCACCGCATTCAGCAATATTCCAGTTATATGGCGGTGGTTTGTAAATAATTAAGTCTGGACCAGACAATCCAGTGATCAACATCACGAGCATCGACCACCGCAATTGGGAACAAATGTCATGTGTCAACCAAGTCAGTGAGCCTGACCACCCGGATCCTGTTTGTCACCTCTTACGACAAGCATGGGTTAATGAGGACCAATTGTAACCTGGATCTTCACGGGTGATAAAACTGATTTAAAAGTTACCTCCTGTGCAACTGAATTTTCCTGTTCAACCACTACAACCCGAGCTACACAGTAACAACAAGTTGTGCCCTACCAGTATATTCGGAACCACAGTGATTTCCTTCCGCTGTATGTGATGTATCAGGGTGGGGCTCACTGTTGGCTGGGTCTGCAAAGCTCTCATCTTCGGGTTCAGGTTCCATCTTGAATACACACATTCAAAATATGATAGATAGAATTATTCCTCACAACTTTACAAGTCATGTAGTCAGTTTTCAGTGATGGCCAAGTCTGTTCTCAAAACAATGTCTTATTGCCAGGGTTGCTATTATGTCTTTCTTTCACATTGTCTGTTTGAATGACTGACTGAGTTTGGTTTTACGCCGCTTTTAGCAATATTCCAGCAACATCACGGCGGGGGACACCAGAAATGGGCTTCACACATTGTGCCCATGTGGGGATTCGAACCCGGGTCTTCGGCGTGACGAGCCAACGCTTTAACCATTAGGCTACCCCACCACCCCCTGTTTGAATGAGGCTTGATTAAGTGTCTGTTGAAGATTATTTCATATACATGCTGTGATGTAAGCAGTGTTGAACCCTTCCGTCTCTTAACTCCTGCAGATCAAGGAAATACTTGACTTGTGTTAGACACATCTAACTCAGATATACCACATGGCAATATAATTTATATTATGAGAAACTAAAATAGAAGCATTTGTCAAATTTATCTCTGACACCTTACTACATCCAGTAAGATTAAAAAAATGACATAGAAATTAACACCGACTTTACATGTTTTATCAAAAGTGAGTGAGTTTGATTTTACGCCGCTTTAGCAATATTCCAGCAACATCACGGCGGGGACACCGAAATGGACTTCACACATTTTACCCATGTGGGGAATCGAACACGGGCCTTCGGCGTGACGAGCGAACGCTTTACCCACTAGGCTTCCCCACCACCCCTGTTTTATCAAGAGCTTACCTCCTTGGGTTGCCAGAAACAAGCTTAATAACTGACTCCAGAATCGTGTTTGCCCATCTCCATGGCAACAAGAAAAAAGCTCTGCAGGCATAAAGATCTGTGGCATATCCGAAGATGTAGTTAGGGATGACCCAGCAGCCGGAGCGGGTGCTGACGTACACAGACTTACACCTGCAACACGTTAGGAACAGCTTCATAGGAGTGAGTTTTGGTTAATACCACAATCGGCTACAGTGTAGAGTCTACCAGCGGTCAGCACTTCTGGACAGCTGATGGTACTGGCAACATACTATTTGCAGAATCCCTAGTCAGGCTATACACAAACACGCATCTCAATGCCAGGCTCCACCCTCCAAATACATGGTCTTGATTCCAAACACAAGGATCTCAGTAGTCTGATGTCAAACACCATGATCTAAAAAGAAGATCTCACCTTCCACACACAGGGTTCTCAACACAAGATCTCACCTTAAACACAAGGTCTCGCCTGACACACAATCTTCTCGACACAATATCTCACTTTCCACACACAAGGATCTCAATGCGAGGTCTCACATCCCACACAAAAGGTTCTCAACAAAAGATTGACCTTCTGTAAAATACTAATGACATATGAACTCAACTTCGGCACAAGATCGCACCTCTCACACACAAGGATCTCAACACAAGACCTCACCTGCCACACACACCTTTCGCAGCACAAATTCTCACCTTCCACAAACAAGGATCTCAACAAGACATCTCACCTGCCACAAACAAGGATCTCAACAAGAGATCTCCCCTGCCACAAACGAGGATCTCAACAAGAGATCTCACCTGCCACAAACGAGGATCTCAACAAGAGATCTCACCTGACACACACAAGGATCTCAACAAGAGATCTCACCTGCCGCAAACAAGGATCTCAACAAGAGATCTCACCTGACACACACAAGGATCTCAACAAGAGATCTCACCTGCCACAAACAAGGATCTCAACAAGAGATCTCACCTGCCACACACAAGGATCTCAACAAGAGATCTCACCTGACACAAACAAGGATCTCAACAAGAGATCTCACCTGACACACAGATATATCTTAACACAAGGTCTAACCTCCAACATTCACATATCTCAACACAAGGTCTCACTTCCAACATTCACATATCTCAACACAAGGTCTAACCTCCAACATTCCCATATCTCAACACAAGGTCTCACTTCCAACATTCCCATATCTCAACACAAGGTCTCACTTCCAACATTCCCATATCTCAACACAAGGTCTCACTTCCAACATTCCCATATCTCAACACAAGGTCTCACTTCCAACATTCCCATATCTCAACACAAGGTCTCACTTCCAACATTCCCATATCTCAGCACAAGGTCTCAATTCCAACATTCCCATATCTCAACACAAATTCTCACATCCAACATTCCCATATCTCAGCACAAATTCTCACCTTCCTGCTGTGGCACAGTTGACAGCAGCATCCACAGCACTGTTGCCAATGCCGACGATGAGGACTCGTTTGCCAGTGAAGCCATTGCTGATGGCATCGTTGAAGTCGACACTGTGAATCCTTTCCCCTGGAACACCAGACACCTCACATTAACATCACTGTCCTTTGAAAACTATTCTGATATCATTACAAAAATGGAATACTGTAGTATTTTCTAAGATAGTTCGCTAAATGAACAAAGGCGCCACTTTTTGCATGACAGCACACTGTATTGACGACAATACGCCATTTTCGTCTGCCGCCTCGTTATCAAACTACCCTTGCAAGGGTAACCAACATCACGATGCATGTCAGTTGTCATCGTACAGTCTCCTATTGTACACTACTCCAGAAATGCAACATTCATATTGCCCTATATGGTTTACGTTAATCACAGATGCAATTAATATAAGTTAGAGAAGATATTTAACCCGAACATAAACTGTCATCAAACTGTTTATCATTTGTTTTTCTAGTAACATGCATCTAAACGTAGGGGGCAGACATGTCACTAGAACCTCACGTCAGTTAGCCCTGAACAAGAATTGTTACTTTAGGTCACCATAGGTTTTCTCTTTGTTGTCTGCCTTAGATTAAATTAAAGTATTATATTTGGCATCTTAGAAAAGAAATACAGTTCGCTGTACCCCCATGTATAGTGTAAAAAAGCACACTTTTGCCCTGAACTATTATAGTTAAAGTACGAGGACGCTTGCATCCGAGTCCTTTAACATCATAATAATTCAGGGCATTCTTAAACAGGATATGCTCACCTTTTTACAAACACCTGGTATATGACTATTTGATTAGCACATACTGAGCATAAGGTCAGAATCATACAATTAGATGATTAAGGAATGAATTTCGATACAATACTGAGTTCAGAATACTTACATACACTACTCTTACTCAAATGTTTTCATATCTGAATTACCAATATTCCAGCAGGGAACACCAGAAATGGGCTTCACACATTCGAAATGCTACACAGAACAATACATTATGACAAGGCCGGACACTTCGGTGTACCCTACCCGCCTGCTTTGCCGATCGCTACTCTACCATCGCATGTAATCGATTAAAACTTAATGTGAACATAATCATGGATGATTTGCCTATCGAGCACCAATCATGAAACCTACCAATTCTTTATTGTTATTTCTGTAAGTCGATTAAAACCCAATTTTGACTCTTAACTAAACGATCTTGACACAAATGGATGACGATATCTCCGCACAAAACGGAGCAAACCCTCTGATTGGTCAACGCTTGCAAATCTGCAATGCTTTATAAGTTCGCGGGATTCTTTTCTTTCATTGACTGCTTAATGTAAGAATATTTTTCGAGCAATGGCTTCTCAAAAGAAAGCATTAGTTGTAAATGTCTCCTAAACAAGGATCAACCAACCAGAGGGCTTGCTTTGACCACACACCTGTTTTCAGCAGACACATCGTCATCCATTTGTGTCAAGATCGTTTAGTTGGGGGTCAAAATCGGGTTTCAATCGACTTTCATTTTATTAATCACCTGGAAATGTTTCCTCCCCCTTGAACTTGCCCCACGTTGGCTTGGCATGATGTCCGCTTGCTACGGCCAGGTTGGGTGCAGTGTACACAGTCTTGATGTTTGTGTCCAGACCGGCCTTGCCGTCCTCCTCCACGGAACACGTCTCCACCACCCACTCATCACCTGCACACACCAGCAACACTCCATTAATGTACAAATTCAGTAAAACTAACCGCGTTTTACCCATGTACAAATGTGCGTCCAATATGCACAAATGTAGAGGATGGACGCAGACAAACAAAAACACTGCATCCTAAAAGACGCACAAAAATACTACATCCTAAAAGACGCACAAAAATACTGACAGCGTACCAAGAGAAGTTATGGGTAGTGTTGGGAATTGGTTGTAATCTCACAATTGATGACTGGTTCATCACAAATGAGCAATCATTGAAAAAAAATTGGTCAGCATAAGTTTTCAGATTTTCCTATTGTAGATAAGTAAAACATTGTTCTTTGTTGTTTTTTGGGTTACTTAGAAACTGTGCAAAATGGCATTTGCAAACTTCACATCCAATGTACAATGATGCAACTTGCTACTTCAAAGTGATGACTTACATATCATGAACATAAACTTCCTGGAGTCTTTCAGTGATATTCAGTCATGACTTTTCAGAAAGTGAGTGAGTGAGTGAGTGAGTTAGTTTTACACCGCACTCAGCAACATTCCAGCTATATGGCGGCGGTCTGTAAATAATCGAGTCTGGACCAGACAATCCAGTGATCAACAGCATGATTTTAGTAAGTGAAGTGAGTTTTCTAAGAATTAAACATGTTTTCAGGCACTGACAACTTCTAAGATATGTTCCATCTTCAAGTGTTTCAAACACAAAAAACGTAGTTCCAAAATCATTTGTGTTCAATTATGAGGAAATGTGATTGATAGCTTGGTCGTTTGGTCACATGCGACCAATCTTCGGTTATTTCAATTAATCGGATTACCACTAGTTATAGGTGTTTGTTATTTCACCCATCAATCATGACCATTGTCCAAACAATCACCGATTCATTCCTGGCTCTGAAGTAATTATCTAAACATACAGTACACCACACAATCAAGGTCACGGTAATACCCTGCTTCAGCAAACATTCTAGCTGTACTTCTGCTTCAGCAAACATTCTAGCTATACTTCTGCTTCAGCAAACATTCTAGCTGTACTTCTGCTTCAGCAAACATTCTAGCTATACTTCTGCTTCAGCAAACATTCTAGCTGTACTTCTGCTTCAGCAAACATTCTGGCTATACTTCTGCTTCAGTAAACATTCTAGCTATACCTCTGCTTCAGCAAACATTCTAGCTATACTTCTGCTTCAGCAAACATTCTAGCTGTACTTCTGCTTCAGCAAACATTCTAGCTATACTTCTGCTTCAGCAAACATTCTGGCTATACTTCTGCTTCAGCAAACATTCTAGCTATACTCTGCTTCAGCAAACATTCTAGCTATACTTGCTTCAGCAAACATTCTAGCTATACTTCTGCTTCAGCAAACATTCTGGCTATACTTCTGCTTCAGCAAACATTCTGGCTATACTTCTGCTTCAGCAAACATTCTGGCTATACTTCTGCTTCAGCAAACATTCTAGCTATACTTCTGCTTCAGCAAACATTCTGGCTATACTTCTGCTTCAGCAAACATTCTAGCTTATTCTAGCTACTTCTGCTTCAGCAAACATTCTAGCTATATTTCTGCTTCAGCAAACATTCTGGCTGTATTGCTTCAGCAAACATTCTGGCTATACTTCTGCTTCAGCAAACATTCTAGCTATACTTCTGCTTCAGCAAACATTCTAGCTATACTTCTGCTTCAGCAAACATTCTGGCTATACTTCTGCTTCAGCAAACATTCTAGCTGTACTTCTGCTTCAGCAAACATTCTGGCTATACTTCTGCTTCAGCAAACATTCTAGCTATACTTCTGCTTCAGCAAACATTCTGGCTATACTTCTGCTTCAGCAAACATTCTAGCTGTACTTCTGCTTCAGCAAACATTCTAGCTGTACTTCTGCTTCAGCAAACATTCTGGCTATACTTCTGCTTCAGCAAACATTCTGGCTATACTTTTGCTTCAGCAAACATTCTGGCTATACTTCTGCTTCAGCAAACATTCTAGCTATACTTCTGCTTCAGCAAACATTCTGGCTATACTTCTGCTTCAGCAAACATTCTAGCTGTACTTCTGCTTCAGCAAACATTCTAGCTGTACTTCTGCTTCAGCAAACATTCTGGCTATACTTCTGCTTCAGCAAACATTCTGGCTATACTTTTGCTTCAGCAAACATTCTGGCTATACTTCTGCTTCAGCAAACATTCTAGCTATACTTCTGCTTCAGCAAACATTCTAGCTATACTTCTGCTTCAGCAAACATACTGGCTATACTTCTGCTTCAGCAAACATTCTAGCTGTACTTCTGCTTCAGCAAACATTCTGGCTATACTTCTGCTTCAGCAAACATTCTAGCTATACTTCTGCTTCAGCAAACATTCTAGCTATACTTCTGCTTCACCAGTGAGAACCAATTCATTGTTAAGTACTGATTCATCAATACAGGTATCTTACCCAATATAATGTCACACTGAAAAGTGTTATGTATCCTGCTTTGGAGGGAAATGTATTTCTGAGCAAGACAATAAGTACCTTAAACCTCCAAGATATTTTTCTCCATGTCAGAATTTTGAGATCTGATTAGTTCACATGACCTTGAAGAAAAACAATGTATTCCACCTCAGTGGAAAATAATTTACAAGTGGGAAAATACATCCATTAAAAAAACAACCAACAACACATCCTGCATGTCGATGTCTGAGTGGGAGATATAGCCTGTATACCCCCTTACTCAGCAGGGTCATTGTTTTTTAATGCCGCACTCAGCAAAACTCCAGCTATGGAGGATACAAAGCAGAAACATACCTTAAAATAGCATGGAGATTTGCTCACAATAAGAGCTGTGTTCAGACTCAATTATTTGCATGACTGACTGACTGAGTTTGGTTTTACGCCGCTTTTAGCAATATTCCAGCAACATCACGGCGGGGGACACCAGAAATGGGCTTCACACAATGTACCCATGTGGGGATTCGAACCCGGGTTTCGGCGTGACGAGCCAACGCTTTAAGCATTAGGCTACCCCACCGCTTCTTATTTGCATGATGACATACCTGAAATAGTGTTCAGTATAAAACAAGCACTCACTCACACTCACTCACTCACAAAACACTAGATCATACCTTTCTTTTCGACAGACAGGACCTTTGTGTTAAACTGGATGTTGTCCTCCAGCTTGAAGTGGGTAGTGTAGTCGGCGATGTACTTGGCCATGTCGATGTTGTGGGGGTAGTCCGGGACATCATCGGGGAAGGGGAAGTCGGAGAAGCTGTAGTTGTACTTGGATACATTGCTGCAACAACAACACCACAGGTGTCATGGATGCTGAGTGGAACATCAGCCCAACAGGTACACATCTAGAGCATTCAATATGTGCACTGGGAGTCTGGCTTAAAAGGGAGACAACTCCAGCCCTAAGGATGTTCACTTGGAACAAGGCAACACTTCGAGTCTCAAAATGTTTGCTTGGACACTGCTCAATAAAAATCACCACCACATTTGTAATTATTAATCTCATAAATATTTCACGGAATTCATCCCACACTATACGTCTCATCTTTTTTCTCTCTTCTTTTTCAATTTCTCCTATTTGGCAAACAGACCAAGAACGGGTCAAACATTCTCAGTGAGTGAGGGAACGAGAATGCTTTTACTCTGCTTTAAGTAATTTTCTAGCAATATCATGATTGGGAACACCAGAAATGGGCTTCACACACAGTACCCATGTTGGGAATCAAAGGCAGGTCTTCGGCGTTAACCACCATTCTCAACTTAGCAGGGTGAAAATACATGCTTCAAGAACCTGTTCCACAAGGGACCTCAACATGATGTATTAGTAAATACCATACTACAATACTGAAATACAAGGATCATTGTGCTTCCTGGAACAGTGCACAGTCAATAAGTTTCTTGGCAGTAACCATGGTAACATGTATTCACTTTAGTCCTTGAGTATTATTATATACTTTGCATTTCATTAATCATCACCTTAAGGAGTGAATGAGTGAGATAAGTTTTACGCCGCTTTTAGCAATATTCCAACAGTATCACGGCAGGGACACCATAAATGGGCTTCACACATAGTACATACATATTTACTACGTATTTTATTTCACGATGGTGACTTTTCTCTTAAATCTGTAAAGCTGCCAAGAAAATATTGCTTTACAAAGGACTGCTGAAGGATTAATTCAACCAAGGTCTAAATGAAGAAAAAAATTCAGCTCAGGGGTGTGACGAACCCTCATGCGCGCCAAGGGTACCGCTGACAAGAAATCTATCTTTCGACATTCATTCATGCAGGTCTGGAATATAGCAAGCTAACAAAACTCACAGCAGACGACACAAAGAGTTACTTCCCTTCATCCAATTTGGGTAAACATTGGTTCATTTCTTAAACTCAACAATATTTATTCAAGAATAACTCATTGCCTTAGATATGTTCTGACTGATTTCTCTGTGGGCTATTTGAAATGGCTACATCAAAAATAACTGCGCATTCCTTCAAGAATCCAAACTTAATGTTTGAGATAAGGTAAATTTTCAGGCAAGATAAAGACACTTGTGTACATTGTGTATGATAACAGGTATACCAAGGCATGTTGGGAGGGGCGATATCTACATGAACCACTGCAGAAGTTGAGGTCAGTAACTGTGTCTATATAGACAGACGTATTATCAGCTTACACAAGGCGTGGTACATGTACGTGCAATTCAACATGGTGTTCAGGAATACGATTTTCCCTATATTCACATAGTATTTGGAAAATCGGCATTATTACTGGGTTAAATCACAGACATTAATTGGATGGTCAGAGGTCCTTGAAGTTTTCTTCTGAAATTTTAATGAAGGGTTCATTAATGTCTGCTGCTTGATGACTGTGCAATATTTAACTTTCACTCCCTCACTTTAAAAACTTATAACAGTTGGTGTAATGACGAAAGGAACTTAATGACACAGATGATCAAATAGTTATATATCTACCCAGTAGGAATGAAATATTTCTTTCATCCACCTTTTAAGTGTGTGAGTGAGTAATTTTACAATGCTTTTTACAAGTGTATATTTAGTCAGAAGGGGAGATAACCCTGCATGAGGCAAAACAGTAGTGAAACATAATTAGCAACTGGTGGACGGACATTCCACTTGAAAAAGCATTTTGTTTTCTTCGAAATGTGTTAAAATAACATTCTGAATAACTTTAATCATTCTGTTTGTTATGGTTCAGTAAAGTTTGTTTGTTGTTTAACGATTTCCTTGGGGAAAGACCGAGGCAAACCTGCACAGAAATCATAAAGATCTTACGGAGATCGTACAGAGACCTCATGGAGGCCGCAAGATGATCGTGCAGTAGCTGTGCGATGGATATGTGGGTATCCCACGATCCCATAGTTAAAAGAAATTGTGCGTTTACCACACGATCATTCTGTGAGATGCCCATGCAGTGCCTGTGCAATGCCGGCTACTGGCTTACGAGAATTTTTTCAAATTTGACAAACCTCGCTGTTTGACAAAATCATAGAGGCTACAGTGCCCGTAGAATTGTGTGATAATCGTACGGCCGCCGCCACCTGCCACCGCACAGAGATGATGAAGCTACGGGCAGTTTACGGGCGCTGTAGACCCATCGCAGGCCAAATGTGAACCAGGCATAACCTTGATCATCACAGGTCTTCAGTTAAGTACCAGGTGACATAGACTTTATGGGCAATGGTACGGAACATTCATATATTTCAACAAATGTCTGTGACCTTTCGATCGCCTCCGTGGTGTAGTGGTTAGAGCGTCCGCCCGGAGAGTGGAAGGTCGCGGGTTCGATCCCCGACCGCGTCATACCAAAAGATGTTAAAATATGGTACTTGTTGGTCCCTGCCTGGCATTCGGCATTAATGGGTACAACAAGGACTGGTCGGCTCGGAGTCAGTATGTGTCTGAGTGGGGTATTCATGCTTCACTGCGGCGTGGTATCTCAGTGGGCTAGCACTATAAAACCAGCTTAACTCTGGGCTAGTACAAGCAGCCGCACATACACATAGACACGCGTGCACGTCGTGATATGAGCGAAATATTCTCAAGTACACCGTTAAACCCAATTTCACCTCACCTCACCTGTGACCCTTCAGTTTTGGTACATGCACTTTACAAATTCCCTTTTTGTTGTCAGTTGTCCAGTTATATATTTAACAACCTAAATTCATAAAAAATTGCTGAAAAACGTTTTTGCAACAATGACAGTGAGACACGGTGTGTACATGTGGAATGCTGCCTCACCTGGACCTGCCTTCAACAGGTGACCTCAACCTGCAACACAGTACATGTCTTCTGAATGTGTCTGGGTTGAGATAACATTCTGAATAACTGTAATTAATTTAAATTTAAATTTGAATTACCATTGTAATTTTCTGGACTTATGAGTTTTGCATTTCTGGATTATTTGTAAAACAAGCCAAACATCATACTTAATCTAGTTTATCTCACAATTCCTGATAAGGACATCGTTCTTCAGTTTTATTTTTTTTAAACCTTAAATTGTTGCTATCACGGGCCAGTTTGTTACAAGACATGGAGCAGTATGTGGCCTGAATAAGGTACAATCTTCATTTACTGGGGAGATATGTTAACCAGATTCAGACTGTAGTCTCGTTGCGGTGCCCGTGAAGATCCGGGTCAGAATTGATCTTCAGCAACCCATGCTTGTCTCTACCCGTGAAGATCCGGGTCAGAATTGATCTTCAGCAACCCATGCTTGTCTCTACCCATGAAGATCCGGGTTAGAACAGATCTTCAGCAACCCATGCTTGTCTCTACCCGTGTAGATCCGGGTTAGAATTGATCTTCAGCAACCCATGTTTGTCTCTACCCGTGAAGATCCGGGTCAGAATTGACTTTCAGCAACCCATGCTTGTCTCGTGGAGATATCAATGAAGACAGTATGTTTTACCCCAGTGTTCATGAGAATGTCAAGGCTGGTATTTTTAATAAATTGAATAATGAATCAAATTTCTAAGTACAACCAATTCAAATCATACTAATTTTGTTTCATGCTGCTTTGACATTTAAGGAGGGTCAGGAACAAAAACCCCAAATAAGGAAGTCCTTCAGCACTTACCACTTACTAATGAAACTCCATATCATGACGAGAAACATCCTGGACCCATCGTGTTAGTCTGATATTCACGTTTCATGGGGAAGTATACACTATCTTGCATGAATCATAATGTTTGTTTGTTTGTTAAAGCAAGATTGCAGCTATATGGCAGCAGTCTGTAAATAATCAAGTCAGGACCAGACAATCCAGTGATCAACATCATGAGCCTCAATCTACATAATTGGCAACCAAGTCTGTGAGTCTGACCAACCTTATTTGGAAATCTGGAAAAGGTAATTGGGCTTGTAAACAATAATAATGAGTCCATTTGTAAAGTTTCTCTTCAAAATCTGTACACCATGATAAAATGCGCTAAACTCCATTTAACGCCAGAAGGTATGCTCATGCACCTGTACACTAGCTGCTACAAATTGGACTTGTTCACTAGTAGAGTAGTTTACTTTCTTGAAAATCAGGGTCTTTAGATCTGACTTAACAAATCTATTTCCTTTCTGAGATACTTACTGGTGTCATAAAATTATAGTAAAAGTTTTATATCAAATTATATCTAAAAATAACTTTTGTAAGTTATTCTGTTCCAGGACTAGATAATGCCTGACCAGGGTTTGACCAAAACGTAGCCTTTGCTTTTTCAAATTTTCTGATGTTGAAATAACTTTAATGAGTTATGATACTAGCAATCACTTTCAGAATTATCTTATTAGTAAATGTAGTATTTAAAAAAACATCTAAAAGCAGGAGCCAAGAAACTAAGTTAATACCAAGTGATTGTCCTGCCATGATATGTATGGTGTTTGTTTGCCTAGTTCTGCCTTAAAATCTAACAAATCTGATATGTCAATCAATTAAATAATTATTTATTATTGATTAGATTATTATTAATTTTATTACCCTTCCACGTTTACTAAAAAAAGCAAGATTCTTAAAACATACCTTGATATCATTTCTAGTGAATTAATCAAAAATACAGTTGTAATATTACTCCTAAAATGTACAATTATATGTGAATAATTTATGTGGTAACAAAACTTCAAATAATGTTCTCATAATTAAGATATACACTTTATTTCACCGGCCCAATACTCCAGAAAGTCACTATTCTTCTCACATAGTTTTCATATTCGATCAACCTGGAGGAAGGTAATTCAGTTCAAAGTCCCACGCAAATCTTTATAAAAATCTGAAATATTTAAAGCATGGTTTTATAGGCACTCATATGAACTAATTTTGATACTTGGATATTGCATGATAGGCAACTGCTGACACTGACAATATTTCCGTTTGAATAAAAAATATTACTCCTCGAATATTTTGCTCTGTTAACAAGATACTGTAGGCCTTCAGACTGTGCTTATGAAACTTAAAACATCCTAAAATGTGTGACAAATTGAAGAATATCTAAGAGCGAAGGGGACAATATCCGCCACATTGTTCTTTCATGTAACATGTTTTGCTATTTCGGTTGACCCTAACCGAAATGAAGATTTGTTTACATTGTGTCACGGCTTTCTCGCCTGTCTCTTTTGAGCTTTGTGGCGTAATAATAATAATAAGTGTTCTTGTATAGCGCACAAATCAAACTGCAAGGCAATTTCTCTAGGCGTTAAAAGATAGAGTGATCTGAAGAAAGGATTAAAGTTCATAAGCTTGTTTAAAAAGGAAAGTTTTCAGTTGGGACTGGAAAGATTCCACGGACGCTGCTTGTCGGATGTGAAGAGGCAGTGAGTTCCAGAAAAGGGGAGCTGTGTAAGAGAACTGTCTATGTCCATATGACTTTAATCTGACCTTGGGGACATTCAACTGACAATTAGAACTTGATCTTAAAAGCCGTGGTGGGACATATTCACTGAGGAGATCTTTCAGATAGATTGGAGCTTTGTCATGGAGGCACTTGAAAGCGAGAGTGAGGATTTTATATTCTATTCTCTGTTTTCGTGGGCAGCCAATGTAAGCGTATCAGCAATGGTGTAATGTGACTGCGCTTGTTGACTCGGCAAATCAATCGCGCCGCAGAGTTCTGAATCCTCTGGAGCTTGGACAATAGATCTTGGCGTATATTTACAAGAAGACTGCAGCAATAATCCAAAGCGTGAGAGAACAAGTGAGCGAACTAGGGTGGTGAGCTGCATCAAATGTCAGAATATCACGAATGGAAGCAATATTTCTGAGATGAAAATAGCATGACTTACAAACAGAGTTTCACGTGTGTTTCCATGGATAAATTTGAGTCTAGAAAACACCAAGGTCTTTCACGGAATCACTGAAAGGAACTTTCTCATTACCCACTACCAACGAACACATCCACCTTAGCAGTGCTACTGGGTGATCCACACAGCAAAACCTCGGTCTTACTGTCATTTAATCTCAGCTTCCTTTGTATCATCCATGCTTTGGAGTCAAGGATACAGTCTTCGATTATAGACATATCGGCTTGAAGTGAGTCCGGTTTAGTGGAACATAACAGCTGGGTGTCATCAGCATATGACTCGTACATCACAACATGATGCCGAATGATATTGCCGAGATTCTTCATATAGAGTGAAAAGAGAATGGGCCCAAGAACGGAACCTTGTGGCACTCCGTATGTAGGCTGATGCGTACACGATTTCACGTCTTGAATGACCACAGATTGTGTCCTATTATTGAGGTATGAGACAAACCATCCAAGAGCTGTGCCATGAATACCAAATTCTGTTTTCAGACACTCAATTAGTTGAACATGGTCAATGGTATCAAAAGCCGCTGATAAATCAAGCAGCGTTAGAACTGTAACATAGCCCGCATCAGCTGCAGCAAGAAGTCTCTCCATCACATGCAGAAGTACGGTCTCTGTGGAATGATCGGAGCGATATGCAGACTGATGCACGTCATAGAGATCATTCAAGGTCAAGTGATTGCCTTCTCAAGCAATTTTGATATGAAGGATAAATTAGAGACAGGCCTATAGTTCGATGGTGTGTCAGCGTCTAAGCCAGGCTTTTTCAGGAGTGGCTTAACAACAGCGACCTTCAGACACTTGGGGACACATCCGGAAGATAAACTGCTGTTTATTATCCGTGTGATCACTGGAAGCAAAACATCAATGAACTCAAGAACAAATCGTGTTGGTGCCAACTCAATGCCTAGTAGTGACTAAAAACGTTAAGCAAAAACAATTTTGTAGTTACAAGAATCGTCCGTGTTTATAACACTTGCAAAGTCTTAAACTGCTATTTGTTGTCATCAATTGGTAATGATTTTGCACATGTGCAAAAGTGTGCAAATTCGTGCAAATTCTCATCAGCAGGCAGACGTAGGTTTCCTGAACGATGGTGCAGACATTTAACTGATCGAGAGGCCTATCGCGTTTCTTGATCCAACTCCATTTTTGTTGTCTTAACCGTAATGGTTTTGTTAAGGTACACATCCAATCGCAGCAATATGTAATAAATATAGCGAGTGTAAATGGCATAATTCGAAGCACATCGCTTCTGATGCATCGTTTGACCCTGGAAATAAGTCTGACAAATCCACACAGTGCCCCCGGCCTGCTGATTGGCCAAAATTGACGCATGCGCCAGTTTTGATTGACAGACTGGATCGGTCTATTGGGAACCGATGACATGTGTCAACCAAGTCAGCGAAACTGACCACCCGATCCCGTTAGTCGCCTCTTACGACAAGATAGTCGCTTTTTATGGCAAGCACATGGGTTGCTGAAGACCTATTCTAACCCGGATCTTCACGGGTCTGCAACTTGGGTGGGAAATCGTCTGTAGCCAACTCCTTTAAGTCATCACTTAGGGACAGTACAGAGGAACTGAGTTACGGATCTTTGTGCTCTGGTTGGGTGGTATTGCTTAATAAGTTCACAGAGGTATTGCGGTGCTCATCCTCGATAATCTCCAGGGAACACGTTACGATCACTCTCCACTATACCCTGGATGCATCCATGCCCGATGATTGTATTACCTCCCTTGGCTGGCTTTTTATCCAGTCAGGTGTCTACGCTGGGAAGTTGAGCGAACCAATCACAACTTACTTTCGCTTCTTAAATTATCTCACCGTTTAAACTTGGCAACACAACTGATGCAGAGGTACACTGAAAGAGGTAGAAGGAGTTCTTTCACATATTTTTTTTAAGTTTCAAATCTGTCAATTTGTATTATTTCCCCCCAAATCTGAGTGGCACTGCGAACAAACCTTCGCGACTGCAACCGCTATCTTTGTTGACGCTGGCAAGCTCGGATGTAACGGCGGCTGAGCTGATTGGCTACTGTGAGAATGCGGAGCCAGCAAAGGGAGGTAATATAATAATAGGGCCAAGCTGTGGATGCATCCTGGGCATAGTGGAGAGTGATCGTAACATATACCCTGGAGATTATCGAGGATGGTCTGTGCTGTACCATATAGACCATCTATGTACCATCTATATGCCGGTCCTCAAGGAGCCACTTTCGACAAGCATGGGTTGCTGAACCATTAGGGCTGCGCAATATAACCGGTTTACCGGTATTTACCGGTTTAGACATGAAAACGATACATATTGCGATACGCTGATCGAAAACCGGTATTTTGACATGCATTCGGAAAAATTCATTACACTCGGAAATCTTCGGATATTTCTGTTTTTCACAGACCATATCAAGATGCTGTCTAAAATCTCTTCTTTTTTGAGAGTGGATAAACTAGTTCAGACTAGTAACCACTGTGTTGATGTTAAATTGTTCTTTTCCTTGTTTCATTTTGTTCCACATATTATTTACATTTTTATTTTGTCATTAATAAAAGTAAAGCTTAATCAAACATAGTAATTTGTTGTGTTTTTTGCTTAATAAATCAAGCATTAACTCGATTAAGTAGCTTTTGTTTTAAAAAATGCTTCTTCCAATATATTGCAATACATATTGCAATATATGCTTACGCATCGCAATATATCGCAATATGAAAATTCTCTGCAATACCCACCCCTATGAACCATAGAGTTAATATGATAAGTATGTAAATTAATGTTCCCTTCAGTAAACTTGTCACTCCCATCACCCTCTCCCATAGACTCTACCTGGGAAAAGCCATAAAGATCATACGACTTAAGACTTAAGCAGACTTAAGAGGTTTTTTCAGTGATTCTGAATTCTGATATAAATTACATTGAGTTGTTTGTGAAAGCACTGGTGTAGAAACATAATTTCCCAATGGAAACTTCTCTTTCAAATTTATATGTATAAGATCAAGGTATACTGAATATGTTTTACTGTACTTTCTTAAGCATTAAATGCTGAAACTGAATTAGATCACCAACTTTTTAAGTGTGTGCGAATGTAACGCAAGTTCTGCTGTATAACAAATAAAGTTTCAGTCATTTTATCTACCATATCTGTTCCATTATTAGAAATTGTAATGTATCGTGATGATAATCGTCTCATAGGTTCCTTGATAATAACCCATGAAGGTCCGAGTTAGAATTCATCTTCAGCAACCCATGCTTGTCGTAAGTGGTGACTTACAGGATCGGGGGGTCGCACTCAGCAATATTCCAGCTATATGGCGGCAGTCTGTGAATTTTCTTCTAAATGTGTTAACATAACATTCTAAATAACTTTAATCATTCTGTTTGTAATGGTTCAGTTATGTTTGTTGTTTAACGTCAAACTCAGCAATATTCTAGCTATATGGCAATGATCTGTAAATAATCAAGTCTGGACCTGACAATCCTGTGATCAACAGCATATACCAATAATGATCTACACAATTGGTATACGATGACATGTGTCAACCAAGTCAGCGAGCCTGACCACCCTATCCTCTTTATGGATTGCCAAAGACCAATTCTAACCCAGATGTTAATGGGTTTCAACTTATAAAGACAATAAAGATCGTAACGACTTTTGTTTTTGTTTGTTTTATGACTTGTATCTCTTAAAACTCTCTCACATTACTTGGCAGCATGGAAGAATAGATTCCAGCATTAATGTCAGTGACCTGTGAACATCCGGGTTAGAATTGGTTTTCAGTAACCCATGCTTGTTGTAAGAGGCGACTTACGGGATCGGGTGGTCAGGCTCGCTGACTTGGTTGACACATGTCATCGGTTCCCAATCGCGCAGACCGATGCTCATGCTGTTGATCACTGGATTGTCTGGTCCAGACTCGATTATTTACAGACCACTGCCATATAGCTGGAATATTGCTGAGTGCTGCATAAAACTCAACTCACTCACTCATTAACACAAACAAAGGGAGGCCACTCTGTGGTAGAGACAAATCTAACCAATTTGATAGGTTGAGAACCTGCAACCTGTAGTAGGAATAAGGATAAGTCCTATGTCTTACAAGTTGGCTGCAACTACATATTAGGGTGATCTTTTGCAACTGTGTTACATGCAACAAGTTGTTGCTTCAGTTCGCACCATGAGACAAAGGTATGAATGATGGTGCTAGTGAAATCCATTCCATTTAAACAATAAAAAGAACATAGTTCATATTTACTATACATTCAATAACTGCAGGTATTGATACGGTATTTACGCATACAGAATAACTTACTCTGATATTAATCAATATATTGATTTATCATGAGTCTGGTTATACATAGATCAATACTTAACTTTTCAATCAATAACACCCTACTAAAATATCCGAGTTTCCTGTCATGTTTTTATACATGGTTTTCTGTGCAGGTATTGAATCAGGGGGTAAACTCATAACAAAAACACGCATTACACAGAACACCATTTAATGAGATTCTAACCCTCAGATTAATGACACAGCACCAATCACACTACAAAGCCATGTACAGTAACCTCCATTATGTCACCACAGCTCCCTGTTCAAACACAAAGTCAATATCCCCGTCTTTCATCAACCCAACAATGTCAACCAGTTTATACGAGCTGTCAACAGTCAGAGACACGACTTCATACCCTACCTGTATATCTGTTTCACATGGCTAATAAAACAACCTCTGCTAGCCACACCCTCCATTCAAGAAACCAGCTATGACGACATTGCACAAGGAGCAGAATTCAGGGACTGTGTCAAACTTGTTTAAATAAACATTTTAAAATAGTTTTGATGATAGGGAAACACCCATCCTCCATTCATATAAACATGATCATCATTGCTGTCTGCATGTCACGGACCATTTGATACTTGAAACTTGCTTTTATTCAGGACAAGATTTCACGAGGACGTTAAAAAGGTATGGAATTATGTTCTCATATAGTTTTATAGTTTATCAGTATGGTAAATAGCTTTAAGTACAGAAATTTATCTTGGATTTAAACTAAGAGCTCTTGACAGCCAAACTGGAAATCAATTAAGTTTAAAATTGGGATTTAAAACATCTCCATTTATAAAAGTGGGGCATTTAATTTTGTACTCTAAAACACCATTGTGTAAAAGTTGAAGAACCTAAGCTAATGCTTCCAGTTATCAATGGTCCGACACAACTATAAATTATACTTGGGATTTCAGACTTGGTTTGGCACGTTAAATGAATTACATGAACATATGCAGCCCACAAATAATGAGAAAATGAAACAGATGTTCACGATATTGATCAACCCATTGCCAGATGAGGCAAGATAAGACTTTCAGAACGAATTATTTATGTAAAATAAAACATAAATCAGAATTTGTTTAATTCCAATTCCAGACGACGTTTTAATCATATTTGATCCAGATTTGGCCATGATATCAGCTTCTGAGCAGGTCTATATTTATCCCCAGACAAATATTGAGGTAAAAGAATGTTACAAACTGCTGTACAGTTTAAATTTCTTTTCAATTTGAAGTTTACATGATATGTACAGGGATATACCTAGGATGCATTCCTGCAGCATTTCCGCATCAAAATATGGATTGCCGCTGACAGAAATTTTGGTTGTGTCCTGTGGACACAAAATAATTGAAAACGCCACATCCCAAAAATTAAAGTGCGGCCTAAGTAAATATAATGCAATAAATATTGTTATCGTTCCCAGCAATCGCGCAATAGACTTTACTGAACCAGTTTTAATCCACATGCAATAATATCCCTGATTGGTTGTTGTAATAAGTTCAGCCAATGAAAGCATGTGTTTCTAATTTTAAAATCTTTCATTTGGTAACTTTCGGTTTCGGTTTTCGTTCATGATCGCGAATGATCATGTCTCAGAAAAAACATTACAAGCTTATTAAAACAGTTTACTAAAATACAAATTGAGTAAATACATTTAGCTGAAAACTGCAAACACCCAAATCTTAAAGGGGCCCACCTAAAATTAACCTGGTTGGGAACTTGGACCCTTGTATCAAGAATTGGGGCCCACACAAATTTTACCAGGTGGGGCATTGGTCCACCAAAAAACATTCCTAGGCTTATCTGCCACAAAAGGCGACTATGCTTGTCGTAAGAGGCAACTATAACAGGATCGGGTAGTCAGGCTCGCTGACTTGGTTGACACATGTCATCGGTTCCCTATTGAGCAGATCGATACTCATGCTGTTGATCACTGGATTGTCTAGTCCAGACTCAATTATTTACAGACCGCCGCCATATAGCTGGAATATTGCTGAGTGCGGCGTAAAACTAAACTCACTCACTCACTCCTAGGTTTATCCCTGTATGTAACAGTTCTATTTGATGAGAGGCAGGTTAAATTAACCACTTTTGTCTTACACTTTACATATCTACTTGTAATCTAATGATTATATTATAGCTAAACTCATAGTATTGTATCAGTATCTAATGCAAGCAAACATAAATGTCTGTGTTTGATTTCTTACCATATATTTTCAAGTCTTTGTATCGGAATGACATTGGCTTGTTTGCCAACGGCATGTTTGCCCATCCATTCCATTATGACATAAATAAGTTTAAAACAAATATCAAGTATCATGTTTTCTATCAAAAAATCATTTACACATTAAAATTATGTTATCAGCTTTTACTAAGAAAAGTATTGATTAATTAAATGCAGTACAATTGTAGACTGCAGCAAATACTGACTTATCAAATAATATTTACATTTTCTGACCGCTGAGAATATTCACTTAACAAATGAATAGCTAATATGTCAAACCCTAAACCCTGAACCCTGACCCACGACCCACATAAAGCCAACACAGCTCCTGCAAGTCAGCAATAGTTGTTAAGTCAAGATTATATTGAAAATGAAGAAAGTCTCTGAGATCGTTTTCACTCTATTTCATCAAGACAATTTCAAAACTGCTGTTGTCTGTAAACTTGTGTTGGGAATTGGTTAAAATCTCAGAATGATGATCGGTTCATTACAACTGATCAATCATCAAATATAATTTGTTAGCGTCAGTTATCAAACTTTCCAGGTTATGTTTGTTAACGCACCAAAAATATAGAAAACGTAGTTCTTTCGAGTATTTTGCAAATTGCACAAAACACATTTGCAAACTTCACATCTTTAAAGGATGACTACTAGTATGTTAGGAACATTTTCCTGGAGTCTTTAAGATAAATTTAATCCTGACTTGGAACGAGCTTGTAGTGCTTATGAAATGTAACAGACAAAACCAACCTTGTGAAAAATATTGTTTAAGCAAACAAGTGTTCCAAAATTGTTTATTTTCAATTATGAGAAAACATGATCGATTGCTTGGTCGTTTAGTCATTGCGAACAATCTTCGATTATTTCAATTAATCGGACCACCACTACAGTAAACTACGTTCATTTCAGTTTTATGCACAGTACACTCTCTGACCACAACAAAAATGAACTTATCAAATGCACTGTACACTCTCTGACCACTACAAAAATAAACTTATCAAATGCACTGTACACTATCTGAGCAAGTATTAACTGAACAATCCAAACATTGACAGATAAACATCATTGATTTATGAAGTTGCTTGTTGCTATTAAACATGCTGTTCAAAGTACAATTCGATTGTGTTCAAAGTTCCCTGGTACAGAACCGCGTGAGCACCACTGATAACTGCCAGAATATACCAGATCAATAATCCGGCACTCTCACTCAACCATTCCTCAATATATGCTTCAGTTGTCTTTTATAGTGAATACTGACTAGCATGTCACCATCACATTGTGTATGTTTCCTTGGGTACATAAATATCTGATTATAACCTATCAATATACATTCCAGGGTGCAATTTCAGTGGGGTTTCAGTACCTGCACCGAGAGCAATCTTGCTTATAGGTTTGGCTGCACCATTAAAATTTTGGTTGCACCAGAAAATAATATCAAGAAGTCCTCAGTATCAGATAAATTCAACAGAACGATGAATGATTCTGTTTCAATTTTGTATTATCTTTATATAAAAATATCAATTATATGATTACTGCTACATTACTGATTTATGAGTAGACAATTGTTTCTGCTTGTAACAAGTCCTGCAGATAGAAACATATTACTTCCAGTAAACTACTTCCCAATTAAACACATGATGACAGCTATAAGATGTTGGAGGATTTATTGTTACCTGCATCGGGTGCAACCTGTTACTAAAGGCAACCTGCACCAGCCATTTTAACCAGGGGTGGAAATAACTTTAAAATTGCTAGTGTACTCCGGTACAGTGGCACATGTAAAATCACTTGCCCTGATAATTTTTCCACTATACCAGCTGTTTTCTTGTTGATTTTTTACATAAAGAACATAATTAACATTGGAAAGTCAACTGGACACCGGTACAGTATGATATACAAATTTGCTTGCCCAACAGAAAAAAACACTGGACTCGGGCGTCGGGCAATGGGTTATTTCCACCCCTGTTAACATGCACCAGTGCAGGTTGTAAATAGTGAAACTGCACCCTGCATTGTTTTTTTATAATGCTCATCTCCCTTAGATTTGGTGTGTTTCACACTCAAATATTGTGTTTAGATATCGGTTCCATTGGAGTAATGGTAGCACCTCCCCGGTCAATGCCTGACGTTCAGTTTGCACACGATTTTCTTTTCAGTCACAATAAGCATGTGAGACAGTCAGTTGGTCAGTCAGTCAGTCTGTGTAATTTTCAGAGGTACAGAGAAGCTGTGTATCTGCATAAATTACGCAAATATTTATGTCAAAACTCAATTCCTATTAAATCTTTTGCATACAAGTACGCTTGAATTTTTGTAAATACTCAATAAATTTGATCTTACAAGCGTACACACAAAAATGTCAAATCTTAGCTTGCGTACCAGTCGATAGATATAACAAGTGTTTGCCACTGATATGGCAATGTCCCCCACCGCTAAAGAATGGAATATCTATATTTATTACTTTTTATTTTTGGGTCACATACAAGATGCCTGAAATGACTGGTGTCTGCACAATCACCCAATGTAGGCTGTCAACATACTTGAAAACATTGGGTGAAATGTTTTATGAGATATCGCCTTTAAAAAGCAATCGTCAAAGAATCGTGGTGACCTTGAAGATAAGGTCAAGGTCACCCAAATAAACTGGTGTCTGTGTAATATCCCAATGTAAACTGTCACCAAATTTGAAGACATTGGGTACAACAGTCCATGAGATATAGCGTTAACAAGAGTTAAAAGTGTGAAAAGTGTCGTGGTGACCTTGAAGATAAGGTCAAGGTCACCCAAATAAACTCTGTGTAATATCCCAATGTAAACTGTCACCAAATTTGAAGACATTGGGTACAACAGTCCATGAGATATCGCGTTAACAAGAGTTAAAAGTGTGAAAAGTGTCGTGGTGACCTTGAAGATAAGGTCAAGGTCACTCAAAATGAACTGGTATCTGCCTAATCCCCCCAATGTATGCTGTCACCAAATTTGAAGACATTGGGTACAACAGTCCATGAGATGCCATGTTAAGAAGAGTTTGAAAAGTGTTCAAAGTGTCCTGGTGACCTTGAAAATAAGGTCAAGGTCACCTAAATAAACTGGCATCTTTGAAATCCCTCAATGTAGGCTGTCACCAAATTTGAAGAAATTGGGTACAACAGTCCATGAAAATAAGGTCAAGGTCACCCAAATCGACTGGTGTCTGCGTAATCCCCTAATGTAGGCTGTCACCAAATTTCAAGACATTGGGTACAACAGTTCTTGAGATATCACGCTAGCAATAGTTTGAAAAGTGGTCAAAGTGTCGTGGTGACTGTGAAAATAAGGTCAAGGTCACCCAAATCAACTGGTGTCTGTGTAATCACCCAATGTAGGCTGTCACCAAATTTCAAGACATTGGGTACAACAGTTCATGAGATCTCGCGTTAACAAGAGTTTGAAAAGTGGTCAAAGTGTCGTGGTGACTGTGAAAATAAGGTCAAGGTCACCCAAATCGACTGGTGTCTGCGTAATCACCCAATGTAGGCTGTCACCAAATTTCAAGACATTGGGTACAACAGTTCATGAGATCTCGCGTTAACAAGAGTTTGAAAAGTGGTCAAAGTGTCAAGAGTTTGAAAAGTGGTCAAAGTGTCGTGGTGACTGTGAAAATAAGGTCAAGGTCACCCAAATCGACTGGTGTCTGCGTAATCACCCAATGTAGGCTGTCACCAAATTTGAAGACATTGGGTACAACATTTCATGAGATCTCGCGTTAACAAGAGTTTGAAAAGTGGTCAAAGTGTCGTGGTGACCTTGAAAATAAGGTCAAGGTCACCCAAATCGACTGGTGTCTGCATAATCTCCCAATGTAGGATGTCACCAAATTTGAAGACATTGGGTACAACAGTTCACGAGATATCGCGTTAACAAGAATCGGGACGTACGGACGGACGGACGCTGCTGAATACATAGTTCCCCGTTCTGCGTTACGGCGGGGGACAATAACAGAGGTATATTGAGAGGTTCTATTTCAACACATGAACTTGTCAACTTATCTTTCTCATCGTTTCTCATATTACAGATCAAAATATAAATAACAAACACATAAACTAACATTTAATCTTTATTACATTTTTACAATTAATGGTAAAATACCCAATTGTGTTCGAGTGAGGTGGGTACAATATATTTGGTTACTGAAAGGAAAATTAGGATACCCAGTGGAAATGAACACATGCGAGTACTAGTATATATAACTCAATGACCCAAGGAGTTATCTGTAGCTCTGATTTTACACCCCTTTTAGCAAAATTCCAGCAATATCACTGTGGGTGACATTAGAAATAAACTTCAAACACTGTACCTATGTGGGGAATCAAACATAGGACTTCTGGTTGACAAGTAAATGCCTCAACCACTAGACTATCCAACCACCCTCATGATACACATGACGTAGGAAAATTGTGTAAAGGTAATAGAAATTTTGTTCTTGTAAATTTTATGCAAATCCAGAGCGTATCAGTAATAGCAATTGTGATAACATGAGAAGCTTTCAATTCTTCGGGTTCAATCTTAACAGTTCATTTTGATAGGTACACGCTGACCAGGACAATCTGGCGACATGTATCATGGCGGGCGTAAAACACACGTGCTCAGGGAGCCTTCATTGCAAGCGATGCATTGACTGGGGCTGTTACCATTGCTCCAATGGAGCCGATATCTAAACACAATATTTGAGTGTGAAACACACCAAATCTAAGGGAGATGAGCATAATCAATACTGACAAAATTATAAAAAAACATATGACAGCAATAAGATACCCTGTTGCTCAGTTCAAATTATCTCCCTTTTCACAGTGAATCACAGCTCTGAATCAGTCATGAAACTTGTACTTAAACATTGCTAAACTTCACAAAGCAAGAATGGGTTATAATTTGGGAGAAACATATAACCTTGGGTTACTGTGCAGATAAAGCTACTTGAATACCACAAAAACCTTAGTAACTGGTAGTTGATAAAATTCACCATGCTCTTCCAATGTTTCTGAAAACAACACCTTTAATAATCCAGAACACAGTTAAAACATCCCCTCCATAATACAGAACCATACACAAATGGTCACTCAACAATCCATCATGTTCTTTCAATCTTTCTAAAAGCAACGTCCTCAGTAATCAAGTTCACTGTTATAACTAGTGCCTCCAACTGAGCCTAGTCTATTTTATTTCCAACATGATACAGATTCATATCTAAGCAGCCACCAGCCTGACAAATGATACCCTCGGCATTGCAACCACCTGTCCAAACAGACCTCAAGGTAATCCAGCACATTTCAATTACTGGAATACTAAATTATGAATTAAAAACAGCCAAACAGCAACTGCGAGGATGTAACAATAAGATCCATGAAAATGATTACTTTGATTTGTGTACGTGGGACATATTGACACTTCGTGAATTTCAAAACTAAGGTCAAGTTGAGGAATCCATATTTGATTGATCACGTGAAATTTGGGTACTCACATGTGTGTAAACCTCATGACACCATAATCATGCTCTCGGAAAGTCCACAAGCCTCCCACTTCGCCGGTTCTTTCGAGCACAACAACATTCAACCCGTCATCTTTCAAGCACTTGGCCGTCACGAGACCTGAAATACCAGCTCCGATGATGATGACATCTTTGCGCGTTTTCGTAGTTTCAGAGGCCATACTTTACTGTTTCTGACTGCGCATACAGAATCAAATGTAAAAGATGTGATGTCAAGATATTTGGCCACATATACGTCCGAGATGGTCAAACTCAAAGTCCACATTTCGTCCATGTGATAAGTATATACTGTATTCGTTACGACTGTCTGAAGACATTGTATTTTACAAGAACCTCTGTTTGTTGTGTACATATCACACATTCATACTGCTCTAGTTAAGAATTAAGACATTTCATCAAAATACCATAGCACTGTAGGGTTATAGCTAAAACGGCACCACAGCAGAACGGCACCAAATTTGTGTGGCGAAAACGGCACCATATTGGCGAAAACGGCTACTGATTTCTGGGCTAAAACGGCACCATATATTAAACAAAGTATGACGTTGACTCATGTTTTATTTCATTTCATTATAACATTAGCAAGATTATATCAACATATGAGTCATTCTCAAAATCCGTGCATATTTATGTCAGATGTTTGTATCCGACAAACTTAAGTCAAAATCAAACCAAAAAAATTATGATAACTAACTTATCACAATATTTTTCTACACTTTACAGTAACAAAAGTAGGGAAACTATATTTTAATATTTACTTTACACCACCCAATTTTACTCAATGTTCATGTGTCACAACTCCAGTGGCTGATGTCACAGATGTGGCATTTGAATTTTTTTGTCTTTTTCATAAGCAATAAATATACAATTTCAAAACTCCATGTTATATTGTAAAACTAGATATTTTAATATATATGTACATGAAATAAATATTATCTTTGGATTTTTTCTTTCAAAATGATGTTACAAATTTCGTAACGGCAGTGACACAATTTCAGGAAATGTCTAATAAAAATGGTAAAATATGAAAAATGAAACATCATTAAGCTTGCATAATATATGTTATGTATATTCAGAAAAAATATTATGTTATGTAAACCCCAAAAAGAAAAAAAATCCCCATAAAACCAAAAAACTAACAAACAATGGGTTGTTGTTATTTGCTTTATTTAACGTCGCACGCACAACTAAGGTATTTCGGCGACGGTAAACAATGGGTACATTTGGGCGTTATAAAAACAATTTCATTTTGACACTTAGTTTGACACTGGGCGATTTCAGTTGAGTAAATGTACTTAAAACATCAAAGGTTGCGATGTTTTCATGCTAAATTGGGATGCCCTTTCCAATCACTGTGGGCACAGTAGATGTATTTACTATCTACACATTCTGCAATCCGATTGTCAGCTATGGGATGCCCACTTCCAATCACTGTCGGCACAGTAGATATATTTGGTTTAAGCACATTTTTGTTTCGTCAAAGAAATCTGGATAGGCAAACAAGCCTAGTGGCTTATATAGACGCAACTCCATTACATTGTTCCAATAGCTGGATACATAATTGAAATAATTTGACAACAAAAGAAAAATACTGTGACAAAATAACAGATAAATGATTGAATAATACATATGTTCGGTATAGTGTTGGATATGCCTAGCAACGAAATGAGCAGCCATTGAAAATCAAATATATAAAACTTGCCTTACATTGAATATATACGTAGATTTGATAATTACTGTAAGCGGTTACTTTTAGAAATGAACTGTTGTACTGAGTTCGGAATATCACTAATAGTTGAGTTATTCAATGCGCCGTTACCGTATAATAGTTTTCACATCGTATCCTTGAATATAAAAATACATCCTTGTTCTTAAATTTTGATAGTTCCGACATAATAGTAGATGTATTTATTATCTGCAATCCGATTATCTTATAACAAACTAGTTTTCCCCATAAGATTGGTGCCGTTTTCGCCAGGTGCCGTTTTGCTGTGGTTCCGTTTTAGCCTGCACCCGCACTGTATGTTTAGACTTGAGACATTTCTTCCCATTAAAGTCAATTAGTGAACATGTTTTTATAGCCAGTTCTCACCCCCACAGTATAGCCCTTTTGACAAGCTACGCAAAAGCTCAAGATTGTTTGGGTAAGTATTATACAATACTAGTGTAATATAAAACATCTTATTAATTCTTGTACTCATTTACAAAAACATATTAATGGAACATTTATCAGAAATATTACTTAGAAATAACTGTTAGTATGAAGAATATAATATCAAAGTTGACAAAAACTATGCATTTATGGCATATATTTAATCATTTTAAATAAGTTGGGGGGTTTTGACTACACTCGTGCAAGGAGTGGGGTGTTAAGAGATTATAAATGATAATGCGTGGTGTTTTTTGCTGAAGAGCCTCCAGCGTTGAACGATCTCTACAACTGACGTCAGTACTCATATTCTGTGTCTGTAGTATGTTGTTTAGCTAATAGTTTAATCTAAACGTCAATTTCTTACTTCCGGGTTTGCGCACTTGTTCATATGTGACGTCACTTGCTCAAAGTTTTTTAGGTGAGGTATTCTTAGTTTTGGTAAGTTTTTGACAATTCATTACTATTTAGATGATTAACGTTTAGTGAATGATGTGTTTAGACCGATAGGACGTTAAGTCTTCGTATAAAGACGCCTGATAACTTCAATGTTTTTGTTTTGTATTCACCTGACCCATCATCACAACTCATGAACGAGGAAGATCGGCTCGAACAGACGGCCATATTTTTCCGATACGAGCGTTTCAGTGTCTCAAAATTTGAGAATTGTCAATTTCTGTTGACTTTGTACATGAATTAACTTTAATGGAGATATAATCCGCCAATTCAGACATTAGATATATTCTTTCATTGTCAGTTTTGTAAGATTTCTTAATTCTAAATATGACCCTGCTGTCCCCGGTCGATGTCGGACCAGGTGACCCAGCCCATTGATAGATGAAATCATGCTGACACGTTCATATTCTCTAAAACATGAAATGTAATCTCAGTTTCATTTTGTCAACACGTCAGGCCGTATTACAAATACGAGTATCATAACTCTTAGTTTATTCGAAGACGAATATGTTACACATTTATTTCGAGGCCGACTATTGATGGAGTTGTGTCCCTTTGTAGATGAAATCGATGTTCCATGTTTGTTTTAGTCACCTGCCCGTGATTCGGTTTATAAGGAAATGTTTTATTTTTAAGTGAATTTACGGTCCACATGTACTTGCATAGAAAATCGCCTACTTGAAATCCTTGTTTTCACTTACAACAAGTAACGTTACCTGATCACTGATCATGTAAATACAAAAAATGAAACATCCCCACTGGACCCCAGTGATGTACACTTACTAAAAAGGAGAAGTCAAGTGACTAAGTTCTCATTGGGTAAGCCAGTGCATTTTGTTGCTGCATCTTAGTGTTAATTAACCATTGTTAACTCTATTTTTCTATGAATTTGCTCTTGTTGTAATGCTGCCATATAGCTGGAATATAGCTGGAATATTGCTGAGTGCGGCGTAAAACTAAACTCACCCACTCTTGTTGTAATGAGACAATGTAGATGTATATCATTATTGAAGCTAAAAATGTGACTCATTAAATTAGTGCGGATAGTGCTTCTGATGTTACACTGGTAATGGGGCTAGTCATGATCCTTCCTCTGTAATCGGCAAAATGATCTGCTTGAGATTTGCCACCTACTTAATGGTAAAAGTGTTTGTTTACAAGGAAATGTAAACTGTGCATGAAAATATGAACTAAGTATGAATACAGAGGCCCAGATACAGTACAACCAGAAATTGTTGAGAATTTAAACATTGTCATTTTTTATATATTTTTCGCTCATTACTCACGTATTAAATGTGAATATTAGCAGAACATAACTCCAGATTCAAAGACAGGTGAGCAGATAGTATTTTGTCAGGTCACCATGGGCAGCAATGCAGGTTTCAATGAGGCGGGGCATACTAATGATCAAAGAAGTTAGAAAGTCGTGGTCCATGCTGTCCCAATATCGGACCACCTCTTCTTTCATTTCAGCAATATTTGTCAGATTTTTCTCATTGACACTTTCCTTCATAAGTCCCCAAACATTTTCTATTGGATTTAGGTCAGGGCTATAGCTTGGCCAATCTAATAATGTCATATTTTGGGTCCGAAACCAGTCCTGTGAATGCTTTGAACGATGTTTTGGGTCGTTGTCCTGCTGGAAAATCCAAAACTTTCCATAGAATACGTGAGCAGATGGAAGTTAATGTCCCTCAAGATTATCTGTGTACCGCTCACTGTATATATTCCCTTCAAATACACAGAGGGGCGTTGCCACTAACACAGATTTGCCACCCCACACATTAAATTTCCGACTGTACTTTGGGCGCTGATACAAAGGTTTTTCAGTTTGTTTGGTCCAGAATTTCAGTGTATTAGGAAACAGCCACACAGAACTTTCATCTGAGAAAATCACATTGTCCCAGTTAAAATTTCTATGCTGTAAGCACCAGTTCAACCTTCGCTCCTTTTGTTCAGGTTTCGTGATCGGTGATGGAATTCCTCGACTTTTCTGCCAACCCATTGGTCCTTACAGACAGCCACAGTTCCTCTATCAATCATATCGAACCTTAAGTTTTCTAAACTCCTTCATTTGTTTTTAGAAACAAGAATACTAAGCCGCCTCCTGTCACCGACAGTCAATTTTCTGGTCCTGCCTGCGCCTCGCTGGTGCTCAATGCCATATCCATTTGCAATATTTTTCAAAACACGATAAACAGTGGACAAAGGGATGCCTGTTCTACTTGAAATCACTTGAGCTGATCTGATATCCTTGTTTATAAAACTCTAAACTCAACTTCCTCTTCTCTAAATCATCCATACTGAGGATCACTGAAAATGTCGTCTGCTAGCAAGTAAACAATGGGGGATAACTCTTCGCAAACTAATGAAAAAGTATTAACAGAGTTGTCTCTCTTAAATGAAAACAAGCACTTGATAGCTGGTCAAGGTTGTTAATACTAGAAATCCAATTAAACATATTCCTAAAATTCTCAATAATTCTGGTCATACTATAAACTGCGTATCCGGGTAAAATATCCATAGAAAATTTTCAATTACGCATTGAAAAGTTATTGTTGCATACCAATTACGCATTTAAAATGTTAGATACGCACAAAGTTTTAAAAAAATGCGTACGGAATATATTTATAAAATTCACATGCGTAATGAAAAAGACATCAATTGCTATCAAGTTGTACTGTTAGTATAGGGCTAGTGTTGTACTGTCAGTATAGGATGAGTGATTTTTTTATGAAATCATTCCCATTATATTTAAGTTGGTTTTGATTAGGTATGACATAAAGCAGGACATACCTGCTTAGTAAACTTACTCCAGTGTTCGCGAATAGCGTCTGACCCTCTGACAAATCCGGCAGATTCGCCAACGGTCCGATAGAAATCTACAACTTGCCGGCCCCAGTTTCTGACTGTATATTTCACAATGACTTTGACTGAAGTTGTTATATGTGACACTTGTTTGCTGTTTATAAATCTTATGTTTGTTAATAATTTCAATGCCAATATAAGAAATATTAAATTTGAAATGTGTGTTTAATTTTATTCTATGGGTCCTGTGAATTTTCAATGGGTCAGACAGACATCTGAAACTTACAGGACCGAAAGTCCTGTTACTTTAACACCATTCGTGAACACTGTACTCAATGACATAATACTTAGGTGAGTAAAATGACTGAAATATGCACATATTTGAAAGAAGTAGGTAAAGGAAAATAAAAAAACCCACTTAACATTCATAATACCCACTCCATAAAAATACAGTGGGTACAGTACCCACATGAGCTAAATCTTGTCTGGAGCTCTGTGAATAAATGTGGATAAAGCACTTCTGCCAATATATTCCAAATCATCTGTTTGGAATAACTCAGTGTGTCATTTACTCAGAAACAGTCGACAAGAAAAAGAGTCTTTCTGAAATATACAAGAATTTAAGTTCCATTTTGGACAGCCTTGGCTGCTTTCTACTAGACACCACTTGTTGCGACTCAACAAAGTCATACCTGTGAAGATCTGTGTTAGAATTGATCTTCAGCAACCCATGCTTGTTGTTTAACGCCACACTCAGCAATATTCCAGCTATATGTCAGTGGCCCGTAAATAATGGAGTCCTGACCAGACAATCCAGTGATCAACAGTATGAGCAATTAAACTATGCATTTTGGATACAATGACATATGTCCTCCAAGTCAGTTAACCTTACATCCAATCCCATTAGTCGCCTGTTATAACAAACATGGGTTGCTCAGGACCAATTCTAACATGTCTTTGTGCATACTTAACAGTGCTCCCAGATATAGATAATTCACCTAAAAAGTGTACCTTCCTGAATAGTGATAAAGTTGTAACCTATCATCCGGTCCAATTGTTTGTAAGTTTACAAACCCTTAAGATATGTTTCACATTTACAAAACTGGTATGGGCTTGTATTATTGCATCAGGTTTTCTTCTATCATGCTGTGGTGTTCTAATCTCGGCGACTCCTAAAGATGTAAATACATCCTGATACTTTTACATCATGACTGTAAAAAGGATTTTTTGTCTTTCATGCTTGATGCTCAAATTATGCATCGCAGTAAACTTCACTAGACAGACTAATTGAATACATCCTTATTTATTAAACATTTTTTAATAAAAGCAATTTTTGCAATGTATAAAATATATTTTCCACTTTGCAAGTTGATTTTTTACCATACCCAGTGTCCTACATGTTCAAAGTTAAGCATGAAATTCAATGGATTCTTGTTGGATAACCCCTAATGTTAACAGTTAAAGATTTAGGTGATCCCCCAAACTCAAATATTTTTCAAAACATGTCGGAGCAAACCACTGGGTTGAAATTTATTACAGGTATAGTAGTCTGTAACTTTATCTACTGCTCCAAAGCCTGTGTTTATTAAAATACTGATTGGTCCACTAAACTCTGTGATGAATTCACAATAAATGAAAATGATCCATTGAGCCAAGTTTAGTCTTGTAGTCTTAAAACTGTTTAAAACAGACTGGTTTGGTATGCAGTATTTGTGTCATCTAAAACCCTGCATAAAGTCAGAATTTTAATCAGTTGCAGTCCCAGTTACCATGATTATTAAACTAGGTCAGTTATTTACATCTGGCATTTACTGTTAAACGAGACTGGTCTCGGTCCAACTCAATAAAACCATAAGACTGCTAATGCATAGCAACTGGTAATGCAACAAAAATGTATTAAAAATAGTTACAATTTTACTAAACATGCTCATTATTGTGTTTCATTTTTATGGAAATAAATTGATGCAGCTTGTGAAACATTACAAACATACATGTCACATCAGGACAGACTGGAGTCCATCATCTTGTTGGGTTAGCTAGGTCACACTAGGGCATTTTGAATCATATAAGTCTGTACTTTGTGATTGGTTTCTTTAAATCATGAACATGCTGCCAATATCATCTGTCATCAACTGCAGTAGAATCTTCCGTTTTCATCAACCAAATCCATTGTGTACTTATCCAACCCACATTTGAGTTGCTGAAAATGTGACCCAGAAATACAATTCATGAGAGCAGCAGAAATGGAGGACAGATGTTGTGTAGAATTGCTACGTCCTGACCCTATGTAGAACACAATGTAATGTCCAAAGTGAACAGTGGGGTGAAAGGGGGAGGTTCACCACTTAGACACTGAAAGCCTCTAGTACATCATGTACACATTGTATTGAACTAAGCTGCATCCAGGGTTGTACACAGGTGATGGTAATAAGCCCTATATATACTACCCAGTTTAGAGTACGACTCCTTAAAGCACTCACTATATGTATATATATATGAGGTTACATCGAAGCTGAATTTCTCTACTAACTTGGGAGAACCAACTGCAAACTTAATGCAGATAAATTGCACGAGGATCATGCATCAAATTGCTGAAAAGCATGTGCAAATATCGTGCATGTGAACAACTGCGTTTTGGTGTAAAGTTGTGTTAAGAATTCGCCAATTTTCACTGGGTTATCATTCATTGAACTTATGACAATAATCTTTTCAATGTTACTAAGTTGTTTTCACAATACACCAGTTCATGTGTAAACAGTACCTTTAAACAGTATAGGGGTGGTTGGGTAGCCTAGTGGTTAAAGCGTTGGCTCGTCACGCTGAAGACCTGGGTTTGATTCCCATATGGGCATAATGTGTGAAACCTATTTCTGGTGTCCCCCGCCATGATATTGCTGGAATATTGCTAAAAGCGGCGTAAAACTAAACTCAGTCAGTCAGTCAGTTTAAACAGTATGGAATATCTTGCAGAATCTAGTTTATAACAGTTGACTGAAGTAAGTGGCTACATTTATGCTAGTTAATCTTAACCTTTAATGGGTAGTATACAAATACTATTCACACCACTTAGATACAGAAAGCCACTAGTACATAATGTACACATTGTATTTAACTTGGCTTCATCCAGGGTAGTACACAGTTGATGGAGATAAGCACTATATTGATGAACATGATGACATGTGATACAGATCCATATTCTTCCCAACAGGAGTTATAATCATGATAGCTGGAATTCAATTACATTTGGATCTGTGGAAACAGGTTTTGTCGCCAGATCGTTTCGAGATGCAAATATTAGAATATCTGTGGCACATGAGGTACCTGATATGTTGGGTTTATACCTACATATACTGGCTGGCTGATACTTGATTCTGAAAAATGAAGGTACATAGGCTGAATCGATGCTTGACAGATGTACAATATTGTGCCTTCTCTGCATAACTGAGACATATCTGGACTGCTCACAGGCAGATTATGGACCCGAAGTCTGTAGAAAACCTCCAAATTTGAAAGCTTTTATGGGTGAAGTATTACTTTTAGTGGTGTAACGATTCATCAATAGTATCATTGGTTTACATCGTCGACTACGCGATCTTGGGTACAATATAAAACACATTTAGGCAATATATCAGGATATTTATTTCACAAGGGTCCATTGATACATCAGTGTATCCCCATCGACTTTATGGTTACATTATAACATGTATTAGCTAACAAATAATCTGAGTGCAGTACAAAACACATTTAGGCAACATATCAGGATATTTATTTCGCAAGGGTCCATTGATACATCAGTGTATCCCCATCGACTACGCGATACGAGTGCAGTACAAAACACATTAAGGCAACATATCAGGATATTTATTTCGCAAGGGTCCATTGATACATCAGTGTATCCCCATCGACTACGCGATACGAGTGCAGTACAAAACACATTTAGGCAACATATCAGGATATTTATTTTGCAAGGGTCCATTGATACATCAGTGTATCCCCACAAGAAATGATATATCCCGCTACAACCTAAATACCACTTAAAGTTGTGAAGAGCATTGCATTAGGAATAGGAAGGGAGTCTCTTTGAAATTCCTCTGAATTTTAACAACAAATTGAACCTTAAAGGAATTTGTTTGTGTCTGTTATTTTTGTTACATGAAGAAAGGAGTTGGTGTATAAGTCAAAGAGTGAACATTTTACAAACTCTGTGAACTGTAGAATACTTGTCTTCAAGTAATTGAAATATGCAGATATGTTTTAGTTGTGTGACAAATAACATCATTTATTAACAACTATGAACGATGTCTTAGCTTTGTTAAGAAAGAGAACAAAGAGAAGATAAAAGTTAGAAAGCAGAGGGTTTTTTTCAGTGATTCTGAATTCTGATATAAATTACATTGAGTTATTTGTGAAAGCACTGGTGTAGAAACATAATTTCCCAAAGGAAACTTCTCTTTCAAATTTATATATATTAGATCAAGGTATACTGAATATGTTTGACTGTACTGTCTTAAGCATTAAATGCTGAAACTTAATTAGATGACCAACTTTTTAAGTGTGTGCGAATGTAACGCAAGTTCTGCTGTATAACAAATAAAGTTTCAGTCATTTTATCTACTATATCTGTTCTGTTATTAGAAATTGTAAAGTATCAGGATACGTATCATATTGCCACCACTGTATCGTGATGATAATCGTCTTGCAGGTTCCTTGCCAATAACCCGTAAAGGTCCGGGGTAGAACTGATCTTCAGTAACCCATGCTTGTCGTAAGAGGCGACTATCAGGATTGGGTGGTCAGGCTCGCTGACTGGGTTGACACGTCATCGTATTCCAATTGCGTAGATCGATGTTCATCCTGTTAATCCCTGGGTTGTCTGGTCCATACTCGACTATTTACAAACTGCTGTCATATAGCTGGAATATTGCTGAGTGAAGCGTAAAACTAAACTCACTCACTCACTCACTCACTCACTGAAATTACATTTGACAAAGAGCTTGTTTGGAACAATATTGTTTTTATCCAAATTTTCTGCCATGGGCACTTAGTTTCAAATCATGGATAAATGTTTGCATTCAAGTGCCTCTGCATTTTTTGAAAGGGTGTCTTTTGTTTGTAAATTTCGATGATGGGGGAATCTGTTAATTTAACTTGAGAAGTTTACTGTCATTTTCTTCAGACTTGTGGGTGAAAATCAGCCTCTGAGTCTGTCCTGTTCCTAGTTCCAATTTCCGTGAAGATCCTGGTTAAAATTAGTTTTAGCAACCCATGCTTGTCATAAAAGGCGACTAAGGGGATCAGGTGGTCAGGCTCGCTGATTTGGTCAACACGTCATCATATCCCAATTGCGTAGATTGATGCTTACGCTGTTTATCACTGGATTGTCTGGTCCAGACTCAATTATTTACAAACTGCCGCCATAGAGCTGGAATATTGCTGAGTGTTATGTAAAACTAAACTCACTATACTGTTTATCACTGGATTGTCTGGTCCAGAATCGATTATTTTACAGACTGCCGCCATTTAGTTGGGATATTTCTGAGTGCAGCGTCAAACAAACAACCAAGCAACCAATTTCCATCCTCGGTATCAGACATACTTTATGATGACTGCATAGGACACCAACTACAAAACCAGGGACACAAAGACCCACACTTGCTACACAAATAGAGACCATGCTACTTGAATCCCAACTCAATAAGGCAACCTATTCTGGTGCCAGCCCATTTGTGATGTCTCCTTGTCATACCATTTGTTGTATTCAGCAATATTTGATAACCACTGTGTGTATTGTGATTGCAGGTTGCACCATACAGAGAGGGGACATAGAGAGCCTGTCGTCGAGCCCAGGCAGTCTGTAAACAAGATGCCACTCTTTGGGAAGTCACCAAAAAGTCCTATAGACTTGGTGAAAAACTTAAAAGAATCAATTGCTAATATTGATAAACAGCAAAAAAGGGTAAGCTCTCATATATGATAACATATTTAAAGGTGCCATAAACAAAGTATTTCCTGGGCACATTTTTTTTAAAGTGAGGACAGTAGGACTCTGTTTATCATTTCTAGATTTATCATATAAATAAAAGTGATGCAAGAAACCATACATTTTTTTCCCCAGCCAATAATACAAACACAACTGGGCATACATTGAACTTATTTCTTTTACACAGTGACAGCTGTAAACACGGTGACACATTTTATTTAATGGATATCGATATGTTCATGAATATGATATGAGAAATATTTTTTATTGGCAATAAATATGAATGATGCCCATCATTTGAAATGACAAGATGATGCTGGAGGAGCTTTCCTTTATTAGCCTTATATATATGATATATGATGATATATTTAGACAAAATATGTGTTTCTTCAGTGAGAGGGACGGTAGAGTAGCCTTGTGGTTAAAGCGTTCACTCGTCACGACGAAGGCCCAGGTTCGATTTCCCGCATGGGTACAAAGTGTGAAGCCCATTTCTGGTGTCCCCTGCTGTGACATTGCTGGAATATTGCCATAAAACAATACTCACTCACTCTTCAGCGAGACCAGGGCAGTTGGTTAATGCTTTAATTCATCACACCGAAAGTCTGGGTTCAGTTCTCTATGTGTGCATGGTGTGAAGCCCTTTTCTGGTGTGTCCCAGCCGTGATATTGCTGGAATTACTGCATTCACTAAGTCACTCACACGAATGAGATCATCGCACAGATGAAGCTGTTGGTGTCCAGTGTAAAGCCCACATGACACACCCACCCAGAGTAGCCATGTAATAATCACCATGTATTCTCCCTCCACAGACGAGTGAGATCATCACACAGATGAAGCTGTTGGTGTCCAGTGTACATCCCACATGACACACCCACCCAGAGTAGCCATGTAATAATCACCATGCATTCTCCCTCCACAGACGAGTGAGATCATCACACAGATGAAGCTGTTGGTGTCCAGTGTACATCCCACATGACACACCCACCCAGAGTAGCCATGTAATAATCACCATGTATTCTCCCTCCACAGACGAGTGAGATCATCACACAGATGAAGCTAATGGTTTATGGAACAGCTGACCAGGAGCCATTGTCTGAGCAGGTGGCTCAGCTTGCTCAGGAGATGTACCTGAATGACATCTTCAAGCTCCTCATATTCAACCTGCACAAGATAGACTTTGAGGTAGGTCAGTTCTGAGTGTTTTAGGGCCCCATGTCAAGTAGAGCCACAACGCTAGTTGTACATGTTAAAGGCAAAAGATGGGTATTTGATGGTCAGACTCTATGGCAAGGCTAATGATGAAATGGCTGTATGAATGTAATTGAGTCTGGACCAGACAATTCAGTGATTGTCAGCATGCGCATCAGTCTATGCAATTTGGACATGATGACATTCATCCACCAAGTCAGCAAGCCTTGCCACCCAATCACCTTTTGCAACAAGCATGGGTTACTGAAGACCAATTCGAATCTGGATCTTCACCTGGTGCATCATATGATAAATGGGGTCGTCCACACAAAAACAGTACTCATAAGTCAGTCTTTGCTTGTTACATACTTCTAGCATACACTTGTGTTTTTTGGTATGGTTTTAAATGCTCTTTGGCCTAAGTTTGTGGACAAAATAGGCTGGACTTTTTGTCTGAAATGAAGTTTGTAAAAGTCATATCATTGACTGAAATTAAGTCTTAAACATAAGAATATTGAACATGTTTAAGAATGACGTCCTGTGATAAGTTGATTATTACCTTTGTGTATTTCTGTATCACAAATATTCAAAATTATATAGAAATATGAATTATGTAACTCAAATGTTGACATGGAAAAAGGGTACATAAAACTGGAGGGGCGACTAGTTATTTCACGTGATTGATGAATCTAACAAGGATGATGTGTTTGTGTTTAGGGAAGGAAGGACGTGGTGTTGATAGTGAACAATCTGCTGAGACGTCAGATCGGGACACGCACCCCCACGGTGGAGCACATCAGTGTCAGACCACAGATACTCATTGAGCTTGTGAAAGGGTAGGTACTAATTCCAAGGTAAATTGTCACAAGGAGCCCATGGATTGTGTGAAATTGTACCACATTTTCATACATTGCACACTTTTCGGTGTAGAGGAGTGGTCTACAAAATAGACACCTACTGTTAGCTTTAACAGGTTTTTTATCTCCTTTACACAAGACTTTACGAATAACACATAACTCCAGATATGGCATGTCAATGAATGTAGTCGTAAGTTAATCCTGTTCTTATATTAACTGGTTATAAAAGTTTTCATTGTGAAGGGTTCTGAAGTGCTGTAATTCAATGTACAGAGTTTTCTCCCTTGGCATGTAGTAAATGTAATTGAAGTCAGAGCCATGTTAATCCCTATTCACTCACACATCATTAATACAAACATATTCTCAGAAATATTTTTCAAGCAATCGTCACAATCAGACTGACTGGCAATGTGGCTTGTGTGTTTTTCAGGTTCATGTACGGCATTAGTGTGAGAGAGAGAGAGAGAGTTTTTTTCAGTAAAGGGGCCACAGGCCCATTATACATCAGGTGTACAGAATATACAATCATTAGTTGAATTTGTTATTATTGATCTGTTGATTTTGTTATATTAATTTCTTACTGGGGACTTTTCACCTGTATGAAGTGACTTAGCATATTTTCTTTGTCTAAATGCAAATTGTGCAGGTTCGTTTTAAAGGTGAACATGAAAGTTGGTCAGAGACTACACTATGTCACTCGTTGTTTACAGGTGGCTTTTATATAGCTGGAATATTGCTGTTACTTGTACTTGGTGTGACATGAATATTATGAAATCAGGTGTACACATGCTTGCTTCTTGTTTCAGGTACTCTACCCCAGAGATCGCCCTCAACTGTGGTGTTATCCTCCGCGAATGTTGCCGCTATGAATCACTGGCTCGACAACTTCTAGAAATAGAAATCTTCTTTCAGTTCTTTGATTATGTCACTTGTTCCACATTTGATATTGCATCCGATGCCTTCTCAACATTCAAGGTGAGCAGACTATGCATGTATGTATGAATACGATGCTTGATGGAAACGAATGCATCATTTACAATGTAACATCAGGGGTGGAAATAACTTTAAAATTGCTAGTGTTCTCCGGTACAGTGGCACATGTAAAATCACTTGCCCTGATAATTTTCCCTCTATAGCAGCTGTTTTCTTGTTGATTTTTTTAAATATGCAACATAATTAACATTGGAAAGTCAACTGGACACCGGTACACTGTAATATACAAATTTGCTTGCCCGACAGAAAAAAACACTTGACTCGGACGTCGGGCAATGGGTTATTTCCACCCCTGAACATAAATTTACCTTGAATTTGCTGTCATGTATTTTTGTAACACCGTTAGTTCAGTAGTAGGAAGAACGGGTCGTCATCTATGGAACTCTTGCGTGATATTGCTGGAATATTGCTAAAAGCGGCGTAAAACCATACTCATTCTGAGGAATTGTAATATGCTTTGAGGTGATACATCCCTTAGTCATACTAGAAACCTATGATTGTATATTTGAATCCCGGTTCACCCTGGTTATGTTACATACTTGTGAAGATCAGGGTATGTAATTTGATCTTCAGTAACCCATGCTTGTAAGAGGCGACTAATGGGATCGGTTGGTCACTCTTGATGACTTGGTTGACACATGTCATCGTATCCCAATTGTGTAGATCGATGCTCGTGCTGGTGAACTGGATTGTCTGGTCCAGACTCAATTATTTACAGACAGCCACCATATAGTTGGAATATTGCTGAGTGTGGCAGAAAACTAAACTCACTTACTTACACCCACTGGTTATGTTACAAGGCTTATCAGCACCATTCCTGTTCCCTTAAGTTTCACCCATGTGGTGGGTGTTTAAAATGCCCTGCATTCCTTCAGCATAACTTCCCACAGTGAGCTTGCATGCCGTGATATATCTGGAATAATGTTCAAAATGGTGTTAAACCCAATTTACTCACTACAGTACTGTTTAAAACAGTGATACCAATCCAGTCTGAGAGGGGCAGTGGGGTAGCCTAGTGGTTAAGGTGTTTGCTCGTCACGTCAAAGACCCAGGTTTGATTCCCTCAATCTTCCTATCAATGGGGAGTTATGTCCCTTGAACATGTTATGATCTGTGATCAGTGGGCTCAAATCCCAGGTTTACCTGATCAGCACTGTAATTGTCTTCATTGGTTTTACCAAAGTAGTTGACCTCGCATTACTTAGGGCTATATCATCACAATATGCTGACACTTTCATATTACTGTATAAATACTGCCTGAAGAAAACTTTGTTAAATTTACACTGAAGAAACTGTTTTGTAGCCTCTTTCCCCTGACTGACTTTTGTCTTTTTTGTGTTTCAGGAAGTTCTCACTAAACATAAAATGTTGTCTGCAGAGTTCTTAGAAAAAAATTATGATGTAGTTTTCTCAAGGTATCAGACGCTATTAAACTCTGAAAATTATGTAACAAAGAGACAGGCCTTGAAGGTGAGTACTTTTCATGACTTCAGTATTGTATCATTCTTCATGTTCTGTGTCTTGAATAAGTTTAGGGGCAGTGGGGTAGCCTAGTGATTAAAGCATCCGCTTATGACGCCAAAGACCTGGGTTCGATTCCCAACATGGGTACAATGTGGGAAGCCCATTTCTGGTGTCCCCCGCCGTGATATTGTTGGAATATTGCTAAAAGCGGCGTTAAACTCGCTCACTCACATGGGTACAATGTGTGGAGCCCATTTCTTGTGTATTCACCTTAATAGTGCTGAAAGTGGCATAATACCATACTGCATGATAGGGTATATAACAAATTGTCATTGTTCAGTGTAATCATATCGCATTCGTTTATTATTATTCTGTAAGGACTCTTGGCTTGTTCAGCCCATATTTGAAGGTCACTGATTGAAATATGAATATAATGTTTCTAAGGCTATCTCTAATAAGTAAAGCATGTGTGGTGAGATGAAATTAAAAACTATTGATTTTATTGTAATTATGATCTGGCATTCTGCAAAATGAACATTTTTGTTGTGTATTCAGTGATTGTAACACAACTGGTCTGCTGAGAAAACCCAGTCAGATGCACACTTTAAACGTTTACATACCAAACAGGAGATATCTGGGCAATGTTAACATGATATAGAAAGAAAAGATGTTGTGACTTACAGTATCATAGATGGTTTTGAAGTGCAATAAATTTACACTGACTGTGAAAGTGAATACACAATTGTTTTATCAATGTTCAAACTAAGGATGGATTCTTTTGAAGGATTGCTAGATATTCTCTGACTGCCCTTTTGCCCAAACCTAGTCCCAGTGTGAACCAATCAAAATGCCATTTTGCCCAAACCCAATCCCAGTTTTAAATCAATCTTAATGCCGTTTTACCCAAACATTGTCCCAGTTTAAACCAATCTGAATGCCCATTTGCCCAAACCTAATCCCAAGTTTAAATCAATCTTAATGCCTTTTTTGCCCAAACATATTCCCAGTTTAAATCAATCTGACTATATCATTGTTGCAGCTGTTGGGCGAGCTGCTCCTTGACCGCCACAACTTCACCGTGATGACGCGCTACATCAGCAACCCATCCAACCTCAAACTCATGATGAACATGCTAAGAGACAAGTCTCGTAACATTCAGTTTGAAGCCTTCCATGTATTCAAGGTAAGTTCAATTCCCATAGTTAAAAAGAGAACCAGATTTGTGGCTGAATGTTTAGATATTTAATTATTGAGTTTAATATCTTTTTATATGTAAATTTTGATGAAGAGAATACAGCTGTTTGTTTAGTTGACATTGTTTGGCTTTGCCTGTTTGTTGTTTAACATGCCAGCGATATTGCGGTGGTCTGTAAATACTAAAGTCTGGAACAGACAGTCCAGTAATCATCAGCATCAATTTGTGCAATTTGGATACAATGATGTTAGTCCCATCTTACAACAAGCATGGGTTGCTGAAGACCACTTCACTTAGGTTTTACCACAGACAACCATAAGTATGAGCCATCGAAGTTTGACACAGCATGGTTTGACTGTAGTTGATTCTGCTGTATCATTGCTCCTGACAGCATGGATTGTTGCTCACAACTAAATCACTGGCTTGTCTGGTCCAGACTCAATTATTTACAGACCCTTTCATACAGCATGAATATTGCTACATTATGCAAAAAACGCACACGTGAAAGTCACAATTTGCCCAGTATGTGAGGATTGTAATCACTATATCATTGAACACTGATTGAATTGAATTCTGATATTGTCAATAATCAACAGGGATAATATCATAACAAAACTGCAATTATTTCATGTTCATTTTCTAAGTTTGAAAATTGCAAAGATTATCTTGTTTGCGCTATTTTTATGTAATGGCTTAAACTCATTTGGGGCCATATTTAAAGATCATTGATTAAAATATGAAGACAGCATGTTTCTACAGATCTCTTATAAGTGATCTATGTATGGCGAGATAGAATTAAACAATATTGTTTTCAGGGAAGGGATTTATCTAGACTTTCTCAGAAGCCAATATTTGGCTGCATATCTGAAACAAGTGAAAGTAAAAATTCCCAGTTCGTATTGTCCCAGAAAAGAAACTATATACACAAAACATATCAAATTTTGAAATAATTAACAATTATTCCAAATTTGCTTGCCGAGCTCTCTTAATTTGAAATCCAGGATAAATTTCAAATGCACTTCCAGTAATAACCTACTTGAACTACCATTATCAAACAACTTGGACAAGAAGAAAAAGTCTATTGTCCCAGTTATAATGTTGTGAAATATTGGCTACATGAGTGCAGAAAGAGCTCACAACTATTCGTTTCTCTCTGACCTACATTTTGATTTGTTTCCAGGTATTTGTGGCAAACCCCAACAAACCAAAACCTATTCTGGAAATACTACTTAGGAACAAAGAAAGGTTGTTGGAATTCCTCTCCAAATTTCACAATGACAGATCTGAAGATGAACAATTTAACGATGAAAAAGCGTATTTGATCAAGCAAATAAAGGATCTTCAGGCTCCAGACAACCAACCAGATCAGCCACAGGAACACCAAAGAGAGGATTCTTAACAGTTGCTTTTGGTTTTAAGCTGTATGTAGTTGTGAAACAAGCAGGATGTCCATGCAGAGTTACCTGCCCGAAGGACCTCTCTAGTGCAAAGAGACAGCAAAGTCAGCACGGCCAGCCAGACACCATGTTTTGTTTTTTCTACAAACAAAGCTACACTGCACATATTTACCCTCTATACAACCTTGTGATTACTTCTCTCTCTACAACTCTTGCTTTGTGAAGGTGAAAAGGTATTGCCTCAAACATTAGAAATCTCTCGTGACATGAAACACTGTATGTGACAGACAATCTTACTGGAGCATCTTTGCTATATAGGTTAAATGTACATTGATAAACATCATAATGGATCTAGTATTGTTTTATCCATTATTTACAGTTAAGAGTGTTTAGTGAAGCATGTATGATTTTAACACTGACAAGTATAAGATTATTTCTCTCAAACTCTCAAAGCAGTTCGTGTCAACGAAGAAATTTGCTTTCTGTAGCCATGTTAGTGTGTACCCTTTAAAGGATAAGAGTGTATGATATGTTGCCAGGGAAATCAGGAAACAGAATGTGTTTGGAATCGAAAAATATTAATTTTATATTTCAATAACTTTATAGCCTTTATGTAGCCTTGTTTGCAATGTACCTTTGAAGGATATGGGGTATGCTGTATGGCATGTGAAGAAAACAGAATGTATTTGTATTAACAAATGTTAAGTTAAATATTTGAATAAGTTGTCTGTAAATGTTAGGTCCTTCATAGGAAGGAAATTCCTAAATTACTGTCGGAAATAGAAAAAAAACTGTTTCTGCTACTCTGTATCCCTAAAATTTACACAATTGCAAATAGCATATGTCGAAAAAACCCACATCGGCCTAACTGGGCGTTCAGTGAGATGCGTAATAGGATATCCAGAAAAGCATGTTTACTCGTAAAATCGGGCAAAACTTAGAAAATTACGAATAGCTGCTGAAAACAGTACATCAGACTATAGATGGCAATTAGGTCGCTCAGCCAGGTATGACGACGGACCGTCGACCCACCTGGCATGAAATGCATGTGCTGCATACAGGCACAAGGAGGTCATCTCAATGATATTTTATGCTTTTCATGTGTGTTGAACATGTCCCATCTATTGATTAACATTTTAGCTGTCTTTCTTTCATAAAGTTTATGTTGTGATATGTAAAAGAGGTTGATACCCATAGAAAAGCTTAAATCAGCCATTGTATTAAATGTTTCAAAATATATAGGTGGCATGACCACCCCAAGATCGACAGGACTGGATATTATTTGTGAATTATTATGACATGCCGTTTTCTTCCACAGTTTAATTCCCCTAAAGGGTTATCTTATCTCTATCCTCCAGCCTGACCCCAACCACCGTCTGCGACACCCGTCCTGGTTTTGCTTTTGAGACAACCCCTCTCACCTGTTTCTTGTTATAGTGATAGTGATAGTGAGACACTCCGTGGTAGCTACATCCTTAATAGTTTCAGTGTTAAAGTTATTATTTTGTACGTCAGCTATCAATTATGATTTATAATGAAGCTAACTTTAATTTCAAAATGGGAATTTAAAAAGTGTCCTTTGTAATACAATATCATTGCACACTAATTTGTATAAAGCCATGATCTGTTCCAAATAAGTCGCTTTGGAAGTAAGTGAAATCCTTTTTCTACATTTCCTATCTCCCTACCATTGTGACTGTAGTTAGGCCGAACTTAGTTTAACAGATATTTCATACTTTCACATGTTAACGACTTAAACTGTAGATATAAATGCGAAAAAAAGTTTTTTTCTATTTCCGACAGTACTTTATTTGTTGATTTCTCTCTTTCTTACAAGTTTAAGTTCTTTGTGTCAAGCTTCCCACTGTGGTGGTGTAGGATTACGGTCTGTTGCCGATCCTGAATTGGTAAACCATACATTGTATTAACTACAAGATTATTATTCATTTACCCAGCTTACTGGTACCAGTTTTATTCTGCCATGATAATGGTTTCTGTTCTAACAATGACACAATAAGAAATCATTTAAAGAAGACAGAGCAAAACAAACCTGCAGGATAAATGTCTTCAGAGATGGACATGTTCTATATAGAGAGTATAGATATCTCAAGTGTTTCATCAAGAGATCTGTACCATATTTGCTGTAATAAGAGTCTTGGAAATTTACAAAAGGAATGCTTACTAAACCCATACACATGTTATTTTGAATTTTATGCTGAAGAAAGCAAACTTATTTCAATCAATGAAGCGTAACTTTTGATGATAGGTACTAGGCAGATATGTAACCATTCTTAGTTTCTGTTGTGTGTGTATTAAACAAACATAAGCTTCACTAGGGGTGAAACAAGACACACGGTGCATCATCAGTTCCCATTTGTTGATACGAAACCAATACAGTTTTTGTTATATTATTATAAGACAATACACTTACAACTAATTACTACTCCTTTAATGACACTCCCATTCGCTAGTGTTTTGTAAGCTAAATATCACAACATAAACTGTGTTTCAAGTTTACAACTAAAAATACCAACCATGAACCAGCGCCTACCACTAGTTTTTCCTTTGGACCCTGCTTCACAGTGTTTATCATCAAAACGTATCGCGAAACAATTTACAATGACCTTGTATCGTTTCAACCCAGCCCTCACCCTCATGATCAGTGACTTCTTGTTTACATAGTATTGCATTAATCTTACACTGTGTGTCATGGCATAGTTACAGATTCTGTAAACAAGTTAACAACTTCATTCAATACACGTCATGAAATAGTCAATTTATATTTTTGTTGCGCAAAGGATATCTATGTATTCTAAAATGTTATGTGCAATTATTACTGTTATGATGGCCTGATACAAGTTGCAATTTTTCAATTTTCAAGTTTAATTATCACTATAAACCAAGCTTCCATCCCTGAATCTTACCTGAACCAAATGGCTGTCCGTGTGATAATCAGTCTTGGAGTCAATTCTATTTCAAGTGTATGCTTATATACTGTGAGAAAAAGGTTGGAGATCATTAATAATTTTCACTGCTAAAAGCAATCCCTCAAAATGATCATGTTCCCTAACAATTTGATCAGTATACATTTGAAGCTAGGTTGGTCATTGTAATATTTTTGTATATTAATAACTTTGAATATATTTTTATTGAAATGAAAAGTTTAATTTTGTGTTTATTTCTTCGTTTTAAGTCAAAGGACTTTTCCGTGTCACTGTTGACTTATATTAGTACATAAATGAGGTATGGGCTAATTAACTGTCATTTTCATTCTGAAACTTGTGTCATTCCCGATATGGGTGAAGTAAGCTTACTGGCTGTCATTACAAGAACGTATTATGCTTGAAACAGTATCAGAAAACAATCAGTATGATGCAGCTAGTTTGTGTGTCACATTGATGAAAATTGAGGCAGGTGTTGTACTTATCATTGTCAACATTGCTTTCTGGGCTATATACAGTAGACGTGGCTATCATTATAGATCACACAGATCAATAATTGTGAACTAGATATCGATTGATTATTGATTCTTATCGTAAAACTGAGCAAAATTGAAGAAGAAAAAAAAGTGCGAAAAAAATCAACATTTCACATTACAGGTAAGTGGTTGCATGTTTATGCATGGATTACTAACAAAACCGCAATCTGAACATAACTTAGAAGCAGCCCATGTATAAAAACTTCAAAACTGTGTGTGTAAATTATAACATTATTTCATCAATAGTTTGTGAAAGATGTCATCACTGACGCAATTTTCATATCAGTAATAATTAAGAATCGTTAAGATATTTCCAGTGATTGACCAATTTAGACAGCCCTGATATGTTGAACTTGAAAATCTGTCTTTGACAGCTGCTTTGTATTATCTAAAAAGGTGATTTATTTGAAGTCACTGGATGTTTGAGGCAAACTGAGAGATTGTGAGGGACTGCGTAGTCATCACGGTGCTTTGAAACTCGGAAGGAATATTTTGTATACCTGCAATGTTATGTTCATAATCTCAACACTATTTTCACTTTTATGCTTTTAGGAAACGAGTGAATATTGCTTTTCGCCACATCAATTTAACTTGCATGTGTACACATATTTTGAGGCCTGTGTATTTTTGTTTGTTATGATGTTACGTTTATTACACTATCCAACTAGGCTACTCCCCCAGATTCCTTAGAGGGAATTTTTACATTGTGAAATTTTGAAGTTCTTCCATTTTGAGCATTGTGTTTCCTCCCCTCATGCTCTCAGAGCAGGAGATACAGCACCATTTTAAAGTACGGTAACAAATAGTTAAACCCAGGGTCAAAGTCTGGTGATTTACAAGAACCAAACCCTAAGAGAAGTGACATGTGTGACAACCACATCCTTCAAAAAAATCTAAATTTGGAACCATAACTTTTGCAAAACAGTGAACCGGTAACTATGGTGACATGATCCCTAATATCTGTAAAGCAACTCTGATACCTTATTGAAACTATAAGCAACTCAGCTGCCATTCATATTACACAGATTGATTCATTCCCTCAGCTTGATAGTTCAAGTACCTGTTAACACAACCTAATCTCTGTGAATCGTACATCTATGTTAACTCATGGGAGTCAACATCAATTTTGTGCAAAGCATCACTTTCTGCAGCTCCACCGTGTGGGATATTTCCAAACTGGTTCATCTTTTAGCTTGTTTGTGCAAAGAATTGCAGGGGAATTACTACTGGCCAAATGGTTAAAGCTTTCATGGGTGCAACATGTTAGGATCGTTTTTCGTGTCCCCCCACCATGATGTTACTGAAATATTGCTAAATGTGACGTAAATGTATTCTCACCCCACAAACAAGTTGGTTGGTCTCCCCTATGTTAGTTAAGCGCATGCTTCAAGGCCTTGACCAAATGACCGTTGTGGAGAAGTCTGTAACTCAAGCAGACATCAGCCTGCACCTGTGACAAGGCTTGTTGCAGTGTATGTTGGTTGCACTATGCATCAAAATTGTAAAATTAAAACATCAAAGTTTGCTAATGTCAAGATGCTGAAATCCTTTGATCGGCTTTTTTACATCACTGTATAAGTAAGTTTTGCATCCTTGTAGAAACTTTTATGTTTAAATCTAAAGATTAATGCGTCACCAAGGTTGAAATTCAGAGCAGGAAAGCATTTACTTGACACCTGCCACTTCTGTAAATGATGTGCACAAGCTCATTCTGAACAAACAGTTTTTCAAAACAAGGTGTTTTTCATATGCCTTGCTCAAATAATGGAATTTAGAGGACTCCAGATGCATGTCTTGACATTAATGTGTGTGTGCGCAATAGATATGACTGACACGGTTATTACACACCATTAATGAACCTCTATTTTAGAGTACTGTGTAGTTTTCCATATTCAATTTTCAGGTTTAATTGCAAATTCTATCTTATACTTTGCTTATTCTGAGCCTCATGGCCTAAATTCATTTCAAATTCTGTTGTTGAATACAGTTATATTCTTAGCATCAAACAACCATGGATTGGTGTCTGGTAAAATACATGAACATATTGCTGTCAAGCGAAATTCAGGAACCACAACTCTTCCCCCAGTTTCAGACACTGTTAGATACATGCAGAGTAGGTCATTTGGTTCATGTGTGGTTCATACCGTTTTCATAACAACTGTCTGACATTCTCATCACAGATATGCAGATTAGTTGCAGCATTTGTACAAATCCAATTTTCTGTCAATGAGTGGGGTTTTTTGGGGGAGTTTTTTTAAGGAAGGAATCAGTGGAACTCTTGTAGTCGGAGTACTGTTTAGTAAAATGGTAGTTTTGTTAGTTTTTCTGCTTGAGTTACACATATTCTCCCGGGGAACATTGAAGACCGGTATATACATATGAATATGTCTGTACATTTGTTATATATATTATTGCACATATTAAGTACTGCCTATATATCTTTTTATACATAACAAGAATATTGAGTTTATTTTAACTTATTTTAATCTCATCACTAGAAGCCCAACCCTTCATTTAGTGAAGCAGTGTTTTGGGAGATTTCTCTCCAAATAATCAATAATAGAGTGTACAAGCTGGTGGAATTTTCACTTAAATTTGAACACTATCTGTGGAACAAAATGTGAGGGAGAAAACTTTTTTATTTATTCTTTTGAAAAAACTTAAATACCAATCAGACCCTATCATTACGATTAAGGCTCACATAGAAGTTTACTAATCACAACCAATATATACTGACATGTTTTTCACAAGACAAATTATTTCTTCTCAAATTGTTTAATGAAAAGGCCCTGTTTCCCCCCAAAAAGTGTCTGGTTGGAACACTAGGCTTTTCTTATTTAAAATTGTTTGTCAAAGTTAATGTAAATTTGTGTATATATTTTAGACATTGTGAAAACATGAATTTATTTCTCATTGCAAAATTTGCTTGCAAAGCTTTGTGCTTGCTCTACATGCATACAAAAGACTCGCCAAATACAATAATTACTCTGTATTTATAGTTAATTTGCTTCATAACAATCTACCATAACAGCTTTGTCAGGATCACCATGATTAATTGTCAAGCATTGCTTTTTGAGAAATGTCACCACCTTTTCTTCTTCCAGGGTGAGGCCTTTTCAAAACAAAACAAAGTTATTTCTTGATTGGTACTGCTGACAGTGAATGAAAATCAGTGGTACTGAAAATAACTGATTGCAATTTAGTTTGTTTGTTTTTTAACTAGAGTTTTATTAAAGTGTTTTGTAATCTCACTTTCTTCGCAAACATTCAGCCAAAAAATTATTGTCGAAAAACATACTTGTTAATTTTCAGTGTTTTTTGTCAGTCTCAAACACATAATAATAAAAAAGGCCTAAGCTTCAATTTAACAAGAACTACAAATGTGACACATTAAGATGTTCTGTCTTAAACGCCATGTTTGGAATATTCTGCAAGCACCTTTATAGTATATTATGTTCTAGTTCATCTAGCTCGCACTGCGGGCCCTGGAGATAGAGATTGGTTCCAGTTCAGTGCCTAAATTAAATTGTCCAATATTGTCAGTGTTACTCTGTTTTAAACGTGTTATATATTTGATGCCGATGAAAAAGCTGCTATGGAAGAAGGTGTATCTTGGATCAGCCCTGACCGATATCGTCTCTGTACTAGACACATGGGAACATACTCACCCAGCTCATGCCAAAGAAACCATTGTTTTCAAGCCAGTTGTTTGAAGCCGGGTTGTGGGTTTTCAAGCCAGTTGTTTGAAGCCGGGTTGTGGGGTAGTGTTAAAGCATTGGCAGATCGCGCAGAAGACAGGGGTTCGAATCCCCACATGGGTATATAATATGTGAAGCCCATTCCTGGTGTCCCCCCTCCGTGATATTGCTGAAATATTGCTAAACAAAACCCACTGACCAAGGAGATTCAGCGGGCAGGGCAGAGATGCTTCTGATTCTTAGCCACTCAGTACTGCGGACATTGGACATTCACGTGACAGGACCTGAAGATTCTGAAATAGTCAGACATCTTTGTTAGAGAGAACACTTTCTCAAGGTCAAACTGATAAACTTTAAGAGAATGTCTTATTGCAAACTTGTGGTTTGGGCTTGTTGATTCAAAACTAAGAGCTGTTCATAGAAAACAAACATTTGAAGGGATTCTTCTCAGTGATGAACTGGTATATTTTTCAAAGATTGACTAGTTCAGCTCCTGTTTAAATGCAGTGTCAAAACAGAATCAGGCTCAATCAGTGTTCTTGGTTTGTTGCAGTATTAAATGCTCCTTCATGCCTCAGAATATCTCTCAACAGACTGCATTCGGCACCCAATCCTAAACATGGATAAAAAAAATACAATTTCCCCCAAAATGAACCACTCACCTTTTTGTCAATTTGCCTTCTTTCTCACCCTCCATTTTTTTCTTTTGTATTTGAGATCTATCTTAATTTAGTTTAGAAACCTCTATGATATTCCAATGTAATGGGAGCAGTTATTTAGCTGAAGCTTACACTGATTGGCTTCAAAACCTTATCCCTTGGTTCACCCTTGTAGAGGTGCTGCTCTTGGAGGTAAGACAGAGATGGGATATTGCTGTTGTCCTGGTTTAATGACTTGTGTGATGACAATGTCACTTGGGCATGTTGGTATGACATGGTATAAGCTGACATTGTGTTCAATGTTGAATGTCCAAATACTGAGTAATACTGATACAAAGTGCTAATAAATGAATGAAAATATATGGTACATGACATTGAGTCCTGTGTTCATTTTTTGGCATTGTCCAATAATGTTATTGGTACACTTACAGAATACCGGATACCTACCAGCCATATTGTTTAGTGTCACGTCACCCTAACCCTAAACCTTACCCTAACCCTTACCCTAACCCTTATCCTAAACCTTACCCTAACCCTAACCCTAACCAAAAGTAAACTTGCGTGCTTTCAAAGATGGCGGAAGGTATCCGGTATTCTGTAATCTTACCATGTTATTCCTTTGGAGACCTATCATATGTTTAATGGCCCCATTGATGGAGGTTGGAGAGGTTGCTGTGGAAGATGGTGTATGTTGACTCAGCGAGCACCTGTATCTTCTCTACTAAAGTAGTGCTGGAATAGCCTTGTGGTTAAAGTGTTCATCACCCCCGAAGACCCAGGTTCGATTCCCCTCATGGGTATATGTGAAGCCCATTTCTGGGCCCCTTTTCACAAAGCTCTCGTAAGCCTAAGATCTCGTAACTTTCCTCGTAGTAATCCTACCTCCTATACTGTACGACTTACGATAGTCGTAGTTCTACGAGAGCTTTGTGAAATGGGGCCCAGGTCTGTGGAATATTGCTTATAGCAGCATAAAACTAAACTCACTCATTCACACATTCGCTGTACTAGACAGATGTGAACATGTTCTTGCAGAGTGCTTCAACTGGGAAAGAAACCATCACTTTACTAGAACATTTTATAGGAAACCAATGAAAGAATCAAAACACCCTGTTTTATAGATTAGCAGATTAGTGTCTGCTTGGAGAAGTAGGTCGAGGCTTGTCTTCCAAAAGATGGTACTTGTTTCCCTGGCTGGAGCTTTGCTTTAAAGGAATGAAACAAGGACTATTCAACTTGGAGTTACGTTGAATCTAGGTTGGGCTGGTCTGAAAAGCCAGTATCAGTTCCCACTAGTGCATCACACACACACACACACACAAGCATACAAGCACACACACTCTATATAGGTACAGTATTCCCACTCTATATAGGTACAGTATTCCTAACAATCCTTAAGAAAAAAAAAAAGGACTGCAAGGAGTTAATGATGAGAAACAGCAAGGAATTTTAACATGCCTGTGGCTGCCATGGCACTATCCAATGTTTCACTGGTAGCTCCTCTTAAACAGCTGATGGCATGTGTCACATTCATTTAGACCCTTGCAACACATTAGTGTTTACACAGGTCCATATAAGCTATTGACCTGTTGACTGTGCAATTCTTGCCTTTATGTGCATAGTTTATAGATCATATCCTCTAGGAAGTAACAAGACAAGTCTACTTAAGCCTCCATTAACCCCAACACTGTGAGGATCATGTTTCTGTTAACCTTCCTCTATTAGGGCACATTGTATTGTTTGGGTGTTTTTTTTATTTTTGTTCGGTTGTTTTTTTTTGGGGGGGGTGTTTTTGTTTTGTTTTTTTTTGTTTTTTTCTCCCCCGCCACAACGCGGAACGGGTGACTATGTATTCAGCAGTGTCTGTCCGTAGGTACGTTCGTACATCCCGATTCTTGTTAACGCGATATCTCATGAACTGTTGTACCCAATGTCTTCAAATTTGGTGACAGCCTACATTGGGGGATTACCCAGACACAAGTCGATTTGGGTGACCTTGACTATTCGTCAAGGTCACCACGACACTTTGACTGCTGTTCAAACTTATTTAAACGCGATATCTCATGAACTGTTGTACCCAATGTTTTCAGTTATGTTGACAGCTTACATTGGGTGATTATGCAGACACCAGTCATTTCAGGCATCTTGTGTGTGACCAAAAATAAAAAAGTAGTATATAGATATTCCATTCTTTAGGGGCCGGGGACACTGCCATATCAGTGGCAAACACTTGGGTTTTTTTGGTTTTGTTTTGTTTTGTTGTGTTTTTGGGGGTTTTTTTTGTGTTTTTGGGGGTGTTTCGGGGTTTGTTTTTTGTCGGGGTTTTTTTGGAGGGGAGTTAGGATGTATTGGATGATTTAATCCTTATGGGTGAAGAATGCTGGTACAGGTAAATGTTTGATCCTTTGCCCCATTTCAACGACTCCGACTATTGGGTTCGAAGGTGTCAGTGAACGATGTGGAGTTGTGGTTGCCCAGATGTGCCTCCACGTTGACCGACTTCTGTGAATGAGCGAGCAAAGAACAACTACTGGAGCGTGACGACCATTTAATTCAGCTGGATGCGACAAGGCATGCTGTGTCTTACACAATCTAACAGTCGACGTGTTGTTAGTCGTCGTTTTGAAGCGAACAGGGAAGCTGGGGTGGACTGTTTGATAGTCAAATCACGTTTGATGAAGACCGGATTAACGTGATGTTAGTCGAAGGCAGTGTATAAAATATAGCTCGTCCCACCGTCCTTGACGGTCTATTTTTGTGAATGACGGTCTTAAATAAGTAAAGGTCGTCCTTTTGTCGGGGAAATATTTGTAAAACATAAACTTAACTTGGTTTGAACTTTGTCTTCGCAATCATGCTCTTTCTCGTTCTCGTGTCACATTTGATGAGTTTTCATCGTTTTAGTTTTTGGGACTGGATGTGTTTGTTCAGGACTGGTTATTTTTGGGGACAGAAGTCCTTGGACAGGCCACATTTCACAACTATTTTATACACTGGTCTGAGGGTCCTACCTCATTTGGCATGTACCCCAGGTTTCAGTCAGTTGAGTTTAGTCTGATCAGGTACAATAGGATTATATATTGTTATATTTTCCACTTGTATACACATGTATATTGAACTAATGAACTGTTTCTTCACCAAAAGGACGTAAATTTGTAACCTCTCACCTCAGCTTCCTACGAACCCTGATTGTTATTTCAATTTACATATTTTTATTAAATTGGGCATATCTTATGAGAAATATCTGATTTGAACTCAAACATGGATGGTTTGTCATATACAATTTTCTTCTCAGAGAGGTATATCCTAAGTCCAGTTTCAACATCACCCCTGTTGTAAGAACACGATTAGGTGATTCTATCAAAAGTGACTATGTTGACAGATGCTTTCATCACAAGAAAATTATTATTTGTTTTAGCATAATTATTGTAACCTATGATATGGACGTTTATAAGATTACCATGACAAAGTTAATGCTCGTGCCACGTCTGCATGTTAATCTACATATGTTACAATGTTCATTCATTTTTCTGCCATTAAGGCCAGAGTGAGTGAGTGAGTTTGGTTTTACGCCTCACTCAGCAATATTCCAGCTAATTGGCGGCGGACCAGACAATCCAGTGATCAACAGCATGAGCATCGATCTGCGCAACTGGGAACCGATGACATGTGTCAACCAAGCCAGCGAGCCTGACCACCCGATCCCGTTAGTCGCCTCTTATGACAAGCATGGGTTACTGAAGGCTCATTCTAACCCGGACCTTTACGGATCATTAAGGCCAGAGATGGCGAATTAGTGGTAAACATAACCCCGGTATGTCCTTTAAGCAACTGGCGGGAAATGAATGTCCACTACACAGTTGTCAGTCGTTTGGTCAGAAAATACAGGGATACCAATGAGGCGAAGGACGACCTAAGGTATGGTGACGTCAGATGATGAAGACAGGGCACTGTCATTAAATCTCATTCGACGACAACCATTCGCCACAAGCACTGTTATGAAGCACCACTGGTTACCATTTCTGCGAGAACAGTCCGAAATCACCTAAGGAGAGCCGGGCACAACTCTAGAAGGGTCAGGGCGGTGGGGTAGCCTAATGGTTAAAGCGTTGGCTCGTCACGCCGAAGACCCGGGTTCGAATCCCCACATGAGTACAATGTGTGAAGCCCATTTCTGGTGTCCCCCGCCGTGATGTTGCTGGAATATTGCTAAAAGCGGCGTAAAACCAAACTCAGTCAGTCAGTCTAGAAAGGTCATCGAACGTCCTCTACTGAGCGATCATCACCACCGTGGTGTGTACCACGGCAGCGCTGGAATGTGAGGATTTTGCGAAGTGTACATTGGTCTGGTGAAAGACGATTCCTTCTGCATGTAAGTAATGAGAGTTTGGAGGCAGAGAAATACAGTATTTGCTGCAATAACGTTAACATTCAACCAAATGTTGCATTTGGTGGAGGTTCCGACATGGTGTGGGGATGTGGAGGCAGAGAAATACAGTATTTGCTGCAATAACGTTAACATTCAACCAAATGTTGCATTTGGTGGAAGTTCCGCCATGGTGTGGGGATGTTGAGGCAGAGAAATACAGTATTTGCTGCAATAAAATTAACATTCAACCAAATGTTTCCTTTGGTGGAGGTTCCGACATGGTGTGGGGGTTTGGAGGCAGAGAAATACAGTATTTGCTGCAATAACGTTAACATTCAACCAAATGTTGCCTTTGGTGGAGGTTCCGCCATGGTGTGGTGATGTGGAGGCAGAGAAATACAGTATTTGCTGCAATAACGTTAACATTCAACCAAATGTTGCCTTTGTTGGAGATTCCGCCATGGTGTGGGGATGTGGAGGCAGAGAAATACAGTATTTGCTGCAATAACGTTAACATTCAACCAAATGTTGCCTTTGTTGGAGGTTCCGCCATGGTGTGGGGATGTGGAGGCAGAGAAATACAGTATTTGCTGCAATAACGTTAACATTCAACCAAATGTTTCCCTTGTTGAGGGTTCCGCCATGGTGTGGGGATGTGGAGGCAGAGAAATACAGTATTTGCTGCAATAACGTTAACATTCAACCAAATGTTGCCTTTGTTGGAGGTTCCGCCATGGTGTGGGGATGTGGAGGCAGAGAAATACAGTATTTGCTGCAATAACGTTAACATTCAACCAAATGTTGCCTTTGGTGGAGGTTCCGCCATGGTGTGGGGATGTGGAGGCAGAGAAATACAGTATTTGCTGCAATAACGTTAACATTCAACCAAATGTTGCCTTTGGTGGAGGTTCCGCCATGGTGTGGGGATGTGTCTCTCACCGTCATGTGTAACCTTGACTTGGTGACAATACTGGGAATTTGACAGGTGATCAGTATATCCAGGAAGTGAATCCAGTAACTCTTGTTGACCCTGTTTTGATAGACATCCTCTCGCTACAAGATGAGACTTGCATGCATGGCAACGGAATGCCACGTTGTTCACGTGCAATGACAGCTTTCATTCAGCAAAATGCCCCCTGTGACTCCAGTCCTGAACCCCCATGAGCAAGACTCACTCACTCACTCACTCACTCTGCGACGGACACGACTATTGACAGGGGGTATGCGACGCAGGGTACATTCAGTTATCCACGCTCACAAATAAACGTTCTGGTCTTATGAAATGCACGCCGTGATGCCCGATCCCCACTATAGCTACAACCCTGTAACACGTATCATTTATGGCTCAAACAGATGATTTGTGCGATATCCATCATAAACAGGCAGACAGACAATACTTTATTACCTTCAAAGGAATTCGTTTTGGATCACAGAGCTTGGCAAAAATACAAATGAATAACAACGTAAAATATAAAATTATTAAAAACAAAAAGAGATAAACATGTGCTTAAAAATAATTAAATGAATAAGATGATAACTGGACATACTTTAAGGTACAAACGACGTTCGAGCTCGTTTAGTCTTGGTGATTGGCACTGTGTAGCGGCGGCCAGAAGGTAAAAGCTTGTAATCTTGTTTTAAAAAATGTGTTGTGTCATTAAAACGTTGAAGGAAACTGCCCTTGTTGTGTTTTCTTCTACTCAAGACTAGCTCTGACAGAACAACAATCACCTGTGCGTGGACACCCCCGATGTTAGCTGAATCATACATGTTTGTAAACATTACTGGGCGCTTAACTTCTTTTACAAAACTATCTTTGTAGGCTATCTTTCTTGTACAAAGCTATCTTGAGATCGTAAGTCCCATAGCTTAACATTGACTTACGACTGGGACCCGTGAACATCCGGGTTACAATTGGTTTTCAGTAACCCATGCTTGTTGTAAGAGGCGACTAACGGGATCGGGTGGCCAGGCACGCTGACTTGGTTGACAGATATCATCGGTTCCCAATTGCGTAGATCGATGCTCATGATGTTGATCGCTGGATTGTCTGGTCCAGACTCGATTATTTACAGACCACCGCCATAAAGCTGGAATATTGCTGAGTGGGGCGTAAAACTCACTCACTTACGACTGGCGTAGAGCTAAAGCTGCTTTGTACAACGGCACCCTTGTGTATATATAGGTTTATAGGTTAAATACCTACCTATCTGTCTGACACGTGACCTACAAAGATCTTGAATAACGCGGCCTTTCCCCATAAACTGAAGACTATATTACATTATCTCCTGGGTCAAGTCACCTGAAGTGATTGCTGTGTGGTGCTATCTGGTGGGTATATTTTTTATACACGTTCTTTCAGTGGAGCTCATGACATGACGCGCCGACATTGTCAAGCTGCTGATGTCAGGATACTCCGATATGCATAACGATGTCAATGAACTGGCGATCTGGATGTACAATTCCGCTATGTCATCCTGACATTCTACATCGCACATACTGATTTGTCACCGCCTGTATCCACAATATTGTATCTATCACACGGGTCCTTCAGCAAGGATATGAATGACACATGACATGTCAGTTGAACCTCGCTTATCCGGACACCTTGCCTGCCGGATGCTATATACATGGTGCATAATATAAGTTATATTTACCATAGGAATACTCACGACAACTATAGTCTCCATTTCATGTAATGTCATTTTAAACATTATTGATGTTTAAGACTGAATTTTTGCCACGAACACCGGACCACAGTGGATGTCAAGCACACTGGACTACAGAGGATGTCAAGGACACTGGACAACAGAGGATGTCAAGGACACTGGACTACAGAGGGTGTCAGGAACACTGGACTACAGAGGATGTCAAGGACACTGGACTACAGAGGATGTCAAGGACACTGGACTACAGAGGATGTGAGGAACACTGGACTATAGAGGATGTCAAGAATACTGGACTACAGAGGATGTCAAGAACACTGGACTACAGAGGATGTCAAGAACACTGGACTACAGAGGATGTCAAGAACACTGGACTACAGAGGATGTCAAGAACACTGGACTACAGAGGATGTCAAGGACACTCGACTAAAGACGATGTCAAGAACACTGGACTACAGAGGATGTCAGGAACACTGGACTACAGAGGATGTCAAGGACACTGGACTACAGAGGATGTCAAGAACACTGGACTACAGAGGATGTCAAGAATACTGGACTACAGAGGATGTCAAGGACACTGGACTAAAGACGATGTCAAGAACACTGGACTACACTACAGAGGATGTCAAGAATACTGGACTACAGAGGATGTCAAGGACACTGGACTAAAGACGATGTCAAGAACACTGGACTACAGAGGATGTCAAGGACACTGGACTAAAGACGATGTCAAGAACACTGGACTACAGAGGATGTCAGGAACACTGGACTACAGAGGATGTCAAGAATACTGGACTACAGAGGATGTCAAGAACACTGGACTACAGAGGATGTCAGGAACACTGGATTATAGAGGATGCCAAGAACACTGGACTACAGAGGATGTCAGGAACACTGGACTACAGATGATGTCAGGAACACTGGACTCCAGAGGATGCCAAAACACTGGACTACAGAGGATGTCAGAACACTGAACTACAAAGGGTGTCAGGAACACTGGACTACAGAGGATGTCAAGAACACTGGACTACAAAGGGTGTCAGGAACACTGGACTACAGACGATGTCAGGAACACTGGACTACAAAGGGTGTCAGGAACACTGGACTACAGAGGATGTCAAGAACACTGGACTACAGAGGATGTCAAGAACACTGGACTACAGAGGATGTCAAGAACTCCGGACCACAGAGGATGCCAAGAACACTGGATGACAGGGATGCCAAGAACACTGGACCACAGAGGATGCCAAGAACACTGGACCACAGGGGATGCCAAGAACACTGGACCACAGGGGATGCCAAGAACACTGGGCCACAGATGATGTCAAGAACACAGGACCACAGAGGATGTCAAGAACACGGGACCACAGAGGATGCCAAGAACACGGGACCACAGAGGATGCCAATAGGATGCCAAGAACACTGGACCACAGGGGATGCCAAGAACACTGGACCACAGATGATGTCAAGAACACAGGATCACAGAGGATGCCAAGAACACAGGACGACAGATGATGATCAAGAACACGGGACCACAGAGGATGCCAAGAACAGGATGGACCACAGAGATGCCAAGATGCCAAGAACACGGGACCACAGAGGATGCCACGGGACCACAGAGGATGCCAAGAACACAGGACCACAGAGGATGCCAAGAACACAGGACCACAGAGGATGCCAAGAACACGGGCCACAGAGGATGTCAAGAACACGGGACCACAGAGGATGTCAAGAACACTGGACCACAGAGGATGCCAAGAACACGGGACCACAGAGAGGATACAGAGGATGCCAAGAACACTGGACCACAGAGGATGTCAAGAACACTGGACTACAGAGGATGTCAAGAACACTGGACTACAGAGGATGTCAAGAACACTGGACTACAGAGGATGTCAAGAACACTGGACTACAGAGGATGTCAAGGACACTGGACTACAGAGGATGTCAAGAACACTGGACTACAGAGGATGTCAAGAATTCTGGACTACAGAGGATGTCAAGGACACTGGACTAAAGACGATGTCAAGAACAGACTACAGAGGATGTCAAGAATACTGGACTACAGAGAGGATGTCAAGGACACTGGACTAAAGACGATGTCAAGAACACTTGACTACAGAGGATGTCAAGGACACTGGACTAAAGACGATGTCAAGAACACTGGACTACAGAGGATGTCAGAACACTGGACTACAGAGGATGTCAAGAATACTGGACTACAGAGGATGTCAAGAACACTGGACTACAGAGGATGTCAGGAACACTGGATTATAGAGGATGCCAAGAACACTGGACTCCAGAGGATGTCAGGAACACTGGACTACAGATGATGTCAGGAACACTGGACTCCAGAGGATGCCAAAAACACTGGACTACAGAGGATGTCAGAACACTGAACTACAAAGGGTGTCAGGAACACTGGACTACAGAGGATGTCAAGAACACTGGACTACAAAGGGTGTCAGGAACACTGGACTACAGACGATGTCAGGAACACTGGACTACAAAGGGTGTCAGGAACACTGGACTACAGAGGATGTCAAGAACACTGGACTACAGAGGATGTCAAGAGCACTGGACTACAGAGGATGTCAAGAACTCCGGACCACAGAGGATGCCAAGAACACTGGATGACAGGGATGCCAAGAACACTGGACCACAGAGGATGCCAAGAACACTGGACCACAGGGGATGCCAAGAACACTGGACCACAGGGGATGCCAAGAACACTGGGCCACAGATGATGTCAAGAACACAGGACCACAGAGGATGTCAAGAACACGGGACCACAGAGGATGCCAAGAACACGGGACCACAGAGGATGCCAATAGGATGCCAAGAACACTGGACCACAGGGGATGCCAAGAACACTGGACCACAGATGATGTCAAGAACACAGGATCACAGATGATGCCAAGAACACAGGACGACAGATGATGTCAAGAACACGGGACCACAGAGGATGCCAAGAACACGGGACCACAGAGGATGCCAAGAACACGGGACCACAGAGGATGCCAATAGGATGCCAAGAACACAGGACCACAGAGGATGCCAAGAACACAGGACCACAGAGGATGCCAAGAACACGGGACCACAGAGGATGTCAAGAACACGGGACCACAGAGGATGTCAAGAACACGGGACCACAGAGGATGCCAAGAACACGGGACCACAGAGGATGCCAATAGGATGCCAAGAACACTGGACCACAGAGGATGTCAAGAACACTGGACTACAGAGGATGTCAAGAACACTGGACTACAGAGGATGTCAAGAACACTGGACTACAGAGGATGTCAAGAACACTGGACTACAGAGGATGTCAAGGACACTGGACTAAAGACGATGTCAAGAACACTGGACTACAGAGGATGTCAGGAACACTGGACTACAGAGGATGTCAAGGACACTGGACTACAGAGGATGTCAAGAACACTGGACTACAGAGGATGTCAAGAATTCTGGACTACAGAGGATGTCAAGGACACTGGACTAAAGACGATGTCAAGAACACTGGACTACACTACAGAGGATGTCAAGAATACTGGACTACAGAGGATGTCAAGGACACTGGACTAAAGACGATGTCAAGAACACTGGACTACAGAGGATGTCAAGGACACTGGACTAAAGACGATGTCAAGAACACTGGACTACAGAGGATGTCAGGAACACTGGACTACAGAGGATGTCAAGAATACTGGACTACAGAGGATGTCAAGAACACTGGACTACAGAGGATGTCAGGAACACTGGATTATAGAGGATGCCAAGAACACTGGACTCCAGAGGATGTCAGGAACACTGGACTACAGATGATGTCAGGAACACTGGACTCCAGAGGATGCCAAAAACACTGGACTACAGAGGATGTCAGAACACTGAACTACAAAGGGTGTCAGGAACACTGGACTACAGAGGATGTCAAGAACACTGGACTACAAAGGGTGTCAGGAACACTGGACTACAGACGATGTCAGGAACACTGGACTACAAAGGGTGTCAGGAACACTGGACTACAGAGGATGTCAAGAACACTGGACTACAGAGGATGTCAAGAGCACTGGACTACAGAGGATGTCAAGAACTCCGGACCACAGAGGATGCCAAGAACACTGGATGACAGGGATGCCAAGAACACTGGACCACAGAGGATGCCAAGAACACTGGACCACAGGGGATGCCAAGAACACTGGACCACAGGGGATGCCAAGAACACTGGGCCACAGATGATGTCAAGAACACAGGACCACAGAGGATGTCAAGAACACGGGACCACAGAGGATGCCAAGAACACGGGACCACAGAGGATGCCAATAGGATGCCAAGAACACTGGACCACAGGGGATGCCAAGAACACTGGACCACAGATGATGTCAAGAACACAGGATCACAGAGGATGCCAAGAACACAGGACGACAGATGATGTCAAGAACACGGGACCACAGAGGATGCCAAGAACACGGGACCACAGAGGATGCCAAGAACACGGGACCACAGAGGATGCCAATAGGATGCCAAGAACACAGGACCACAGAGGATGCCAAGAACACAGGACCACAGAGGATGCCAAGAACACGGGACCACAGAGGATGTCAAGAACACGGGACCACAGAGGATGTCAAGAACACGGGACCACAGAGGATGCCAATAGGATGCCAAGAACACTGGACCACAGGGGATGCCAAGAACACTGGACCACAGATGATGTCAAGAACACAGGACCACAGAGGATGCCAAGAACACAGGACCACAGAGGATGCCAAGAACACGGGACCACAGAGGATGCCAATAGGATGCCAAGAACACTGGACCACAGAGGACGAGACTGAAGTCCAGAGCGCCAGAATTCGTTGTGCAGAGTTGTGTCCCTTTGTCCGGCTATAAACCTATCATCGACTTTCGGTTCGCCCCAATTATGTTTCTCGGTTTGTCTTTACAGAACCCATGCTGGTGAGCTTCATATAAATTTAATTTAAATATAAAGTGTTAAATATGTCAAATGTCACTTCATGCTTTTGTCCCACATAAACTCACTCACTCACTCACCGTCTGTTTCAGAATCATGAGGAAGCTGTATTTCGGCGGCAGCATCAGTGCGGGAAGACAGGACTGCGACCTGTATGCCAGGATCATCGCCCAACTCGAGGCCTATGGAAGCGTTCTCACCAAATACGTCGGCGACCAAGATGCTGTAGAAAGTAACGTTCTTCAAGATGCAAAATGCATCCCCTGCATGCGGCAATTGTTGTTGTTGTGATTGTCTTTAGGGGCGGTGGGATAGCCTAGTGGTTAAAGCGTTCGCTCGTCACGCCGAAGACCCTGGTTCGAATCCTCACATGGGTACAATGAGTGAAGCCCATTTCTGGTTTCCCCCGCCGTGATATTGCTTGAATATTGATAAAAGCGGCGTAAAACCAAACTCAGTCAGTCAGTCAGTCAGTTATTATCTTTAGGTGGTTTTCAGCTTGTCAGAACCGTTGCAGACAGCATATATGACATCGTTTGTTTGTTTGTTTTGTTTATTTGTTGTTTAAAGCGACATTCAGTAAAAGTCCTCCTAAATGGTGGCGGTCTGTAAATAATCGAGTCCAGACATCCCATTGATCAACAGCATCGATCTACAGGATTGGGATATGATGACATGTGTCAACCAAGTCAGCGAGCCTGACCACCCGATCCCGTTAGTCGCGTCTTACGACAAGCATGGCTTGCTGAAGACCAGTTCTAACCTGATCAGGCTTCGCAACAAGTATTAATAATTTTGATAATAGTAATGATGATGCATTCGAAGCTTGAATTTCATTTATCACCTAAAGAACAAACAATACAAGCTCTTTTGATGAGGCCAGAGGGTTTACTGTTATCATCGTCTCATGGTGTGGTTAACGTTCCAGGGGCGATGGGGTAACCTAGTGGTTAAAGTGTTGGCTCGTCACGCCGAAGACCCGGGTTCGATTCCCCACAATGGCACAATGGTTAAGCCCATTTCTGGTGTCCCCCGCCGTGATATTGCTGGAATATTGCTAAAAGCGGCGTAAAACTAAACTCAGTCAGTCAGTCAGTTAACGTTCCACTGAGCTCCATATGTACCAGTCAATATTGCCATCGGGGATATTCTGGTAAACCCGTTCAGATCCCGCTTGGAACCAATCTTCAGCAATCCATGCTTGCGTAAGACAAGACTACGAGATCGGGTGGTCAGGCTCGCTGACTTGGTTGATGCCTGTCTATCCAAATTTGTGGTGTCAATCACTGGGTTGTCTGGTCCGGATCATTTCCAGACCACCGCAGTGTATCTGTAACAACAAACCAACTATTTTGTTTGTTTAAGTGACATTCTAGAAGTTGATGGTATAGAGATGACAAAACTTAATGGATAATCAACTTACTTATTTTAACAATGGCGACGTTTCGGTATAGATCCTTATACCGTTGTCAAGCATGTGGGGAAATGACAGGGGTACACCAGTTTCTACAAGGTATATAACAAACCATCAAGCAAATTATAGTAGTCCTGTATACGTCATCATACTGTATACTAGGGCTGCGCAATATAACCGGTTTACCAGTATTTACCGGTATTTACCGGTTCAGACATGAAAACGATACGTATTGCGATACGCTGTTCGAAAACCGGTATTTTGACATGCATTCGGAAAACTTCGTAACACTCGGAAATCTTCGGATATTTCCGTTTTTTGAATTGTTCTTTTCCGTGTTTCTTTTGTGCCAAATGTTAATTACATTTTATTTTGTCATGATTAAAAGTTTTTATAAACGGTTAATCAATCATAGTGATTTTGTTGTGTTTTTGCTTATAATCAAGCATTAACTCGATTATAAGTAGTTTTTGTTAAAAAAATAATCCTTGCAATATATTGCAATACATATCGCAATATATGCTTCCGCATCGCAATATATCGCAATATGAAAATTCTCTGCAATACCCACCCCTACTGTATACGTCATCATACTGTCTCCATTGTTTACAGAGGAGAAGGACCTGGCGCCCAAAGCTAATCACGACCGAGACATCGCTTGGCTTAAGGAATGTGATGGTAATATACGTCTGGTGTTATAACTACAATATAACAATCCCGGGGCGTGTCTTATTTGTCATAGTGACAGGGACATAAAGGGGGTTTCACTTGAAGCCACCTGTTCCATTTTATAACTCTTTGTCGGCTGCCACGAATAATGAAAGATGACGTGATATAAAATCGTCAGAAAATACATGATGGGATTTTCAAATATTTATTGACTGCTTCTGAGAACTCGGAATGTATGTATTCACACTGGTAAAATAATGTGCTTTCGGATAAATGATCCACTTATAATCCGTAATTTCAAGTATTTTCTAAATGCGTAGCTGAAACGAATACTGCTCAGAACTTTCATTGTCGTATGTACCAGTACGCATGCGCCTGATGACGTCACAAGTATGTCCAATCCTAAGCTGGGTCCCGTCTCTCATGTCGCCAGTTGACGACGCGCAAAGCGTCCTGGAACCAGCTTTATCCAAACCCGGCCTCCAGGGTTACTACGCACAATAATGGAATTCTGTCATGCCTGTAAATAAATCAACTTTTGTGAACTGCAGAGTGATAGCTGCACACGCCTTCTGTAAATGTATTTGCGTTTGAAGGATTTGTTTGTTGTTTAACGCCGCACTCAACGATATCCCACCTACATAGCGTCCTAATAATTGAGTCTGAACCAGACAATCTAGTGATCAACAGCATACGCATCGATCTACACAAGAAGGATACGATGCCATGTGTCAACCATTTCAGCGAGCCTGACTACCCAATCCCTTAAGCCTCCTTTTGCGACAAGCATGGGTTGTTGAAGACCAGTTCTAGCCCGTATGTTGTCTTTGAAGAATATTTAAGGGGAGACAGAGTAAAGCTGAAATTCCAATATTTCCCTTTATCACATTTCGTTCTCTCTGTGTTCCAGCACTCATAGTAGAAGTCACGCAAGCGTCACTCGGAGTAGGATACGAGATTGGAAGAGCCGTTGCCATGAACAAAATGGTTCTCATTCTATTTCGTCCCGAATCCGGCAAAAGTAAGCACTAAAGTACTGTCGGAAATAGAAAAAAACTGTATTTTCTCATTTATCTCTACAATTTATGTAGTTGATATTGTTACGACGTAAATTGTAATAAAACGCAAATTGTAATACTTGCAGCAAATTGTAATAAACTTGACGTAAATTGTAATAAAAACGTAAATTGTAATAAAAATTGACGTAAATTGTAATACGCAAATTGTAATAAAAATTGACGTAAATTGTAATAATTTTCGTTGCGGTAAAATGTAATAAATATTTACGTAAATTGTAATAACAGTTTTAATCACTCGTAAATACGCGGGTGTTTGTTTTCGTTGCATTTCATACATCAAATAAGCTTGTTAGGGCGATAACTCAAGAAAGAAATGATGGATTTTGTTCAAATTTGGTACCAAAGTATATTGGCGAGATTCACCGACACAAGTGAAATGGAGTGACCTTGAGATAATTTTCAAGGTCACAGCAAAAATCTGAGGGTTTTGCCAACATAAAGATTGTTAGCGCGATAACCCAAGAAAGAATTGACAAATCTTAGCTAAATGACGAAAATTATATTCGTCCTGATATATAATCGATATAATCTGTCCTCTGTATCATGTCTTTTCGCAAATATCTTTTGAGGTTTTGATATGTATACATATAAAGTGGGGGTGGGGTAGGGGTGGGTTTCTAACGGGTATATCTAACACACTTGCATGCATGTAGAGTCGGAGAGGTGGGTGGGTGTTCTAACGGGTATAACTACGAGGGACGTTCAAATAGTAGTCAGCCTCACCTAGAATATAATACAAATGCAGCTGTTTTTATGTTTTATTTTTCTACATATTATCTGTCAGCCTCAAGCAAATTGGTTTTGCTATGTTGCAGCCTCACGATCCCCATTTTGTGAGACTTTGTATCTTGGCTTGGTACTCCCAAAAAACGTAAAATCTGCAATAAAATGCATCACAAACTTCAGGAAACAAAATATGCTATGTTTGAGATTGGTAGAAGTCGGCTAGAATCAAACGTAGATATTAAACTGCACAAAAGGCAATTTCAAAACTACAATCGCTTGTTCAAATGACTCCCCATTCTGTTTACTGAAAGAACTCGAGAAAGAAATGATGGATTTTGTTCAAATTTGGTACCAAGGTTTATTTGACGAGATTTACCGACACCACTTGAATTTAGTGACCTTGAAGTCATTTTAAAGGTCACAGCGAAGGTGTAACAGTTTTGCACATGCCAAGCTTGGTAGCCGCGAACTCAGGAAAGTATTAATAGATTTTGATCCAATTTTATATCAAGGTGTATTGGCGGGATTCCCCCAACACCAATTGATTGGGAAACTTGTGCTCATTTTAAGTTCACAGTGAAAAGTGTTTTGCACATGTCTAACCTTTTAGTGCGAAAATACAAGACAGAATTAATATGTTTTGCTTAAAGGTAGTACCAAGATGCGTTGGGAGTATCGTCTAACGCCAGTCGAATTCAGTGACCTTCGGATTATTTTCAAGGTCACAGCGAGTATTCTTGCGATATCTCCAAACTTAATGGATGGAATTTGTTCGCATTTTGAATCAAGGCATCAGATGACAGTTTCGGTAACGTTTACATAATTTTCAGGGTCAGACAGAGGATAATTGCGACATTCAGATATAGACATGTGGCGGGGGTAATAGCTATGTTTGTGACGCTTTGTGATTACTAATTTTCAAGTTTTTGTTAGCAAATGGTTTCTATAATTTCATGCTAATTCTACCAGCTGTGAAATTATTCGTGACACGTCTTAAAAAAGCCAGAGATTATTTGTGTATGTTTCGAAAATTAAAGTTAATTGTTTTTCATTATGGAGTTATTTTCGATGTTGACGCAAGGACATATTTTACGAGCAATAGCTTTCAATAATTTAATGTTATTTCTATTACATTTTGAAGTTCTTCATAGCATATCCCAAAATAACAGGATATTGTTTGTTTACGCTTTGAAATGTACGTTTCTTTTTATTCATTTTCGAATTATTTTCAATGTTGACGCAATGACATATTTGAAGTTAATTTAATGTTTTAATCATATGTGATTTATTATGATTTATGTTTCGATCATACATTCTTATATTGCGTTGTCATAGTTTAACCTGGTTCGTATTATTTTCTTCATCATATTACTATATATTATTGTATTTTTATGAGAGGGAATTTTAAGTTACATTTGCTAAGAATATCATAAATCGCTGGCGCCTGGTTATTCCTTGCCACATAGCAGTCAATCTGTCTACTCATTTGTTGTATTTGATTGATGCATTTAAAATAAAATGTAGAAATGATATTGAATTGCATCATTTGCTTCAAGGAATCGATCAGATGTGCTCGTTATCAAAGTAAAGTCAAAACTTCTTTCTGTAAGGTATACAGTGGAAGTTGACACCTTAATTGTTATGGGTAGACCAAAGAAATCATTTATTTAGTTTCACCGCTCAAAATACAACAAAGAATTCAACGGGTGGCATTAACCTCAACGAATGATCATAACAATGCTTATAACCTACGAGGGCAAACATATCGGGGATAATTTGTTTTCATGCGATATGCACCGGGTAAAATATCACTTTATCATGGTGACATGACATCATGAACAATGTTATGACGTCACGTTGCTTCTAAGAAGCCGCCTTCTAAATACAACGATGGCGGGGAGCCTGCCTTTGATGGAAAGTAGATTATCGCGTAATTTCCGCAATTAAAGACTTCGGTAATAAATAGAAAATTATATTCGTGACCATAATATGCTAGGTTAACGACCTAAATATCGGCATATTCCTTCTCTGGTTCCGAAAATACCAAGATTTAGGCAGTTGTGTTGTAAACTGATATTTATCTTCTATAAAGTCGGCTATATTCAAACCATGAGAAATGTCGTCAAATAATGTCTGATGACAGTTACCAACGTCCCAATAGTGTCCATATATTTTAGAAATCTATAATAATAGAGCACAACCTCACTACTTTTTTTGATAAATGACAAAGGATTAATCAACCATATTACAAGGTTTTCAGGCTTGAAGGACGAAGCTCATTAAAATCTATTGCCAGCTCCCTTTTAGAGACCGATAAAAGGGTTCGAAAATGTGGGTTATAAATGCATGAAAGTTTTTATTGTTGTTCATACCCGTTAGGCCTCCCGCCTCTACATGTATTAGAGATATAACCGTTAGAACCACCACCACCCCCTCTATGTCTTAAAGTATGCTAGATATAACCGTTAGAACACACCACACCACTTTTCTGCCCATTTATTCAATTGGGCTAAATCATAGTTGAGAGTTGCTTCTATGGATTTTACATATTTTCCCGCAACACCGATTGATGTGTCATCGGCCAACATTATTGTGATATTTTGTAAATTTCCAGGTAAATCATTGATATATACAAGGAACACAAATTAACCAAGGGCAGATCCTTGAGGAACCCCTGCAGTAACATTTGGTTTTTCATAATGTTCCATTAACAGAGACACACTGTCGTCTATCAGGGCCCGGTTGTTCAAAACTCGGTTATCTTTTAACCAGCCGTTAAGTACATTTAACCGACTGTTACCTAATAACAGAGGGTTATCTTGTTGTTCAAAACTCTGTTAACTTTTAACAGGCTGTTAACGTGACGTTAAGTTAACACACCTAAGGACCGCCGCTAACTTTTTAACAGTGTGGTTAACTCGCAAATGGCGTTCATGGCTAACACTGCTTTCATGATGCCAGTTCAGCAAAGAAAGGATAGGGTGTATCGTGGACTGGACTTCGATATTGGAAATTATTCTGACGAAGAGTTACATACGAAACTGTATCTATGCACATCATAGGAACTAAAATACATGTTGTACAAGTACATGCATGATGCCTACGTTTCATCTTTTAACACTTGCATCAGTCATGGCGTCACGCAGCACAGAAACTTGACAGTTTCGTGTAAACACATCACATTCCTGTATTGTATCTATTTTTAATTTCCCATTTCTTGCTACTATGCTCTTTCCATGCAAATGGGTGTCTGAAAATTTGAGAAAATGCTACACAGTGTAAAGTCTGAAATTTTCTTTGTTTACATTTCAAACAGGTGTTGTCTTTCGAGCACCCCCAATATCTTTCGTTTCACTTTATCTAGACACTTGGTATTGGTGCCAAAAAGACCAGTTGTAATTAGATTCTAAAATGTATGAGGAATTCAGTAGGGCTGGGACGAGTAGGAAACAATGGAATCGAGTACCCGCATGTACGTACCCGAATCGGAGTCGAGTACCCGGAAATGTAAGAAATACATTCGGGTCAACTTTCTGAATATTCAATCACGATTTGACAGAGATTATTGTGGAAAACTTGAACAGTTGGTAATAAGACATTAAAACTGACCTCAAGCTATTTAATTTACGTCTGTTTAACCAATATAGAGAGTAACACCATTACTTACATTCCTCGTTATAACAACGAACGTTTTGTTCCTGCTGCTACTGTAACTTAACTACTCACTGCACATGCACAGATAAATTACAGTCATTAAAACTATGCTTCATTAATCGGACAATACCAATGATGTAAAAAACCCGTGAATTTCCGGGTTAGAATATGGATCTTCAGTAACCCATGCTTGTCGTAAGAGGCGACTAACGGGATCGGTTGGTCAGACTCGCTGACTTGGTTGACATATGTCATCGGTTTCCAATTGCGCACATCAATGCTCATGTTGTTGATCACTGGATTGTCTGGTCCAGACTCGTTTATTTACAGACCGCCGCCATATAGCTGGAATATTGCTGAGTGCGGCGTAAAACTTAACTCACTCACTCAAGGATGTAAATGTGTGTTAAGTCAAAAATGAAAAAGACAAGCTATTGTCTGCCCTTGTCATTATAGAGCTATCTCCCTTTCCGGATACTCGATTCCTAGAAATAGGACTCGATTCCAGCTGTACCCGACCCGGATTCGAGTACCCGAGTACCCGTCCCAGCCTTAGAATGCAGTGATTCATTTGTCGGCGCTGAATAAGAAATATAAGTGATGTATTTGGCGTTTCAATACCGGCCTTCGCGAAACGTGATTTTGTAAACACTATCCAATAGGGCGCAAAGTGCACTTGGGCGTTCGTGTGAGTGTATTTATGAAAACATCTGAACACGATTCCAGGTTTATCGGCAACGTTTCAGAATTATTAGTGATTTTATGAAAAACTGATATCATTGTTAATTAATATGCTATTTTTGAAAGTCTATACTCCAAGTAATTATCCGATTATGTTTTGATATGTCCGTCTGGCATCCCTTCCCATAGATGGATTTTAATTATATTTTTCCTAATCATTTCAGCAATAGGCCTAATTTCTTTTTCATTCTTCGAATGTTTTAATTGAAGCAAATCATCTTTTAAAAATGCTATATAAATTGACGAAAACTTAGTTAGCATACACATTGCTCTCGCAACTGATGTGTAGGAAAAGAAACAAAACATTATTATGTATCTATTTCTGTTGTGAGTGATATGCAGGCCTACTTCGTAGTCACTTTGATTAAATGTTATATTTGAATATCGAAACCTTTTTGTCACAGCGAACACAACACTATCTCTTGTCATATTACACGATAATATTTGGAATTTTTAACTTATTTTATAACAATATCTGAATGCTAATGTTATACACTGATAGGTTCATATAAGGAATACACTGGCACAATAGTATTTCTCTGCCGAATCGTTGCAGCTTTCTATAATACACTTATGAAATATAATACATGTTTTCCGTCCTTGGAGACATTGAAAAGAACTATCTATGCATTAAATGGAGGTTCACCTGATTAATGGGTATCGAGGAAATTGTGTTCATCTACTACAGCGTTCTATAATACACTTATGAAATATACTCTCCCAAAAAAAGAAACGCATCAAGAAAATAGCAATTTCATGTGGCAATGAATTAAAACGTGATTCATTTTACAAAAGGTTTTGCTCTGTTTATGAGTCCTATGGTGTTTATGGTTTGAAACATCACAACAAAACGCACCATCCGTAAAATACCCGTATTTAACAGCATGATTTTCAATTTCGGCGTGTAGTGTCACAGAATACACAATTCACATGCAATGCACGTGAAAGTTGGGGATCAGATAGTCTCAATGATGGGTATAAAAGGTTGATCGCTGTCTGTCGATTATTCACTGTATTTGGAATATTGTTGACGAACGCAAAATGCCACGTCTAAGTGAAGCCAACCGTCATATCGCCATTGGTTTGCTTGAAGCTGGCCAGTCTCAACGTGCAGTTGCCCGACGCAGGAATGTTCACCAAAGTACCATTTCACGGCTCTGGGAGAGATATCGCCGGCAGAATGCGGTAGCAGATGCCCCTCGTAGTGGGCGACCTCGAGCGACCACTGCGGCGCAGGATCGCTACATCCGGGTACATCACCTGCGTCATCGAACAGCTACGCGACCAGTACCGCTCGACAAAAAAATTTGGATTCAGGAGGCTTTCTGCACAGACCGTCAGGAACAGGTTTACGTGCCAGAAGACCGTATTTGGGCCCTGTGCTTCGACAACAACATCGTCGACATCGAGTTCAATGGTGCACCAACGTTCAGGCCTGGAACCTACCGAATTGGCGTAGAATCTGGTTCAGTGATGAATCACGATTTCTATTGGAACGACGCGATGGAAGAATGCGGGTGTACAGACGTCGACGTGGACGTTTCGCCGAGGCATGCGTTCCCCAGGTGGACAGATTCGGCCGGGGCAGTGTTATGATGTGGGGTGAGATCACCTGCCGTAGGAGAAGTGATTTGGTGATGATCCAGGGCAATCTGACAGCTCAACGGTACTGTGACGAAATCCTACGCCCACACCTCCTTCCAATCATTGATCGCCAGAGGGAGTTGTTTCAACAGGACAATGCCAGGCCCCACACAGCACGTCACACTAGAGACTTCCTCCAGAACCACAACATCAATGTGCTCCCCTGGCCCTCAAGATCACCGGACTTAAACCCGATCGAACATCTGTGGGATGCCCTGGACAGACGGGTGCGACGCCGTAACCCTCAGCCCCAGACACTTCAGCAACTCGCACAGGCACTACAGGCAGAGTGGGCTGCGATTGGGCAACACGAGATTCTGAGACTGATTCGTTCGATGCCGAGGCGATGCCGTGCAGTTCTGGATGCCCACGGTGGTCACACGAGGTATTGACTTCAGCGCCACCACACGTCTCCATGTGACACTCAAACTGACTTCCCTCGAGTTGGTGCCAAAGACGGATAAGTCTGCATTCCCAGTGTGCAATTTCGCTATATTTCATTGACTCATAAAGCCTACAAGATGTTTCAAAATAAACATAAAAATACAGTTGAAATTCCTATATGCGTTTCTTTTTTGGGAGAGTATATAATACATGTTTTCCGATCGTGAAGTCATTAAAAGAATTATGCATTTTCTGCAGTCACTTGTAGAATTGAACTAAATGAAGGTCCATCTGATTAATGAGTATCGAGGAAATTATGTTCATCTATAAATTAGACGCAGCTTCATGTTTTTCAAGACATCTTTCCGGAATATGCGTCTGTGAAGGCGTTCAGATAATGACGATATTGCACAGTATTATTCACGAGATTCCTGTCAACAGTAAGGTCGGATAATAGATCAATTTTTATTCAGCAGTGTTGGCCCTGAGGCCTATAGTACAATTACAGTTTGATCTGCTTGCACGTGGTGCTAGTAACATATTAAGTTTCTATTGGCATTGAATGCATATTTCAGATAAAAGCTAATGGTATTATAGTCACAACATCTATATTGTTTGATATTAAAAGATTTGGCAATGTGTGTTCATACATTACACTTTTTGACAGACTTGGCAAATAATTAATAAATGATATTGATAGCATCTTCACGACTTGGCCATACAGTCATGACAATTTAAGGAGTGAAAAGTGAGCGATAGGTCTTGTGGGAATTCAAAAATTCATTAAGACTGTAGCCGTCTAAGCTTAACTCTGTGTGTAATATTTATACATTTTCTATCCACGGACAACACATGCTTCTAATATTAATATTATTTCCATGGATTCATCATATTTTATCTATAGCTGTGCTATAGTTTTTCATTAAAATGTCTTTTCTGTTGTTGGAATTGAAGTAGGTCCCACTCAGAGCTGGGATCATTTGTCTTTGAAATATAAATTATGCAAACGGCTGGAACCTTGTGTTCCAATCCAAAACGTTCGTAGCGCTACGACTTTCGCATGCCTATGATAAACTATAGAGTTGTCCTCAACCATTGACTGGATTACATTCTCTTCGTCAGCAGAGAAATTTCGACTTCTCTTTCTCCTTGGGGTGCAGGCGACATTTTGCGTTTTCATTTTTGGTAAACCGGAAGTAAACAGAAAACGGAACTATGGGATATATGGAAACTAACCAGTGACGTTAACCACACTGTTAAACTTTGACGGCGACGTTAGCTAACGGCATGACTAACCATGTTTTGAACAACGCATATTTAACGTTCGGTTACCTAACGGCCGGTTAAGGATTTAACCGGCCGTTAGGGAGTTAACCGGCGGTTAAGATAACCGAGTATTGAACAACCGGGCCCAGATAGATAGTTAGTTAACCAACTAAGTACGTTTCCACGAACACCATCATTTTCTAATTTGTGCAATAAACCTTTATGCCATGCCCTGTAAAAAAGCTTTTGAAATATCACAAAACAGCATACAGTAAAGGTGGTGATTTTCTAGGACTGAGCATATATTATGATAAATGTCTATGTTGAGATGTAGTAGAATGACTAGCAGTAAAACCTGACTGGAATTTACTTAAAATGTTATGTTCATGGAAATGGTCGTGCACATGCTTTACCATTATTCTTTCAAGGATTTTCCAAAGGATAGGTATTAAACTAATAGGTCTGTAATTAGTTGGGAGGGATGCATTTCCTTCTTTCAAAATAGGAGTAACATTACCCGTTTTAGACATTGTAGGAAATACAGTCACTCAGTGATATATTATACAACAAACAAAGAGGTTCAGCTATAGATGTACAAATTCGTTTTAACACTCTCATGTTAATGCCATCAGGTCCACTAGATTTGTTTGCTGGTAAGGTCTTATCAGATACCTCCTTTTCGGTTACAATGACATTTGTTATACTGTTAACACAGCGATGGCTAACAGGTGGCAAAGTCTTGCCGCCATCAGTAACATTTGAAACAGATACAAAATATTCATTAAATGTTTGAGCTTTATCCAAATCTGTAAAAACTGAAGGTATCCCAGAATCATCAGTGACAAGAAGGGGAATGGGTCCCGATGAAGTAGTAACCACCTGACTGAGGTGATAAAGAGTTATCAAAAATAGATTAAAAGTTTCCCTTGGCTATTCTTTTCAGATTATTTACTTTATTCCTTTGCTTTTTGTATTTAAATAGCTCAGAAGTATTCAGAGATCGAAATGCTTTTTTCCTTAGACGTTCTCATTTCTTTTTAGTATGTTACGAGGGGCGTTGAAAAAGTAGTCAAACTAACTATATTCTCGATGTCCAATGTTTGAAAAAAAGCATCCATTTTATTTTGAAGGAATCATTAGCAAAGTCATATCCATGATTGCATGTGGGTAATGTGGTTAGCGAGATATTAGTCATCACAACATTGGGGTATTATGTTTCTTGCAAATTTGCAGAAAATGGAAAACGATCTCCCATTTGGTATCTAGTAATAGTAATAGTCCGCTTATATGGCGCTCACATCCAGGCACATTGCCTGCTCACGGCGCTACGTACATTACTATCCCCGATCATAGGACACTATCGTAGTTTTCGATACTTTTTAAACTCCCTGGGGACTGTACAGCCATGCTGCCTGTTAGGCGCAATGAACTAAACACTCACATTGCCAGCACATACTCACGGGTACCCATTTTACAGCTGGGTGAACTGAGACAGTGTAGATCTAAGTATCTTGTCCAAGGATACTACGCAAATGTGCCCATCTCGGGAACCGAACCTCGGCGCCTCCTCGAAACAGGGCTTTCAGCGTGATAGGCAGACGCCTTACAACTGCACTATTGCGCTATCTCTTGGATAATGGTATACCCTCAGATAGTATCATATAAAATATGTTCAGCATAGTATTGGATGAATTCCCGTCATCATCAACATTCAAAGATTTGGATTGCTTGATTTACATTTAGACGGGGACTGTATTTTTAGGACACCCTCATTTTAAATTTTCAAAAACATTGTGTCCAGATATACAACATATTGAGAGCTGACACTTGTGTGACCATTCAGTATTTAGTTTGAACCCTTGACACCATGTATGAATAAGTGAAAACTTTAGGATGAGTTATATTCTTATGATGACGTCAACTGAAAGGGGGTGAGTAGTGTCTCCAAAACAAGCCCTTTCAGTAAACATGAAGGGGGAGTCACTTGAACAAGCGATTATAGTTTAAAGTTGCTTTTATGTGCAGTTTAATATCTAAGTTTGACTTTTACCAACATACAACATGTATTTTGCATATTTTGTTTCAATTGGTGTAGGGGGATTCCCGCCAATACACCTTGATATAAAATTGGATCAAAATCTATTAATTCTTTCCTGAGTTCGCGGCTACCAAGCTTGGCATGTGCAAAACTGTTACACCTTCGCTGTGACCTTTAAAATGACCTCAATGTCACTAAATTCAAGTGGTGTCGGTAAATCTCGTCAATAAACCTTGGTACCAAATTTGAACAAAATCCATCATTTCTTTCTCGAGTTCTTTCAGTAAACCGAAGGGGGAGTCATTTGAACAAGCGATTGTAGCTTCAAATTGCCTTTTTGTGCAGTTTAATATCTACGTTTGATTCTAGCCGACCTCTACCAATCTCAAACATACAAAAATGTTTCTTGCATATTTTGTTTCCTGAAGTTTAATTTGTGATGCATGTCATTGCTAGTCAGCTAGGCTATTCCATTTGTCCGAACCACAACATACGGAGACAGATCATTTAGCAGACCGGGTGCTGTACTCTGGAATTGATTACTTGAAAATGTCAGAAAATCGGAAAATATCAACAGTTTCCGATCTTGTCTCAAAACCACCCTCTTCAAAGGAGCATTCGACTAAGTGCACATGAGCAGGACTCTGGATATGTAGCGCTATACAAATGTCTAATTTGATTTGATTTGATTTGATATACCCGTTAGAAACCCACCCCACCCCACTTTATATTTATACATATCAAAACCTCAAAAGATATTTGCGAAAAGACATGATACAGAGGACAGTAAGAGATTTTATATCGATTATATATCAGGACGAATATCATTTTCGTCATTTGGCTAAGATTTGTCAATTCTTTCTTGGGTATCGCGCTAACAATCTTTATATTGGCAAAACCCTCAGATTTTTGCTGTGACCTTGAAAATTATCTCAAGGTCACTCCATTTCACTTGTGTCGGTGAATCTCGCCAATATACCTTGGTACCAAATTTGAACAAAATCCATCATTTCTTTCTTGAGTTATCGCCCTAACAAGCTTATTTGATGTATGAAATGCAACGAAAAACAAACACCCGCGTATTTACGAGTGATTAAAACTGTTATTACAATTTACGTAAATATTTATTACATTTTACCGCAACGAAAATTATTACAATTTACGTCAATTTTTATTACAATTTGCGTATTACAATTTACGTCAATTTTATTACAATTTACGTTTTATTACAATTTTACAAGTTATTACAAGTTTATTTTTATTACAATTTGCTGCAAGTATTACAATTTGCGTTTTATTACAATTTACGTCGTAACAGAAATTAGCAAAGAATGTGATCAACATCATTAATTTCTGCTGCACCGGGACTCGAACACAAGCCTGCCGACCTCGTTACTTTCGAAGATACTAGGTGGGGTATCCTAGTGGTTAAAGCTTTCGCGCATCCTGCCGAAAGCCCGGGTTCGATTCCCCACATGGATACAATGTGTGAAGCCCATTTCAGGTGCATCCCATGTCCCCCGCCGCGATATTGCTGGAATATTGTAAAAAGCGGCGTAAAACTAAAATCAATCACTCACTCGAAGACCCTTTGGGATTAGTCTCTGGCTTCTCGTTGCTCTTTGCCATTGACCTTCAGCACCATTAGGGGCACTGGGGTAGCCAAGTGGTTAAAGCGTTGGCTCGTCACGCTGAAGACCCGGGTTCGAATCCCCACATGGGTACAATGTGTGAAGCTCATTTCTGGTGTTCCCCGCCATGATGTTGCTGGAATATTGCTAAAAGCGGCGTAAAACCAAACTCAGTCAGTCAGTCAGTCAGCACCATTAACCACTGACTTCCCTTGTTAAATGCCACCATTGTTATTTCATCATTGACGCCTCGATTAATCCCTGGCTTCTATTTGTGCATCCCCTCACCAGTTTAGCTTCCCTTGTTGTTATATTATCACTGATGTTGGTTCACATGTACTTCTATAGCTATCTGTTTCATTTTTTTTCCTTCCACCGATAAAGAAGTAACAATATAGTCCGAAACGCTGTGTTCCTCAAAATAAAAAGTTGACATCCATGAATTCTCGCCTTTGTGGTCATTACTTCTAAACGCGGTTCAAAGATTTTACCAGATAACCTGTCGGAAAATGGATGGCCCGTCTCGGTTGATTGTTTGCAGTAATCGCGCCCTTGTGATAGTCGCCCATATCAGTCACTTTTGTTTAGATTGCACTCACTTTATTATCAACAGGTATTATCTACAGTGTCACACATATAACTGTAATATTGCTGACGACTGTTCAAATAAATTAATAGAACTGAATAAATGAATGAATACAAAAGACCAACAGTCGGCATCAACATGTGTGTTTGTGTCTGTCTTGAAGAGACCCGTGAAGGTCTGGGTTAAAATCATGATTTTAAGCAACCCATGCTTGTCGTAAGAGGCGACTAACGGGATCGGGTGGTCAGGCTCGCTAACTTGGTTGACACATGTCATCGGTTCCCAATTGCGCAGATCGATGCTCATGCTGTTGATCACTGGATTGTCTGGTCCAGACACGATTATTTACAGACCGCCGCCATATGACTGGAATATTGCTGAGTGGGGCGTAATACTAAACTCACTCACTCTGTCTTCCAGAATGTTCCAAGATGGTGGAGGGTGCGGCTGATGGTAAAACAGTTGTATTCAAGGAGTACTCCGAGGCTCAGCTGCCAGCTGTTCTCGCCGAATTCTTCTCCAAGGTAAAATCTATATCATATCTGAATATCCAAGGACCATATATCAGTAATTGTTTCTGCATTAGGCAAAAAGATTAACGAAGTAAGAAAGCCCAACTACATGTCGATTAAATTGTAAACTTCATGTATGGCACGTCTTGGTTAAGGGCGGTGGGGTAGCCTTGTGTTTAAAGCGTTTGTTCGTCACGCCGAAGACCCGCATTCGATTCCACACATGGGTACAAAGTGTGAAGCCCATTTCTGATGTCCCCCACCGTCATGTTACTGGAATATTGCTAAAAGCGGCGTAAAACCTAACTCACTCACTTATGAACTAAACTGCGTCAGCAGCGTCTTGGTTAAGGCTACTTTGTACCATAGGTTTAGTAAATCAGCTTATTTAGCTATGTCACGGCAAATAAAGCTTGATGGAGGGAAAGCCAAAGTGATGCACGTTTTACCAGTTGACTAACACGCATGCTCGAGTGGTCCAACCTACAAACGTGATCGGGGAGAACGCTTGTGGTGTCGTATGGTTTCAATTGACCCGTCATCAAAGAAAATCACATGTTCACATGTTCACAATAGGTTTTACATACGGTTATCTATCCTTCCATGACGTCATCTGAACAATACGTTGCCATCAGTGACCCTTCCCTGTAGTGGTGTTCCGATTAATTTAAATAAACTGGTCGCAGTGACCAAACGACCAAGCAATCGATCACATTTTCTCATAAGCGAACATAAACGATTTTGGAACTACTGTTTTAGTCTTTGAAATACTTGACAAGGGAACATATCGTTGAGGTTGTCAGGGCCTGAAAATGTGTTTAATTCTTAGAAAACTCACTTCACTAACTGAAAAACCATGACTGAATATTTCTTGAAGACTCCGGAAGTTTATGTTCATGATATATTAGTCATCACTTTAAAGTAGCAAGTTGTATCATGTTATACATATCTGCAATAACAACCTGGATAGGAAAATCTGAATGACGCTAACCAATTTTTGTCAATGATTGTTCGTTGGTAATGAAACAATCATCAATTGTGAGATTTCAACCAATTCCCAACACTACTTCCCTGTAAGATTGATATTTAGTATGTGTTTGGGTGTTGTTGTTTTTTTGTCTTGTTTTGCCAGATCCGAGTTATTTTTATTTATTTATTACTTTTTTACCATCTTTTTTTCCACAGTTTACATAGTACATGTAGAATACATTCACATGAGTATAATTAATACACTTTCACAAATCCCCATCATACAATGAATAAACGTCTTTGAATATGTTTTGCGTATTTTATCTCAGTGTTTCAAATTATAGTAATAGTACACTTACAATATGTTTTCTGACGTAATATTTTCTGTAAATAGATTGTGGAAAGATGACCAGAAGGCAAAGAACTCGCTGCTACTGCATGTAGAATAGCATTATATTTTGTAATTTCATAGTATTTTGATATCTCACTTACTACATGCTTAAAATTTGGAACTTGTTGTATTATGTTTTGTGTGTATATTACCTGTTTCACAACAAGACATATTGCATTTAAAGAATGATTATGTTTCCAAGTAAGATGTTTTCTGGTGTGAAGTCAATGTTGCCTTCAGTTAGTCATTAGCCATCTGGTCAAACTCTCCCAAATCTTTTGAACATGACAACAATTACAGAGTAGATGGACAATTGTTTCTAATTCTTTTGAACAGAATGTACATAAAGGTGTGTCCTTTGGACCGATTCTATTTAAGAAAATGTTTGTTGGTATAATATCATATAATATCTTCATCTGTAACCATTTCAAATTGCTACATGTAGTACATCGATTTGTCATCATATATATGTGTCGTAACATTGTGTTATCATACTGTGTTTTAAAGACTCTTTCCCACTTTTTATGTGCATATGCTTTATTGTAATTGGGGTCTAGTAGAGAAAGATAAAAAGTTTGGGGGCCTTTACCCCTTAGACTAAGTTTGGATATATAGAATGGTAGTATTGGAGACAATGGGAGTGTTTTGGGAAGAGTGATTTGTCTTCTCTTTAAGCAGGCAATTATAGAAGATTTGATACTATGATATCTTAAGATATTTGTTTTCACTTGATATTTTTTTGTAGTCCTTCATAAGTATAGAATTCCCCTGTAGTTGGGTTCCTTATAAATAAAGTGTATTCCAGGATTGTACCAGTTGTTTATAAAACTTGTTTCGTTACCTATGTTAAACATATAATTAAACCAAATACATTGGTTTAACATGTCATTTGAGTTTAGTGTCTTATAAAGCTTTTGTAAATATGTGTGTTATAATGCTTTTGTAAATCCGGGTTAAATTGGTCTTCTGTAACCCATGCTTGTCGTAAGAGGCGACTAACGGGATCGGGTGATCATGCTGGCTGACTTGGTTGACACACGTTATCGTACCCCAACTGCGTAGATCGATGCTGATGCTGTTGATCACTGGATTGTCTGGTCCAGACTCAATTATTTACATACCGCCTCCATGTAGCTGGAATATTGCTGAGTGTGATGTAAACTAAACTCACTCACTCACTTGTTTTTTAATAGTCACGAGTATGAGCAGTGTATCTGGTAGTGAGTGAGTAGGGTTTTACGCCGCTTTTAGCAAAATTCCATTAATATCACGGCGGGGGACACCAGAAATGGGCTTCACACATTGTGCCCATGTGGGGAATCGAAACCGGGCGAACGCTTTAACCACTAGGCTACACCACCGCCCTATCACCGGTGTGTCTGGTCTAGACTCCATTATATTTTACAGACCGCCGCTCTATAGCTGGAATAGTGTTTGGTGCGGCGTTAAGCAACAACCCGTTAACAAACTAGAAGGTCAAGGCTTCATGTCCTGTTGGGACAGCCAGTTCCCTTCAATGGAGACATGTATTGTGTCTCTCTATATGTAGTGTGTTTCCTCACATATGTGATTCCTTGGAAATTCAAATTATGTCCAGAAGTAAACGTGTGTGTATTTAATGAGTATATATTGTATACCTTTTCAGATGGGAAAACAAACAAGCTGATCACAATATGGATTTTGAACTCTGCAATAAAGTGTACCAATTTGGTGCTTCATGGGGTATGGACTGTGTGTTATACTACTATATTTCATTTCTACCACCACGCCATATATATTCAGAAGTAAGAAGCTGCTTGTACACTGCGAAAACCCAAAGTCTGTCCTACACTTGTGAATAAAGTGATAAACTACTGAATTGTGAGAAACAACAAAGCTGCGTATTGGCATAAAGCGGAGCCCGGTGAGATAGCCACTTGCTCACTTGTAACATCAAAGGTCTGGGTTCGATTCCCAACATGGGTAGAATGTGTAGGTCACATGTAATCGTCTTGGCGTGATATTTCTGGACTCTTGCTTAAATTAATCTATAACAAAAACACAGTGCCTTAGTCATTTTAAGAAGGGGTTTTCAAATGACACATTATTCAACACGGAACTAGATGACATGCAAAATTATTTTTCTTGATGCTATACTGATGTTGATGAGCTTGTGTTAGACTCACCCAGTTTTGAAAGCGAATATTTGATGCGATAGATCACCTAAAATAGGGAAAGCAGTAGACTCACAACTAGTCTCTGAAATGAACATATTATACTGAAAAAAGTTCATAGTAAAAAATATATATATAATAAAAAGGAGCCCTGAGACTTTCTTCATTTTCTGAAGCTGAGGAAATCTAGACTTGCCACATTTTCTAGACTTGTGTGGGCTTTCTTGGATATATTTGCTTCAGGGTCTGTACGAGAGACTAGGAAAGCAGCTGAGCCAGAAGATATAATTATTGAAATGTTGAAGTGTTCCAGGTTTGTTGTTATTATATGCCTTTTCTTTGCAAATGCTTTGATAAGCTATAGGACAATGCACGGTAGGTATTGGTGAAACATGCCCACCTGTTGTCAGAATGTTTGTTGGTGGAACACACGCACCTGTTGTCAGAGTGTATGTTAGTTGTAAGTGAAACACACGCACCTGTTGTCAGCATGCATAGTAAGTGTTGGTGAAACACACGCACCTGTTGTCAGAGTGTAAGTTAGTTGTTGGTCGAACACACGCACCTGTTGTCAGCATGCATAGTAAGTGTTGGTGGAACACACGTACCTGTTGTCAGCATGCATAGTAAGTGTTGGTGAAACACACGCACCTGTTGTCAGAGTGTATGTTAGTTGTTGGTGGAACACACGCACCTGTTGTCAGCATGCATAGTAAGTGTTGGTGAAACACACGCACCTGTTGTCAGAGTGTATGTTAGCTGTTGGTGGAACACACGCACCTGTTGTCAGCATGCATAGTAAGTGTTGGTGGAACACACGCACCTGATGTCAGCATGCATAGTAAGTGTTGGTGAAACACACGCACCTGTTGTCAGAATGCATGTTAGTTGTTGGTCGAACACACGCACCTGTTGTCAGAATGCATAGTAAGTGTTGGTGGAACACACGCACCTGTTGTCAGAGTGCATGTTAGCTGTTGGTCGAACACACGCACCTGTTGTCAGCATGCATAGTAAGTGTTGGTGGAACACACGCACCTGATGTCAGCATGCATAGTAAGTGTTGGTCGAACACACGCACCTGTAGTCAGAGTGTATGTTAGTTGTTGGTGAAACACACGCACCTGTTGTCAGCATGCATAGTAAGTGTTGGTGGAACACACGCACCTGATGTCAGCATGCATAGTAAGTGTTGGTGAAACACACGCACCTGTTGTCAGAATGCATGTTAGTTGTTGGTCGAACACGCGCACCTGTTGTCAGAATGCATAGTAAGTGTTGGTGGAACACACGCACCTGTTGTCAGAGTGTATGTTAGTTGTTGGTGGAACACACGCACCTGTTGTCAGCATGCATAGTAAGTGTTGGTCGAACACGCGCACCTGTTGGCAGAGTGCATGTTAGCTGTTGGTGGAACACACGCACCTGTTGTCAGCATGCATAGTAAGTGTTGGTAGAACACACGCAGCTGTTGTCAGAATACATGGTAGGTTTAGGTGAAACACACGCACCTGTTGTCAGAGTGTATGTTAGTTGTTGGTGGAACACACGCACCTGTTGTCAGCATGCATAGTAAGTGTTGGTAGAACACACGCAGCTGTTGGCAGAATGCATGGTAGGTTTAGGTGAAACACACGCACCTGTTGTCAGAATACATGGTAGGTTTAGGTGAAACACACGCACCTGTTGGCAGAATGCATGGTAGGTTTAGGTGAAACACGAGCAGCTGTTGACAGAATGCATGGTAGGTTTAGGTGAAACACACGCACCTGTTGGCAGAATGCATGGTAGGTTTGGCTGAACCACACGCACTTGTTGTCAGAATACATGGTAGGTTTAGGTGAAACACGAGCACCTGTTGTCAGAATGCATGGTAGGTTTAGGTGAAACACGAGCACCTGTTGTCGGAATGCATGGTAGGTTTAGGTGAAACACGTGCGCCTGTTGTCAGAATGCATGATAGGTTTAGGTGAAACACGTGCACCTTTTGGCAGAATGCATGATAGGTTTAGGTGAAACACGTGCACCTGTTGGCAGAATGCATGATAGGTTTAGGTGAAACACGTTGTCAAGGCGTGTCAGCATATATAGATGCCTTGACGAAACACGCCCAACATACATAGAAACTGTTGATGGAACACACGTAACACGCTTTTGGAAGACAGATTGTTTACAGTATGTTAGAGCTAGTGATAGGATTCAGGACGTCACCACGGCAGCCAGACTTTAGCACAGACATCATTGCGGCTTTCAGTTAGGAGTAGGCTTTGATTGAGCGATCCCATGAGATGAAGTTCTTGTGGAGTTCGATTCCAACATGTTTGATGGACTCAAGGTTCGGAATAGGCTTCCCATAGAGAGTAAGCTGAAGATGATGCACTGCTTTCTTGTCTGTGAAGGTAAGAGCGCCACTCTTGGACGGGGAGAAGCTGAACCTCCATCTTGCGCTGTAGTCCTCACACATGTGCACCAGATCTTGTAGGTTGGATGTGAGCGGACTCAAGAGAGTGATATCGTCAGCTTGCGTTGGAGAAGTGACGTGGAGGCCCAGGACTATTGCACCATTGCCAGAAGCTGACAATTTGCATAGCAGTTCATTGATGAAGGCAAGATATAGTTTGGCTGCTAATACACTGCCTTGTCTCCATGTTGGAATACATGTTGTCCAAAACGTTCCATATCGCACTAGGGATCTTCAGGAGATGCAGCTTGTAGAGGAGACCAGCATGCCAGACCGTGTCAAAGGCTTTGGCACTGTCCAGAAACACGGCTCTGAGAGAATCCGATTGTTCCCAATAATGGTGTGCAGTTTCTTGTATCATAAATGAGGTGTGTAGGGAAGACCGTCCTCGAATCCACACTGTTGTGAATTTGTGAACTCGTTATGATTTCCAAACTCGGGGATGCGTCTCTCGATGATCTTCTCAAAGGGTTTTATTATGACAGGAAGCAGAGTAATGCCTCGGTAACAATCAGCTGAGTTCTTTAGTTTTCCACCTCCTTTGTGTATTGGTGTTACAAGACCTCTCTTCCATGAGGAAGGAAGGAATCCGGTCACAAGAACAATGTTAAACAACTGTGCAAGGACTCTGTGAAGGTAGGTACCACCGTGTTTTAGATGTTCATACTGAATGCAGTCGATAGGCTTCCTGAGACGCAATCTCAGGGCTTGCTCTGAATCAGTGAGGGCATGTGTCTATACCACCGTAGCCCGTCCTATCATGGAATATGCTTCGACAGTTTGGGACCCACACCAACAGAACTACATCAACACCATGGAAATAGAATTGTTTGTGTGTAGCTACACTGACCGCGACCAATGGTGCGTCACTGCCATGCTACACAGTCAGGAGAGCCAGGGCCAGAGCCGCCTTCTTCTATAAGATTATCAACATCATTGATACTGACCTTCGTATTGAAGGAGTAGACGTGCGTACAAGAGGATTGACTGTCTGACTGAGTTTGGCTTTACGCCGCTTTTAGCAATATTCCAGCAACATCACGGTGGGGGACACCAGAAGTGGGCTTCGCACGTTGTACCCATGCGGGGATTCGAACCCGGGTCTTCGGCGTGACGAGCCAACGCTTTAACCTCTGACTACCCCACCGCCCCGCGTACAAGAGGATCATTCATTACCAATGTAGCACAATTAAGGTTAAAGCATTCGCTTGTCACGCAGAAGACCCGGGTTCGATTCCCCACATGGGTACAATTCGTGAAGCCCATTTCTGTTGTTCCCCGCCATCATATTCCTGAAATATTGCTAAAACCCAGATAGCATTGATATGTTGGCCCATAGTTGGCCCATAATCACCGGTTTGGTTGGCCCATGGTTGTCAAACTGACGATGGGCCCACTTGGATATGCTCATCGGCTCCACAGTGGCCCATCATGTTGGCTCATTGTTGGGCCAACGAATGAAAATTCACACAAAACCATGGCCCATAGTTGGCCCAACGTAGTGATTTTGTTGGCCTTATGTTGGCACCACCGTGTTACAACATTTAGCTCTTTCTTGACCTTTGTACTAAACCATGGCCCATACTTGGACCAACGATGTGATTTAGTTGGCCTTATGTTGGCACAACTGTATTTCAACATTTAGCTCTTTCCTGACCTCTGCAATCAGAAACATATATATACAACACAAGTTAATCAAGTGAACTATTTAATTCTTTTTTTCATTGTTATTTGAACATTATTGTATTTCTTCAAAATATTCTTGTCTTAGGTCTTTTGGCTGTCGCAGTTGACAGGTTTTTCGAACTGCTCCTGAAAAAAACCCCCAAAAATTCATGAAACTGTCAGATATCATAATTTTAGACATGAGAACTATCATAAAAGGACATAGTATTTGACCTTATGTTTTATTTGAAACATACAACTTAATGATTATTAATGTTTATTGCACAGAGAGACGTTCGGATGTAGATTCTTACACTGTTATCAAGCTAAAACCAAATGATGAGAAGTATATATGCGTAGTATGTTTTGACAATCAGCAGACTGACATTAACAACAACATGTAACTGAATAACAACTGGTACATTATTGGGAGAGGCCAGATGGGGACTAAGAACAACAAATGGAACTGGCGATGAAGCCAATAAACAAGGGGAGATTCAGTTGTAACAACAAGCTGATAGGGTGCTTTGATAGAGTCTATAGTTTGATTAGTTCTTCATTGGTCTGTCGTTTTCATGTGACTGCCAAATTTGGTTTTGTTGCAATTATTAGATTTTGTGTTAGTGAGCAATTCGTTGGTCTCAAATGAAATCAAACAGACTATGAGTTGGTGGGTTACTGGTTGAGGCTCGTGAAGACATGTTGTAGGTGATTCAGCTCATGTTCTAGGTCATGGCTGCTGGAGCAATGTTCTTAGCGTGCTTGATCAGGGTTGAGATGACGTCAAACTTAGTTTTAGGGGGCTAGTTTGACAAATTCGAAATCTTATCCACCAAGAATCAGGACTTCACAAAAAGAAAACTTTTGGAAGCATCAAAATCAGCCGCCACAAACCAATGATGAATAGAGACCAAGGATACTATATACCACTAACTGACTGACTGAGTTTGGTTTTACGCCGCTTTTAGCACTATTCCAGCAACATCACGGCAGGGGACACCAGAAATGGGCTTCACACAATGTACCCATGTGGGGATTCGAACCCGGGTCTTCGGCGTGACGAGCCAACGCTTTAACCACTAGGCTACCCCACCGCCCCATTACATACCATTGGGATATGAAGAACTAATCAAACTATAGACTCTATCAAATCACCCTATCAGGTTGTTACAACCTAACACCCCACCCCCCTCCCCCCTCCCTTCCTTGTTAATTGGTTTCATCACTAGATCCATTTGTTGTTCTTAGTCCCCAACTGGCCGCTCCCAATTATGTTTATTTGACAAAACATACTATGTACATGCATATATACTTCTCATCATTTGGTTGTAGTCACTTTTAGCTTGATAACGGTGTAAGAATCTACATCGAAACGTCGCTCTATACAATAAACAAGAAGTTGTCATCCATAAAGTTGCATGTTTTATTTTTGACTCACCAACTTCTAGACAGCTGTTCAAACAATGTTTTATTTGGATATGACGTGTAACTACTATAACTGTGACACATATATCTGATATGATGATGTTTAGAAATTATTGGTTGTAAACATGAATAATAGAGAGAGTTGTATATGGAAACAGGAGTGTAACTGACAAACACTTAATGTTAATAAAGTAAACACAATAAATTTAAATAATTTAAAAATGAAATGAGATTGATCAAAGTGGTTAAAACAGGCTACCTAAAGAAAAGAGTCAATTAAATCTTTTATCTACTCAATCAATTGCCTTTCAATACAGTATGTGTCAGCTTCTTTAGCCTAAATGATGATTTAAACCAATTATTTCACAATATATTTGCAATTCAGTATCACAGAAATAACAATGCATATTTACCAGTTGAAGGCCTCCAGAATGTCGTCTGCTCTTTGAATATCAGGTAAAGCTATCCATGATGACAAGTTTGGTATTCAATTTGGAGAAAACAACGCTGTAAAATTCACTGCATCATAGTTGAAAGACAGGGAAATGGATTCTGTGTAATAATTTCAACTTTCATCAAAATCTTTATAAGAAAACATGGCTAAAAATGGCCGTGTGCTCACTCTTTTATTCACAATGTTGGGCCAACGGTGGCCCAGCTTTGTGAAATAGATGTAAGATCAGGGAAAATAGGCAGAGTTTATCAAATGTTGGCCCACTGTTGGACCAACATGTCAAAAGCCACCGTTACTTTTAAGTCATTAAGATAACGTTGGGCCAATGTTGTCAATCTGTTGGCCAACCAACCAACCATATACCAACATTGGCCCAACACACCTTTGCTATCTGGGAAGCGGCATAAAACTAAACTCACTCATGGCTGAACACATCTCCACCATGTGATCATACCTAAACTCTTTTTCTTTTTATCTTATATGAAAAGAGTAAAAACATATTGCGAGCGTTCTCGCTTTTATGAAAGATAAAAACACAAAAAGACTGGCTGTTTGGTACCACTCTGGCGGGCTGCGCAGCACTCAAAACGCTGGAACAGTAACACCACTCACGTGGTTTGTTCCTACAAGGGAAGAGAGTGTATAAACCTACATATATAATATCATTTGCAAGATATTGTAATTTGTACACAACATATTTCTTTTCTAAATAGTAAAATCGTTTTGAAAAGAAATTACATTCTCGCTTCGAGGACATACGTCACGTAATTTGCACGTTAATAGCAGAGACAAAACCCTTTCCACACCCATAAGAAATAATGCCACCATCGATCCTTTGCTTCAAATGGCGCCCCGACTTGAACAGGCCGACCTTGACCTTGTAAACAGTCCGGTTCAGGTTGAGATCAGAGACGACTGTGAGACACACGTGGGTACATGTATTAGCGGCTAGTTCTGTTGCCAGTAGATATGTGTAAATCGAGTTGTGCGTGCACTGATTGTGTACTTGGTTGAACACATATGGAGGGGGACATGACAAAACTATGTAGAAAAACTGTCACGAGTTATTTATACGAGTTTCGTACAAAAATGGAAATCACCCAATGACAAAGGTATCGCTCGATTTCCTTGTAGCTTGGCCATTTATATCTGGGATAATCTACAACTTAATATTCTCCCTGTTTATAAGTAGAAACAGGTCTGTAACAACAATGAACTCATTTATTAGTGCACAGAAATGTTCAATACTGATTTTCTGATAGCCTGTATGTATTTGAAACAAAATTATGGGCTATGAGCAGATATAGAAGTAGTCCAGCATATAACTAGACGACTTTGCACTATACCAAGGTTGGCTGGAATACGAGTTTATTCATATGAACTATATTAGTTCATATGAATAAACTCGTATTCCAGCCAAGGCCATATGCTGGACTAATATAGAGGATGCTATATTTATATAGTCCATTTGGCTCAAAAGCGGACCGATGAATTGTAATCTAACTCGAAAACAAATAAAAATATAATACTCAATGAAACGCTGATCATAATCAAAACATAAGACCAACTCTGTGATTTGTTTGCAGAATTTATGTCCTAAATTTTAAAAGTTGTTTAACAAACTATCATTAAAATTTTGACACAGTTCACTATTTGTTATGAGGGAGGAGTGCAGAGTAAGGGACAGCCAGGTGTTAGAGAAGCACGTGCACAAGTGCCGACAAAGTTATTGATTCATTAACCTGTGCTGTGCCTTGCCTTTCTCCCACACCTGGCTGTCTCTTACACACACACACACAAAAAAAATATATGTATTAACAATGTAAGTGACCCCCCCTAATTTTTAAGCATTATATTTTAATATTGAATTTTCCCCCCACCCACCCCAACCACCCATAACCTTTTACTAGCACATCTATTAAATGTAAGTTTTAACTGTTACTAGCAGTTTCAAGGACAGCATTTCGATCCCTGAAGACAAAGAGTAGTGAGTTTGTTTTATAGCTGCTTTTAGCAACATTTCATCTATACTCAACCCAAAAAAGTCAAGGACCACCGAAATTTTCAATATTTTAGTATCCAATAGTTCCCATTATGATCCATGTAATACCTAAATAATGAATATTAGGGTGGTCCCTAACTTTTGTTGTTGAGTATATATCACAATGGAGCATACCAGAAATTGGCTTCACACATTGTACCCAAGTGGGGAATCGATTCAATCGAACTCAGGTCTTCTGTGTGACAAGGAAAAGCTACCCCACTTCCCTGCTAACAAAGATATGTTGATAGTAGGTAATACTCCTGTATAAGTTGAAATGACTTTTCCTTCTTGATTGCATTTTTGTAGAGAGATGAGTAAAAAGATCTACTTCTGTGGCAGCATCAGTGGTGGTCGACAGGATGTTGACCTCTATGCCCGCATCATCACCCAACTGAAGGCATATGGCCCTGTGCTTACTGAGCATGTGGGAAAGAAGGACGTTTTTACGTGTAAGTATTTATTTAGCAACAGGATTGCCAATTGCCGGGGGTATTTAATTTCTCATCCCTGAAACTATTTCTGCGTCTTCAGCTTCCAGCTGTGTGATTTATATAAGAAACAATGTCATACATATGGTATAGCTAGTCAAATAATAAGTCAAAATCCTGGCAAACAAATTGGAGCATTGTTAGTGGAAAACAGTATTCTTTTCATAAAATTAAAAACAGTGATTTGATTGAATTGTGATTGGACATTACAAAATATGGAAAATGTTACTGTGCAAACATTAATGTTGCAACAGGATATTGCAAATTGCCAATGGTATAAAATTTCATATTCCTAAAACTATTTGATTTCAAGTTGTGTGATTTGTATAAGATAGTGTTACTAGTCAAAAACATGGCAAACAATAGGTGTACTGTATTGTATGTGGAAAACAGTGTCCTTTTCATGGCTACAATTAAAAACAATAAGGATTGTATTGTGATTAGACATTACATTGTTACAAAATAAAGAACATTTACAGTATGGTAGATATGGCCGTATATTCCCCAGTGATGTAATAGTATTGTATAAATAAAGTGCCTATAAGCACTGATACACCACATTGACATCCTTTCTTTCAGCATGGTAGATATGGCCGTATATTCCCCAGTGATGTAATGGTAATATACATGTATAAATGAAATGCCTTTAAGTATTAATACACCCTACGCAATTGTGATGATCAGCATCATAAGTATTAACAACCCCAAGCTGTTTGTGAGGCACCACAAGGTTAACAAATTATGAAAAATATTTATTTTAAATTATTGATGGAGGAGGTGATGCTGTGTGAGAGGTCATGTGGTACATTAGAGTTGCAGTTGCGTTTACTTTATAGTCTTGAATACAAGGAAATAAAACAAAACTAACTATTTAACCAGAAGGAAATAAAACAAAAAACTAAAATCTTCTCTCCCTAACCAGCAAATATAAGTGAGTTTTGAAGAAAATCATGAGAAACAAGAATGTTATATAAATGGTCTCAAATACTTGTGCGATGAATGCAAACATGTGAAATCCTGTGCTTTACAAGCTATTTTCATCATCATCATCATCTTAGTCACCCCGGAAGTTTACTAGTTTTCAAAACTAAGTGCCAGGAGCGATGAGCTTGGGAAGAAATAGTTCAAGTTTGATTTTTTAGAGCTTACATAAATTGGGGAACTCAAAATCTTTATTATCATCATCATCATCGGGGCGGTTGGGTAGCCTAGTGGTTAAAGCATTCGTTTGTCACGCAGAAGACCCAGGTTCGATTCCCCACATGGGTACAATGTGTGAAGCCGATTTCTGCTGGAATATTGCTAAAAACAGCATAAAACCAAAACTCACTCACTCACTCATTTTGACACTTCTTGAAATGGTTGTGTGTTTCAGTAGAAGAAAAAAACAGTGCAAAGGAAATCCATGATCGGGATGTTGCCTGGTTGGAGGAATGTGATGGTATGTCTTTTACTCTTCACAGACTTTGGAAATAAAATCAACTCTTGCAATTATTTAACATTTTTTGTCTTCTGCATCTATATCAAGAAATAAATTAAAAACACTACGAATGTGTTTGTTGTTTTTTCAAAGTATTATTATTGAATCAATACTATCTTATGATTTCTGATTCATTTTGTTAGTTGTTGTGGCGGAGGTGACACAGCCGTCACATGGCGTGGGCTATGAGGTCGGGAGAGCTGTAGCCTTGAAGAAGCCAGTTTTGCTGCTTTACCGTCCAGATGTTGGCAAAAGTAGGTTGAATTAGCCATACTAAATATCTTATTCATGATCAGACCACCTCTGTGGTGTAGTGGTTAGAGCGTCCGCCCGGAGAGCGGAAGGTCGCGGGTTCGATCCCCGACCGCGTCATACCAAAAGACGTTAAAATATGGTACTTGTTGGTCCCTGCCTGGCGCTCGGCATTAATGGGTACAACAAGGACTGGTCGGCTCGGAGTCAGTATAATGTGTCTGAGTGGGGTATTCATGCTTCACTGCGGCATGGTATCTCAGTGGGCTAGCACTATAAAACCGGCTTCAGTCTGGGCTAGTACAAGCAGCCGCACATACCCATACACACGCATACGCGTCGTCATATGAGCGAAATATTCTCAAGCACGACGTTAAACCCAATTTCACCTCACCTCACCTCACCTCACCATTCATATGCAAGTCATCAAAGTTGGTGGCAGCAGTGGGTGTGACACAAGGAATACATGTTGTAGTTCAGAATACACACAAGTCTTGAACCTCTAGATGTTGACTTATGTTCTTGCTGTGAGGTTTGGTGCAGTTATGTCCCCTTGTATGCTACTTCACTTACAGACCGTTTGATTTCATTGAGACCGATGAATTACTCACTAACACAAAATCTAATAATTGCAACAAAACCACATTTTGCACAGTCACATGAAATCGACGGACCAACTCTGATGATTTGTCTCATAAGTTTGGACACCCGAATAAAAATGTTGTTTAACAAACAATCATTATTTTGTTGCCACTTTTTGCTATTTCTTACGAGGGAGGACCACCTGCTGGTAGAACAGCCAGATGTGCGAGTTGTTCGTGTAGAATTGAAATTTCACTGCACACGCTTGTTGATTACCTGGCTGTTCTACCTCTCGTAAGAAATAGTGAAAAGTGACAATATAATGATCGTTAGTTAAACAACATTTTCATTCGGGTGTCCAAAATTATGAGACAAATCATCAGAGTTGGTCTGTCGATTTCATGTGACTGTGCAAAATGTGGTTTTGTTGCAATTATTAGATTTTGTGTTCGTGAGTAATTCATCGGTCTCAAATGAAATCAGACGGTCTGTAAGTGAAGTAGCATTAAGCACTTGCTGTTTAGTTCAAGTGCTGGTTTATTTAAAGTGCTGGTTCATTTCCAGCGCTGTTTGTTTCAAGTGTTGCTTTCGTTCAACTGCTGGTATGTTTCGAATACTTGGTTAGAGGTGTGGTGTATCATTTCTCCAGGAGTGTCATGCATGATGAAGGGAGCGGAAGACGACAGAAATGTCATATACAAGGAATATGTCGAGGCACAGGTTCCAGAAATCCTGAAGGAGTTCTTTGGATAAGAAAAGGTCTGTAGTATCAAAGGAAATAACTCAAATCAAATCAAATCACTGCCATCATAGCATAAATTACAGATTCTTCCTGACACCTGCTCTCTACAAACTTATTAAAAGAAATCATTTTTTTATTATTATCAAGAAATTTCAAATAATATATGTGCAAATAGTTAAATGTGACCCCTGAAATGGGCTTCACACATTTTACCTACATTGAGAATAGAACCCTGGTCTTCAGCATGATGAATGGACGCTTTAACCATTAGGCTACCCCACCGCCCCTTAAATGCATCATGCTTACTGTGTGGAACCAACTCAATACAGTAGGTTCGCCCGGGTTCGATTCCCCACATGGGCACAATGTGTGAAGCCCATTTCTAGTGTCCCCCACCGTGATGTTGCTGGAATATTGCTAAAAGCGGCGTAAAAATCAAACTCAGTCAGTCCTAACACTATCACACTTTGGTCTTACAAACTCCAATCATGACAGGGGCAGTGGGGTAGCCTTGTGGTTAAAGCGTTCGCTTGTCACATGGGTACAATGTGTGAAGCCTCTTTCTGGTGTTCTCTGCCTTGAAATTGCTGGAATATTGTTAAAAGCGGTGTAAAACTAAACTCACTCATTCACTCCAGTCAAGACAAGTTTTAAGCAGTTTCAATAAATTTCATAATTGGAATCAATTGTTCAGACTGCCATACAGCTGGACTATTGCGGGGTGTGGCTAACGAGCTGCCTATGGCGCCAGGCTAGTGATCCAGCAAGCTTGAGGTGACGGGATTGAGCCCACCAGTGACCGGGTGTAAAAAACCTTGGAGTCGAGTTTGTTTGCAGACTCTTTCAGTGTTGTCACATCCCTTAGTGTACACTACACAACCCTGTGCACTTAATAGAACCCATGAATCCGTTGCTAAATGACCAGATGGTGGCCACATGAATGAGTGCAAACACGTAGTTGTGGATATATGCAGTGAAACTTGGACAAAGTACTCCGACTATGTGCCCCAGTCCACCCAGCTATCAATGGGTACTTTGTAAGGATAGGAAAGCCACAATAACTCAGTGACAATAACCTAGTGACTGCAAGATTTGTATGCTTCCCAGGGAGTTGAGATTGATAATACGATGACATCCACTGATCGAGGGGAAAAACAAAGCGCCTTTGAGCAGCTGAGCTGGATATTGGCACTACACAAATATTAGCCTAATAATATTTTTGAGTGCAGCATTAAACAACAAACAAACAAACAAAACAATTGTTCATGTGAAAAATCAAAACACATAAAAGAAAATATGCTTGTTAATTCATATGAATGTATGTTTATTTTGTTTCAGATAATATTTCGAATCCCATTGTGTAGTTGCTGACCAAAACCTGATGTACTGAGATGCTGCACATGGAGATTTGGGCCTAGATTTTCGAAGCTCTCTCAGTGCTAAGATAGTCGTAAGTTAATGTTAATGAATAGCACTTACGACTATCTTAGCGCTAAGAGAGCTTCAAAAATCTAGGTCTTGGTTTGTTGTTTAACACAGCACTCAGCAATATTCCAGCTATATGGCAGCGGTCTGTAAATAATCAAGTCTGGACCAGACAATCTGGTGATCAACTCCGTTAGCATCGTTCTACGCAATTGGGATACGATGACATCTGTCGACCAAGTCAGCGAACCTGACCACCTGATCTTATTAGTGGCCTTTTAACGACACGTATTGCGCAAAAACAACTCATCACTTCGAAAGATGACATGTCCTACAAGAAATAGATCTTTGTATTTTGTCCTGAAACACATCTGGCTGATCTTGTTACTAATATTTTGTATGTAAACACATATGAAGCAAAATTTAAAATCTTAAAATATTACACATATTTTAGAACTACACTTTTTTTAAAGAAATACTCCATGCACAATTTTTAAACTGTATGAAGTATAGTGTATCCAAAGTGGTATCAAAGGGTGATACAGTCATAAAAAAATTAAATTATTTTAGAAATAAATAATAATTTAATAACTCCATTCTGGAAGTATTCATTAACTTGTGATCTGGAACACAACTTTCATTGTGAACTGCCTTATTCTTTTCATTGCACAGGTAAAGCTCAAAAGATAACTTGAGATAGATAGAGATAGATCTTTACACTTTTGTCTTGAAATATTTTCTATGTAAACACGTAAGAAGAAAAATTGAAAATATTATAAAATTACAGAAATGTTTAAAGCACACATTCTCAAAAACATATATGTTAAATTTGTTGAAATTGTATGAAGTATAGTGTATGGCATCCAAACGGAATTATAGTCATAAAACATTAAAATATTTTGGAGTGGCCTAACAATAGAAAATATTTCAATAACAAAATTATCTGAAATAGTCATGAATACATGAAAGTTCTAAATGTCTTTCAAGAACTGAAATATTCATGTGTCTCTGAATACTGCCATAACAATATTCATCACCTACCATTTTATGTGCATTTGTTGTTGTTTTTAATGGAACTTGTTATACACTGATCTTCAACATGTTTGTGAAATGTGCGTCAGATGAATTTCAAGTGTGTGCGAAGAGAATAGGAGTGGAGGAAAAGAACTATTTAAGTATCTGCACGTGTATAATTGTTGTCATTCGTATTGTTCATCCACTGATATTTTGAGTTTATTTTTACTGTTTTTAAGTGAATAAAAGCTTCATGGAAAAGAAGGATATTATGTCTTCTCTTAGTTAAGAAAAAGGATAATGAGGAAAAAGATATTGTGCATATAATATTAACAGACTCTCTCATGATTTGTTTTTGTTTGTTGTTTGTTGTTTAACATCACATTCGGCAATATTCCAGCTATATGGCAGCGGTCTGTAAATAATTGAGTCTGGACTTAACCATCCAGTGATCAACAGCATGAGCATCGATCTACACAATTGGGATATGATGACATGTGTCAACCAAAGCCAGTGAGCCTGACCACGAGATCGTTAGTCGCCTCTTGCAACAAGCACGAGTTGCTGAAGACCAATTCTAACCCAGATCTTCACAGGTGGAAAGTAACATTCCACCATGAACTTGTAAAAGTATAACCAGAGTTACTCTTACATCTACAATACACACGGACAGACATCCTTTGTTGAAAATCTGTAGGCATTTTACATTCATAGCTTTAGTCATAATTGAAGATGAAATAACGTGCAAAACATAATATTGGGATATTGACAGTTGTTGTCTGTTGCAACTACTCATGTTAAAGTATTAGTATTGTGGACTAGTATTTTGTCCTTGGCCCATGAATCACAAAATAAGTTCGTTCATGAATCTATTTTATTCAAATATTTGATAATGATGCATTTACAGTTCAACAATACTTCAAGACAACTGTACAACAGTAGTATGTGGTCTAGTGTTAGATTAGGTATTATGATAGAGCAAATATGATTTAAATAATCAAATATGTTTGCCATGACATAAATGTTCTTTTAACAACCAAATCACTCCTTGTCTTAACAATGCTGTCTGTTACAGAAAATTCAATAGTCCTGCTTGAAATGTTAGAGTTATAATAAATGTGCCATTTTATGAAAAAACCCATCTATTCTTAGGCATAATATGACAACAACATAATGGGGGTTATGGGCGGAAATCTTTCCATGTACAATGTGAATCTCCTTTCCCCCCTCGCCCATTTAAAGTACTGAGGGGAACCCCCTACACGTGTACAAAATCAGTGACACCCCACCCACCCTACTTCATATGAATAAACTCGTATTCCTTCGTATAGTGCAAAGTCTAGTTATATGCTGAACTACACCCACTCCTAATTTTTAAGCATTTTGTAATATAAATTGCCCCCCTCCCCCGTTCATGTATTCAAAATTGATGACCCCCCTCCCCAGAACAAAATGGGTGGACACGCACAATTCAAAATCATCATCACCCCTCCCCCTCCCTTGCCATTATGTTGTAATCATCAAATAATTTTTCAATTAGAAACAAAATATGGACAACATAAGTCTGTTTACACCACAATCATCTGGATATTAAAAAATAGTATTCCGCACCCGCCTGACACAGGTGGAAGTTTCGACTGGTGGTTAGGATAAGCAGGGATATCTACAGCAATCTACGTCTTCTATTCTCCCTGGGATAAGAGAGCTTTGCGAACGGTTTGTCACTGCGAGGAGCTCGTCTAAGGGTGGGTAACTCTTTCTCTTACTCGTTCCTCCCCAATCGCGCTCTCCTGAAACGAAGGGCAAAAGTTTCTTTGACAACAAGACAACAAAGCTGTGATGGATATACCGTCAGCACCGAACAAGTTCTTTTCTTGACCCGACGTGTTGTGCAGAGTTCTTGAACTCTCCAAGATTAAATAAAGGTTAGAAATTGTTAATGAATTTCAGCGACCGAATGAATATATGTGGACATAAATTCTGCTAAATTGACAAACTTACGGAAGCACCTGAACACTGTCTGAAATTTCGTGAAAATTGATAAAGACATGTGATACGACATAGAAACTATGTATATACTTGTTTCAGTGGCATTTAGACTCTGATATGATGAACAGGAACGATTTTTTATGGATAGACAACTTCTATGTATGTGACGTTTCGGTGCAGAATGCTAACACCGTTATCAAGCGAGCAATTCAAGCATCTACACCGAAATATGCTCCTCTTGACTGGTTCGTGACCTCTTCTGTGCCACCCGTATGAGCAATTGATAGTATACGTATAGATTGATCAACAAAGATGAAATCCTTTTAACTCGATAATATTTCCATCTTCATTATTATGATAAAAAATGAAAACATTTTGAAGTTTAATCATCTACTAGTGGTAAAAAATGTTAGGGCGAAAAATATCAATGTGCTTCTTTATATTTTGTCTTATAATCCTGATAAGTTTATTGTCATATTTATATGCATTTTGAAACTTAATAGAAACAGACAGTCTGCTTATACTTATAGTGAATTTATAACATGGCTGTAATATCTAGACATTTTATAGATTGCCAACGTGAATCATATTTCACACTAATGCCAAAAGTGCGACCAAGTGTATGTTGTCTGATTCCTTACACATTAATTGCATGATGTTTGCCATTCTTTAGTTAGCCAAGAATGAGCAATCAATCAACGTATTGGCGGTTACTAGTAATCCTTTGAAGGAAGGACATTGTGCCAAATGGTAACCTTTGTCGGGTAATCTGTGTGGTGTTACCTCTGATTATACCTGTCATACATTCATTAACTGACCATCAAGTGAATGATGACAAATAACATGTAGGTTTATACCAACAAACACGGGTTAAAGCAAGGGAGTAGTAGTAATCGCTGTATTGCATGCAATTTTAATTGCCTGAAAAAAACCTTATGGGCCAACCATCCAGGCATTACAAAATCCGAAAAGTCTACATTGCTGGGATACTTTTTTACATTCAAACAAGAACTGCTGGGGATATTTTCAGATAATGGCATCTGATGGGCATCCACCCTTTCAAATGTCCCACTTTTTAGGTTGAAGAAATTCTGCCAAGGTGGACAGTAGCCCAGTCCCCGTGTCCGTCACGGTCGAGGGAGCAAGTAATGACCAAATAGTAGCTAGGTCCCGTAATTAGACTGTTGGCGAGAAACATTAATCGCTCTGGATTAATGCCCCTTTAAATATGGTTAGTCACATGGGTTCCAGATTGCAGACTCCCTTAAGAGCACCCCAACGGACCTTTTACAATCCCACTGTACTCATGACAAATTAGCTGAGGTGAAATAGAATATCATATTGCCAAGCAGAAAAAAATGTGTGTTCCTAGTGTGATTGGGTGTAATTACAAGATAGTGATTGGATGTTACTGCAAAGAAATTTTCAAAGATCACCTGAAGATAATTGTAAAGCATGGCTGAGTTTGATTGGATTTGCTGGCCTTGTTGTTTAACGCTGTATGTAGATTCCTGCTTGACTTCCCAATTTCTAAAATGCCACGAAAAGAAGCTTCTTCTTCTGGTTGTGGACTAATATTCCCTTTCTTTCAGGAAAAATGGTTTCAGTAAAAAAAAATTCTCATGTTTAGCCAAGTAACCAACAATTCTACATTTTCTGGTCTTGCTGATTTTTACTGTTTTGCAATGTGCACAGTGTTTGAAAATAAGCATAAATGTCAAGGGTTTTATTTAAACCTAATATTACAAGCTAAAAATGTTTAGGAGTCCATATAATAAAATGTTGCAGCAAACCCTCATAGACCCAAGGATACCCACTTAACTGGTTTAGTCATAAACTTTGTTATATCTAAGCAGGACAAAAAATAATCTGAAATGTTCAGTACTTGACCAAATAGTGATAACATGTATCAGGGGTTCAAAAATCCCATCGCCCGATGCCCTGAACCAGCGAGTTTTCATTTCAGGTGTTCAAATAATGGTATCTTACTTGTCCGTGGGCTACCAGATTATTTCTGCAATGCTTACAGTTTCAAACTGCAAATGTGGCACGATACGAGAACAGTGTTTCAAGTGTGCCACAAGTCAAGTCATGCATAAAGCCTGCTAAGGCCAGACCAATTTTATTTCTTGTTTTACGGATCAGCCGGTCGTATTTTTTCAAGAATAAGAAAAAAATAAAAATCAATTTTCCCCACTCAAAAAATAAAGTCCTAATGTTAATGTGATATTAGTGAAATACTCTTGAAATCAGTGTGAAACCTAAACTCACTCAACTTATTTTTAGTTGATATAAACAAGCCAAAAGAGTTAACATGGAAACTCATGTGGGTTTTTTGCTTTGACTGGTGATTTTTAAAACTTTTTCTTTCCCTCCTGCCTTTAGGTTTCCTGAGGAAACAAATCCGTAAAATAAGAAATAAAATTGGTCTGGCCTAAAGACGAATTCTACCATGACATCAGTAAACACTGGATTGTGATTGGTTAATTAAAGTCATTCAGAGGTATATAATCACGTTATACAGGTCTCTGTTTTCCGTGCGCAATCATACATGGTTTACGGTAATGCCGGTAATGCACTATTTTTGTCTGCCCACTAACATGGCGGACACCAAACAACCTACCGATGCATCGATAAATTACGGCGATTTTACTGTCGGAAATTACACATATGTCTTTAAAGATGGATTTAGCGATGACGGGCTCGACTCACTACTTGCTTAAATCACAGCAATAGGTGTTTATACATACAAAAGTACTTCGAAAGCATGGAAACAAATATTCAGTCGAACAAGATCAAAACATCGTCTGCTTTCCGAATAAAAATTCAGCAAAAACAAATATGTTTACGTTGATTCTATGTTATGTCAGAATAGATCCAGCAATAGACTGCTACATAATTTCCCGTGTTAAATTTATTATCAGCTTTCGTCAACGATATCGCCACTGGATATCGCCGGTAACGGAGGATGCATTAACATCGAACGCCGAAGAAATTTTAATGCCTTCCGTCGACATAAATAAACAGTTGGGTTATCAATTCAAACAAAATGATAATTTTGAAATTTGTACTGTTTCAAATTTAGCGGTAGTAAAACACAATTACAGTATCTGCAAACCGTTCTGTTTAGCCCAACATATTTTTTTCTAAAAGTATAATATCGTTGAAAAAGTTATTTAGCTTAGTCATGATCCCTCTTATCCACTACACTACTTGATCTAAAGTAGTCTATTAAAGTATAATTAATTACCTTACCGTGTTTATGCCAGAGGTACACCCTCATGTCCTGATCCATCCTTTCGGAAATATCACCACAAATCTGTCTCTTTGTCAACAGACTCGCTGAACATGCCAGCTAATCCGATTCAATTTGAATTCACTACACTTTGAAGCCACTAGGTCAGAAAACACTTTCCAAAGTGTAGAAAATAATATCCGTAGAGAATCGAATTTGAGCACAAAGTACACACATGAGTGTGTAAGAGTCATCACAGCTGTCGCGACGCAGGCGTAGAGGTGCGTGAAATCGTCAAGTTGACAGGGCTTAAAAATTCAACAGTATCTAAATTTGGTACAACACGGACACCTCGTTACAGCAAAAGCCTCCACTCTTAAATTTTGTACCAGTACCAGTAATTAGATATCAGCGACTATCTCAGTCATACAATCAGGTTTACCTTGCGCCAAACTGTCAGAGGCTCTCCTGTCATCTTTCCAAATTTGCACGTAAATGTAAACAATGACTTCGAGAAAAGGTCAAGGCCATGAGGTTGCTGCCATTATTCTGGTGGGGTAAGGGTCTACTGTGGAATTTTCAAATGTGAACCAAGCTTTTTATACTTATTTGATATATGTTTTCCAACTTATCAGTTAATGATTGGTGATTGATGCATTGAAAAAACAAAGCGTGATTTGTTATTACTGAATCTGGAGTTTGTTAGTCATTGACGCTTTGCCACCAATCACCCGTTTGGCGATGCCACTTGAGATTGGAATGCGAGGCCGCTTCACGTATTGACTCGTAACCAAAAAAAAGAGCTCCACCTGAAATTGTTCATCAAATTGTCATGGTAGAATGGAGATAAACCTACTGTGTTGGAAAATCAGAGGTATATAGCGAAATTATAATAGCTCTAAATTGTTCATTTTAAAACCTCACGCCACGCTGCGTTGGTTTTAAATGAAATTTAAGCTATTATAATTTCGCTATATACCTCTGATTTTCCCACACAGTAGGTTTATCTCCATTCTACCATGACAATTTGATGAACAATAACGAAATTATAATAGCTCTAAATTGTTCATTTAAAACCTCACGCTACGCGTTCGGTTTTAAATGAAATTTAGAGCTAATATAATTTCGTTATATACCTCAGATTTTCCCACACAGTAGGTTTATCTCCTAATTCTAGTAATCATTTTTGTATTGGTTTAAATTACTGTTCTACAATATGAAAGTCAGAAACTGTTCTATATAAAAAAAACTGACAACTATTACCTTTAAAGCAGAAATAAAAAGTCCAGTGAACATTAACATCAAATCCCTTTTTGATTTATTCTTTCCTAATAACATCATCACAATTATGTCATAAAAATCAGGGCAAGTGGAAAATTAGTCAGGGCAAGTAACTTTCTTAAAGTCACTTGCCCTTATGGCAAGTGGCGTTTAAATTTTTTTTTAACCCCTGCATGTATAAATAAGAACAGCCTTGAAAATTAATGAAATTCCACAAGCCTCTTGGATACCAATCATGTTAGACAAGCTCTGACCCAGGCTAGTTGGACAGTGCCTCTATCCTTGTGTCTTAGGTTGAAGGGTGTCTGATTTTACAAATTCATTTTTCATTGATGCCTTAAACAGTTTGTTTTTTTCCGAAATAGGAATATATAAATTATAATACTTCTTGACTCAAGCTTTTAGAACATTTAGAGGAAAATGTAGTGATTAATGGATTGTGGGCTGATGTGACTTTTCAGATGCCCAAGAAAGGTAAGGGAAAGGGGAAGGGGAAAGGAAAAGGCAAGGGAAAGAAAGGGCGTAGTCGTCTGAGCGAGACGGATGATGTGGTGATGAAGAAGCTCCTCAAGTGCTACGAGCGGAACTGTGCCCTCACAGACTCGCAGATGTGCCCCGGGATCAAGGCTGCAATCAAGGCGGCCATGGAGGGGGAAAAGCTGCTCACCAGGGTAAGTTGTTTTTCACATATTCAATGCCATATTCTAGCGTATTAGTGGGCTGTAAATAATTGAGTCTGAACAGACAATCATGCGATTGATATTATGAGCATTAATCCACTTGTTGCATCATTCTGGACTCATATCAGACTCATATTTTTTTGTGTACATTACTGATGTAATTAAGGATAAGATATATTAATGAATCTGTACTAGATTATGAATTTCTTTGCTACAATTAGAAACATCTTTGTATAGGTTGATAGGGATGTTGGAATCTACACCGAAATATATTTAAAAACATAATTATAGCATATAATATATACAGAAGTTGTTCATCTATGTATTTTACTCAAGCTTCTATTATCGACCCTGGGCGTGGTGTTTCTTCCCGAGAAACCTGTTTATTCACGAATGTCAAGTAACCACCACGCTGGTGATTTTACGGGACGCTTTAATCACCCCGCGCCGTGTTTGCACCCAATCGAGTTGGTTCCACGGTGATTGAATTAATTAGGGTCAAGCGCTTCAGTTAGTACCGCGGAGCGCACCCGTCTCGCGTACACGAGACGATAGGCTGTCTCACGTACACGTTACGTCTCTGGCTGATTATAAGAAAGTGTTTAGTTTAACTTTCATTGATGTTTGAAGTAGTTGTTGTTTACTTCTTCTTGGTCTGTCTCAACAAATTGTATAATTCATTGTATAGTTATAATAGGTGCCTCAATATGACCAACTGATGCAGATTTTACTGTTGTTCCGTAAGCTGATGTGGTTGTTGTTGTCAACAGTTCATCCTAGAGTCGATGCCGCTGGAACAAGACGGGGACCTGCCGGTGCTGCTAGAACCATTCCTGGCAACGATCAGACAGGAGCGTTACATCCTCATCAAAGACCTCCATATCTGGGATTACCCCTTGTCTTATGAGAATGTGGCCACACTGGTATGTGCACATTTAGAGGTTGTTATTGACTGTTGCTGAGAGACTTCCTGACAATATGGACACACTGATATATGTATGGTTTGATGCACTTTTAAAGGTTGTCATTGAGTGCTACGGAGAGACTTCCTGAAAATGTAGACACACTGATATATGTATAGTATGCTGCCCATTTAGAGGTTGTCAGTGAATGCTACTGAGAGACTTCCTGACAATGTAGACACACTTATATATGCATAGTAAGCTGCCCATTTAGAGGTTGTCATTGAATGCTACTGAAAGACTTCCTGACATGTAGACACACTGATATATGTATAGTATGCTGCCCATTTAGAGGTTGTCAGTGAATGCTACTGAGAGACTTCCTGACAATGTAGACACACTGATATATGTATAGTATGCTGCCCATTTAGAGGTTGTCATTGAATGCTACTGAGAGACTTCCTAACAATGTAGACACACTGATATATGTATAGTATGCTGCCCATTTAGAGGTTGTCAGTGAATGCTACTGAGAGACTTCCTGACAATGTAGACACACTTATATATGCATAGTAAGCTGCCCATTTAGAGGTTGTCATTGAATGCTACTGAAAGACTTCCTGACATGTAGACACACTGATATATGTATAGTATGCTGCCCATTTAGAGGTTGTCAGTGAATGCTACTGAGAGACTTCCTGACAATGTAGACACACTGATATATGTATAGTATGCTGCCCATTTAGAGGATGTCATTGAATGCTACTGAGAGACTTGCTAACAATGTAGACAAACTGATATGTGTATAGTATGCTGCCCATTTAGAGGTTGTCAGTGAATGCTACTGAGAGACTTCCTGACAATGTAGACACACTTATATATGCATAGTATGCTGCCCATTTAGAGGATGTCAGTGAATGCTACTGAGAGACTTGCTAACAATGTAGACACACTTATATATGCTAGTATGCTGCCCATTTAGAGATTGTCATTGAATGCTACTGAGAGACTTCCTGAAAATGTAGACACACTGATATATGCATAGTATGCTGCCCATTTAGAGGTTGTCAGTGAATGCTACTGAGAGACTTCCTGACAATGTAGGCACACTGATATATGTATAGTATGCTGCCCATTTAGAGGTTGTCATTGAGTGCTACTGATAGGCTTCCAGACAACATGGCCACACTGGCATGTTCATATTTGTTTAACTTTTAGAGGTTGTCATTGAGCGTTACTGGGAGCCTTCCAGATAAAATGGCCATCATTTATCTATGCACATTCTGCCACTGGTTGCCACTGAGTGCTGCTGTGATAATTCCAGACATGGCCACAATGGCATGTGCATATCATTTTAACTTTCAGAGGTTGTCATTGAGTGCTACTGAGAGACTTCCAGGAAACATTGCCAAACTGGCTTCTGCATAGGTTGCTGGACCTTAAGAGGTTGTCATTGAGTGCTGCCATTGGACTTCTCTGTGGTTGTATGGATGGGTGTGGTGTACTGATTAGGCCCTGTGGTTGTATGAATGGGTGTGGTGTACTGATTAGGCCCTGTGGTTGTATGAATGGGTGTGGTGTATTGATAAGGCCCTGTGGTGTGGTGTATTGATAAGGCCCTGTGGTTGCATGAATGGGTGTGGCGTATTGATTAGGCCCTGTGGTTGCATGAATGGGTGTGGTGTATTGATTAGGCCCTGTGGTTGTATGAATGGGTGTGGTGGTACTGATTAGGCCCTGTGGTTGCATGAATGGGTGTGGTGTATTGATTAGGCCCTGTGGTTGCATGAATGGGTGTGGTGTATTGATTAGGCCCTGTGGTTGTATGAATGGGTGTGGTGTATTGATTAGGCCCTGTGGTTGTATGAATGGGTGTGATGTATTGATTAGGCCCTGTGGTTGTATGAATGGGTGTGGTGTATTGATTAGGCCCTGTGGTTGTATGGATGGGTGTGGTGTATTGATTAGGCCCTGTGGTTGCATGAATGGGTGTGGTGTATTGATTAGGCCCTGTGGTTGTATGGATGATTAGGCCCTGTGGTTGTATGGATGGGTGTGGTGTACTGATTAGGCCCTGTGGTTGTATGAATGGGTGTGGTGTATTGATTAGGCCCTGTGGTTGCATGAATGGGTGTGGTGTATTGATTAGGCCCTGTGGTTGCATGAATGAGTGTGGTGTATTGATTAGGCCCTGTGGTTGTATGAATGGGTGTGGTGTACTGATTAGGCCCTGTGGTTGTATGAATGGGTGTGGTGTACTGATTAGGCCCTGTAGTTGTATGAATGGGTGTGGTGGTACTGATTAGGCCCTGTGGTGATGTGGGCATCTATGCAAGCTGTGATGATGATGTGTTTATGTTCCAGTCCCTGCTGATGGAGAAACCTGCATACCTTCTGAGACAGCTGGAGATGCGGGACTGTCTGCTGGAGGCCAACTCCATCAACAGATTTTCAAGGTAAGCCCCTAAATATGTTGTCTTACTCTACCTCACAAACCCCACTGAGCCATCAAAAGCAGTAACAACAACAACAACAACAACTTTGAATACCCTATGCTGTCACTGTACATAATGGGACATTGTATAAAATGTAAGTGTAATAATAATCTGTTTACGGTATATAGCTTCTTTGAGTGGCATTTTAGAAGTTGGGAAGTACAATATTGAACAAACTTTATGGATAACAACTTTTTATTTTCTGAGTGTGACAAGGGTACAAGAATCTGTATCGAAATGTCGCACTCACGAAATAAATGAATTGCTATTCAATATATTCATAAAGTTTGTTCAATATTGGGGGCAGTGGGGTAGCCTAGTGGTTAAAGCGTTGGCTCGTCACGCCGAAGACCCGGGTTTGAATCCCCACATGGGTACAACATGTGAAGCCCATTTCTGGTGTCCCCCGCCGTGATGTTGCTGGAATATTGCTAGAAGCGGCGTAAAGCCAAACTCAGTCAGTTCAATATTGTTTATACATGTATAGCATTGCAGGTTTATCAAAGGCAATTGCACATTATTGTTTATACTCCATTCAAATGATCAGTGGTACTTGTTGGTCCCTGCCTGGCGCTCGGCATTAATGGGTACAACAAGGACTGGTCGGCTCGGAGTCAGTATACTGTGTCTGAGTGGGGTATTCATGCTTCACTGCGGCATGGTATCTCAGTGAGCTAGCACTATAAAACCAGCTTCAGTCTGGGCTAGTACAAGCAGCTGCACATACACATACACACGCATGCACGTCGTCATATGAGCGAAATATTCTCAAGCACGACGTTAAACCCAATTTCACCTCGCCTCACCTCAAATGATCAGTGTACAGTTTATTTTCATTTTTAGCTCCTTGGGGAATATACCCGTGAAGCACTACAAGGATAAGTCACATTACAATCTTATTCCATATGGAACCCATTCACAACTTTACTTGCTAAAGGAGGCAACACATGTGGTACCAGTGCTTCACTGTTGGGCAGGACAGGAGCTCCAGAAACCATCATAAGAACCCTCGTCAGAAACTCTTACATCTTTCTTGCTTTTCAGAATCTTCCGGGCATGTGACACATTGACTATTCTGAATCTCGACTACAACGAGTTTGGTGACGAGGGTTGTCAGTATTTGTGTCGAGGTCTGGATGGGAACGTCACGATGTTGTCTCTCAGTCTGTGCTACTGTGACCTGGGGAAGGAGAGTGGCCGCTATCTTGGACATATCCTCTCCACGACAGCTGTAAGGTGGGTAAAATACATCATATTTCATTATTAAACCAGTCTTCGGTTGAACAGACTGACTGTGTACTCAGATTGTGAAGAGCAAACGTCTTCCCTACCCAGCAACAACACAAGTATACAGTCGGCATTGGAGTTTCTGCTTCACTTGTTGTGCTAGTGGCGTTCATTATCCCCTGCAACACGTGTTGCGGGGGGGTATTAAAATGGACTCTGTCCATGCGTGCGTGCGTCCGTCCGTCCGTCCGTACACATTTATCTTTTCCGGAGCATAACTCTAAAACCGTTCAATATTTCTTCACCAAACTTGGCACATACATGGATCTGGTGGTGTACTTGTGCCTTTTGGTAGTTTTGGAATTCTGAATAAAATATTTTTGGCATTTCCGTGGCAACAAGTTTGACTAAAACTGAAATTAGTGGTAGTGCTCTTTTCTGGAGCAGAACTCTAAAACCCGCTCAATGTTTCTTCACCAAACTTAGCACATACATAGATCTGGTGGTGTACTGGTGCCTTTTGGTAGTTTTGGAATTCTGAATAAAATATTTTTGGCGTTTCCATGGCAACAAGTTCGACTTAGACTGAAATTGGTGGTTGTGCTCTTTTCCGGAGCAGAACTCTAAAACCGTTCAATGTTTCTTCACCAAACTTGACACATAGATTGGTCTGGTGGTGTACTAGTGCCTTTTGGTAGTTTTGGAATTCTGAATAAAATATTGTTGGCATTTCCATGGCAACAAGTTTGACTTAGACTGAAATTTGTGATAGTGCTCCTTTCTGGAGCAGAACTTTAAAAACCTTTCAATACTCTCCTTCCACTTTTCTATATACACACCTAAATATTTGACATAATCATAACTCGTAGACATAATCATGAAGAGTATTTTGCCATTGCGGGGGATATTGATGACTTTGTCTTCTTGTTTAAGCTTTAAAATCAGTTTGTCAAAATTTTATTTGCTTTTGTTTGTTGTTAGTTTTAGGGTAATGTCATTCTCTTCCCACAGAGGTTACTTGTCATATCTTCCTACGACCCTCTGTTCTAATATGGCCCTTTCATGGTGCGAGTGTTCAGGATTCGTCATTGGTTGCAATCAGATTTAGTTGTGCAATCTGCGACGTTGTTTCAAAAGTGATCATTCGCAAGCCTCGGTAATTTCCGTATGCTTCGGGAAAAACTAGAACCTCTTCCCCTGCGTGATGCGCAAACGTTTCTTCTAGACAGAACTCAGTCATGTAATGGCGGATCAATGGCATCTCCATCGCCCCCGTTGACAACAGGCAAACTAGCCATTAAATGTCTTGTGTGTCACAGCAACACAATTCCCTGCTGATGAGGGACATTTGTGGCCCCACATTTGTTTGTATTAGTCAAGTCGGATCTAAGTCGACGTAACACGTGTTCTGATTGGATAAAAAGAAGGGAGATAATTCGTGTTGCGACTTTTTGCCGCTAGGGGATTTTACGAGAACCGGGAAATATGGCCGTATTAGAACAGAGGTTCGTAGGAAGATATGACAAGTAACCTCTGTGGGAAGAGAATGGGGTAATGTGTGTTGTTCCATGTTCATGTGACAAGTAAATTACGGGCTAGATGTGTGATCCGGCTTGGTGGCGTGTGTCAGCATACTTCAAGTTGGATGTCTTCAAGGCAGCTAGGTGTCTATAGCTGTCTATAGCTCACATTTATTTTGTTAGATGGTAGGTCGGGCTTTACCCCAGTTGTACTTGCAGGGGTGTCGGTGTCTCCTGCAGTGGTGTTTATGGAATATTGCTAAAATCATACGCACTCTCTCATTCACTTATAGGGAGATGTACCTAGACGGCAATAATCTGGAGTGTGAGGGGGTCACAGAACTCATCAAGCTGTGTGTGGACCAGGCGGAGGCGGAATCCTTCCAGAAGGCCGAGGCGGCTCGCATCAAGGAACAGGAGGAAGCACTGAAGGCAGAGATGGGTGAGACAGTGGTTATCTCCCTTAGAACTCTCCTTAATCAGAGCATTAATTGTATCGTGAGAATTATCAATTTGTGCCTCCCTGAAATCCAACAGTTTTGCTGATGAGGTGCAACACCATTCCCAAGAAAAGCATTCTTATCCAAAACAGCTTCATTATTTGTACTTTCATCTCTGCAACCTTCTTGCAACAGGTTTTTAATGATGGGTGAGACAGTGATTATCTCCCTTGGAACACTCCATAATTTTTCATTTTTTCATTCTGAGTTTTAGTGAGGTAAGTTTTACGCCGCACCCAGCAATATTCAGCTATATGGCGGCTTTTCATTCTGAAAATATGGACCTGAATTTTTGCTTCTGGGAAATCCTACAATATTACAGTGGAGAGTTTGAAGAGTCCCAAGAAGAGTGTAATTACTGCAGGCCACAACTTGATAATGCAATTATCTGTAACCTCTCAGCAACAGGTTTTTAACCAGTCACATGCCATCTTTGGTTGGCATACCCAGTGACTGATCACATGATCTCAGATAATACTCAGATTCCATCTCTTCCCGGTAGGTAGTAACTGTGTGTATTGTCTGCCACAGAGAAGGAGAACCGCTATGCCACACACAGTGAGCAGAGTGCAGGTGCTGAATCTGATGGCGCCAAGTCTCCCACGGGCAAGAAGAAGAAGAAAAAGGGTTAGTTTCGTAATCATATTCAGTTTTATATTTTGAGTATTGTATTTCTTAAGATAATTGTGTTGTCCCAAACTGCCTAGCAGGTGCCCCCTACAGTGAAATGGTTGGAATATTTTGGGAATATTGCTTAAAGTGGCGTACAACTCAGGTCATTCACCTGCAGCCATTCTTCATCACTCATTCATGGAATCATTCTTAAGCACTCCCTCACTCACATACTAAAGTATATTCATTCATTCCCACTCACTCAATCACTCACCCACTTACTGCCAGAAACTCACTCTCACTTACCCATTCCCACTCACTCACTCACTCACCCATTCCCACTCACCCATTCCCACTCACTCAATCACTCACCCACTTACTGCCAGAATCTCACTCTCACTTACCTATTTCCACTAACTCACTCACTCACCCATTCCCACTCACTCAATCACTCACCCACTTACTGCCAGAAACTCACTCACTCACTCACCCATTCCCACTCACTCACCCATTATCACTCACCCACTTACTGCCACCAACTCACTCACTCATTCACCCACCGACCTCACTAATTCTCTCTCATTTCCACTCACTTACTCAGTGCTTCAGCCAGGCAAGCGCCATTGCGGCATTCACTCTAAAAAATATGCAATGGCACTTTTTTTCAATGCTAGAGCACCCATTGGCGCAACATTTAATATAATCCACAGGTCTTCTATACCATGGTTACCATGAATGGCAAAAGTCTCAACTGCATTGGCCCACATTTTAGTAGTTAAGGTGCCAATTGGCAACACTCAAAAATATTCTGGCTGCAGCACTGCTTACTCTTGTTTTCTTTCTCCAACAGGCAAGAAAAAGAAGAAGTCGAAGGAGCCCCCTCCCCCTTCCCCGGTTGGGCCGTGGGTGTACAAGCTCCATGTTGCCGACAATGGCATCGACTCCATGGGGGACAGCAGGGAGGTAGCACCCATCATCTGCATGAGGCTCTTCAGAAAGTGAGTCAGAAATACTGTTTCAGTTTTGATAGAGATTTCCGTGACGTTCTATAACCCTGTGGAACTCAAGAAGGCAGCTTGTGGAAATGTTTGTTTGAAATGTATTTGTTCAGGTTGTTCAATTTCATGGTACAGAAAAAGAAACCCAATAAAACCCATAAAGTAAAGCTTTGGTGTTACTTCACTCTTACCTTGACAATGGTGTAAGAATCTACACTGAAACTATGCAGTGGACTTGAAATTGTCATCCTTAAAGTTGTATTCTTTTGTCATTGAAATACCAACTTCAAGAATGCTGATCAGACAATTAGATTCTACATTTTGCTCTGTTCCAGATTGTTGATGTGCTCTGACTGCCTGGAAGAGCTTGACCTCGAGGACAACCTGATCGGTGACCTTGGAGGTCGTGAGATCATGGAGGGACTGATGTACAGGAAAGAAGGTGATCTGTCACGTACAGGGGACTCACTGTAGACATGAACAATGTCATGCTGGTATCAAGCCTGGAGAGATGTTTAGCTTCACTGAGCACTGTAATTACGTCAGTGAAAAAGATATGAATTTGGTTGTAACTTTGGTCTAAGCTAATGCAGCTTGTTGCAAGGATCCACTGCCCCTTGTAATCCAGACCATTGTCCTGTCTCTCATGTATCAGTACTACAGTCCGTTTGAGTCAGAAACGGACCGATGAATTGCAAATTTTATCATTGTACAAAATTGCCACATAAATATAAATAGTACACATGTTTATCATTTACTAATACCCAACAGCTTTCCCATATTTGAAAATTGTCCGGACTCCACCAAAAAAGTTGTTTAAGAAACTATCATCATTGAAAACGCAAAAGTTGTTATCTGTCGCGGCGGGGTGATAAAATTTGCAATTCATCGGTCTGTTTCTGACTCAAACGGACTGTAGACACAAACTTCTGAATTACATCCGACACAACTTTCAGACCCACTCAGTCGTCATTATTTCAATGTGTTATTCCCCAGCAACCTGTGTTGGTAGGAAGAGGTGGCTCAGTGGTTCAGGTTGCCTGACACAGTGACTTGGTCGATCAAGGATGGTTGCTCACTATATTGATCATTGGATTTTCTGAGTTTTCATGAAACTGAAATATTAGTGAATGTGGCAATACACACACTGTTACATATGGTTTAAGTGAGTGAATTTAGTTTTACGCCACACTCAGCAATATTCCAGTCATATGGCGGCGATCTGTAAATAATCCAGACTGGACCAGACAATCCAGTGATGAACAGCATGAGCATCGATCTGCGCAATTGGGAACCGATGACATGTGCAACCAAACCAGCGAGCCTATCCACCCGATCCCGTTAGTCGCCTCTTACGACAAGCATGGGTTACTGAAGATCAATTCTAACCCGGACATTCACGGGTTATGGTTTAAGTAACCAGTGTACTTGACATGAGGATGCCTCATGGAGAACTAATTGTGTGACAAAGAGCCATCATGTGTTGATCAGATTCTGATTCACCAAAGGTTGTGTGACACTCCTTCATGATTTTATAGTAGATTGTAAATGAAGAGTTGTTGTTTTGTTTCCAGAGAAACTTGGTGGTGTTAAGATGAGAGCAACACACAGGATGAATTCTGATACGTTCAACACAATCATCAAACTCGGATCAGGACTCAAGAAGAAGAAAAAGGGAAAGAAAAAGGGCAAAAAGGTAACAAGATGGAAGTTTCCAGGAATTGTTCTATAAATCAGTTGCAAGAATGGTTACAATATGAAACTGATTGTGTTTCTTGTATTGTTTGGTTTTTTTCTTAAATAGATGCAGGATAATTGTTCATGCTTCCAGCCACATTTCGTCTTTCTGTCCATTTAATGAGTGTCTGTCCATTACAGAAGTCTTTGTCGTAGTTACGCTATCTAAAAACGAGAGGTTTGTCCAGACAGACGATGGGCGAGCTGGTGTTGATTGACAGCTGAATATGTCGAGGGCGTAGCCCGAGACACAATATTTAGCTGTCAATCAACACAGGCCCGCCCATCATCTATCTGGACAAACCTCGAGTGATTGGATAACGTAACTGCTTTGTACCATGCCCACATTGCGTGTTTTCAAAATCTGCGTGGGATGTTTGAAGTTGAAATCATTCTGTGTCACACAGCCGCGATGTCAAGTCACGTATAGACCTTACATGGTCACAAATAATTTACAATCGAAGACACATTTTTCTTGCAAGCTGCTGAGGTTATGGAAACTCAATCGTCTGTGTTAAATGGGTTGACTCAATTGTCAGATTCGAACACAGACGAAGGTGCAACGTTTCCTGAACTTTAAAACTATACACTTTACACAGGTCATGAAAAATTATGATGTAGACACGAGCTCTCGTTTTAGAATGAAGTAACTACTACAAGGTTTACATTCGATTGAGACTGTTTTATGTGTGGGAACAGTAAGCGTGGCTTGCTAACCTGTAGTGAGCCAATCAGATAGCCGCGGTCAAACGTTACTTCAAGCCGTGGTGTAACAATTAGATCAAAGGGACCGCCGAAAGGGCATGGTACAATATATGCATGTAGAATATGGAAGAACATGAGTACTTGACACTTTATTCAGGTGAATGGTGAAGAAGCAAGAAGTATCTCTGAAACACTGTGACAAAGAATAATAAAGAAGTTGATATCCATAAAATGTGTCATGTATTCAAGTAATATAAAGTGCATGTGCACAAACTATATAACAATCAGAAGTTAAGATTTGGTGACAATTGCTGCAGTTTAATCGGTTTAAACATCAAAATTGAAATTGTTTACATCAAGCTGCTTCAAGGTTGTCTCTGTCTTTTTTCAGAAAAAGAAGTAAAGCATCTCAAGTATTTCTCACAGCCTTGCCAAACCATTACTCCAGATCTTTAAGTACGAATGCGTTGCCATACAGTATTGAAGACAGCAGTGCCACAAGTCTACAGATTCTGTGATATCCTACAACAGCACCATACACACATGTCCAGTGTTTTTACGCTCTAGTTTAGAATAGCACTCGAGTGCCGTTTGATATCAAATATATCAACACGGGTTCATAAAAGTAAAAAAGTGTGAGGCAAAAGATACAAGGGTGAGGTTTATCATCCAGAATAGTTTTTACAACTTTACTCAGTTTGTAAACTGTATTAACCAGTGTTTTGAGTGGGAAGAGAACACCTAACCAGTGGTAGAGAGGCTAGTGATGTCACTTGATTGTAAATCAGGGGGGATCTGTGATGTCACAGTAATCTTAAAGCATTGTGATGTAATATCATTGTAGCAGGGTCTCAACCAACTGATATCTCTTTGGATTATAAATTATTTTGAAGTTATAGATGTCTGCAGACTGACCAGCTGCGGTTGTTGTCACACAAGAATTATGTGTGATATTGTTTATATACAATTAACACGAAGACACTGTCAGAGCCTAGTAGTTAAAGCGGTCGCTCGTCACGCTAAAGACCCGGGTTCAAGTCTCCACAAGATTACAATGTGTGAAGCCCATTTCTGGCCTCCCCTGCTGTGTGGTAAAAGCGGAGAAAAACTATCCTCACTCATTCTTTTAATGTCTTTTGGTATGATGTGCCCAGGGATTAAATACCTCTTGTCTGTCACTCCATGTCAATAGGGAAGCAACTCTGCACAGTAAACTGTGACATCTCAGACAACAGGTACACCTCTGCTCTAATGAAGGACAACCTTAGGCTGGTGAAACAAAGCCTCATTCTGCTCATCGTGTGTTCTCTGTAGACTGTGATGACATTAACCCTAGCTGCTATTGTACAATGCAACCTTAGCACTTACAACACTCGTAAGTCTATGTTAAGGTATGGGAGATTATTATGGCTAAGATCTCTTTGTACAAGGCACCCTGAGTTGAAAACTGCCATTTACTACATATGTGTGATGTTACTGTATTTAAGTAATCTTAACATGACCAGTTTGTGTTTCATTGATTAGAATGAATTCTGTCCATTTGAATGATTTCATGACATCATGACATCTGTCTCAATGCAAACAACAGGGTTTTACGTCTCATGATTCTCACATTTTGAGAAAAACTGTTTTTTCCCATTTTCTTGAAATATTGGGTATATTGTCATATAATGTATAGCGTTATACACATCATAAACCAACCTGATAAACTTACCTGAATAAACTATAGTGGAAGCTGTCTAAACTGGCACCCGTCGGGACTGAAGAAATAATCTGGTTTAGACAGCATGCAGGATTGTAGAACTGACACGGTTACCTACGACTAGAACTGAACCAGGAGGTACAATTTGACTTAAATGACTGAATCATACCTTGGTCAAGAAGTTGTAACACGGGCGTGGTGTTTGCACGGACATTGCTGAGCGACACTCTGTGGGCGTAGCTTTGAGTGTTATCTATAAACAACATGATCTTCCGTCTAATAACTCACTAATAACATACCCATACTGAACTAAGATTAAATTATCTTTGTCGGCAACCATGTAGTTTCAACGCAGGATTAATCGGTGACAGTACACATCCGGCTGACTCCTCACAACACGCCAGAATAGACAGCGCTGATTACTGTATAAACACATAATTGGGCGGCTCATTTCATGCCGAGATCCGGAATTGACAGCTGCCGGATTGCAGAGCTTTTAAATAATGATAAATGTACTAGCCACGGACGGGACTAAGATTTTAAGATGGTGTTGACAACTTGCCTGATTGGACAGCTGCCGGTTTTGACAGCTTCCACTGTACCTATATAAGGAGCACACTTACAACAAAGAGATGACTATAATGAACTTGATCCCAAGCCCTGTTTGGTCCCAAACACTTGCTTTATAATTCAATGGAAATATGAAAAATGAACTATGGTCATAATGAACTAAAATTAGATGTCCCTTTGAGTTCGTTATCGCCATAGTATTGCGATCTAATGAATATGCAAATGAGGCTACCTAACAGGAAGTGCATCAGAAGGCGATCTACATCACATGCTGTTTACTTGCTTAAACACTACTTCATAATAGTCTCATATGGATGACATAGTGACTTCCCAATATAGGAGTGATTTGGTAAAGAAACATGACTACAATAGATCATGAAAAGGGTGGTTCACTTAGGTAATATATTCCTACACCATTTCTCAAGTTACTTTAGGAAATAGCAAAACTTCAATATATAATGGTAAAGGGAATATTATCATGTAAGTGCCTTGTTTTCTGCTGTCTCACTGGAACTGGGCCTTCTTATCTATCCAGTCTTCTAACCGTGTACACACCTTCCTGATCTCTCCGCTCACAGGATAAGAACTTGCTTCTTGTACCCAAAGTAAAGACAGTGCAGTATGGAAACAGGTCCTTTGTCCATGCAGGATCAATGGCCTGGAACAGTCTCCCACAGAGTTTCAGAGACTGTTGTGACTTTCATACCTTTAAATCCAATCTAAAAACACACATGTGCAAGATATGGGGCCACAAATATCCCTCCTCTGCCGGGGACTTGTGTTGATGTGACACCCAAGACATTTAATGGCTAGCTTGCCCGTTGTCAATGAGGGCGATGGAGACGCCATTGATCCGCCATAACATGACCGAGTTCTGTCTAGAAGAAACGTTTGCGCATCGCACAGGGGAAGAGGTTCTAGTTTTCCCGAAGCATACGGAAATTACCGAGGCCTTGCAAATGATCACTTTTGAAACAACGTCGCTGATTGCACAACTAAATCTGATTGCAACCAATCACGAATCCTGAACACTCGCACCATGAAAGGGCCGTATTAGAACAGAGGTTCGTAGGAAGGTATGACAAGTAACCTCTGTGGAAAGAGAATGGCTTTGAGCATGCATAAGCATGGATATATGCACGTTACAAATATGCTATTGTTATTATTATTAAATATCGCATACAGTAATCTGTATTTATAATGAACATGCTTATGATGGAAGTGACAGATATAATGCAGTTTTCTCTTGGCCGTGAACACTTGCTGTGTAATTGATTCAAAATACCTATAACGAACTACTGTTACATTACACTAAAATTAGTTGTCATTTGAGTTCATTAAAATCACACTTTACTGTATTAGGAATAGTGGTGTTCCGATTAATTGAAATAATCGAAGATTGGTCGCAGTTACCAAACGACCAAGCTATCAATCACATTTTCTCATAATCGAACACAAGCGATTTTGGAACTACTAGTTTAGTCTTTGAAACACTTGACGATGGAACACATCTTCAAAGTTGTCAGGGCCTGAAAGCGTGTTTAACTCTTACAAAACTCACTTCTCTCACTCAAAAGTCATGACTGAATATTTCCTGAAGACTCCTGGAAGTTTATGTTCATGATGTATCAGTCATCACTGTAAGTAACAAGTCACATCATGTTATACATATCTGCAATAACAATCTAAATTAGAAAATCTGAAAAATGACGCTAACCAATTTTTTTTGATGATTGCTGATTGGTAATGAAGCAGTCATCAATTGTGAGATTTCAACCGATTCCCAACACTAATTAGAAATGAAATTTGCACACCAGAAACACACTTGGTGTGTTATCTCTTACAGTGTATTTATTCTGAGAAACAAAAAGATTTTTGTTTTCTTGATCCATTACAACATACAAGGGTTTCAGACTGATAAGAAGCTGAATTAATTTTAATGTCATTTATGCTTCAAACAGAAATATAGAACTTACTCGGAATGGTTTTGTACTTTTTTGTAACCTTATTGCTTTAGGAAACAAAGTGTGATGTTGATATCGGTTTTGCATTTATGACAGGACTGACTTCAAGTTCGACTGTTTTACAAGTTTAGAGAATTTTTTTAATCTAACCTATTTCAACAATTAAGGCATTCATCTGTATTCGTGAAAAAGGGTGTGGTGTTTTTTGTATCTCAGTTGATGTTTTCCAGTTTGTGTTTGGGATTACGAAAATCATTCCACATTTTTTAATCATTTTTTCATTTAGTTTTCTTATATTCTTGTATTTAGATGTTATTTCTGAAATATTTCCTCAGTACCTAGTCCCTGTCATCATGTCTGTTAGTGTATGTAGCCATTACCTAGAAGTTACGTTGTTAATGTTCTATAGATTCTGAAATACCTTTACTTTAAGAGGACCTTGGAACATTCAATCCTAGCACAACTTGTATGGATCCTTCAGTTTAGGATCCATTGTGTGAGAGCATGTTTTGTTAAACAGTGGATATTTTATAGCCAAAAATATGACATTTTGAAGATATCAAGAATATGAGGATTTAACGTCTCGGACATTGTCATGCTCTCTATGTCAATAAAGGCAAGGCTCTCCTATAAGTATTTGCTTTCATCTAATATACTTCTTGCTTGTGTAGGGGCGGTGGGGTAGCCTAATGGTTAAAGCGTTGGCTCGTCACGCTGAATCCCCACATGGGTACAATGTGTGAAGCCCATTTCTGGTGTCCCCCGCCGTGATGTTGCTGGAATATTGCTGAAAGCGGCATAAAACCAAACTCAGTCAGTCTTGCTTGTGTACAGTTGAAATGGTTCAATTTAGTAAGAATAGCTGAATGACATGTTATTGCAAATACTGGAAAGTTATGGGTATTTTTTTAATTTATTTCTATTTATGCAGAATCCAGACTGATTATTTCACAGTTGTTATGGTAGTTTGAGGTTGTCGTTGTTGTTGCTGTGATATTTTGACAACAAAATTCTGGAAATCATCAGTTCATTCATCTAGTAAATCAGTATTTGATTTTTTAGAACAATGACATTGCTATGATAAAACGTCTGTGCATTTTTCTATGTGTGTGTCAAGTTGTTCATATTTGTAAGTCATCTTTCTAATAGTTGTTTCATGTGTATGGAATGTTTTAGAGAATGGTTTTCCTTCGTAATTCTTGGGCATCTTTCACAAAGCAATCTTATTCACTGTCACTTAGCATAAAGAAATAGATCAAACCTGAAGGACTTGCACAGTCAGTGTGATACAGTTATTGTAAGTCTGTCTTGAAGACACAATGCCTGTTAGAATGTGGTCAAACATGTAACATATGTTTTATTTGGAATTACATTTTCTCACATGTTACGTTTGACCACATTCTGGCATTGTGGATTCATAGCTTTTGGACATGACAGCTTTGCCAAGTTAGACTTGTCAGAGGGGTAAACAAAGTATGTGTATTGGATTACCTGGCATCAAACTTCCATTTTGTGGAAGTCGCACTGGCTGAGTGGGTTAGATTGATGTCTCTGTGAGCTAGCAATTAGGTGCCTTACTCTAAAAGTGTGGGTTTGAATCAGGGATGGCACTCAACCCCCAAAAGTACAAGAATCTGTAAACCCGAATATAACATGTGTTAAGTCTGTCTTGTGAAGCTAAAGCAGGGTTTACACTAGATAAGCTGGTTCTGTGAGTCTGATTGTGAAGTATGATGACACCTTGAGACAGTGTTGTAAACTATGTACCTTGTATTTTTACCAACAATCTGTGATATAGGTATTCAAGTTATTTCAAAGTCCAAAGAAATTGTAGATGTTTTTGACTTATTTCTGAACATTTTACAGTGAAGGTATACATTGGCTTTAATGTTTGTTGATAATAAAAGCTGTCTTCAAATTATGGTGTTTTTATTATTGTTAATCTTAAACTGGTGAGTAATCATGGTGGTAATTCACTGATCCCAGACAGAAGAATCAGACAAGATATTCAGAGGAAAACACACTATTAAGTGTACTGCTTGTTGCAGTTCCAGATGGACTTGCCACACCCACTACAAGATGTATGTATAGAAACACATGCTCTGTTCCACATGGACTTGCCACACCCACTACACTATGTCTGTACAGAAACACATGCTCTGTTCCACATGGACTTGCCACACCCACTACATGACGTCTGTACAGAAACACATGCTCTGTTCCACATGGACTTGCCACACCCACTACATGACGTCTGTACAGAAACACATGCTCTGTTCCACATGGACTTGCCACACCCACTACAAGATGTCTGTACAGAAACACATGCTCTGTTCCCATGGACTTGCCACACCCACTACAAGATGTCTGTACAGACTCCACATGGCCACACCCACTACAAGATGTCTGTACAGAAACACATGCTCTGTTCCACATGGACTTGCCACACCCACTACAAGATGTCTGTACAGAAACACATGCTCCACATGGTTCCACATGGACTCTGTTCCACATGGACCCACTACAAGATGTCTGTACAGAAACACATGCTCTGTTCCACATGGACTTGCCACACCCACTACAAGATGTCTGTACAGAAACACATGCTCTGTTCCACATGGACTTGCCACACCCACTACAAGATGTCTGTACAGAAACACATGCTCTGTTCCACATGGACTTGCCACACCCACTACAAGATGTCTGTACAGAAACACATGCTCTGTTCCCACTTGCCACACCCACTACAAGATGGACTTGTTCCCACACCCACTACAAGATGTCTGTACAGAAACACATGCTCTGTTCCACATGGACTTGCCACACCCACTACAAGATGTCTGTACAGAAACACATGCTCTGTTCCACATGGACTTGCCACACCCACTACAAGATGTCTGTACAGAAACACATGCTCTGTTCCACATGGACTTGCCACACCCACTACAAGATGTCTGTACAGAAACACATGCTCTGTTCCACATGGATGCCACACCCACTACAAGATGTCTGTACAGCACATGCTCTGTTCCACATGGACTTGCCACACCCACTACAAGATGTCTGTACAGAAACACATGCTCTGTTCCACATGGACTTGCCACACCCACTACAAGATGTCTGTACAGAAACACATGCTCTGTTCCACATGGACTTGCCACACCCACTACAAGATGTCTGTACAGAAACACATGCTCTGTTCCACATGGACTTGCAGAAACACACTCCACTACAAGACAAGATGTCTGTACAGAAACACATGCTCTGTTCCACATGGACTTGCCACACCCACTACAAGATGTCTGTACAGAAACACATGCTCTCATGGACTTCCACATGGACTTGCTACATGTCTGTACAGAAACACATGCTCTGTTCCACATGGACTTGCCACACCCACTACAAGATGTCTGTACAGAAAACACATGGATGCCACACCCACTACAAGATGTCTGTACAGAAACACATGCTCTGTTCCACATGGACTTGCCACACCCACTACAAGATGTCTGTACAGAAACACATGCTCTGTTCCACATGGACTTGCCACACCCACTACAAGATGTCTGTACAGAAACACATGCTCTGTTCCACATGGACTTGCCACACCCACTATGGACTTGCCACACCCACTACAAGATGTCTGTACAGAAACACATGCTCTGTTCCACATGGACTTGCCACACCCACTACAAGATGTCTGTACAGAAAACATGCTCTGTCACAACATTTCTGTGGCTCGAAGTATGAAGATATAAGTCTGAGAATGAAGTCAGTCATACCAGGATAAAGAAAGTTTAATAAATTATAGCTATACAGTTTCCTGAGAAAACTGATAACACATAAAATCTGTAAAGGGCATATAGAAGTGAATACAAGTGATACACACATCACAAAAAGGGGCAAAATTCAAGGATATCAACTTCAAATGTCATGGAAAACATAACATTAAGGAGTATGTTCTTATGCCTTCATCTTACTCAACCATTCATCTTATAAAGGAGTACAAGTATGCATCATCAAGCATCATGTTCCTCATAATACATTTAGTTGACGACCCGTGAAGATCTGGGGTAGAATAGGTCTTCAGCAACCCATTCTTGTCATAAAATACGACTATGCTTGTCGTGAAAGGCGTCTAACGGGATCGGGTGGTCAGGCTCGCTGACTTGGTTGACACATGTCATCAGTTCCCAATTGCGCAGATCGATGCTCATGCTGTTGATCACTGGATTGTATTGTCCAGACTCGATTATTTACAGTCCGCCACCATATAACTGGAATATTGCTGAGTGGGGTGTAAAACTAAACTTACTCACTCACTCATATAGTTGACACACATAAATTGTGCCCCCTTCTTGATAATGATGAAATAACATATTCATTCCGCCCACAAATTCAAGTGTGGAGCACAGAAACCAGTCACGTATAGAATGATCATTGATCTTGTCTTCCATGTACAGTGACTTGAAATCAACCAAGTCACACATGATCACCACCCAATCCCGTTTTAAGCAATAATATTAAGCCATAAATTAGTTCAATTATTTTCAGGGATGGAGCAGTAGTGAACACACAGTTCAAAGAAATGTTGATGAATCTAAAACTATGTTGTTGAAATCAACTTTTTGTAGGGCATTTATACAGAGTACTTGAATGAACTAAAATAATTTTGGTGACTGGAGGGTATTGCTCCAGGAGTAGACAACTTAACACTGTAAATAGAGTACCTTTTAAATACATCTAGTGTTAGCATTACTTTCATAAATATCCTTCAAAGGCACTTTAATAATATAGGTGATCTGTAAGATCCTCCTCAAATACACCTGGGATTCAAATCCTCACCCAACTGATCCTAGCAGGTAAGGGACATAACTCTGTATACCATGTTGTGCTTTTGCCAATGGGTGGGGGCTTTCAATTTCTTTGGAGTCCCCCCTAAAGTAGATATTCTAGCTGCAAGTTATATCAATGATACTGCAGTACGTGTATTAAAGAATTCAACACATACACATTTCTTCATGGCATATGTACACTTATATTCCATTAACTTTGGTGGAAACTTTTACCTTTTAAGACATTTCATGATTTTTCAACATTTAATAGGGAATTTTTCATATGATAACCAAAACATACAAACATATTAGAACTTTTTGGATAACAGCCAGTCTAGGTACCAAAAAATGATTCAAAATACTTTTTGTTCTTATGATTTGAGTGCCTTAAATAGGTCGGTGCATTGATCCTGGGTTGAGCTTGAATATTTTATGGTAGCTTCATAACCGCAAGGGAGATAACAAGGCTTGTCTTACCTCAATAAATATCACAACGGAGTCATCTCCACACAGAGATGGATTTCAGATATTCAGTTCTGTACACATTGAAAATAGATTATGAGAAACATCAAATATTCATAGATTATTATATAATATTCATTTATGTAAATTTTATTTGCTAAATATTTAATATTGCACTGTCAATTAATTCTATTCCTAAACCGACCCTTTTAAGCCACCAAGATATATAATAAATTAATAGATCTACACAGTTTTTCAGTCTTTGAATAATTCCTGAAAACTAAAGTGAGAATGTAAGTATAGTATTAAAATACTGTAATGCATCTCTTATCAATCATATCATATCATATTTGCAAATGAAATACGAAGATTTCCCTTGATATTTTAGCATAGTATCGCTGTAAAAATTTAAAAGCATTCCACATTCATGCACATTTTTTAAAGTTACAGGAGTGGTAGCACCTAAGTAGTGATGAGTTACCTCCCTTCACATACTCACAAATCAATATGGCGGAAAGCTTCGACTTCCGTAAGAAACGAAATGAGAAAAGATCGTGACAAAGAAGGATTTAAACAATTATGGCTGCTCATCTGACAGAGCGAAAATTCAAAAACTTCAAAGAGGCTCTCCGAAATCGAGGAGATGCTGCGAAGATTCGGGAAAGTGTGTCTGCCGCCCTCAGAGAGAGTGCCTTTCAGGTGCGTGTATTCTGTTTCTATGTTTATTTTCAGACGATCTGTCAAGTCAAGGCTACATGTATAAATGATCTTCACGTTGGATAAATATAGATGATAGTCACTGTGTTTGTTTTGTCAAATACGTATAGTTGTTCCTTGTAAGGTGTGAATCGTCGAAATCATATTGACATGTCTTATATTTGTGACCGCCGTCAAAATGGGCGTTCACCTATTTCAACACATGGTATTCAGGCACGGTAATCTCGTCCCAGATACTCGTCTCTTGTCAATGTTTATCGATTTGACCGAATCTCTGTTCATTTAATATAAGACGTCGTTTGAATGGACCAAGTATGTGAACTAAGAATACGATTATGAGTGTGACATAACTCTATATTCAACAGTAACCTGATGCTGATGAATAAAAACAGTAAACTAAACCGTGACAGTTCTTTTTCTCCAACGAACAATGAGAATGTGTCTCTCAGATTTGTGATTCCGTGTATGAATAGAACCAGGTTTATAAAAAACGTATTTTAATGTTGGTTTATTTAATTAGAAAGAGGTCATTCACAGGCTTTAATTAAACTAAGGAAGAAAATGGCATAATTGTTGGAACCTTACAGAAAAATGTTCGTCATTTAATTTTAATGTTTGTATGACCTATTTCTTATGATATTGGAGTTTTGATCAAGTATATTTAAACAAAATTTTAATAGAAATAACATCCCTGTTCAGTTTACAGTTATGCTGAATGATTATTAACAATTTCTACAGCCTACTATCACTGTATCAGATGTTCAAAACTGGCATTTCACGTTTGTGATTTTTTTTATGCAGAAGCAACATCTGCATGGATTTAGATTAAAATGGCATTGATTTCTAGAAAGTCTTCGTTAAGACTGTAAATTGGCATAATTGATAATGCTGCCTCCTTCCAAAGACAGTGCGGCAATTGTTAAATTGACCCACTTAATGAAGTGAGTCATACTCCATTGTAATGAAGCTGAGGAGTTTGACAAACAATTAACAATACGAAAGACACTTGAGTTGTCACATGGCTACTACAGTACAATAGTTACGTCTTTTTATACCCATTTCTTTATAATGTTCCTTATGTATACAAGGTTCCCAAAATAAACTAAATATTGCCATTTTGTTATTTAAATAGTTAAGGCCTTTGCCCTAACTAATGACCAACGACAGGTGTAATTTTAGAACTGTAACTTCATGCATGTCTTTTATGACAAATATTTATCTGGAGTTAATGAAGCTAAATAAATATGCTTTGTTGAAGTTTCTTCCCTTTTTTGTCATGAATAAATACATTATTTGAAAACAATTCGGAAATGTGTAGAAAATGTGAAAAGTTTATGGGCAAATATTCTGACAAACTTCATTTAGAATGACAATCATCTATAGGTTTCTAATGCTTGTCATTGTTTACTGAATCTTCATGTTGTATTTAAGTGAGTGAGTGAGTATAGTTTTACCCCCCTTTTAGCAATATTCCAGCTATATCATGGCACAGGACACCAGAAATGGTCTGCACATATTGTACCTATATTGGGAATTGAACCCCAGTCTTTGGTGTGAAAATCCTTTGATGTCCACCATCCCATCTGTTGAAATGGTAGATCTGGGTTCTTAATGTTGAAATGGTAGACTTTGGGACTTCATTTTGAAGTGGTTAATCTGGGGACTTGATGTTGAAATGGTATATTTTGGGACTTAATGTTGAAATGGTAGATCTGAGAACTTCATGTTGAAATGGTAGATCTGAGGACTTAGTGTTGAAATGGTAGATCTGAGGACTTAGTGTTGAAATGGTAAATCTGAGGACTTAGTGTTGAAAAGGTAGATCTGAGGACTTAGTGTTGAAATGGTAGATCTGAGGACTTAGTGTTGAAATGGTAGATCTGAGGACTTAGTGTTGAAATGGTAGATCTGAGGACTTAGTGTTGAAATGGTAGATCTGAAGACTCCATGGAGCCAAAATTCCAATGCTGATGCAATGTAGTACCAGCCTGACCTGGCATCAGGATGATGGACCAATCAATACATGCAGTAAATCCAGACAATATTACTGCTGCAGGGAGATAATTTGTGTGTTTACCGGTTCACTTACCGACCGCAAAACATTGCGACATCATCATTATCATGGCACACTCCCAATCCTCATGTTATTCTCATGCTTGACATCACTAGCGCTAATACATCCTTGTTTGGTTTACATCCTCTTACATATGCTACTTCTGCAACATTTGTGAAATACCGTAATGGTTGTAATTCGTGTTATGCTAGTGGGGGGTAACCAAACAAAGATCTATACCGGCTGTATCACAGTCTGGTGTTCGGTTGTGAGCTTGTAGCAGATGTTGGTAAACAAAATTCCAAAATTGGAATATGACATTGCCAAATTCAACATGTTCATATTTTAGCAGATTATTTGATATTTGATTATGTTATGGATTTGCAAATGTGACTTAGTTTCCTTTGTATACTGTTACGATCATAAGTGGTATAAGTATAATCAGATTACATCCGGATGTTTGTACCTTTGAACCTTATGTATACTCAGTTTTATCCATATTTCCACTAAGGAACTAAGTTTAAGATCCAAGATATATCCCTGCCAAGATTTTTACAACTTATTCTACCTGGGCATCCAACTTCCACTAAGTTCCCGGATTGTTTCATTCTTATCCACTGTAGAATGTAATACTTATTGCAGAGCACAGATCATTATCCAGGTTTTCTTCTCATTATTACTTGTAATGTAACATATGTATGTAATGTAACATTTGTATCATGATGCAAAGGGTTCCCAATTGCGCAGATCGATGCTCATGCTGTTGATCACTGGATTGTCTGGTCCAGACTTGATTATTTACAGACCGCCGCCATATAGCTGGAATATTGCTGAGTGCGGCGTAAAACTAAACTCACTCACTCACTCACTCATGATGCAAAGGGTGTGAAATATTTTAAGCATCATGTACCTTATATCAGGAAAAAGTGCTGTTTCGCTGTATTGTCACACCACTATGGGGTATATTTGTTTGTATAGGATGCCAATTCCTGTGTATTCTTTATTCCACAGAGTTTGAAATTGAGAGGTCCTCGAATCCTTGAGATGATATCCTGTGGTGCATGTACAAGGACCCACTGAATCTTTCACTTTTTTTACATTATGGCTGTGACAAGGATGCTTAGTTCTAAACACTGTTCCCCTTGAATTATCTTGGAACACAGGAAACTATTATCATGTATGGCTGAATGAGGACAGTGAAAGGACTTGAGGTGGTAGTTTGTATGTATCTTTCAGTGTTCACGAATGGTGTTTTAAAGTAACAGGACATTGGGTCCTGTAAGTTTCAGATGTCTGTCTGACCCATTCAAAATTCACAGGACCCATAGAATAAAATTAAACACACATTTCAGATTTAACATTTCTCATAATTGGCATTGAAATTATTAACAAACATAAGATTTATAAATGGCAAATAAGTGTCACATGTCACAACTTCAGTCAAAGTCATTGTGAAACATACAGTCAGACACTGGGGCCGGCGGGTTGTAGACTTCTATCGGACCGTTGGCGAATCTGCCGGATTTGTCAGAGGGTCAGACGCTATTCGTGAACACTGATCTTTGCATGCAATTGGAGTTTTTGAGGACTTCCACTTTTATATATTAATTGGTCCCTTTACACCATGCATGTTTTTTGTATTCTTTGTCCTCAGAGTTTGGGGTCCTGGGGTCTATAAGCAAGTTGAGTTCTCTTAATGTGATTCTTGTACCTAATGGCCCTAAAATATTTAGGATCTATTGACTTTCTTGCATAATTTCATACACAATTCTCACGTCTAATATCTCTGCATTTTGACGAATTCATCCCTAAATTGCACTTTCACTTTTGCATGTAATGCTAAAAGTAAATTGTCTTGTATGATCCATTAAAACGTATGGACAAATGTACGAGGTTACCATGGCAACCTTGTGACAGGTTTCATGCTCCGGCAGTCAGTACCATTCTTTGATCATGTCCGGAACATAAACATACTTGTTGTGTTATATCCCATTTGAAATGTGTTGATAATTGTTTGCAGTGAGCTCACTTTGATTTGTGTTGTCACTTCGTTCTTTGATCTATTTCATTCCGCCTAAGGCTGTGGTCATCTTCCAGCCATCTTGTTAATCTCCCCTGGCCACACATCACAGCACACTGTGAGTCACATGGCATATGGTGAGGTCAGAGGTCACCCGCACATTCAATTAATGAGCTGAATCTCACACACTGTAATCTGAGACGGATCCTATAAACATGATCAATATTGACATTGTGCATATTATCATGATTATTGTTTGATATGAACATTTGCTTTTCTATAAAAGTCATTAACATGATTAACATTAACCATTATTATGTCTTTGATGATATGGACAAGATTAGACTTTGTCAGAAGTATTTCAATAGGTTAATAGGTTGATAATGATGATTAAAATGAAGAATGGGGACGAAACAAATTTTCCTTGAAGTTTTCAGCCAAATATTTGAATTAAGGACTCCCCAATCATCATGAACGTGCAGTTTTTTTATTTTGAAGTTATGCTGAAAATGCCTTGACTTGTAAGCTTATGTTAATGCTAAATACATCAAGATGTTTTTAACTTGAAACATCTTGCAACTTTTGTATGTTTCAGTCTTTCGCTGCTGTTTTATCACATTTTCCTTTTCACATCTATTGAATTTGCTAAATTGAATTTCAATATTATTCTTTGATCAAATGCATATTCAATGCAAATTCAGGTAATCTAATAACTGAAGATTTGTATCCCATCTTCACTTGTATTGTAGTTGACTTGAGGGAGGTATTAGTAATTGCCTCTCTTGTTGTCAGTCTCAGCCATCAAATCAGTTAGAGTTACAGGGGATGCACATGCTGCTCCCTTGAGAGTCACTGTGACCAGTCCTGTCTGTCAGTCTCAGACTCACACGGGGGCCGTCCCAAAAACTGTTCAAGGCAATTGCCAGTATGGATTTTTCACAGATAAAAAGGCAAAGGATTTGGCTGTTGCAAGTTTCTGGTAGTATATCATTTGGATCATACAGCTGTCTGGCAGTTTTGTCATAACAGAGATTATGATAAGATTAAATTAAGTTTTGCTACTGAGATGGTCCAGTAAATGATTAATATTTAAAGGGAAAGAGTTGGGCATTTGGAATCCAAGAAAAACTCTGGAACAATTAGGAAAAGGAAATCCAATATTGCAGGAAACATATTTCCTTTAGCAGCACTCGAAAGTTACGTACATTAATCACCACTCTCAAGTTAGGCTTGTTTAGAACATTTCAAGGGTTTCCTCAAGGTAAAGATCTTCAGCAAATATCCATGTGCAGTATTAAATAACCAAGGCCTTGCTCCAAGGCTGCTGTGAATAATATATCCATGAAAGTACAGTCATTCTGTCTTATTATAGGCTATAGTAGATGAGGGACAGTAAATATAATGATGCCAGTCTTTATTACAGAATACTTGTTCTTATAATCTAGGACTAGGGCTTGCTAAAAGATCGATAATCTGAAAAATTGTTGTTTGGACGAGTGAGTGAGTTTAGTTTTACGCCACACTCAGCAATATTCCAGCTATATGGTGGCTTGTTTGGAAGAGTTAGTAATGATTATCAATGAAAATTGTGTCATTGATAATATCAATACATAAACTATTCCTGTGAAATACCATTTTAAGTTACTCAGACAATGCACCGTTTTAAGTTACTAACATAATGCCCCGTTTTAAGTTACTCAGACAATGCACCGTTTTAAGTTTCTCACACAATGCACAAAGTTACACCCTTAAACTATAGACACAGTTTTGTTAGGAATCCATGCATTAATATCTCACCACTCGCCATTGATGTGAAATATGTTGCAATCTTTCCGACTCTTTTAGCATTTTTTGTCAGAGTTACTTCTCCAATATTAATCTATAATAGATCAATGTTTAGTTAAAGATTATCTGTCTCCATGATCTATATTGATAGCCAGGCCTACTAATCACTGTTGCCTTAGAGACTGATCTATATTGATAGCCAGGCCTACTAGTCACTGTTGCCTTAGAGACTGGTGCAAGTCTAGAGGCTATGGTGGATTCAGTTTGTTGAAAACTAAGCCGATTTGCTGGAGAGTCCCAGTAGTGGTAACAATGTGTAATGTTATTATTAATTCATTGTATGGAAGTGTTGGGTGGCATTACGGCTGTGCCATCGTGGGTGCAATGTGTGGCGGGTCCAGGGAGTGTTTCGCTGGAGGTTTCTCACTGTTTACAGCTGGGGATCTCCACAATCTGTCTTTGAAGTGTACCATAGTTTACCGTATTTCATCCTTAGGTTCCGACCTCTGTTGTCTGAAGTGTACCATAGTTTACCGTATTTCATCCAAGATTCAGACTTTGGTTGTCTGAAGTGTACCATAGTTTACCGTATTTCATCCAAGATTCAGACTTCGATTGTCTGAAGTGTACCATAGTTTACCGTATTTCATCCAAGGTTTGGACCTGTTGTCTGAAGGATAGATCTGAGCATCTGTTGAAGTAGAGGGGAAGTTTACTTGTTTGGTCCTTGGCTGCAGTGTACGAAAAGATGACAAGATGGTACTTGTTGTTACCCTGGCTGGTGGTGGAGACTGAACATTAACCATGTTAACTGGTTGGCTTGGAATCAGTATATTGAGGGCACTTGCACACTGATGTCTGTTTATCAGTTCAAACATTGGAAATATTTCTATAGATTTATGTGTTGTAAGTGAAATGTGAGTGTCAAGGTTTCTTGTCCTCATAAGATGCTAAAATAGAGTTGAGAATATCAGGCAGTCTGTACATTTTACTGCAGTATACTACATTTGTAAAGAACTTGGTTTTATGAATTGACACCTATGATGAACTGTTTTTTTGTCCTGGCCTTTTTCTGTATATTTCAGTAAAAGTGCATATAGCGAACTAAGATTAATGGTCTCATGGAATTCATAATGGCTGTAGTTTACTGTACAGTTATGATTGTTGAGGGGCGGTAGGGTAGCCTAATGGTTAAAGCGTTGGCTCGTCACGCCAAAGACCCGGGTTCAAATCCCCACATGGGTACAATGTGTGAAGCCCATTTCTGGTGTCCTCCGCCGTGATGTTGCTGGAATATTGCTAAAAGCGGCGTAAAACCAAACTCAGTCAGTCAGTATGATTGTTGAAGCAAAAGAAAGGTCCATTCTTAATTTTTAATCTAGATTTAGATAATATGCATTTGCCATTATGATAGGGCCAACTCCCAAGAATCAATCAACATCCTATAGATTGAACCATTGTAAGACCCTGCCTATTAAAGACAAATTCCTTGAGTCCTATTATTGAGCATTCAAAGGAAGATATTGGCACTGTGTTCAAAGTTAAAACAGGTCCTCAGGGTCTTTGAAGTTTGCTCCTATGGTATTTGAATCCAAGGACCCCACAAATCTTTAACTTTATCAACAGGAAGGAACATTTGATTATGTCCTTTATTTCAAAATCTGTGAAGCCATGTCAATGTGTTGAGCCCTGTAAATAGTGTAATGAGTTGTTGAACGAACTCGTGTCCAGTAGCTCACACCAGTGTTTCCGTGGTAGATGAGCTGACTGCGCGGAGCTGCTGTGGTTGATGTGGTCGGTGATACCACCAGGCTGGGATTGAACGAACTCGTGTCCAGTAGCTCACACCAGTGTTTCCGTGGTAAATGAGCTGACTGCGCGGAGCTGCTGTGGTTGATGTGGTCGGTGATACCACCAGGCTGGGATTGGATGGCTCATCCAGCTTTAGCTTCCGAGTGCAATGAACACGGAAGCTTCATTAGTGGCACAGCTAGTGAGAAACTTAATGAACATAAAGTAGCTGTCAGGATGTAGTTTTTTTAGATATTAGATAGATTTAGGGACGAATTGACTGGGAAAAAAATCATTTTGGTCCTTAACAGTTTCATTTGTATCATGTAAATGTTTGGTGGATTTTAGACTTGACTGAAAAGATCGATAATCGGAAATATCATTGATATAAAAATTATTAATGACTATCGATATGAAAATTGTGTCATTGATGATATCATACAAAAAACTGTTGTGAAAAAATATTTTTTAATTTGCTCAAACAATACACAAAGTTAGGTCTTTTTGTCAGATTAAGACAATTAAGTCCAGGGCCTAGATTTTCGAAGCTCTCTTAGCGCTAAGATAGTCGTAAGTTAATGTTAATGTATGGCACTTACGACTATCTTAGCGCTAAGAGTAAGAGAGCTTCGAAAATCTAGGCCCAGGCTTTTAGAGGCCACTAAGTCAGTACTGTACAAGGAAGCCTCATGTTAGTATGTCTAACAGTCCCTGAACCGAGTGTTTACAAATGGTGTTTCAAAGTAACAGGGCATTGGGTCCTGTAAATTTCAGGTGTCTGTCTGACCCATTGAAAATTCACAGAACCCACAGAATAACATTAAACACACATTTCAGATTTAACATTTCTTATAATTGGCATTGAAATTATTAACAAACATAAAATTTATTAACAGCAAACAAGTGTGACATGTCACATATAACAACTTCAGTCAAAGTCATTGTGAAATACACAGTCAGACACCGGGGCCGGCGGGTTGTACACTTCCATCAGACCGTCTGCAAATCTGCCGGATTTGTCCTAGGGTCTGACACTATTCGTGAACACTTATAAATGGGTACTTGTCAGGATCTTTAAACCTATTTGATGATGTCAAATTTTGTAATGGCCACTAGGCCGCCTCCATGGTGTAGTGGTTAGAGCGTCCGTCCGGAGAGTGAAAGGTCGCGGGTTCGACCCCCGGCCGCGTCATACCAAAAGACGTTAAAATATGGTACTTGTTGGTCCCTGCCTGGCGTTCGGCATTAATGGATACAACAAGGACTGGTCGGCTCGGAGTCAGTATAATGTGTCTGAGTGGGGTATTCATGCTTCACTGCGGCATGGTATCTCAGTGGGCTAGCACTATAAAACCAGCTTCAATCTGGGCTAGTACAAGCAGCCGCACATACACATGCACACGCATGCACGTCGTCATACGAGCGAAATATTCTCAAGCACGACGTTAAACCCAATTTCACCTCACCTCACCTTGTAATGGCCACTAAATCAGTACTGTACGAGCCTCATGTCAGTCTGTCTAACAGTCCCCGAACCACATTATTTCCCCTACTGCCCAGCCCTCCCTGCAATGCTAAAGCTCTAAATGAAGCAAGTCTAGATTTCCTCAGGTTCTGAATCTCCCCATCTCACTGGGGCTCCTTTTCAATATGAAAGGAATTGTTTGTTTCTATCAAAATTATATATATTCAGAGACTAAGCGTTAAGTCTAGCCTCATGTTTGTAAGTAACATTTTGCTTTCCAGAGTTGTATCTGTAAAGTATAATTCTGTTGAAAGCCTTATATAGCATTAGGTGCCATGCAAAATAGGTGTAAATAATAATCCTTGGCGTTTCGTGACTACAAGGAAACAGAATAAGCTATTGTGTCTCCTTGTAAGCTGTGTCGTGTGCTTGCGTGTTATATCGCGCCTTCATCAGTGTTCATGCCTCAGCGACTGTCTGGTATTTCAATATATGAGTGTCAAGTTCTGTTGCATAACATTTGGTAATATGACTTGACTTTTGAACTGGCGGTAGTCTGGAGGGGCTATATTTGTCAAGCCAAGTCACAGTTATGCTTAAGCAGAACAGTTTACTGGGAGATGAGATAATGTTGTCATGTGTGTACTTGGTTCAGACCACTTACAGTTACATCTGGTTAAAGGGGGACTGTATTCCATGGTCTGGTGCACATCTCCCAGTAGTTGTAGATACTGGGATATGGTGGCATGTGGTCATGTGCACAACGCACATATCACAAATTACGTGAGTTTCCCCGGGGGCCCCTGGTGCTGCCCCACACTGAAGCACATGGAGTGCATGTGGTGTCTCCTTGAGCAGGAGACTTTGTTTGAGTTAAGCCAGTTGGTACACTATAGGATGAGATGGTAATGTGACTGTTAACCTAGCCCCTGACAAGGCACATTGGTTGTATACTCCCCAGGAAGCTGAGAATGAGAATCAAATGCCCATTGATCCATTGACCGGGGAAATCATGTTTATGTTCTGACCAAGCACCAAGTGTATGGAAGCTAGCACAATTATAGTAATATTTGTGTTATTAGAAAATTTCACCATATATATACTATTACTAGAGGTGTCAAATAACTCTTTGAATGTTTCTGACACAGAGGCTTGCCAGGGTGTTTAAATATTCATTGATCACTGTTGAGGAGTGTTGATATATTTGATATCGGGAAAGGGTAAGATTAAAGTTAGCATCCAAAATCATTCTTATAAATTTGTAATTGTAATAGACAGCCTCGGTAGTAAACGATCAGGGCTTCGGTTTTCCCGCACGTTCTGGGGATCGTTTTATAACAGTAGCAGAGATATTAGTTATATCATCATGGGATAAATAACACTATGATGGTAATGGGTAGTCATTGTGGACATACAAATCCCTGCATAACCGAGGATGAGGAGGTGAGGTGACATGGGGTTTAACGTCGTGCTTGAGAATATTTCGCTCATATGACGACGTGCATGCGTGTGTATGTGTAGGTGTGGCTGCTTGTACTAGCCCAGACTGAAGCTGGTTTTATAGTGCTAGCCCACTGAGATACCATGCCACAGTGAAGCATGAATACCCCACTCAGACACATTATACTGACTCCGAGCCGATCAGTCCTTGTTCTACCCATTAATGCCTAGCGCCAGGCAGGGACCAACAAGTACCATATTTTAACGTCTTTTGGTATGACGCGGTCGGGGATCGAACCCGCAACCTTCCACTCCCCGGGCGGACGCTCTAACCACTACACCACGGATCGAGGATGAGGACATTACATTGATTTGCTGGAGACGAACAGCATCAGGAAATCTAATGAACATTTCCTGTTTTTATATGATTTATATCACTTGTACTGAGTCTGCCTCCTGGACGCACAAGGCCATGTTGTTGCCAGACTCTAGAAGTGCATCATTTGAGTTGTTACCTGAACCACAGTGTCAGACTTGTGACATTCGTTGTGCATTAGTCAACGTTTGTTTACTCCTGGAAGCTTACCAAGAATATAAAACAAGAATCGGCCTTATTCCACTGCCAATCTTTTGAGTGCTTTAGAATTTCTGCTTACTCCGAATCACCCCACAAAATCGGGAAGGGTTGCGTGTAAAGGAAATAAGATACGAATCATTCTAAATTGTTTTCTCTCTTTTCTTGATCACTTTGCTAACAAATTCTTTGGCAAGGAGTTATGTGAAGCAAGAATTGGCCTTATTTCACTGCCATTCTTTTGAGTGCTTTAGAATTACTGCTTACTCCGAATCAACCAGAAAGTTTAGGGAAAAGTTTTCTAGAAAGGAAATAAGATACGAATCATTCTAAATTGTTTTCTCTCTTTTCTTGATCACTTTGCTAACAAATTCTTTGGCTAGGAGTTATGTGAAGCAAGAATCGGCCTTATTCCACTGCCATTCTTTTGAGTGTTTCAGTATTGCTGCTTACTCCAAATCAACCCCCAAACCGGATAAAAGGTTTCCTACAAATTATTTGTAATTGTTTTCTCTCTAGTCTTGCTCACTTTGCTAACAAATTTTTGGCTGGGAATTAAGTGAAACATTAATGAAAAATGTTGTCTGCACTTGAAGCGTGACATAAGAGCCTAAGTTATTCGTCAATGGTAGCCATGACAACTTGATTATGGTTAGGAATTGCTTTCAGAGACATTGCCGTAATGTCCAAGGGCCGAGTGCTTACATTATGCCTTGGGTTAGGGGCAAGCATTTACATGATTAATAACTGGAATTATGGCTCTTGTAACAGGGGAAGCTTGACCAGCTTGACAGTCTCAGCATATTTGATCCAAGTCTTTCTGAATATCATCATATTTGTTAAATTTATGATATTATGTTGCATTTTATATTTATGATGTTATTATATTACATGTCAACAATAATCCTGATCACACAGAGACAGGGACCCTGATGGCAGGATCTAGAATTGCATAGGAAATGGCAAGCAGATCGTCCAGCACAGATTGTAATGACTGTTGCCAGTACGACCAGCTACTACATTTAATCACAATAGTTCAACCTATTTATCATAATACATGTACTAACATGATACTGGTAATAAACGTCCCAGGCACTCAGAAATATGACACGGTGGGGCATTTATAAAAACGCTACCAAATTAGGGCTGCAACAAATACACTATGTGGCGAATATGATACGTATCATGAATATTGGGTAACGAATACATATAATTATTCACGAATACAATATTGTAGTTTAGTGATTGATGTACAATATGGAACGCAATAACCAGTGATCTCATGACACTCAAATTTGGTATGTAATAGTTATAGTCGACAGTACCATGTTCGGCCTTGGCAAACTAATATGACGTGTGCTACAGCAAGGTTAGTACATATTCCATTCTTGCATATGAAACTTTCGAAAAGTACACAAGGGTTCAAGTAAAACATGCTCCCTTAAAAAAATCGTAAATATTCGGTTCTGGTGACCACAATAACGAATGTTATATTTGTGCTGGCCCGGATGGGACTCAACCCAAAAAGTACTAGAATCTGTACTTTACTAAGAAAGTGTAATCCCAAATATAAAATTGACCACTTTCTAAAATGGCATTGTGTATTTCACACAAATAATGAATTGAATTCATGAAGGGCCACGGTTAGATTCACTGAATATGCGAATGAATCGTTACAGCCTTATACCAAATGTAATTTGTTTTGAGAGATCAAGTCTTACAGAACAGAATTTGTTTAAAGACAACGAAACTGAAACAGTTTTGATAATAGTAACTAGGCAACATATGTTATATTTAGGGTTATACTTTCTCAGTAAAGTACAGATTCTAGTACTTGTCTTAGGTTGAGTCCCATCTGGGATTCGAACACACACTGAAGTACGAGAATCGGTACTTTACTGAGTAAGTGTAATCCCAAACATTACATGTTACATTTGATGCGTTATATTTTACTCACTCACTCAAATTACAGTGGAAGCCCTCTAAACCGGCATTCGTTGGTACCGGCACAAAATGCCGGTATAGAGGGCGTGCCGGTCCAGAGGGAGGTTTATGATAATAAATTAGCTTCTACCGGGAGGAAATTCTAGTGCCGATATTGAGAGCATGCCGGATTGGAGGGCTGCCGGTTTAGAGGGCTTCCACTGTACACCCACACATTCATTCACTGGTATTGAAGTTGATCAGAGGTGCTTAGCGGTGCAGAGCACTTATTAGATCAAATACTGTACTAGGAGAAGGACTTCACTGTATCATATCACAGTAACTGTGATATGCGGAAGTGACTATTTGTGGTTTACCATGTTTACACAATGTTATCTACATGTTGTCACAGACATACCAGGGTCCCAGGCGACAGAGTATTCACTCCCAGGTTATGACTCACGATGGATGTAGCTAACAAATCATAGTTTCTATTTACTGTTCAATATATTCAAGTCCAGTCTATTATGAAGTTTGGACCTATGTGGAGGCACTTTTAACAAAACACCTGTTTTAGGTGACTTCCAGTTTGTGTCTGTTAAGTTACATCAAGTAAAGTTACATCAATAAAGTTACATCAAGTAAACTTACATCAATAAGTTACATCAAGTAAAGTTACATCAAGTAAAGTTACATCAATAAAGTTACATCAAGTAAAGTTACATCAAGTAAAGTTACATCAATAAAGTTACATCAAGTGAAGTTACATCAAGTAAAGTTACGTCAAGTAACGTTACATCAAGTAAAGTTACAGCAATAAAGTTACATCAAGTAAACTTACATCAATAAGTTACATCAAGTAAAGTTACATCAAGTAAAGTTACATCAAGTAAAGTTACATCAATAAAGTTACATCAAGTAAAGTTACATCAAGTAAAGTTACATCAAGTAAAGTTACATCAAGTAAAGTTACATCAATAAAGTTACATCAAGTAAAGTTACATCAAGTAAAGTTACATCAATAAAGTTACATCAAGTAAAGTTACATCAAGTAAAGTTACATCAAGTAAAGTTACATCAAGTAAAGTTACATCAATAAAGTTACATCAAGTAAAGTTACATCAAGTAAAGTTACATCAAGTAAAAGTTACAAAAGTTACATCAAGTGAAGTTACATCAAATAAAGTTACATCAACTTACATCAATAAGTTACATCAAGTTACAAAGTTACATCAAGTAAAGTTAAAGTTACATCAAGTAAAGTTACATCAAGTAAAGTTACATCAATAAAGTTACATCAAGTGAAGTTAATAAAGTTACATCAAGTAAAGTTACATCAAGTAAAGTTACATCAATAAAGTTACATCAAGTAAAGTTACATCAAGTAAAGTTACATCAAATATCAAGTTACATCAAGTAAAGTTACATCAAGTAAAGTTACATCAAGTAAAGTTACATCAAGAAAAGTTACATCAATAAAGTTACATCAAGTCAAAGTTACATCAATTAAAGTTAATCAAGAAAAGTTACATCAAGTAAAAGTTACATCAATAAAGTTACATCAAGTAAAGTTACATCAAGTAAAGTTACATCAATAAAGTTACATCAAGTAAAGTTACATCAAGTAAAGTTACATCAAGTAAAGTTACATCAAGTAAAGTTACATCAAAAGAAGTTACATCAAGTAAAGTTACATCAAGTAAAGTTACATCAAGTAAAGTTACATCAAGTAAAGTTACATCAAGTAAAGTTACATCAAGTAAAGTTACATCAATAAAGTTACATCAAGTGAAGTTACATCAAGTAAAGTTACATCAATAAAGTTACATCAAGTGAAGTTACATCAAGTAAAGTTACATCAAGTAAAGTTACATCAAGTAAAGTTACATCAATAAAGTTACATCAAGTAAAGTTACATCAAGTAAAGTTACATCAAGTAAAGTTACATCAAGTAAAGTTACATCAATAAAGTTACATCAAGTAAAGTTACATCAAGTAAAGTTACATCAAGTAAAGTTACATCAATAAAGTTACATCAAGTGAAGTTACATCAAGTAAAGTTACATCAAGTAAAGTTACATCAAGTGAAGTTACATCAAGTAAAGTTACATCAAGTAAAGTTACATCAAGTAAAGTTACATCAATCAATAAAGTTACATCAAGTGAAGTTACATCAAGTAAAGTTACATCAATAAAGTTACATCAAGTAAAGTTACATCAATAAAGTTACATCAAGTAAAGTTACATCAAGTAAAGTTACATCAAGTAAAGTTACATCAATAAAGTTACATCAAGTAAAGTTACATCAAGTTAAGTTACATCAAGTAAAGTTACATCAATAAAGTTACATCAAGTGAAGTTACATCAAGTAAAGTTACATCAATAAAGTTACATCAAGTGAAGTTACATCAAGTAAAGTTACATCAATAAAGTTACATCAAGTAAAGTTACATCAAGTAAAGTTACATCAAATAAAGTTACATCAAGTGTAGTTACATCAAGTAAAGTTACATCAAGTAAAGTTACATCAATAAAGTTACATCAAGTGAAGTTACATCAAGTAAAGTTACATCAAGTAAAGTTACATCAAGTAAAGTTACATCAAGTAACATCTCAAATATCCTCACAACAGCAATGTATAATTAACACATAAGACGTAGAACATGTTACGGCAGAGCTCATGTTTGTCAGGTACACCTACTTCACTGAGTCTCCCTTTAAGTTTAAATAGACTTTTTTTATTTCTATCTAATGTGGGTAAGTTAAGAAGGATGTATTGTGCAATTACCGAGAATGTTTCTAAACATACTGACACATATGTTGTGACGTTTAGACATTTCTTATGTAAATTTCTACGCAGGCAATTCAGATATTTTTTGGTAATGGTGATTTATTTGGCATGTTCTATGGAAATGTTTTATCTTGAGTTCTGTCGCAGCTTTGAAAGTTGATTACATTGTGAATGAATGGTAACAATGTGTGTATTGGGGGGTTCTCTTTGTACTCACATGGGTACAATGAGTGAAGCCCATTTCTGGTGTCCCCCATCGTGATATTGCTGGAATATTGCTAAAAGTGGCGTAAAACCAAACTCAGTCAGTCAGTCAGTCAGTCAGTCAGTCAGTCTCTTTGTACTAACGTTGTGTATCTATCGTACACTGTCTAAATGAAGCAAGGAAGTTTACTGTTTTACATTTTTGGTTAGTTTTTCTATTGAGTTCCAATATGTGGAACAATTAAAGCTTTGAAAAGCATTCAGAATTACTGCCTTCAACTCGTTCAAAGGGTGTCGCAGATTGGAAATCTCAGTTATGACGTATCGTTTGAAAAGAAGATAATACATCAATGTATTGATTGATAACAGCATTAGTTTATGTGTAAGATAAACTTATGTTGACCCTAGTGAAGTATTGACTAGTATTGATAAAATTTGATATTCATTGATTTGTGTCAGTGAAGTATTGAAATTACAAATTTATCAACAGGGCTCCAGATAAGGGCCGTATCGGCGTATGTACGGATATAAAATGTGCACGATACGGTAGGAATAATTTAGAAAACGTAGCAGATACGTACCACAGCAATGGTGTATGGTCTTAGAATCATATTTATCTGAAAAAAAAGTATTGTTTTATAGTTTATTGACCTGTTTACACAAGAGTACCAATGTTGTGGTGCATATATGAAACGAAACACAAGATTAGTGATACTCCATTAAATTCCTTTAAGTACTCTAAGTGTACTCTTAAGATTTTCCAGTACTCCTCCATTGAAACAGTAAGGAGTACATACTCCTGATGTTAAAAATTTATCTGGAGCCCTGTATCAATATACCATGACAGGGAGATACAATGACATCCCCAGCTCTCAACTCCTGCATTATTGTGTGTGACGTTGAGTGATTCAGTGAGGAGCAGTCAACATCCCTGCATGTACATCTATACATCACATCCTTGATCTAGTATCACACACAGCCAATCAGATAAATCATCAGTCATACTGTTATGTTTGGTTTATCACCCGGAATGATATAATGTTATGTAACACGATGTAGAGGACACATTCATTCATGTCTGTAGTCGAAACAAGATTGATCTGTAGAAATCGTTGTCCATTATATAAATCGGTTTCTGTGGTGTGTCGACAAGGCATCAATCATATCAATAATTAGAACAGCACTTTTTGTGATGGAGTGATCTACATGATCCATACGAAGCTGATCTCCAGCAATTCTCAGCGTTAGATTCTGCTCAGCGAAACAAGCAGAACTAGTGTCCGCTAACGTTCAGAGTGATTTCCTATTGTAGTATTAATCAACCTGTTCCTATTAATCAGCTTGTCTGATGTCGTAAATAACCGTCATTGCCATTTGTTTGGCACTGGGCCAATAATAGTCAGCTAATCAAATGTGCTCATGAGTTGGAGAAATTTTATAATTAAAGGATGATTAGAAGTGATTGAAGATGTAAGGCTCCTGAAGAAACAAAGTCACGGTGAGATAACATGTCCAGAATATTATGATAGACAGAAGATCAACATAAATATACTATGCACACTTTGCTAAGGATCAAATCGAGGATTCAATAGAAAACTATGATGTGGGGTCAAATTTGGTTTAAATACCTAAGCTTATTGGAAGCATGGATCCTAGGTTTCAGTATATCATTGCATCTTGTGGATCCCATACCTGCTTTTGATGTTTTGTTTTTTTTGTCAATGACTCGTTCCATGATTTGCAAAATGGTTGATTGGTGCCATGAAAACCACTTTTATGGTTACTCATGTATCAAATGCATAAGGTTAGCTTAAACTGACTATTTGCCCAATGAGAGGTTACCATATTATTATTTATACAGTTTTAAATGGATACAATTTCAAATTATAAATCTGCGTTAAGTAAAGTTGTGAATTTTTGTGATCCTTAGCAAAGTGTGAGTACTATTATATAAATAAAATGGAGGCAAAAAATTACAGCATATATAACCCCAAAATATATCTCTGATTTGTTATAAAACTAGACAAGATACTTCTCGGCTTATGATTTATTTTGGTGTTAAATTATTGTCAATGTGAATGGGAAACATTAATACAGAAGTTGATTGAAATTTGTTTATCTCCTTCAAGTTCAATGCATGTTTTTAATCTGCTACCAGTGGATATGAGGCTACTTGCTGTACTGTCATATCCAGTACAGAAGCCCAGATAAGCTGCGTATCCAGGTAAAATACGCATAGAAAATTTCTAATTACGCATTGAAAAATAATTATTGCGTACCAATTGCGCATTTAAAATGTTGGATACGCAAAAAGTTTAAAACAAATGCGTACAGAATATATTTATAGAAATTGCTTGCGTAATGAAAAAGACATCGATTGCTATCAAGTTGTACTGTTAGTATAGGACAAGTGTTGTACTGTCAGTATAGGATGAGTGCTTTTTTATGAAGTCATGTCCATTATACTTAACTTGGTTTCGATTAGATAATGCAGAACATACCTGCTTAGTAAACTTACTCAATGACATAATACTTAGGTGAGTAAAATGACTGAAATACGCACATATTTGAAAGCAGTGGGTAACGGAAAATGAAATACCCGTTCAACATTCATAATACCCACTCCAAAAAATTACAGTGGGTACAGTACCCACATGAGCTAAATCTTATCTGGAGCTCTGCAGTATTTGAAAATAGTTATGAAAGTAGGTATTTAGGTATCATGTTGGCTTCTTGATACAAATACAACAGTCATGAAAGTCAAGGGGTCCATCATATTGCCTTATTCTATAATTTAAATATTGACAAATTCCTGAGATTTAACTACTATGGGACCGGTGAAGTTTGTAGGAGACGACTACGGTAACAGGATCAGGTTTTCAGGCCCGCTGATGTGGTTGACACATGGCATTTTATCCCAATTATGTAGATTTATGCTCTTGCTGTTAGTCACTGGATTGTCTGGTCCAGACTTGATTATTCACAGGCCTCCACCATATAGCTGAAATATTGCTGACTGCAGCATTAAACAACAAACTAACAAACATTATATACTATTGAAGCAAACGTCAGTGACATGAGGACCTCCGTCAAGTGTGAAGCCTGGAGATGATGATTTCAGTCACGTATGGGTGTGGCACTCATGTTGAAAGATCACATGCTGGGGAATAAAGGTCGTATTTCCCTTGAGTAGGGGTTGTTTACTGTGTTACTATGAGATAACTGTACTTCCTGGTTGGTGTAATGTACATGCCATTGTTTACACGGCTTGACGAACTGACAATATAGATCAGATAAGAACTCAGGCTACAATAAATTGGTCAATAGATTTTCATGCAAATTAAACATGTTGTTATCAGCACCCCATTGCTAGTTGGTAAAGGGGACTAAATTGGACCGTCTGTGAGTGTAATGATCCAGGTTAGAATTAATCCTTCTCAATGCATCTTTATCATAAGAGATGACTTGTGGGATCGGGAGGTCAAGCCTGCTGATTTGGTTGACACAGTTTCAAATATCAATGTCATGTTAATCACTGTATTGTCAATTCAAGTGCTTCCTTAATGTGTGGTACATGTTGTATGTTTGGCTATAGTGCCTGATATCAGGAGATTTCACTTCACAAAGCTCACTTCATGAGTAGTAGTTTCGGGTGCTTAGAATTACGACTGGCCGTTGATAGTGTTAATAAGTTGAAACTAAAAGTTTGCCCGGAAACCAGTCTGTTAAGGACTCGATGTGAAACTGACAAACAACAAGAAATGGGATGTAAATTACAATTTTATTCTAAAATTAATTAAACTTTAATGTTTGCAAATTAATACGTATCGCTGCAGTAGTATTACAGTTGCTGTACAACTTCAAAAGCAATATGATACAAAATCAGTATGATACAAAATCAGTATGATACAAAATCAGTATGATACAAAATCAGTATGATACAAAATCAGTATGATACAAAATCAGTATGATACAAAATCAGTATGATACAAAATCAGTATGATACAAAATCAGTATGATACAAAATCAGTATGATACAAAAGCAGTATGATACAAAAGCAGTATGATACTAAAGCAGTGATTATGTTTATGAATCATTCCAGCTGAGAAACAACCGTTAAATAATTATGTAGATGTCAATCCTCACCACTTGATAAATGATATTTGTAGAATGTTACCAAGTATGACCAAAGGCCTTCATGTTTTGTCTGTCTGTTGGCCTGTCTGTCTGTCTGTCTTGTCACAATATACAGGGAATAGGTCAGCTAAAACAACAAGCATTAATTCTATCCATTGTTACCTGTACTGCCAGGGATGCAATATTTTGCTTCCTTTCGCTTAGCCTAGTGGTTAAAGTGTTCACTCATCACGCCAAAGATCCGAGTTCGAGTCCCCTCATTGGTTCACAGTGTGAAGCCCATTTCTAGTGTCCCCCGTCATAATATTACTGGAATATTGCTAAAAGTGGCGTAAAACCGGACTCACTCACTCACTCCAACTACGTTATTACTGCTGTTGCTGGACTAAGGCATGTGTTCGGCAGCCTGAGGGTGTGAATGGTAATGTAATGAATTGTTTTCACCTATCTGAGGTTGACTTGAGCTCAGTGTGCGAAGAAGAGGACACTGTCATCAAATATTTAACTCCACCTGTCAATATTGGGTGAAACCGTCAGCGTGTGTATCTGCGTCATTGTGTGGATGGCAAGACACCTCTACAGTGTGAACACAGTTATATTGTCTTACATAGATGGTGATACTCTACATGGGGCACTGGTGATAGAGCTGATTCTTTCGGCAGTCATTGTGTGTATCTGTGTCATTGTGTGGATGGCAAGACACCTCTACAGTGTGAACACAGTTATGTTGTCTTACATAGATGGTGATACTCTACATGGGGCACTGGTGGTAGAGCTGATTCTTTCGGCAGTCATTGTGTGTATCTGTGCCATTGTGTGGATGGCAAGACACCTCTACAGTGTGAACACAGTTATGTTGTCTTACATAGATGGTGATACTCTACATGGGGCACTGGTGATAGAGCTGATTCTTTCGGCAGTCATTGTGTGGATGGCAAGACACCTCTACAGTGTGAACACAGTTATGTTGTCTAACCTAGATGGTGATACTCTACATGGGGCACTGGTGATAGAGCTGATTCTTTCGGCAGTCATTGTGTCTATCTGTGTCATTGTGTGGATGGCAAGACACCTCTACAGTGTGAACACAGTTGTGTTGTCTTACATAGATGGTGATACTCTACATGGGGCACTGGTGATAGAGCTGAATCTTTCGGCAGTCATTGTGTGTATCTGTGTCATTGTGTGGATGGCAAGACACCTCTACAGTGTGAACACAGTTATGTTGTCTTACATAGATGGTGATACTCTACATGGGGCACTGGTGATAGAGCTGATTCTTTCGGCAGTCATTGTGTGGATGGCAAGACACCTCTACAGTGGGAACACAGTTATGTTGTCTAACCTAGATGGTGATACTCTACATGGGGCACTGGTGATAGAGCTGAATCTTTCAGCAGTCATTGTGTGTATCTGTGTCATTGTGTGGATGGCAAGACACCTCTACAGTGTGAACACAGTTATGTTGTCTTACATAGATGGTGATACTTTACATGGGGCACTGGTGATAGAGCTGATTCTTTCGGCTGTCATTGTGTGGATGGCAAGACACCTCTACAGTGGGAACACAGTTATGTTGTCTAACCTAGATGGTGATACTCTACATGGGGCACTGGTGGTAGAGCTGAATCTTTCGGCAGTCATTGTGTGTATCTGTGTCATTGTGTGGATGGCAAGACACCTCTACAGTGGGAACACAGTTATGTTGTCTTACATAGATGGTGATACTCCACATGGGGCACTGGTGATAGAGCTGAATCTTTCGGCAGTCATTGTGTGTATCTGTGTCATTGTGTGGATGGCAAGACACCTCTACAGTGGGAACACAGTTATGTTGTCTTACATAGATGGTGATACTCTACATGGGGCACTGGTGATAGAGCTGATTCTTTCGGCTGTCATTGTGTGGATGGCAAGACACCTCTACAGTGTGAACACAGTTATGTTGTCTTACATAGATGGTGATACTCTACATGGGGCACTGGTGATAGAGCTGATTCTTTCGGCAGTCATTGTGTGGATGGCAAGACACCTCTACAGTGTGAACACAGTTATGTTGTCTAACCTAGATGGTGATACTCTACATGGGGCACTGGTGGTAGAGCTGATCCTCTAGGCCAGCTGGAATCTAATGTTTCTTGGTTTGAATCCCATCTTAACCCTGATTAGGTCTTATGGTTCATAGCTGTTTACTGTATGGGTAACTGAATGGGTAAGGGGCATCAGTTAAACTAGATTCAGGTAACTTGCCTCTCACATGTAGAGGTTCTGCCCCAGCATAAATGAAACCGTGTTTGAAGCAGCAATAAACCTCACTCACTCACTCACCAACTCACTCACACTCACTCACTCACTCACTCACTCACTCACTCACTCACTCACTCACTCACTCACTCACTCACTCACTCACTCACTCACTCACACTCATTTTCGGTTCAAATGCACAAAACTATTGTATCACCTCTGTTACTGATTGAAAAAAGTATATTTTTATTATTAGCTGCCATGGTGATACAGCCATCAAATTGTCTGTTTCAATCAATTGTTTTTTTGTGTGTGTGATTCGATAACCTCTTACTGACCAATCAATTTAATTCTTTCCAAATTCATGGCAGAATATTTATATGGTTCCTGTAACTGGCTTTGACTACAAATTAAGGTGTTTGGAAGAATGACTCAACATAATGAATAATGAAAAGAAATAGGAAAACTATTAAAAACATCTTGTTCGTGGTGCAGGAAGGATATCTGTAACGCGGAGAAGATCAGGCCGTCAGGTGATTCTCTTCCAGTTTGGAAGCATATTTATGTGAACTGAAGAGCCTTTCAACCCTGCCCAAAGGCTTGGAGATATTATTACCCCGGTATGTTCATGTAACTGGACTGACTGAGTTTCCTTTTACGCCGCTTTTAGCAATGTTCCAGCAACATCACGGCGGGGGACACCAGAAATGGGCTTCACACATTGCACCCATGTGGGGATTCGAACCCGGGTCTTCGGCGTGACGAGCGAACGCTTTAACCACTAGGCTACCCCACCGCCCCTCATGTAACTGGACCTTCAGGACATATTCATTGAATAGAACCTGCTAAACAAACCTTTATTTAATGAACATTTTAGCATCTAAACCTAGTTGAGTAGGGGTGAAACTGATTGCAAATTTTATATTGCCACTAAAGTATTGTATATATAGCAATTAAAAATGTAAATTATCATTTTGTTTCCTTATATAAACAATCAGTTAATCAAGTCAATGTTAGATATGAACAAGGCTGATCTAATAAATGTTGAATTTATATTTTTTCCTTGTCGTGCTGGTAATCTTGATAGATGTAAACATTTCTGAGTTATTCAATGTTTAATAGTTATAGCAATAACTGCCTATTTATAATGCGCCTATTTCACACCCTAAGGCATGCTCAAAGCTCTACAGAATAGGATTATTATACCCCAGATAACCCAAGCTGCCTGTGAGGTGCTAGAAGGTTATAGTCACATGACTTTCCCACCAGGTACCCATTTTCTGCGGGGGGAACAGAGGCAAGTTTGAACAGACTCACTTGCCTAAGGTGAGACCACATGTATCACATGTACTTCGTTGTGGGGCAGGACTGAAGTCCTATAAACTCTCAGGAGTCAAGCTGCCCAACACGGTCACCCATCCAAGGACTCTCCTCTCCCAACAATGCTTAATATCAACTGATTTGTGACCTGAGCTCTTTGTGCAGGACCACACATCTATATTTAATATTAGTTTTTCAGGGCTCCAGATTATTTTTCAACATCAGGAGTACGTACTCCTTATTTTTTCAATATAGGAGTACTGGAAAAACTTAATACATTTAGACTGACTGACTGACTGAGTTTGGTTTTACGCCGCTTTTAGCAATATTCCAGCAATATCACAGGGGGGATGACACCAGAAATAGGCTTCACACATTGTACCCATGTGGGGATTCGAACCCGGGTCTTCGGCGTGACGAGCCAACACTTTAACCACTAGACTACCCCACCGCCCCTAATACATTTAGAGTACTGAATGGAAATTAGTAATCAGTATTCTTGTGTTTCTTTGGTATATGCACCACAACATTGCTACTCTTGTGTGAACAGGTCAATAAACAATAAAACAATACTTTTGTCATATAAATACGTCTGTAAATGATTCGTACACCATTGCTGTGGTGCGTATCTGCTACGTTTTCAAAATTATTTCCTACCGTATCATGCGTATTTTTTATCCGTACATACGTCAATACGGCCCTTATCTGGAGCCCTGGTTTTTATAAGTTTCTGTTGACACAGCATTGATGCTAAAATTGTACAGAAACATCGACATTACTGATATTACATACCTGCCATTAAGATTCCATTGAGTGTTCAACATGAAGCTGTCTGTCTTGGTGGCCCCGTGTATCTCCATGGTATCAACACTTTGGTTGTTGTTATCTCTACAAGACCCATGGATGCTGAAAGTGGTTCATTAATGGATGTCTCATTCTGGTTAATCAGCATATGAAAGTTTGCTGTCAGTGGTATATCAGTTAATTAAGAACTAATTAAGAAGAGTGCAGTTCAGAGGGATTTGGGGCCCTTGTGGTTTGCCTATTATTGTAGAATGTATGGATGTCTTCAATGTCTAACATTCAACTGATCCTATCAGTTGCTATCATTTAACTTAAGGGTAAGGGGCAGGTGCCCTTTCTACCTCGTACATCTAATACAACTTTTAGAACAAGGACTCCTTCAATCTGTAACATTCAGGACAATTGTTAGAACAAGGACCTCTTTAGTCCTGCATACAACACAAGGGTTAGAACAAGGGCCTCTTTAGTCCTGCATACAACACAAGGGTTAGAACAAGGGCCTCTTTAGTCCTGCATTCAACACAAGGGTTAGAACAAGGGCCTCTTTAGTCCTGCATTCAACACAAGGGTTAGGACAAGGGCCTCTTTAGTCCTGCATTCAACACAAGGGTTAGAACAAGGGCCTCTTTAGTCCTGCATTCAACACAAGGATTAGGAGACCCAAGAAGGTCTGGGTTAGAATTGATCTTCAGTAACCCATGCTTGACCGACGGGTTACCACCGCCATATAGTGGTGCGCCATAAAACTAAACTCACTCACTCACTCAAGGATTAGGACCGGTGCCCCTTGAGTCTCACATTCAACACAAGGATTAGGACAGGAGCCTCTTCAGTATCACTTTTAACACAAGGGTTAGGAGAAGGGTGTCTTCAATCTCTAACATTCAGCATAAAGTTCAAAACAAGAAACTTTTAATTGTAAAAGTAATTTCAAATTCTTAATTTATTTCGTCAAATACAGGTATGTACAATGTAATTTCTGTTTTATAAATTACTAGAAACTATTAAATTGATTCATTTACCCTTATCTGAAGACACTGATTCCACTCAGTGTAATGTGTGTGATTGTTGGTAGAAAGTCACAGGGGTTCATTTGATTGCACTACAGGTGCTTGTCCTACATACAGTGCCTCAGACAGTTATTATCATTCCCTCTCACTATCAGATGTTGTGATACTGATGGTATCCCACTCAATGGGAGGTGCCGGAATGCCAACAGAAGCGTCAACATCAACATTGTCCGAATGGCTGACAATGAGATGAGACGTTTAGTTCCACTAACAGGGATGAGTTTTGAGATCAGTGAGATCACAGATAGTGAAATGAGATCCATAGCCTGATAACCATATGGTTTTGGAGGATACCAAGGAGATGTACAGAGTGTTTATGATGCTGTTTACCGTATATACTCCAAATAAGCACAACCATTCTTCTCCTGAAAACAGTGTGATCACAGGTCTTAGTCTTACATGGCTTTATCTTGATTTGCTCGGATTATACTGATGCTTATTCCCATAATACCTCATACTGTCTGCAAATATATATCCAGAAAACGTAAATAAATAAAATTCATAAGGAACCCAGAAAGTTTTTATACAGCAAAACTCTGAGAGGTGAGGTGATGTGAAATTGGGTTTTACGTCGTACTTGAGAATATTTCGCTCATATGACGACGTGCATGCGTGTGTATGTGTATGTGCGGCTGCTTGAACTAGCCCAGACTTAAGCTGGTTTTATAGTGCTAGCCCACTGAGATACCATGCCGCAGTGAAGCATGAATACCCCACTCAGACACATTATACTGACTCCGAGCCGACCAGTCCTTGTTGTACCCATTAATGCCGAGCGCCAGGCAGGGACCAACAAGTACCATATTCTAGCAGCTTTTGGTATGACGCGGCCGGGGATCGAACCCGCAACCTTCCGCTTTCCGGGCGGACGCTCTAACCACTACACCACGGGCAAGTACAAGCAGCCGCACATACACATACACACACATGCACATTGTCATATGAGCGAAATATTCTCAAGCATGACGTTAAACCCAATTTCATCTCACCTCACAGGGACTAGGTACCCGACTTATGAGGTTGAAGTTAAAAACCCTCTAGGGCCTGTACACAGCTTTGGCTGCATACTCCCAAGGAAGTTGAGAATAACTGAGCATCTGGATCCAATTGGTCAGGGAACAAATAAGCCACTGCCAATAACTGCATAAGTAAGATATATAAATTACAATATAATAAAAACAAAAGTATCAAACCCAGTATCGGGAATGGACCCGTGAAGATCCAGGGTAGAATAGGTCTTCAGCAACCCATGCTTGCCACAAAAGGCGACTATGCTTGTTGTAAGAGGCGACTAACGGGATCGGGTGGTCAGGCTTGCTGGCTTGGTTGACACATGTCATCGGTTCCCAATTGCGCAGATCGATGCTCATACTGTTGATCACTGGATTGTCTGGTCCAGACTCGATTATTTACAGACCGCCACCATATAGCTGGAATATTGCTGAGTGCGGCGTAAAACTAAACTCACTCACTCACTCAATATCTGGAGTGTCACATTTACTGTTAGTCTCTCGTACAGACCCTGAAGCAAATATATCCAAGAAAGCCCACGCAAGTCTAGAAAATGTGAAAAGTCTAGATTTCCCCAGTCTCAGGGCTCCTTTTCATTATATTTTAATTTTGTTTACTATGAACTTTTTTTTCAGTAAAATATGCTCATTTCAGAGACTAGTTGTTTGTCTAATTTACTGTAGGTAATATGGTACACCTAACTGAAAATACTATGGCCTTTTCATTCATAACACTTCTTCCTGTTGTGAGTAGCAGACAGGGAAATATGACCGTTATTGCGCTGATACTGGAAGTGTCACAGGTGATGTACAGGCAATATATATGGTATAGCTGGCTCGTATTGCTATCATGGCATTATTAGAAACACAGGAAAAGTAATTCACATCTATCAATTTCTGAAAGCAACTGGTATTCATCAATACTACATATATGCCTCATTGTGCTGGCCAGATTATGTCAATATCAGTAACGTTATAACTTATTTCATGTAAAGGTCAACTGAAATGATTTATTTGATCGGTTTGGGGTTATTTTTGTACAAACCTGTCGACATGGTTTTACATGGTAAGTGTTTGTTTAGAGTGACACTCACAGTATCACAGCTATATGATTGCGGTCTGTATATAATCAGTCCTGGAAGTTGTCAGGTAACTATCATCATGAGCATCAATTGACACTTACTGAGATGGTTGAGCTGGGGAGAAAAATCGGGGCAGACAAATATGAAAACGGACTCTTTATTTGTTATGCCTTGCTAAAGGAGAGTGTGAATACTTGTAATCTGACATTGCACTCCCATTTTTAGTCAGACCTAATATTTGTACAAGTATATATCATGAGCATCGATGAGTGATGGTAAACAAGATGCAGGATAAGAGTCTGTTTGTACAAAATGACCTTATCGCTAAGACCTTCTTAACTCCTGTTCTCCAGAGCGATGTAGACACTACACAATGATCGCCTTTTGGAGTGGGGCCTAGGGTGCCATTGTACAAGACAAACTTTTAAAATTAGCACTAAGGTGAATGTAGCTTCCATATCTTAACATAGACTTACGACAGTCTTAGTGCTAAGGTTGTTTTGTACAACGGCACCCTGGGCCCACTTGCACAAAGTGGTCTTAGCGCAACAATGATCATAACTCCCATACTCTAACATAGACTTAAGACGGCCTTAGTGCTAAGGTTGTTTGTACAATGGCACCCTGGGCCCGCTTGCTCAAAGTGGTCTTAGCGCTACAATGATCATAACTCCCATACTCTGACTTAAGACGGCCTTAGTGCTAAGGTTGTTTTGTACAACGGCACTCTGGGCCCACTTGCACAAAGTGGTCTTAGCGCTACAATGATCATTACTCCCATACTCTAACATAGGCTTAAGACGACCTTAGTGCTAAGGTTGTTTGTACAACGACACCCTGGGCCCACTTGCACAAAGTGGTCTTAGCGTTACAATGATCATAACTCCCATACTCTAACATAGACTTAAGACGGCCTTAGTGCTAAGATCATTTTCTGATAGTCCTAGAACTTACTGAGTGAGTGAGTGAGTATGGCTACTCCACCGCCCCTCCAGAACTAAGATATCTTTGTGCAAGTGGACCCTGTATTTTAGCATAGACTTACGATTATAAGTCTTAGAACTAAGATTTGCTTTATGCAAGTGGACCCTGTACTTTAGCTTAGACTTACGATAGTCTTAGAACTAAGATTTGCTTTGTGCAAGTGGACCCTGTACTTTAGCATAGACTTACGATAGTCTTAGAACTAAGATTTGCTTTGTGCAAGTGGACCCTGTATTTTAGCATAGACTTACGATAGTCTTAGAACTAAGATTGCTTTGTGCAAGTGGACCCTGTACTTTAGCATAGACTTACGATAGTCTTAGAACTAAGATTTGCTTTGTGCAAGTGGACCCTGTATTTTAGCATAGACTTACGATAGTCTTAGAACTAAGATTGCTTTGTGCAAGTGGACCCTGTATTTTAGCATAGACTTACGATAGTCTTAGAACTAAGATTTGCTTTGTGCAAGTGGACCCTGTACTTTAGCATAGACTTACGATAGTCTTAGAACTAAGATTTGCTTTGTGCAAGTGGACCCTGTACTTTAGCATAGACTTACGATAGTCTTAGAACTAAGATTGCTTTGTGCAAGTGGGCCATAACAACAAAGATTCAGAACACATAGCACCGATGTGTAGCAATGCAAAACATTGCAGAATTTTGTAAGCCTTAAGAACCAGTTCAAGTTTCTGTAGGATCTGGACAAACAAGATCACAGACATTTTTTTCTCGGTTTTGTTTAAAAAATTGTTGACATGCAAGAATAAGTTTCATTTCTGAAATCTCTAGAATAGTAACCTGGACAAAACTTCAAAACCCAGTTTTAGGTTATAGAGAACAGAACTCTGTGGGAAGATGTTTACAGCACTCGCTGACTCAGCGTCTCAAAAATTTGCATATTTTCCATGTTTTCTGCCAAGGGGCGCATGGAAACGATGTTGTCAATGATTAGCCAATTAACGCTATCATAATGAAAAGGTCATGAATGCAGCAGGGAGACATCTAGCCATCTAGTTGGTGAATGGCGAGGAGTTGTGCTGCTTGTGGCGCTGGAGAATGGTAAGTTGGGCTAGTCAGGGTTTCATCAAAGGACCTCTGTGTTTTGTAAGGGTACAAGAGATTAAATCGTTACTTTCAGTGGATACAATCAACTCAGGACTGGAATTCAATATGGCTTGCTACTGTGTACATGGTTATGGAAATAATTGCCATTGCTGGCTTTGACCCAGTATAGTTACTGCCAGGGAGGCTGATGTTGGCAAGTTATATTTCCATTCGCTTTGAAATTTAAATAAAAACCCATGATGTAACATGTTTAACAGGGATTTTCATGAAATGTGAAATGTGTTCCTCGTGCATAAAATTAGGACAAGTTAGCTTGCACCATGTGGGACAGATGGATTTTGACTGTTGTCGTACCTCAGGGGATGAATATTTGATACATTTTCTTTTCCTATGTTTGCTCTTGCTTATGCAAATATACTGGTATCAGTAGAACATAGTGTTATTAGTTGTGGTACCAGTAGTACTCGTTGTGTAGCCATAGCAGTAGGTGTACAGTCACTAGTACTAGTTGTGCTAGTTCTGTAGCCAATAGTAGTAAGTACTAGTTGTGTTGCCAGTAATGCCAGTTGTGCTGCCAATAGTACTAGTTGTCCTGCCAGTAATATTAGTTGTCCTGCTCATAGTACTAGTTGTACTACCAGTAGTACTAGTTGTTGACTCTAACAGGGTCATGTAGTCAAGCGTGCTGATCTGAAGGATGCATGTCATCATGTCACAATATGCTAATATTGATATTCATGATCTCAATCACTGGATTGTCTGGTCCAGACAGTTGCATTCAGCAAAAAAAGAAGAAGAAAAAACAACAACTTACTTTCTGGTTGTAAGAGAGCCCTCTGGAGTTATCAGGTTTGAGTTGGTTCCTAACCACCAACACCTGCTTGTCATGACAGTAGAGACATTGTGTCAGGTTTGGCAACTTGGACTAGATGAACCAGTGATTGATATTGGTCATTGTACCGTGACAGGTGGGTCCTCGCTCATAATGACTATCACTGGTCCAAACTCACACGCTGTAATCAGCACAGAATACAGAGAGTGCAGCTTTTAACAGTGGACAAACAAACAATAAAACTTGTTGCAGGTTACAGAACAGAAATACATTTGTGAATATTTGTATTGGGGATGAAAGATTGATTTCAGATTCCATAAATATATGTTATCTTGATCACTTTTGTGTACCTCTGTATAAGTATATGAGCACAGTCATTTCACAATCTCACATCGCTGATGGTACCATTTGGTGTTATCAGAGTGTAAAATATAGCCCGTCCCACTGTCCTTGACGGTCTATGTTTGTGAAGGACAGTCTATTAAATAAGTAAGGCGGTCTTTTGGTTGGGGAAATATTTGAAAAATTAACTTAACTTGCTTTGAACTTCGTCTTAGCAATCATGCTCTTTCTCGTTCTCGTTTCAACATTTGTTGATTTTTTATTGTTTTAGTTTTTTGGGACTGGATGTGTTTGTTCAGGACTGGTCACTTTTTTTTGGACAGCCAGTCCTTGGACAGGCCACATTCAGAACTATTTTATACACTGGTGGTATGGGAAGTTATTCCAAATTGTCAGAACAAAAGCATGTTGAAGGTAATTTTCATTTTATCAGTTTATGAATGTAATCATTGTGAAGCTGTCAGGGGGTCATACATTACCACCTGAAAACTGTTTGCACCACTGATAGTGACATCTCATCCTTACCATGCATGGAGCGTGAATATGAAATTACCCACGCCTAATACAAATGGACATTGTAAATAACTGTGTGACATTTTGGAGTTCATGTTCATGTGAACTGATGGAGGCATTTGATATGTTGCTCGTTCACTATTGCAGTTATTGGGTTGGTGGTGGTGAAGTGAAATGGGGTCTTTATTGCCTTCAGGATTGTTGCCCTTATCATGTGAATGGCAACATGTATGTGTGTGCATGCATGCATGCGTGCGTGCATGCCTGTGTGTTCATACTGTTGCATCCAAGAACAGTTGAAGATCCGGGTTAGAATTGATCTTCAGTAACCCATGCTTGTCATAAGAGGCAACTAAGAGGATCGGGTGGTCAGGCTCGCTGTCTTGGTTGACACATGTCATCGCATCCCTATTACGTAGATCGATGATCATGCTGTTGATCACTGGATTGTCTGGTCCAGACTTGATTATTTACAGACTTCTACCATATAGCTGGAATATTGCTGGGTGCGGCATCAAACAGCAAGCCAACCAACCAACATCCTTAAGGAACTCCTATTGCAGCAGGGGTGGAAATAACTTTAAAATTGCTTGTGTACTCCGGTACTGTGGCACATGTAAAATCACTTGCCCTGATAATTTTTCCACTGTACCAGCCGGATTTCTTAGAATATTGCTGAGTGTGGCATTAACCTTTAGCCTGCTGGATAACAACAAACAAGTTGATATTGTCCAGTAAAACCTGAGCAGGTTTAATCAGATTAACACTTTCTGAATATATATGATTTCGATAGAAACAAAGAAATTAAAAAAGGGGCCCAGTGATTCAGAGCCTGAGGAAAATCACCACCCACTTCATTTAGAGCTTTTGTATTACAGTAAAGGCTGTCAGGAACGAGAAATAATATGATTCCTGGACTGAGGAACAGACTGGGGTTTAATGAAACACCGACAGCTCACCCTCTCACTCTGCAGTAGGGGTGGGTATTGCAGAGAATTTTCATATTGCGATATATTGCGATGCGGAAGCATATATTGCGATATGTATTGCAATATATGGCAAGGATTATTTTTTTAACAAAAACTACTTATAATCGAGTTAATGCTTGATTATAAGCAAAAACACAACGAAATCACTATGATTGATTAACCGTTTATAAAAACTTTTAATCATGACAAAATAAAAATGTAATTAACATTTGGCACTTATGCAACAGGGAAAAGAACAATTAAAAAAAGGAAATATCCAAAGATTTCCGAGTGTTACGAAGTTATACGAATGCATGTCAAAATACCGGTTTTCGATCAGCGTATCGCAATACGTTATCGTTTTCATGTCTGAACCGGTAAATACTGGTAAACCGGTTATATTGCGCAGCCCTACTCTCCAGGTCTCATATAGAGCTACATTAATCACATAAAACTTAGTCAGGAATGTATATGGAGATAACCAGATCATTAATGTTTCAGGAATAGATATGAGGTTATCTATAATTGTGAAGCAAGTCTTCATTAATTCTAGGAACTGCATGAATAATGATGAGCTGTCTGGAGGGCAAGACAAGAAGATTTACACCATAGTGACGATTTGAATTCCTGCATGAACGTGGCTCTACGTCATATTAATGAACGTGGCTCTACATCGTATTCAATGACATTTCAAGTGGACTTGGCTCAACCTTGTATTTTTCCAGCAAGTGGAAAGGATTATAACGGTTTCTATTCTCCAAACTTTCACTGAATGAGATGACTCAAGGTCATGCAATAAAATTGATTTAAACGTTTCATCTCTACTGAAGGGGCTTAATTTGGACCTGTTTGAGAAGCATCCATCTCTCGTGATAATAGGCATGTTTCTGTGACCATGACACTGCTCAATACAGTTGGCCATTGTGCTGCGTGAGGAGAGGGGATTCTAGTGTTGAGGACAGACGTTGCAGTTCCTGGTCTCTCTGTGGGTGTCTCAGTACTGTCTGGGAACTTCATCTGATCTGGAGAGGCGGTGTGGTAGTCTAGTGGTTAAAGTGTCTGTTCATCACACCAAACAGCTGGGTTCGATTCAACACATCGGTACAATGAGTGAAGCCCATTTCTGGTGTCCCCCGCCGTGATATTGATGGAATAATGTTGAAAGCGGCGTGAAACCTCACTCACTCACTCACTCACTCACTCACTCACTCACTCACTCACTGATCTTGACACGACTACAACTGAAATAGTTAAATTCCCTTAGAAGGCTTAGAAGGTTGTGTGTGGCAGGATTATTGTTGAAGTAGAAAGAGGCAAATAGATGTGACTGTTTAGTCAATACATTGAAAGAAAATGTTAAATTCCACTTAGTAAAATGTCCATTTGACGTCTAACATTTACATATTGCTTGATTGATTAGCTTAATGATAAATATGAACATTGCTGTTCCATAAATTGAATTTATTACCTTCCTATTGGCCATCTTAATCTAACAAATGTATGTATTTCTGTTGCTGTAAATTATTAATTTGGTATAGACAGTCATAAAATTGCTACATAACAACATTAAATATTTATCAATAAAGTGATATCATAATATACGATAACATCCCTACGGAACACCCATGTTTTACACCAATTTGGGGAAATCAAATCATGACCATATATTTCCAAGTCATTATAGGTATCTTATAAGATCTGACTGACTGACTGAGTTTAGTTTTACGCCGCCTTTAGCAATATTCCAGCAACATCACGGCGGGGGACACCAGAAATGGGCTTCACACAGTTTACCCATGTGGGGAATCGAACCCAGGTCTTCGCGTGACGAGCCAACGCTTTAACCACTAGGCTACCCAACCGCCCCATGTAAGATCTGGGTTAGCATTAGTCTTCATCAACTCATGCTTGTCATAAGATGTGACTAACGGGTGGTCAGGCTGGCTGACTTGGTTGACACATGTCATCATATCCCAATCGTGTAGATCGATGCTCATGCTGTTGATCACTGGATTGCTGGTCAGACTATATTATTTACAGACCGCCGCATATAGCTGGAATATTGCTGTGTGTTAAACAACAAACCAACCAACCAACATCCTCAAGGCATTGGGGTATAGTTGTGATTACAGTGTCCATATTTTTCAGTTATATCATATCTATATATTATTATATTTATCGCATCATGTTATGATTGGCCTGGAACCATTCATTACTTCAGAATTTACTAGTTTGAAACAGCCCAATTTGCCAAACCACCAATCCTGTGTACAATGAAACTAAGTGGCAGGAGTGTTATAACATTTTCATTAAGATATCAAAACTTATCAGACTAAATGTGACCTGCGGCAATAATGTGATGACCTTCTGGAGATGGAGAGAAGGTCGCTGTCATGATGCTGAAGGGGGACACTGTACTGACAGGAAGTGGAGTGTTTCCAGTTGTATGCAGTCAACATTCTCGCAAGCCAGTCGACAATCATATCATTACACCATTACCCTGCACAAGCAGCTGCCTACCACTGTCTGCAAATCACTGGGTAATCAGGGGAATACACTTCTTCAACAGATTCACGGCTGTTGTCCTCTGCATTGTGGCGATCATGTTGCTGCAATTTTGTATGGAGAGTTGTTTCCCTTAGGCATGCCAGTAACCGATAATGGAGAGTTCCTGTCCCAGTTAGGTTATGCGTCTAGTTTAATGTCAGTGTAATACCCATGCTTGTGGTATCAGAGAAATGGTAGGGTTTAAGAGATGCTCTTTTTAGGCTGTCCTGAAATGGAGTTAAATGGAGTACTGTTAACAAAGCATTAAACCCAACTCACTCACTCACTCACTAACCCAGGCATGAAGAGACCCCTCCAGCACACTCACTCACTCTCACTCACTCACTCACTCAGTCACTAACCTAGGCATGAAGAGACCCCTCCAGCACACTCAATCACTCTCACTCACTCACTCACTCACTCACTCACTCACTAACCCAGGCATGAAGGGACCCCTCCAGCACATTCAATCACTCTCACTCACTCACTCACTCACCTCCACTCCACCGCCGCTCCGCTCTGCTCCACTCCACTCCACCGCTATTCCGCTCCGCTCAACCGCCACTCCGCTCCACTCCACTCCACTCCACTGTAAAGACTACATGGAAATGTCAACCTGACTTTCATTATTTGCATATATACCATGAAGTGAATGATTCAGGTCTCTTTGATCACAAATTGCATGTCTAAGTGTTGTGTTTGCTTGTGTTATGTCACCTTTTCTTGCTGTGTCAACACATATCTGTCTGTACTTGCAATGTTGGGAGAGTTCAATGTTGAGGAATCCTGTTGAGCTGTGTTATGTAAACTTTTCTCGCAGTTTCAACATATGTCTGTCTACTTGTTGTAGGATCCCATGTTGGGAGAGCAGAGTGTAGAGGTAACCTGCTGGGTCGGGATGACCTTGGTTGCGGTATCTGTCCTTGCATCATTGCCTATATGCGTTTATAGGATTCTTGCCTATATGCGTTTATAGGATTCTTGCCTATATGCGTTTATAGGATTCCTGCCTTTATGCGTTTATAGGATTCTTGCCTATATGCGTTTATAGGATTCTTGCCTATATGCGTTTATAGGATTCTTGCCTATATGCATTTATAGGATTCTTGCCTATATGCGTTTATAGGATTCTTGCCTATATGCATTTATAGGATTCTTGCCTATATGTGACCGCCTCTGTGGTGTAGTGGTTAGAGCGGAAGGTCGCGGGTTCAATCCCCCACCGCGTCATACCAAAAGACGTTAAAATATGGTACTTGTTGGTCCCTGCCTGGCGCGCGGCATTAATGGGTACAACAAGGACTGGTCGGCTCGGAGTCAGTATAATGTGTCTGAGTGGGGTATTCATGCTTCACTGCGGCATGGTATCTCAGTGGGCTAGCACTATAAAACCAGCTTCAGTCTGGGCTAGTACAAGCAGCCGCACATACACATACACACGCATGCACGTCGTCATATGAGCGAAATATTCTCAAGCACGACATTAAACCCAATTTCACCTCACCTCACCTTGCCTATATGTGTTTATAGGATTCTTGCCTATATGCATTTATAGGATTCTTGCCTATATGCATTTATAGGATTCTTGCCTATATGCGTTTATAGGATTCATGTTGTGTAAGTATAGGACAAACCAATTATGAACTTCACTTATTATTTGGGTATCATTGTCTCATATTTAACTGTATTAAATGTGTTGTGGAGCTGATGTGGTGTACTGAGTTGGTGTCTGTAAGATGACACATTGTGTGAGATGTTGTTGCAGGAACTGATGTGGTGTACTGTGTTGGTGAATATGTCTTGCAGGGCTTGATTTAAAAGATGTTAACCTTCTTGCACCAGCTGCAACCTAAGATACAAACCTAGTTGCACCAGACAATTCCAGTTGCATTGCAATATTGCAATATGTAGATGCAGTTATTTAGATGTTTTATGCAGAAGTTCACCCACTCAAAAATTAACTCGCACCTGGTGCAAGTTCTACTCATAACTAGGTTGCACTTTGTAACATTGGGTTGCACCAGTGCAAGTAACAAAGCACTAAATCGAGCCCTGTCTTGTGTCATCAACACAGCTGTCTGTGAGATCACAGATTGGACCAGATTATGACTACAGGAACTGTTGTGTTACCTTGGTTGATCTGATACCGACCACACTTCACCTGCTTATATCAACAGCCTCTGAGAACATGCTGTTGATTAACTTGAAGCTGTGCTGTGCTGTTGCAGTTCAGACTATAGTAGAAGTGATCAGCAAGTGATCAGCAAAATCATTACAGTTTGTGTCACTTGAGTTACTGATGGTTAAGCTGTTATACATGTTGGTCCTATTCACTGTGTTAATCATTCAGGATATTGCAGGCAAGGGGATTACACCCATCAACATTTAAGTCATTACAATCTGTGTAATGAACAGATAGGATAGCTTCATGTAATTTGCACCAGGGGGCATAAACATTGTGTTGAACAGATGCAGGATTAGACTCTCTTATAGATCCTGAAACAAGTCATCTTGAAGTCCACAGCAAGTCTACAGTTCTTTAACCAAGTCTAGATTTCGTCTACCTTATTAAGAAGATTCTAGCTTCTTTCGATTAAATATTGAATGTCAGTTCGACCAACTTGCAGTTCAAGATTTTAATGTCTGACTAAATGTTAGTCTTCAGACATGTTGAACACATGTAATAATTTGGTATGGAGGACATTGTTCCTCATTGGTATACACTCGGTGGACTGGTTACACCGTTTGATAATAACAATTACTTAACATATTAAATCCAATGGAAATTGATAGAAAGCAGTATCACATGTGGTGTGCAGGCTGATCAGGCAGCAGGTGCTTGTAGTACATCATTATATTACCTGTCAATCAGTCCATGTGCTCCAGGAGATATCCTGCCATATCATCAAGTGTTTGCATGTGTCGAGTCAGGTCACTGGCAGCAATATCGTAAACATGTATAGCCGATGTAGGAGTTCTTTGACACCCTACCTGACCAGTCACTCAGGCGGCAATATAGTAAACATATAGCTGATCTAAAGTGAGTTCCTGTACGCCGTACCTGGATGAAAAGGTTCAACCTCGCGAAAGTTCCAACCAGACTTCATCTTCACAGAAGACAGCCATACATGAATACATTCCCTAAGTCCTATAAGTTCCAAAGTCATTTATTTGGAAATAAAGTCGTAAAGTCAGCTGAGGAATGTCTTGGCGCATACTGACTTGCAACAGGTGTTAGAGAGTGTGAACAGCATCTGTGCTTTTGTGTTTACGGTGAACCCCGTGCAGTGGCTATTGTGTCGTATTGACCGATCAGGTAGATGGAGGCGGACTGTGCAGGTGATAAGTGCAGTTATACGGTTATACCACAGTCAATTTAAACCTATATTGGAAGAAATACATACATCTACAATCTGGAATACTGCTTGTTTGTCACGGTGGTTTTGACCTGCTCAAATGATTTGATGGCTGTTGAAGTGCAAGAAAACTTCCACCAACACTTGAGACTGAAAGGACTTTGGAGGACATTATATTGGTGATGTTTGTTGTGCTGTGTATGAAGGTGTCTGGATGTTCGTGGATTCTTCAAACATACAGCCAGACGGCATTTCATGAATAAGTGTACATACGCTGAAAAAGCATCACATGCATATGTGTCAGAGCAGGTTTAATGTGCAAAGAGACAGCTTGTCATGTATTCAAGAACTGTTTCAATAAACAGAGAGACTGTTTCTACCAGTAGTATTCAACTACAAGAAGTTGTATAACAACTTGACAAGAGTCTGGTGAAAACCTTGGAGACTTGACTGAACCTGTTGTTCCTCATCTCCTCCAGTTTGTGTTACGCCTTGCATATTTGATCATATTAATCCTCCTGGACTGAAGCAACCTTACCTGGCTTGTGTTGGCGACTTTATTTGCAGATTGAAACAAGTCTAAACTTTCACAGCATCAGTGAGGTCAGGTGGTTCTAACTTGCCAGATTGTCTCTGTGGTTGTTGTGCTACATGGTTGTGTACAATCCACATACTGTTTGATCGACAGTGCTAGGCTCATATTCTTCTCTGCTCATATTTCCCAACAACACAAGTTTCAGCATGCTGATTACTTTCCCCAATTGTTGGTGTAGTATTTTGTAATTAGCGCTAGACGCACCACGTGGGTGTTTGATGCAGGGGATAATCTTGGTATTCTCGGTGGAAATTACTGGAGGAACTGTGATGTCAGTTAACATTGTTTGACCCTCAAATGGTCTGCATGTAATCTTCAAATCACCTTCACCTTGGGGAAATGTGCAGAGGATTACCTGTGCTTGCAGTTAAACATGCATCAGATGATCAACAGTCACGGTTTGGGGAGTCTCTGACTGGAGGGAATATCAACTTCATCACCGTGGTTGATGCCAATTAACATCAGGATGAGGAAGTGAGATGTTGATGAACATCATTTTACTTATGTCAGCAAATTAAGGGAGTAGTTTAAATGTGCTGACTGAATTAAAGGATGACTGGTTACTGAGTGGACATCTTTACTTTGGATAAATACGCATAGTTGGTGATTTATCAAATCTCAGGATAGTGATTTATCATAGCTCAAGGACAGTATTACTATGAATATCTTTGTGTCATTCTGACAGTGATTTTATATTCAGGTGGGATTTCATTATCTTTGTACATGCAGATGTTTTCAACGATATCAATATTGACGTGATGTGAAAAAAGAAATCGAAGCTCACCATCTGTGTTACCTACATGCAAGCTGCCGTCATTTGGATGTCTATGTTACACAAACGCAGGTAGATTGTGAAGTGCAATTACCTGATTCTTGAACAGTTTCCACGATTCAGTGCAGTGAATCATCTGTTCTGCACTGATTTTGTTCTGTTTTGTGTGAAGATTCAAGGAGCCGAGTTGCAGTGTGTCATGTGTTATAAATACAGTTATACCATGGGAAGTACAAACTCATATCATTGACTGTCACAGTTTGATTGAAACAAATCATTCAGGCCTCAGCCATTACATCATCTGACTGTATCCTTGGTAAGGACTTACAATCAGAAAGGATATAGTTAAAGCAAATTTACAGTTTCTGGTTTTCAAGGTTAAAATTCCTTGTATATGTGGATTTTGTGAGGACACTATTTCTGTGTCTTGAACCAAGGAGATACACTCTGTGAAAATAGCATTCTGGATTACTTACCAATGAATAATGTGCTGAAGGAAAATTGATGAGGAATACGCTAATAGAAGAACTATCTCTATAGAAATTTATCTTCACAGCAATAACCTTAGAGTGCTTCTTTAGCATCTATCAAACATATTTTGTTTGCTTGCATGAGTGGATCAACTGATGATTCTAGAGTGAGATGTATATATCAATAATGCAGTAGGAGAACTATACAGAAAGTTTGTGAAGTTCACAAAGAGTTCACTCAACCATTATGCCTTGTTTCAACATCACAATTGCATGACATACACCATTCAGTATCCTGTGACACCTTGAACGTAAATGGAGCCGAGGACGTTGGACTTTATCTGAAACTGAGGAAGTTAGATACAACCATAGTAGTATTTATCAAGACTTGTGACGCACACATGAACAAGTTGAGGACATTCATGAGCTGATTACGATTCAAGAGTGGTGTTTTTCAGTTGTAATCTTCACCAAAGTTTGGACTCGACAGCAGGAGTTGTGAGTCAGGCAATGCTTTATGGAAAATTAAATCTTTTGGCAAAATGTTATAATGTATATTGCAAGGACATACAGGCTTGACTTTCTGTACATATATGAACTGACCATTCATCCATGACAGCCAAACTGTGTCATTGTTGGGTGGGATGTAATTGAATGATTAATGATAATGTTGGTGATGTTGTGTTGGAGCAAGACAGTGTGATGGATACTGATGAGCTCTTCCTGGTGTTGTCATGTCCGACTGAAGAACAGAGACTGATGAACAAGGTCACTAGACTGGACTGTTGATGGACAAGGTTGGAAGACCTCAAGAGGGTCATGTTTGATTTTGGAATTATGAAATATTACATAGATGTTGTAGCCGTTGATTGTTTGTAGATTGGGCAATAGATGAACAAGATTTGAAGACTTCAAGTGTGGAATTTATGGAATGTTACGTAGATGTTGTAACAACTCATTGTCAAGAGACTGGATAACTGATGGTCAAGACCTGAAGACCTTAAGTTGGTCAAATTTGAGTGTGGAATTATGGGATATTAAATTGTCTGAAAAGATGGACAAGATTTAAGGATTGACCTTTCATGACTGTTTCAACACTAATCTCTGACTTTTGGATTATTCTCCCTGGAGGGCAGAATTGTTCTACTGTGTAGGTGTGTAGGACAGTGTCAACCAGTTGGAACTTCTGTTGGATGACGAACATTGCTGCCATGGAATGGTGAAGTTGCATCAGTTTCAGACGGACATGGTTCATGTCAAGGTCAGATGAGAAGAAACATAATGGCATCACTGAATCAGTGAATGCTTATGTTTGACTGAATGAAATCATCTGTTTGGAATAGCAAGATCTCATGACATTATTTTCAGAGTTAAGTTGGGCATTTGAAATTGTGTCAGAGTTAGGAAGAAACACTTCGTGTCTTGAATTAGTAAATGTTCCCAGGTTAATGAATGCTTGTTGGTATGTGTTGAAGTAGTGACAGCTCCTGTGTTGTTGAAGGCCATCGGGAAGCTTCAGATTCAGGTCCTACAGGGACGTTGTGGTTGTGTAACATGTAATATAACGTGTGTAGTTAAGGTGTTTCTCACTGGATACAGAGAATTTCCTTGTTTCTGGTGACCTAACTGGGACTAATTTGAATGATATGAAACAGCAAGTACAATGAGGAGGAATATTTTTGATCTCAGTAACAATACATTGTCAGTACATTTGACTCTATTTTGAACAAACATGGACCTTGTATATCGTTACAACTGACTACCAGGAAATATCACCATTGGCACCATTCTTTACAACTGTCAGTCTCCTATGTAGGCACTATCATACACTGGAATTATTATCATAGGCCGTTGTGTGCTGTTAGGGTGATTTGGAGTTTTCATCAGTGTGTGCTGGAATATTTCCATTTATTGAGGATTCTCCCAGCGGATGTGTTGTAAACCTGTGTTTCATTTTGTGGATACCAGCACTTTCAGGATCCTGGCCCCCGAGACAAGTATATGTGTTCACTCACAAAACTACAAGCCATTTGCTTGGATCTCATAGCATCAGACTGTCAGTGTTGGATTAGCAAGATCTGAGAAAAAAGGAAGCTGTGTGTTCATATCTGGTGATGGATTTAATCATTTGTTTCCAAGTAAATATCTGACATCTACAGAACTGAGAACCTGTGATGTAGGTCAGAATCTGCTGGATTTATGATTAATAATAATCAGGAGGTTGGTGTGAAATACTGATTACTGGCTGGGTATAACACAGTACCTGCTACATGGACATATTACACTCGTGTGATGTTGGTATATATCACCTGGGTTTGAGTGGAATACCGATATTAATCTGATTGGTTCAATAGGATTACTTCTTCAATAGGCGATACAGAACGTATCTCACCATGGCGTTAGCCAAAGCTATAAAGATCATCTCTGACTTCAGTATCAACCTTGTGGATCCAGTAAGTTGAAGTACTATGTGTCTTATATTTTTATCAGTTGATCAAAATACGTCGTGAGCCTTACAATGAGGAGTTACCTGGGTGTTTCTGTGTGTATGTCCTGGAAACCTGCATAGATGGGGATCCTAGACTGTAGGGGTCCAACGTATTTTGTCTTACAGCCCTTGACCTATGTTATTTTCAGTTGCCCCAAGCGCTCTATGATATTCTGGGTGGTGGGGTAGCCTAGTGGTTAAAGCGTTCGCTCATCACGCCGAAGACCAGGTTCAATTCCCCACATAGGTACCATGTGTGAAGCCCATTTCTGGTGTCCCCCGCCATGATGTTGCTGGAATATTGCTAAAATCGGCGTAAAACTAAACTCACTTACTCATCGTTCACCTCACTTGGACTCTTTTTCAGTTCAAATGGAGATGTTTCCATCAAATTTATTCATTTTCAGAGACTTAGTGTTAGTCTAGGGTGAAAGGGTGACCAGTGTACCAACAAACCATGAAAACGTACTCCCAGACTGAGTAATCGTCTGTGACCACTATATGATGACTAGGGCTGACTATTGGCAAATAAACTATATTTGCGATATGTTGCGATTCAGGTACACATATTGCAGTTTGTATTGCAGCAGACTGAGAGCTAATGCTTGACAGTGAGTGGCACTGACTGTACCTGCACATCCTATTTTCTACGTGCTAAGGTCCTAAAAATAAATGTTAGGTTGTAGATAGCAGCAGTCTCAAAATAAGGTTGTAGTTTGGGACCACAATGTGTCGCAGTTTGTTGCTTTGAGAAATTGTCTGTTTGGCCAAAGAAAATCTGTGTAGCTGTTATTTCATACATTCACATGTTGTCAGAAGTCACCAGTGTGAAGCTCAGCTTCTTCCTGGTTAGCAGTACTAGTCATTGTCTCAAATTTACCGATGCAAATAGCTGTCAGATTCTAACATTTCTGCACAAATTTCATTTGTCTCATTTTGTAAGTTTTGTCATGCAAGTGTAAATGAAACATAATCACAAAAATATTGGCAAATGTATGCTAAAGTGTGATCCATGACCCCTCCAAGTCAACTCCTGCTTTCTCAGTGAGTCTTTCCTCTCTCTCTCTCTCTTTTCCGCCTCTCTCCTGCCTCTCTCTCGTCTCTACTTTGACATTTTTCACCAACATCAGTGATTTTCTGCCTCATCATATCCAATGTATTCTATTACTTGTGTGATTTTTATAAAAGGCTTCGTGTAGAGGTGTCTGTGTATAACCTTAGTTATGTCCTAGTCCTACAATCAGGTATTGTCACAGTGTGATGTTTTATCACACGTACACACCAGTCCACACAGCCCCGTATCTACCGTACATTGTAAGTAGATCTGTATCTCCAGACAGGCTCACATACTGCAGGATGCGTTGAAGTGAACTGGGAGTGTGAAGAAGCAAGTGCAGCCATGATGTTCGGTTTGGTATTTAGATTTGTGAAATGGGAGCCTTGCCAGGTTGTCGGCACATGGACAAGTTTTTGTTGCAAGATGTGTGCCGACTCTCCTTATGTGAATATTCAGGCTCTTCTCCAGCTTCCAGAAATTCACACTGTTTGAGATAGACTTGCTTCGGATTTGTTTCAAGTCATGAGTTTAACACAAGGCTATCAATAGTCTCTGATTTGCTCTTTGATATGTGAGGACGAATTTGAGAGGATTTCAGGCAGGGCTTTGTTGGTGTGTGAAATTTTAATCTATTTTTTCAAGCTTGAATTGAGTGAAGGTCACCAGGTTGTGAGATTTCTTTATTCTTTCATCCCAATCTTGGTTTAAACTATTGTAATTTTTGATTTTGTGACAACATTTTCTCAATTCATTGTGTTTCTTCATAGAAGCTACAAGATGGGAATAAATAGAATCAGGCATGGTCCAGTAGACTTCAAACATTCCCTGGTCATGCTGACATTATGGACCATCCTATTGCTTTGGTATAAATAGGACTCGCTCACTTTAGGCAGATATAACTGTCATCTTGATATGTCTGATATGTTTTCCAGTTAGACTTCAAAACATTTGACTTTTTTGTCTCATTCGGAAAAATAATATTTTGTGTGACTAAATGTTTTTGAGGTCGTCTAAATTGTTCCACTCTATAGAACAAGAGTGGAGTGTGGGGTATTTGTAACAGTAATGTCTCATGAGGTTACACAGGATCAACAATGTCCAGTGAGGTTACACAAGAGAAACATTATAACGTGAGGTCACACAAGAGAGACAATGTTCTATGAGGTCACACAAGAGAGACAATGTTCTATGAGGTCACACAAGAGAGACAATGTTCTATGAGTATGAGGTCACACAAGAGAGACAATGTTCTATGAGGTCACACAAGAGAGACAATGTTCTATGAGGTCACACAAGAGAAACAATGTTCTATGAGGTCACACAAGAGAGACAATGTTCTATGAGGTCACACAAGAGAGACAATGTTCTATGAGGTCACACAAGAGAGACAATGTTCTATGAGGTCACACAAGAGAGACAATGTTCTATGAGGTCACACGAGAGAGACAATGTTCTATGAGGTCACACAAGAGAGACAATGTTTTATGAGGTCACACAAGAGAGACAATGTTCTATGACTGACTGACTGACGGAGTTTGCTTTTACGCCGCTTTTAGCAATATTCCAGCAATATCACGGCGGGGGACACCAGAAATGGGCTTCACTCATTGTACCCATGTGGGGATTCGAACCCGGGTCTTGGGCGTAACAAGCCAACGCTTTAACCACTAGACTACCCCACTGCCCCTAATGTTCTATGAGGTCACACAAGAGAAACAATGTTCTATGAGGTCACAAAGGAGAGACAATGTTCAATGACATCACAAAGGAGAAACATGTTTCATGAGGTCACACAGGAGAGCCGTGCTTGACCTTGCAGGTCGTCTTCACAGAGCCTCTCCCTCCCTGACACTTTCCCCAAATATTTCATTCAGACACACCAGGATTAGGTATGCAAAGTGTGCACAACATTTTTAACTCAGCAGTTGCAAACTTGATGTTCAAACACTGGCCTATTTCAAGTAGCTTTGTGGTCACAGACTTGCCTGTTTCCTCAATCTTTGTATGATCTGGGGTAAAAATTATAGTTGACAGATATTGATGTCGTGGGCTGAGTTCGTTCTCCTGTTTCTTTGATTTGATTGGTTAATTGTGTTAATAGAGTGCTGATGTCAATACGAAAAGTGTTTAAGTGCCTTACTTTTTTATTAAGGGTTAAGGAATTGACACTCAGTGTATTCCCAGATTGTTAACTGTTAATCTAGAATGTCCTGCAGTCTTGTAGATAGAGGTCACCATACATGAAGGTGAGTAGTCCAGGTGTTTGCTTGTACTGCTTATAGGCTCAGTTTGATTCTTCAGGGAATTATAAACCCATGAGATGTCCTATTCTGACAACTGAATCTGTGTTCCTGGTCCAGTTTTGGGATTATGGCCAGGGATAGGCCTCAATACAGATGATGATATTAGATGAAAGCGTTAATGAAAATATTTATTAGGTGGTTAATAATGGTTGTGGTATCTAACCTGGATTGTCTGGTTAATGTATCCTATAGTGTGGGCTGTAACAATGCACGTTTTGGTGACCAGCTCGCTCACACACACACACACACTCACTCACTCACTCACTCACTCACTCACTCACTCACTCACTCACTCACTCACTCACTCACTCACTCACTCACTCACTCACTCACTCACTCACTCACTCACTCACTCACTCACTCACTCACCACTCACTCACTCACTCACTCACTCACTCACTCACTCACTCACTCACTCACTCACTCACTCACTCACTCACTCACTCACTCACTCACTCACTCACTCACTCACTCACTCACTCACTCACTCACTCACTCACTCACTCACTCACTCACTCACTCACTCACTCACTCACTCACTCACTCACTCACTCACTCACTCACTCACTCACTCACTCACTCAGACATTGCCCATGGTTTGGGTGAAGCAATGTCTTCACACTGTCCAGGGACACAATAAATGGTCACTGTACCCATGTGGGAACCAAAACCTGGCATAGTCAAACACCTTAACCACTTGGCTATCCTACTGCCCAGGTTTGAGTAAGTTGTAAAGGTGTGGTGCGAGATGCTGTTACTCACTTGTGGACCATGTTGCTATGTGCAGCGTGCAACCTTGGAAACACGTAGATCTGTCGCGGCTGGTAATTAAAAGCATCACGTCACTGAGTTGTTGACAGGAGAATTCAGATGTTTATTCAGCAGGTTTTGTCTCCAAGTCACACCCTGGAGAGGAATTTGGGATCTGCACTGAATTGTTAAAAAACAATTGATTAGTTCTGTAGTGTTACATGGAACATAGGAAAGTCGTGAAATCATGAAAATGAATGACATGAAATGTGTTTATGTAATGATAGTGAGGAGATCGACTTAGAATCTCAAGTTTAATGTCTCACTTTGGATGTTCACCATTATTCAGCAGATTGTTTTGAATGCAAGGAGTAAAACAATTTCAACACTTGGAAGTTAGATAATTATCTATATAAATTATTGTTTCTAAATTGAATTTTCTCGGGGTGAAATTTCAAATACCGTTATTGTGCTATTTTTGTAAGCTTTACATAGTAGTGCCAACAGTTTGAGTCATGCCACCTCTCTCAGTGTGGTTTGGCGATGTCCAGGGGAATGCTTCAGGAGAAAGATTTTTCATGGCATCAAATCTGAAATGTTTGTCCAGAACTGAGGAAGTAAAAATTGTGAAAAATGTATGTGAAACACTTTTGAATGTTTGTACCTGATTAAGCCAAGCTATTACTTGTGATTCTGTCTGTAAGCATGTTAGGTGTAGAAAAAGGTATTGTTTAGAAAAAGGATTTTCCTTTTGTTTCTTAACAAATAGCTGTGACCAAATGTTTGCTTGGATTGTTTGGGTTAGGGGCTATTGGGAATGGGGTGTTGAGATGCAATCAGCATTATTCCTGCATGATCAAGCCTGGGCCAGACAAACCACTGATTGTTATATAAGCACATCCCATGATGGGATATTACACACAGACAGACAGCCATGTCAGCAAGTCTGACCACTACGTTACCTCTTACTGCAAGCAGTAGAATACTGGGGACATTTCTCCAGGAGATTCATGATGTTGCTAAATATGGTATAAAACTCCACTCACTCACTCACTCACCCAAACCCACTCACTCAATCACATAAGTTCAGAGCTGCATCTTCGTGAGCCATGCTATGTGATATTGCTAAAAGTGGCATAAAACTCAATTCACTCATTGTAGTGATGAGTCCATTGAACCACTTGGTTTCAGTGGAACATTTTTTGTAAGCTATCTGTGAGTGACTGAGTGAGGATTTAAAACATTTTCTCAATATTCCACCACACAAGTAGGACACAAAAAATTGTCTTCACACATCATCGTCATCATCCAAACTTTAAAATTCCAGAATACCTCTAATACTTGCAGACCGCCTCCGTGATGTAGTGGTTAGAGCGTCCGCCCGGAGAGTGGAAGGTCGCAGGTTCAATCCCCGACCGCGTCATACCAAAAGATGTTAAAATATGGTACTTGTTGGTCCCTGCCTGGCGTTCGGCATTAATGGGTTCAACAAGGACTGGTCGGCTCGGAGTCAGTATAATGTGTCTGAGTGGGGTATTCATGCTTCACTGCGGCATGGTATCTCAGTGGGCTAGCACTATAAAACCAGCTTAAGTCTGGGCTAGTACAAGCAGCCGCACATACACATACACACGCATGCACATCGTCATATGAGCGAAATATTCTCAAGTACGACGTTAAACCCAATTTCACCTCACCTCACCTAATACTTGCAAAACTTATGAGCCTATTTAGCCACATATGATTTTAGACGAGCATCTTTCAGCATCTCTGGTAAGTCCAGATCTGGACCTCCCAGCCTCAGCATATCACACATAACTCGGTAGTGTTGAATATCTCTGCCTTTATTACACGTTCACGGGGTGCAGGAGCAGACAAGGAACTATGAGTGTACAGATTCCCACCTTTTACCTCCCATAGATTATTTTTTTCTACTACAAAATAGATACATTCCTCAGCTAACTACAGGTGATATACCCTAGCACCTGACAGGATTGTTAGCTGGGCGGATAGAGTATGCTAAACACAATTGGCCAGGCGGATAGAAGTGTAAGCTGAGAGGGAAGCATTAAGCATGTGGCCTGACAGATGGAGGGATGAATCTGATAGATTGGTTGGGTAGACTTACTGGAGATGCCATTGTGGCTTTGTTTCTTGCAGTACAATCAGCTCTGATTTGGTATTGCTGTATACCTTCTTTAAGTGGCATTTTGAAGCTGTTGTGATGAAGAAGAACACTTTTTATGTTAAAGTGTTCATTGAGCACTGTATACCTACCTGTAATCATCATCATCATCATCATCCAAACTGTACAATACCAGTATACCTCTAATAGTTGCATCTTCATCATCATCATCATCATCATCATCATCATCATCATCATCATCATCATCATCATCATCATCCAAACTGTACAATACCAGTATACCTCTAATAGTTGCATCATCATCATTATCATCATCATCATCATCATCCAAACTGTACAATACCAGTATACCTCTAATAGTTGCATCATCATCATCATCATCATCATCATCATCATCATCATCAAACTGTACAATCATCATCATCATCATCATCATCCAAACTGTCATCAATACCAGTGTACCTCTAATAGTTGCATCATCATCATTATCATCATCATCATCATCATCATCATCATCCAAACTGTACAATACCAGTATAGTTGCCTCTAATAGTTCATCATCATCATCATCATCATCATCATCATCATCATCATCATCATCATCATCCAAACTGTACAATACCAGTATACCTCTAATAGTTGCATCATCACCATCATCATCATCATCATCATCATCATCCAAACTGTACAATACCAGTATACCTCTAATAGTTGCATCATCATCATCATCATCATCATCATCATCATCCAAACTGTACAATACCAGTATACCTCTAATAGTTGCATCATCATCATCATCATCATCATCATCATCATCATCATCAAACTGTACAATACCAGTATACCTCTAATAGTTGCATCATCATCATTATCATCATCATCATCATCATCATCCAAACTGTACAATACCAGTATACCTCTAATAGTTGCATCATCATCATCATCATCATCATCATCATCATCATCATCCAAACTGTACAATACCAGTATATCTCTAATATCATCATCATCATCATCATCATCATCATCATCATCATCATCATCCAAACTGTACAATACCAGTATACCTCTAATAGTTGCATCATCATCATTATCATCATCATCATCATCATCCAAACTGTACAATACCAGTATACCTCTAATAGTTGCATCATCATCATCATCATCATCATCATCATCATCATCATCATCATCCAAACTGTACAATACCAGTATACCTCTAATAGTTGCATCATCATCATTATCATCATCATCATCATCATCATCCAAACTGTACAATACCAGTATACCTCTAATAGTTGCATCATCATCATCATCATCATCATCATCATCATCATCATCCAAACTGTACAATACCAGTATACCTCTAATAGTTGCATCATCATCATCATCATCATCATCATCATCATCATCCAAACTGTACAATACCAGTATACCTCTAATAGTTGCATCATCATCATTATCATCATCATCATCATCATCATCCAAACTGTACAATGCCAGTATACCTCTAATAGTTGCATCATCATCATTATCATCATCATCATCATCATCATCCAAACTGTACAATACCAGTATACCTCTAATAGTTGCATCATCATCATCATCATCATCATCATCATCATCATCATCATCATCATCATCCAAACTGTACAATACCAGTATACCTCCAATAGTTGCATCATCATCATCATCATCATCATCATCATCATCATCATCATCATCATCATCCAAACTGTACAATACCAGTATACCTCTAATAGTTGCATCATCATCATCATCATCATCATCATCATCATCCAAACTGTACAATACCAGTATACCTCTAATAGTTGCATCATCATCATCTGCATCATCATCATCATCATCCAAACTGTAAAGACCCGTGAAGGTCTGGGTTAGAATATTGATCTTCAGTCACCCATGCTTGTCGTAAGAGGCGACTAACGGGATCGGGTGGTCAGGCTCGTTGACTTGGTTGACACATGTCATCGGTTTTCAGTTGTGCAGATCGATGCTCATGCTGTTGATCACTGGATTGTCTGGTCCAGACTTGAATATTTATAGACCGCAGCCATATAGCTGGAATATTGCTGAGTGTGGCGTAAAACTAAACTCACTCACTCACTCCAAACTGTAAAATACCGGAATACCTCTAATACTTCCATCATCATCATCATCATCAGCAGCAGCAGCAGCAGCAGCAACAACATCCAAACTATACTTGTTTAGTTGTTTGTGCTTGTAATAGGCCTGAGTTTGGTCCTCAAATGTTTCGAAAATGTATGTTCATTGTAGGAAACCAGTATTACTGGATTGTCTGGTCTAAATGTGATAATTTGTCAGTTTTATAGCTGAACTATTATAGCTGAACTATTGCCAAGTGTGGCAAGCAAAATAAAAAAACCAACAAGCATACAAGTTTTGAGTATTAAGATTACGACTGTATAATGGCCCTAAACTGAAATATGTTTGATGAATATGAAAGGAACGCGAAGGCTTGTGACCTAGTTCTCATTAACTTCCTGAATCCAAATGTAACCTGAGATCTATATCTTATATCTCCGACTCCATTACTTCAGTGCTGAGGAAGCAGGTGAGGTGTTAGTATTTACCTGCATGAATCATAATCCTCACGCACTAGGAAGTTGTACGTCATCGTTATGAACCAGACTAGCTTGGGGCACAATGTTACATGTGTGAAGTTACATCGAGATGAGTTTTACTGCAAACACAATGGTAATATTTTCTGTTTATAGTATCATGAGTTTGTGTTTTGTTCTTTGATCGTTTTGGTGTAGGAATGATTTTTTTTAGACGTGACATCATTGATGTAGATTATTGCATTCCATACTTTTTCCTTCAGCAGTGTGATTACGGAGTGATTGAATAACATGCAGCTGTTTGACATTTAAATATGGCGGCAGATGCACCATCACAGGGATCGTGTAATCGTTTATACTCATTTACACAAAGTAGTTATGTGTGTTGAGCTGTCCAATCATGACATTGTCATGGTAACCTGATGGCATTGGTAGTCTTACATATCGGTTTGCAGGAACCTTGTCGTAATTTATCAAACTTCTAGTTTCTGTCCGTAACAGGGATGAGTGATTATCATTTGACTGTCACGAAATACTTCTGTCTCTTCAATATGACCCAGACTTCTTAGTGAGTGAGTGAGTGAGTTTGCTTTTACGCCGCTTTTAGCAATATTCCAGCAGTATCACAGCGGGGTACACCAGAAATGGGCTTCACATATTGTGCCCATGTGGGGAATCGAACCCGAGTCTCCGGCGTGACGAGCGAACGCTTTAACCATTAGGCTACCCCACCGCTCCCCCAGATATCTTAAGCTAAGGAATATTTATATTTCAAGACCATGAAATATTTGCATGCAGACATATGGTAATTCTTCTGTTCACCTGTATTAAATGCAGAATAGCAACAAAATTTTATATCAGAATTATTTTGCATGTTATATTTTACTGACATTTCTCTTTCCAAAGATATACATCATCACAGCTATCCGCTGTTTCAAACAATAAAAATGGAGGACTTACGATAGGCTCTCTGTCCATCTGCACCACCATTTGTCCAATTATGTTACCGGGGTATTTCCAGAACTTCAGCATCCTGCAATGATGTTTTAGAGGTGTTTGTCAGATGCCTGTCATTAACATGACCTTGACCTTATTTTCAGAATCATAGGAAGCAGTGACCAGTTTACTATGTGTCAGTTTTCGTCAGAATGTTTGCAATGATTTGGCACAATTGATAAATGAGCTTGTTTTTTATTACAAGGGGCCCATCCTGGTGTGTCAATATTGGTTCGCAAAAAGACACGCATTTATGTCCTTTTATTTAGTTGTTTATAGCATAACATATATGGTCTACTTGCTATTAAAAGGGGCAGTGGGGTAGTCTAGCTTTTAAAGCGTTCACTTGTCATGGTAAAGGCCCGGGTTCGATTCCCCACATGGGTACAATGTGTGAAGCCCATTTCTGGTGTCCCCTGCTGTGATATTGCTGGAATCTTGCTAAAAGTGGCGTCAAACTAAACTCACTCACTCACTAATTCCTATTAAAATTCCTACTGTGTTGTAAATTGTTCAGTACCCTAGCAGGCCCACACTTACCCGTCCACCCATCAACTCACTGATTAACGCACTTAGAATGCTATTTTTTATAAAATTATCACATGTATTTTTGTTCCTTCCAGGCCCGACCCAAGCTTGTGGAGCCGATAGACTATGAGACTTACGTTGTACAGCACAAGGTGTTACTCCACAATGACCCCCAGCGGGACATGCTCAACTTCCCCCATGATGATGTGGAGGTTCCGGTGAGTACTACTGCCATTGGTTACCATGACGTCACAATCAAATTACATCACAAATCTCTGTCATACTAAATAGAGAATATTATATGAGTGCCCATGTCATACTTTGTTTACAAAACGAGGGCCGAAATGTTGGTATTTCCTGAGCAAGAGCAAGGGATATACTGATATTTAGGCATGAGTGTTGCAAACATATTATGATATGGGCACTCATATGATATTCTGTTTATTACCGAAGTCGCCAAATTGACAAAAATACACCCAAATCTAATTTCAATTAGAGGCTGGCTACCTGCCATCGCCGAATGTAGAACACAACGCCACAGAAAAAACATGACGTCATAGCATTGTTCATGATGTCACGTCACCATGACAAAGTGCTATTTTGCCCTAGGGCATCGTATGAAAAATATGAACCCCGATATTTTCGCACTGGTAGGTGATAATATTGGTTCATTTAGTTTAGACACACAGGACACTGGTTATTACATTTTACAAACTGAAGAAGATGGAAGACTGATTATTGGTTGATATATGCTGATAACAAGCCTCAGTGACTTGTGTTGACATCAATGACATCATAAGGCAACCTCTGTGAATCAGTGAGTGAGTGAGTTGAGTTTTATGCCGCACTCAGCAATATTCCAGGTATATCTGTGAATCAGTAAGCATGACAAATGATGATAGTCCCTTGTTGACTTTGCTGAACTAGGAGCTGGGGTGGCCTAGTGGTTACAACTTAGGCACTTCATGCTGCAAACTTTGGTTCAATTTATCCGTAATTTCTGTTCAGTAATATAGCTTAATTATTCAGCTGGAATAGGTAATCTCTAAATGTGTTGACAGAGATTCATCGTTGGAAGCTGAGCAGCAGGGGCATTGAATTCTTCAACTGTGGTACTAGCGAAACAGTGAATGAGTCATTTGTCTGCTCATAGTTTTACATTTTATGCCATGCTCATCGCACTGTTTAACATGTTTAATTTGAAAAATGCATCTTTGGGGATTTGAGTCAATCATGGATAATTGAAGATTCTGGCAACTTTGAAAATTTGTGAATATTTGTATTTAAGTTGCAGAACAAGTGGTTTTAACCGTTTGTACCAAATTTCATGGTTCCCAATGTAATTTGTCCCAGAGGGAAGGTGACTCAAGAGGTTAGTCAGTTGTGAGTGGCCTACAGCAGAGGACAACACCATTATGCCTTTGTTGAGATGGCTCCTGGAAACTGTATGGGAAGACAGTGCACTGCTGTGTCTCACTATGTCTTGCTGTGTGTCATGTGATGGATTCTGATTTGATGTGTCCTCTTAACCGTTTAATGCATTATGGCTAGTGGAAGCCGCGATGGCTGAGCGGGTTAGGCGGCTGACTTTGTGTGCTGACGATTAGGTGCCTGACTCTGAGAGTGTGGGTTCGAATCCCGGATGGGACTCAGCCCAACGAAAGAATTAGAATCTGTACTTTACTAAGGAGGTGTAATCCCAACTATAACATATGTTACAGTATGGCTTCTACAATGTTAAGGGGTAATTGGTTCTGTGATGTCTTTTTAACAAAATAAATTGAAATCCTATTTTCACAGTGTTTGAAATTTAGATGGGTTTTGAGGTGCTTGTGAACGTCTCCTGTGGAATTGGAATCTAGGGACCCCAAAATTCTTAACTTTTTACATAAGTGTAATTACAAGAATCTGTTAAAATATGTTTAATTTTGAACACTGGTTTGGAAGGAAGTTAGAATGTTCATTGACACCATTGATAAAATATAATGTTGATTTATAATATTGAGATAATTGTATTTGATCCTCAAGTTCTTGTTTCAACGAACACAATTTTCAGATCCATTGATAACAACAAACATGTGAATACACAAATGCCTTTTAGAAACTGGTCAAGTGCAACGTATATTATATTTGGGATAATGCTTTCTCAGGAAAGTACAGATTCAGTTCGTTTAAGTCACATCCAGGATTTGAACCCGAACTATCAGAGTCAGGCATCTAATCGCCAGCACACAAAATCAGTGATCTAACCTACACGGCTACTGGGGTTACACAAAATTAAAGTCTGACAACTGTTCGTCTCGGTCATGTGCTTTGTGCACCCTTCTGACAAGTGTACGTTTTGTGGAAGCTACGGTGTCTTGAGAGGTTTAGATCACTGCCATTGTTAAACCCTGATCTTGAGGTCATTCCATTTCTGATGAGTTTCAGCATCAGCATCATCAGGGATTGAAGGCTGTTGTGTTAGAGTGCAGATCACCCATGTAGTCAGTGTGGTACTCTTCACCCCCAGACAACTCTGTTGGTCATCAGCCAGTGCTCCCTATCTCTTCCCTCATCACCATGCCCAATTCACTGCCAGACAAGCCGTAGCACCTGTGTTGTGCAGATCCGGAACTCTAGTCCGTCTGCTGTGGAGGTGTGTAGCGTCTGCTTCTCTGTTTTCAATAGAAGCAGACGTCAGGATTGTTGTCAAAAACTTCATTGGCAGTTGATCAGACTTGTCAGTTTCCCCTAATACAAAGGTATGCCCTGTTAATGAAAGCACCTGTTTGAAAGCTGAAACTTCTTTGGCAGTTGGTTGAGTTTCAGAATGAACATCTTTTCATGGAATAATGATTTGATTGATTACAAGCTCTTTACTTTAGGGGACAGAATAAAAGTTCATTTGATTATCATAGTGGAATGTTTTTATCGTTTGTTTTAATCCCAGATTCCCACATTTTCAGATTCCCAGATATACCATATCCAATATGTTTAGCTTCATGTGATCTGGTCCCCCGCCGTGATATTGCTGGAATATTGCTAAAAGCGGCGTAAAACTAAACTCAGTCAGTCAGTCATGTGATCTGGGGCGGTGGGGTAGCCTAGTGGTTAAAGCGTTCGCTCCTCACACTGAAGACCCGGGTTTGATTCCCCACATGGGTACAATGTGTGAAGCCCATTTCTGGTGTCCCCTGCTGATATTGCCAGAATATTGCTAGAAGCGGCGTAAAACTGAACTCACTCACTTACTTACTCACTCACTCACTCACTCACTCACTCACTCACTCACTCACTCACTCACTCACTCACTCACTCACTCACTCACTCACTCACTCACTCACTCACTCACTCACTCACTCACTCATGGGATCTGAAATGCACATCAAGCAGTGTACTTTTGAGGTGAAAATTCATCGTGGCACAATTTTTTTTATTGATTTTGAACCATTTAGGGGACTAACATTTTTTTTAATCTGAAATGGAAACTACCTGACCCCACAGATACTGGCTTTGTCCAGATGATGGCCAGTACATGACCCCAGGGCCCATGTGTTACATGCCACGCCCCCTCCACCTCTCACCTTTACATCACACACAATCCGGGTGTAGCTTAGAGAGAATGTTTGTGTATTGAGCATTGACACATGGGCTTCACTTACTGAACCACAATTCCACAAGAAGGCACCATTAAGTGATCTTTGTTTTACTGTGTGGAGAGCAGTGTAGTAATTATAGAATATATATCCTGTTTTAAGATAACAGCACATGGTCATTTTCCTTAATTGTTCTGGGAGACTTCCTGTTTTCTGAGTTGGTCGAGTAGACATTTGTGGTTCCTGTTGGTGACGGCATTCCTTCCTGGCTAGACATGGCACGCTGTTAGATTCTCCCAGAGATTTTACCAGAGATTTTTTATGATGTGGATAGGGTTTGTACTTATTTGTTATATTATATTACATAATGTATCAAAATTTGGTGGCCTGAACTCTTTGATAATATTAGGTGATGTTCCAGGTGGGATCTCAACAGTAGGAACACGTGAGATGTGTCAGATGAGGTTATCCTGCATCTTACTAGGCGGAAAGTGTATGAAGAATAGTTACCAAATTTGTTCAATAAGATGGGGTTGAGGGGTAGCCCAGCGGTTAAAGCGTCCGCTTTTCATGACGAAGACCCAGGTTTGATTCCCCACATGGGTACAATGTGTGAAGCTCATTTATGGTGTCCCCCGCCGTGATATTTCTGGAATATTGCTAAAAGCGGCGTAAAACCCAACTCATTCCCTCACTTCAATAAGATGGAACCCAGTGCAGCTGATTATCTGATTATTGTCGAGAGAAATAACTCTTGCTTAGCCAGTCTGCTAGTGTGATAGAGAACTGAGTGCATCTTCAAGCACCTGAGGGTATTTTCTGATATGTACCGGTAACATTACTTGAACTTACATGCGAGGTTAGTCAATAGATCCCATTGTTACTAGTTCTCATCCCTCAGTGCAGTGGAGCTACATCAAGTTCCTGGCATAGAACCAGTTTACTTTGTAGAGAGGGGCCAGGGGTGGCACTGTTGGTATGGTGGTGGTTTGCTATACACAGTTTTTACCCTTTGTTGTTGAATCCCAGATTTGACATATTGTTTGTCCTAGGTTTCTTAGCAACAAACACATACTTGTTTTTCTTTACCAAAGTAGAAAACAAGGATTGATAAACTTTCTTCTTACACTGAAACTGACATGTTATGACATGTTGTGTTTTATCCACATGGAACATACCTGATGGGACGTTTAATATGTACTATGTTGGCCCAGATGTAAATTCTCTGTGTAGAGTTGTATCCCTTGAGTGTGACAGGCTACAGCAATTTGTACCTGATTACCATCCTCATGGGTATATTGTATGAAAGCAATTAGTATCTCCTTTATCTCCGGGAACTGGCAATGAACTGAACGAATTAAACTGTAAGGAAATGAAAGATTAAATTGCTGTTGTGTTGGATGATGGTGTGCTTAGTCGGCCTTGATATAATGGAGGTATCTCCTTGTCTGTCTGGGATCTGGCAGTAGAGTCAAGCATATTGACCTGTAATGAAGCAAGATCCCCATTACTGTAGCCTACTGCTTTAAATACCACACAAGCTGCAGTCAGTGGATAGACTTGCACAAGTCTCGGTACTTTATGGTAGACTTAAAGGAAATATACAGGACTCAATGGAAATGTACAAGACTCGGTGGAAATGTACAACACTTAAAGGAAATATAGTAGACTCGATGGAAATGTATAAGACTTGATGGAAATGTGCAAGAACTTATGGAAATGTACAACACTTGAAAGAAATGTACAACACTTAAAGGAAATGTACAACACTTAAAGGAAATGTAGTAGACTCGGTGGAAATGTATAAGACTTGATGGAAATGTGCAAGAATTTATGGAAATGTGCAAGAATTTATGGAAATGTACAACACTTGAAAGAAATGTACAAGTCTCAATGGAAATGTACAAGACTCAAGTGAAGTGTACAACACTTAAAGGAAATGTAGTAGAATCAGTGGAAATGTATAAGACTTGATGGAAATGTGCAAGAATTTATGGAAATGTGCAAGAATTTATGGAAATGTACAACACTTGAAAGAAATGTACAAGTCTCAATGGAAATGTACAAGACTCAAGTGAAGTGTACAAGACTTGGAAATGTGCAAGAATTGATGGAAATGTACAAGACTCAATTGAAGTGTACAGGACAAGGCACAATGGAAATGTCAAAATTTAATGAAGCAAGTCTAGTCCAATATGTATAAGTACTACTATTGTTAAGCCAGGCCAGTACAAAGATGAGACATGGGTCTCTCAATACGTGTGGTTGTTTATAGACAGAAATCTGTTAGCACCGGTACAAGGGTTACATTCCTGTGGAAACGAGATGGGGATTTCCTGGGAGTGATTGTGTTTTGTTTACATACGGGGATATGTATGAAAGTAGGAAATAGAGAAGGGAAGAAAGGCAACAAGGGAAGGAAATTTGATGAAATGTTGAAATGGCTTGATAAGTAAATGAGATCTACACAGTGAGGTATGGTTGTCCAGCATGGAGAAACTAGCCAGCCCCGCCTAGGTTTAATGCTTTCTTATCTCCATTAGCAAATGAAATGGAAACATTTTTTTCGTCTAAAATCTGTCATTGTACATTTTGAGAAGGTGGTTCAGCCTAAGTGCACCACAGTTTGCTGTACAGATTTGTGTCCTTTTGACTTGTCAAGATCCTATTATTGAGAAATTGAAACCCAGATCAAACAAGAGGTTAATCAGTGAATTGTCAGCACCATTCCTGTGTCTTGGACTTCACCGAGTGGTAAATGTTAAAGACCTGCACCATTAGCTTTCTTTTATCTTGGGACCTGTGAAAATCCGGGTTAGAATTGATCTTCAGTAACCCATGCTAAATAGGCGACTACCGGGATCGGGTGGTACGCTCGCTGACTTGGTTGACACATGTCATCGGTTCCCAATTGCGCAGATCGATGCTCATGCTGTTGATCACTGGATCGTCTGGTCCAGACTCGATTATTTACAGACCGCCGCCATATAGCTGGAATATTGCTGAGTGCCGCGTAAAACTAAAATCACTCACTCACCCGTTTATCTTGGAAGTTTTTTGCCTAATGGCAGATGTCTTAGTGATCACTAAAGAGACACAAGATTGTCTCAAAAACCCTCCGTTTAAAAAACTGCCAAAATATTGAACATCTTTTGTTTATTTGGTGTTTGACACCACACTCTGCAATTAACCAGTTTTATAAATACCAGAATCTGTATCCAATTATAGCTGCATCAGATTGATTTTGTCATCAGCGTCCAGTGACATTGAGTATCACCTTGAGTAGGATGACACATAGACTAAGGCTTAGTCTCTTAATATATATATATATAATTTTGATAGTAACAAACAAGCCCATTTATATTGAAAAGGAGCCCTAGGGAGACCAGAGATTTCTGAACCTGAGGAAATCTAGACTTGTTTTATTTAGGGCTTTAGCACTGCAGAGAGGGCTTGGCAGTAGGGAAATTAATGTGGTTCAGGGACTGTGAGACAGACTAGATGACACACAGTCAAGCAAGTCACAGCCCTATAACCTCAATCCATTTATTCACCTCTGTAGATGAGTACAGGTTGCTGGGGACCTATTTTAATGCAGAATCCAAACAGGGCCATACTACAGTAGATGTAATATTTACATGCTATTTTCCTATAGATAATAAATGTCAATGTCAAAGATTTACAGTATTTGAAGCTAGGGATCCCTTGTGTTTCAATCTCTTAATATTTGGGTCATGACAACGACTTTCATGACTTTTTTTTCACACTGAATGGTATTATGTGTTACCAAGCAACCAGTGGCTGGGTGTGGTATGGTCTAGGTTCTCGCAGGTATTGATAGGGGAACAGTGGAGTGTATCCTCTATCCTTACCACGTACCCTGTCCTTGATTAAATGGAATCCACTCTCTCCCTAGTCTAGACTTATAGAAGTCTGCAAGAAAGTTACTATTTCATAAGTTTTCAATAGTGAGTGAGTGAGTGAGTATGGTTTTATGACACTTTAGCAATATTCCAGCAATATCTCAGCAGGGGATGCCAGAAATGGGCTTCACACATTGTATACATATGAGGGAAATCAAACCATGATCCTTGGCATGACAAATGTTTTAACCACTAGGCTACTCACCATCCCCAGAAAGTAATAGGTGACTCTAGGAGAACATATTGTAGTGTTACTGTAGAAGGTAAGTGTCCCCAAGTGTCATCAGCCAGTCTAGACTCTGAAAACAGTTTCTTTGAACATGGTCAAGTGTAACATTTCAGTTGTTATATCATTATATATGAGACTAAACTATGTTCATAAAGTACAAGGGGTGGTGGGTAGCCTAGTGGTTAAAGCGTCTGCTCGCCACGCCGAAGATCCGGGTTCGAATCCCCACATGGGCACAATGTGTGAAGCCCATTTCTGGTGTCCCCCGCCGTGATATTGCTGGAATATTGCTAAAAGCGGCGTAAAACCATACTCACTCACTCATAAAGTACAAATTCAAGTAATTTTTGGGGCAAGTCCCATCAGAGATTTGAACCAGTATTGTCAATGAAGTGTGATCCCAAATATAAGTTGTTTAAGTCTTGCTGGCTGCCATTATGTTGTAACAGGAGGCTCCTTCAGCGCAGACTTAGAGCAAGGCTAGCTACTCTGGCTCAGCCCACTCATAACTGATTGTGTGGACACCTTTTTGGGTCAAATCCCATCAGAGATTTGAACCCTCACTCTCAATGAAGTTTAATCCCAATATAAATTATTAAAGTCTTGCTGGTTATTATGCTGTAACAGGGAGCTCCTTCACTACAGCCTTGGAGCAAGGCTAGCTACTCAGAGCCGACTATGTAACACCTTTTTGGGTCAAATGCAATCAGAGATTTAGTCTGTCATACAGACGCTGAAGCAAATATATCCAAGAAAGCCCACGCAAGTCTAGAAAATGTTGCAAGTCTAGATTTCCTCAGCTTCTGAAAATGAAGAAAGTCTCAGGGCTCCTTTTCATTATATTATATATTTTTTTACTATGAACTTTTTTCAGTAATATGTTCATTTCAGAGACTAGTTGTTAGTCTATCAGAGATTTGAACCGGCTGTTTCAGTGAATTTAAGTCCCACATATATATTGTTAAAGTCTTGCAGGTTATCATGATGGCCTTGGTGTAACAGGAAGCTCCTTCACTGCAGCCTTGGAGCAAGGCTAGCTAGACAGACTAAGCCCCCCTCAGAGCCTACTGTGTAGACACCTTCAGCTGCAATCTCTTTTCTTCATGACATACAACACCAGGAATAAATAGTGAAGGATATTTTTGTTGTCTACATGTCTGCGTGGCGATGTAACCACCTCCCTGCACTTTAGGAACACTCTAGAGATTTGTCATAATCCAGAACACTTACATTTAGAACATTTGTGTGTCGTCTCCAATGGTTGCTGGTTCTGAAGAATTTTCAATCATTTAAGAACTGCCGAGGGGAAAAAGATTGTATACTCTCATATTTGATGAATAAATTAAACCAAAAATATGTAATTCACTAGTGATCTATTTAATACATGGATATTACATAAAACATAAGCAATGAATATCTCACAACTGGTCAGCCAGTAATGGTTTCATTACATTTGTAATTTTTAGGTCAAATGTTTGGGTCAAATCCAGTTTACAAGTGTGACCGTACACTTTTGCTTGCTCAGCATGACTGATTGTATGTGTGTTACAGTGTTGACACGCTGGCCCTGTGGCTAGCTGTGACCTGGATGCTCTGTATGGTAGCACTTGTGTCGCCCTGTATAATACGACCTGCGAGATCAAGTAGACACAGTGAACTCCCTAATATTGGCACAAGGGTGTAGGGTCATCTTACTTCCTACTTGCCCTAGTTGCGGAATAATGGTAGAGGCGTCAGCAGCCTCCTCTCATGGCTGCTGTTGTACCAAGTGGTCTAAGCGATCTTAGCGCTGATTTGATCATACCTCCATGCCTTAACATTGACTTATGATTGTGACAGTGTTGAGTTGAACCTCCTTATGGATTTCATTTTCCTTCTTCGTAGATAAGCTCCTTTGTTCAGTGTTTAGGGATTGTGGGGTAGCCTAGTGGTTAAAGCGTTTGCTCGTCATGTGAAGATCTGGGTTTGATTCCCTACATGGGTACAATGTATGAAGCCTATTTCTGGTGTCCCCCGGTGAAATATTGCTGGAATATTGCTGAAAGCAGCACAAGATTAACTCACTCACTCAGTCAGTCATTCACTTACTTCATAGATATATATTTAAATAAAACAACTTTATTTCTGGCACTAAATGTCAGTCCAGAAGTGTTTGACTTCAGCAGCCTATCCGAGCTGGGCATCAACAGTTCTTCATTTGAGTGTTGTTTATCCCCACAGTGTTGTTTATCACCACAGTCACCCAGTATTGATGGATGAATGCCTGTACATATAATCAATCTTGACCGGTCAGTCAATGATTAATATCACGAGCATCAATATACGCTGTTGGGATACAAGATACGCATCAACCAAGTCAGCAAGCCTGACCATCCGATCATGTTTGTTGCCACATCCGACAAGCAGGGGCTGCTGATGTCCAGTTATGGCTTCTATGGCCTGATGGTTGTGCACAGTATGGATCCAAGTCATTCCAGTAATGGAGGTGGAATAACTGTCATAACTCCCATACTTTCTCATCACCTGAGGTAGTGGAGATTGGTGTAGCACTAGTTAGTATTGCTATGTCAATCAGGGTCCTGGCCATGTATATAGACCAGTATCGTATTACAGACCCTGAAGCAAATATATATGGACCAGTATGGGTTACAGCTGTCTGCAGACATTGAACTTTTTTCAGTAAAATATGTTCATGATGTTGCCACATTGTACTATGATGTTGCCAAAAGTTGCCCTCTGTGTTATATATATTGAATCTTAGACAAAGACAGTTATCAATCACTCCAAAAAATATCAAGAAAATGGCTGCATGGCACAAGTTTATTTTCATGTTAGTGACCCTTTTTGGGCCATATGTTTGGTTAGTTTTTTAATGCCACATTTGTCAATATACCAACCATGCTGTCAGCTAGTTACCTCCCCTGACCACCCAATCCACATATCATCTTATGATAAGCACAGGTAGTGTGGGACCTATTCTGCGGGAAATCCCCCATGAGGCATCGAGCATCCCTTGAACCTGTCACATATTTCCTGGATGTTCTCATCCTTTATGAGTATGCCTCCTTCTCCAGGACTTGTAACACAGGGTGAATATGGTACATAACACAGGGTGAATATGGTACATAACACAGGGTGAATATGGTATGTAACACAGGATGAATATAGTACATAACACAGGGTGAATATGGTACATAACACAGGGTGAATATGGTACGTAACACAGGGTGAATATGGTACATAACACAGAGTGAATGTGGTACATAAAACAGGGTGAATATGGTACATAACACAGGGTGAATATGGTGCGTAACACAGGGTGAATATGGTAGGTAACACAGGGTGAATGAATATACATAACACACAGGGTGAACACATGGGTGAGGGTGAATATGGTACATAACACAGGGTGAATATGGTACATAACAGGGTGAATGTGGTACATAACACCGGGTGAATGTGGTACATAACACAGGGTGAATGTGGTACATAACACAGGGTGAATATGGTGTGTAACACAGGGTGAATATGGTACGTAACACAGGGTGAATACAGTACATAACACAGGGTGAATACGGTACATAACACAGGGTGAATATGGTACATAACACAGGGTGAATGTGGTACATAACAGGGTGAATGTGGTACATAACACAGGGTGAATGTGGTACATAACACAGCATGAATGTGGTACATAACACAGGGTGAATATGGTGCGTAACACAGGGTGAATATGGTACGTAACACAGGGTGAATACGGTACATAACACAGGGTGAATACGGTACATAACACAGGGTGAATATGGTACATAACACAGGGTGAATGTGGTACATAACAGGGTGAATGTGGTACATAACAGCGTGAATGTGGTACATAACACATGGTGAATATGGTACATAACACAGGGTGAATATGGTACATAACACAGGGTGAATATGGTACGTAACATGAACATGTTATATTTGTAAGTGCTAGGTGCATATGTAAGTGACCTCTGCAGGATACATTTCCTTCAGTCAAATATCAATGTGACAATTATGTACGCTGGATTGTATGATGAGCGAGGCTCACTAAAGGTGATTGGTTATATGGCTGCAGCTGATTCTATAGTTTCTCCATCTAGTACCTTATACTGCATCAGGACCCTGTGTAACATCAAACATTTTATGACATATGTCAGATATAGTGTACTTCTGAGTTCAGATGTGATGGACATTGGCATGTGGTCAAATGTGGTGTTTATCTGATATGGTATAGGTCAAGTATAGTGGACTTCAGATGTGTTATATAAGTTATAGCACACAGTCAGAAGAGACCAGATATGGTATACAACAGATATCTCATACTGCCGGTGTAGTGTTTACACATTAACCATCCTATATGCCCCTATCCTGGAACAGCTCCTTCAAGGAGAAGATGGAGACACTTTTATGAGATTTTAATTCTACAAACAGAATTAAGAGAAGCAATAAAGAGTGGCAGTGTGGGCTTTAATTTAAGCAGGGGGAAATGCTTTTATCCACTTTACTTGATTAAAAACAGATTTTGCTTATTGAAGACATCTTTAGGATGTGATCATAACTTTATTGTTTCAAACTTTGTGTTTCACTCGGCATGCTTGATTGGAAATATTAAAAACTTAAACGTCAGCATCCTCATCAGAATTACAACTTTGACATCAACACAGTAACTATTGAAAGTGTTAAGACTATTAGGTAGTTACATGTTCAGGAGAATAGTTAGTGTTTGTCAATCCCCGATTGAATAAGGAAGCTAACAAGATTGTCATATGTATTCAGTGTCGACATTCCTGCTGGGATATGCCAGATGTGGCTGTGTGACTTTGGGGTAATGCTGATTGATCAGTATTTGAGTTCTGTTAAAAACCCGTGAATATCTGGGTTAGAATTAGTCTTCAGTAACCCATGCTTGTCACAAGAAGTGACTAACGGTATCAGGAGTCATCACACGTCATCGTATCCCAATTGTTTAGATCAATGTTCATGATGTTGATCACTGGATTGTCTGATCCAGGCTTGATTAATGGCTGGAGCCATGTAGGTTGAGATGGGATGCTAGGGCCATGTAGGGTGAGATGGGATGCTAGAGCCGTGTAGGGTGAGATGGGATGCTAGATCTGTGTAGGGTGAGATGGGATGGTAGGGTGAGATGGGATGCTAGAGCTGTGAAGGGTGAGATGGGATGCTAGATCTGTGTAGGGTGAGATGAGATGCTAGAGCTATGTAGGGTGAGATGGGATGCTAGAGCTGTGTAGGGTGAGATGGGATGCTAGAGCTGTGTAGGGTGAGATGGGATGCTAGAGCTGTGAAGGGTGAGATGGGATGCTAGATCTGTGAAGGGTGAGATGGGATGCTAGATCTGTGAAAGGTGAGATGGGATGCTAGATCTGTGTAGGGTGAAATGGGATGCTAGTGCTGTGTAGGGTGAGATGGGATGCTAGAGCTGTGAAGGGTGAGATGGGATGCTAGAGCTGTGAAGGGTGAGATGGGATGCTAGATCTGTGAAGGGTGGGATGCTAGGGCCATGTAGGGTGAGATGGGATGCTAGGGCCATGTAGGGTGAGATGGGATGCTAGAGCCGTGTAGGGTGAAATGGGATGCTAGATCTGTGTAGGGTGAGATGGGATGCTAGATCTGTGAAGGGTGAGATGGGATGCTAGAGCTGTGAAGGGTGGGATGCTAGGGCCATGTAGGGTGAGATGGGATGCTAGAGCCGTGTAGGGTGAGATGGGATGCTAGAGCTGTGTAGGGTGAGATGGGATGCAAGAGCTGTGTGGGATGAGATGGGATGCTAGAGCTGTGTAGGGTGAGATGGGATGCTAGAGCTGTGTAGGGTGAGATGGGATGCTAGAGCTGTGTAGGGTGAGATGGGATGCTAGAGCTGTGTAGGGTGAGATGGGATGCTAGTGCTATGTAGGGTGAGATGGGATGCTAGAGCTGTGAAGGGTGAGATGGGATGCTAGATCTGTGAAGGGTGAGATGGGATGCTAGATCTGTGAAAGGTGAGATGGGATGCTAGATCTGTGTAGGGTGAAATGGGATGCTAGTGCTGTGTAGGGTGAGATGGGATGCTAGATCTGTGAAGGGTGAGATGGGATGCTAGAGCTGTGAAGGGTGAGATGGGATGCTAGATCTGTGGAATGCTAGAGCTGTGAAATGGATGGGATGCTAGAGCTGTGTAGGGTGAGATGGGATGCTAGAGCTGTGAAGGGTGAGATGGGATGAGAGAAGGGTGAGATGGGATGCTAGATCTGTGAAGGGTGAGATGGGATGCTAGATCTGTGAAGGGTGAGATGGATGCTAGAGCTGTGTAGGGTGAAGATGGGATGCTAGATCTGTGAAGGGTGAGATGGGATGCTAGAGCTGTGAAGGGTGAGATGGGATGCTAGAGCTGTGAAGGGTGAGATGGGATGCTAGAGCTGTGAGATGGGGGTGAGATGGGATGCTAGAGCTGTGTAGGGTGAGATGGGATGCTAGATCTGTGTAGGGTGAGATGGGATGCTAGATCTGTGAAGGGTGAGATGGGATGCTAGATCTGTGTAGGGTGAGATGGGATGCTAGATCTGTGAAGGGTGAGATGGGATGCTAGAGCTGTGAAGGTTGAGATGGGATGCTAGAGCCATGTAGGGTGAGATGGGATGCTAGAGCTGTGTAGGGTGAGATGGGATGCTAGAGCTGTGTAGGGTGAGATGGGATGCTAGAGCTGTGAAGGGTGAGATGGGATGCTAGAGCCTTTTAGGGTGAGATGGGATGCCAGAGCTGAGAATGTTGTGATTATCAGATGTTTCATGTACTGTACGCTAGAGGTTTATGAGTGATGCTGTCACTGTGAGATGTTGTCTCGACTGTCAGATGTAATGCTACACTAAGTAGCTGTAGATGTATTGTCACACAAGCAGGGAGGATGTGCTTCATACATAACACACCCTTCCTCTACATCTATCAGCTGTCAACACAACCTTCATACATAACACACCCTTCCTCTACATCTATCACCTGTCAACACACCCTTCATACATAACACACCCTTCCTCTACATCTATCACCTGTCAACACAACCTTCATACATAACACACCCTTCCTCTACATCTATCAGCTGTCAACACAACCTTCATACATAACACACCCTTCCTCCTCTACATCTATCAACTGTCAACACAACCTTCATACATAACACACCCTTCCTCTACATCTATCACCTGTCAACACAACCTTCATACATAACACACCCTTCCTCTACATCTATCAGCTGTCAACACAACCTTCATACATAACACACCCTTCCTCTACATCTATCAACTGTCAACACACCCTTCATACATAACACACCCTTCCTCTACATCTATCACCTGTCAACACACCCTTCATACATAACACACCCTTCCTCTACATCTATCACCTGTCAACACAACCTTCATACATAACACACCCTTCCTCTACATCTATCACCTGTCAACACAACCTTCATACATAACACACCTTCCTCTACTCTACATCTATCACCTGTCAACACAACCTTCATACATAACACACCCTTCCTCTACATCTATCAACTGTCAACACAACCTTCATACATAACACACCCTTCCTCTACATCTATCAACTGTCAACACAACCTTCATACATAACACACCCTTCTCTACATCTATCAACTGTCAACACAACCTTCATACATAACACACCCTTCCTCTACATCTATCAACTGTCAACACAACCTTCATACATAACACACCCTTCCTCTACATCTATCAACTGTCAACACAACCTTCATACATAACACACCCTTCCTCTACATCTATCACCTGTCAACACAACCTTCATACATAACACACCCTTCCTCTACATCTATCAGCTGTCAACACAACCTTCATACATAACACACCCTTCCTCTACATCTATCAACTGTCAACACAACTTGCTTTCACACTCAGTGCCATCGTATGTTTTTGTTTCTCATGTCAGATAGAGATTAATATTGGAAGGTTTTAGTGTCTTTTCTTTGGTGGAAATAGAATGCTTTTGAAATTAGGCATGGACGTCGTGGTGGCTTTATTATCGCCCTACTGTTTCATGCGAGTGAAATGCCAGGAACCAGTGACCTCCTGAAGTTTGCTCACTTAGAGAAAAAGTTTGTCTCTGAAAATCTATAATTTTGATAGACTGACTGACTGACTGAGTTTGGTTTTACGCCACTTTTAGCAATATTCTAGCAATTCATGGCTGGGGACACCAGAAATGGGCTTCACACATTGTACCCATGTGGGGATTCGAACCCGGGTGCTCGGCGTGATGACCTTATTTCAAGGTCACCACAACACTTTGACCACTTTTCAAACTTATTTAAACGCGATATCTCATAAAACATTGCACCAAATGTTTTCAATTATGTTAAAGGTCACATGCAACGTAAAACACAACTTTGCAGATTCTGATACCTTTCGGTATGGACTTACCGAAACAAATTGTCAAAAATGCAAATTCAACTTATAAAGTTGAAAAATAATGCGATGAAAAAAAACGCGCGAAATCGGAGTTCAAACGTTTCACTAATTTTCCCCAGACTTTTCTGGGGAAAACGGGTTTCAACAGCTGGGCTGCGCTCATAGCACATGCGCAGTGAAATAGGTTCGCGCAGCTTGGAAGTTGGTTGTCCGGTGAATACTCGGTGAAGGCTTTGGTGTGAGCTATTTTTCTAATGTTTTGTTGATATCTCACAGGCGCGAGCTTTTTTATATGTTATGACAGTAAATTAACTGTTTATATAATTTCACCACACGTTCTCCTTACCGAGTCACTTTCTCAGTTCGATACTTAAAAGCAATGTCATTATTTAGCGTTGACAGAATTTCTAACTGTGATATAGATATGTCGTTGTCACAGACAAAACTCAATGTCTTGTTTTATTGACACCTGTGTGTCTGCCTGCCTGTCTGCTAATGACAATATTCAATACACAGCTGCTGTCACTGACCACATGCAATTTGAACTTAACACCAATCAGGCTATACACCATAAACAAAATGCATTGATTTATGGCCCGAGTTCGGTCTCTGTCACATTATGTAATTACACAGACAGGCAGGTGTGATAGTTGAACACATGACATGTTTTGATGTCTGTTGATTGCAAAATGTTATACACAAAAAATGAGCATGTATTTACAAAACCCAACATCTCTACATATACACACACAATAAGCCGTGAGGGCATATGCAAATGAACCAGCCGTTACACTTGAGTGCACACCCACCCGCTCTGACTGGGTTCGGTATCCCGGCTGCTTCGTTTCTAGGGAAGTAAACCGAAGTACACAATATTGCACTTTTGATTTGCGATTGTACGCTTATAATTTTGTTTATATGTTTTTTCATTACCAGTAATGTATATTATATGTCATGAATAAGTGATAATTGTGTTTTAATTATGTTTGATTTTTTTGTTGCATGTGACCTTTAACAGCCTACATTGGGTGATTATGCAGACACCAGTTATTTCAGGCATCTTGTATGTGACCAAAAGTAAAAAGTAGTAAATATAGATATTCCATTCTTTGGGGTGTGTGTGTGTGTGTGTGTGTGTGTGTCGGAAGGAGACATTGCCATATCAGTGGCAAACACTTGTTTTACATTGGATGTGAAATTTGCAAATGCAATTGGAACAGTTTCTAAATGAAACTAAAAACAACCGAGAGAACCAAATGTTTTTTTATACTTATCTGCAATAACAACCTGAAGAGGAAAATCTAAGTTCTAATTGAGCCTAACAAATTTTTTTCGATGATTACTCATTGGTATTGAACCAATCATCAATTGTGAGATTTCAACCAATTCCCAACACAAGTATCTACTTGTAAGTGGAAGGTCCCACATGCTCAGATCTGTTGCCTAAATCTCAATACGTAAATCCAGCCTTGCTGAAAACATTTTCAAACATCACAGTTGGCCAAAGGGAGATAATTTTCTATCTTATTGTTCAGATTATGTGTGATCATTGTTAGTCTGATAATGGTGTTATTATCTGCACCAAAACATCACTCCTATTTGTTACATTCATGATATTGTTATCAAGACATATTGTTTATTTTAGGAATGGACTACGATATTCTTTGCATTCCAATAGCACTGAATCTTTTTTAATATAATTATTAGCAACTGAAATTATGACCTCACTTGCTAAAATTACGAGCAGTGTGAATAATATGGTCAGGTGAAGCGAGTTGGTTGGCTGCGTGTGATTACCATGATTATACCCTACCCATGAAGATCTGGGTTAGAACCTATGCTTGTCGTAAGAGATGACTAACGGGATGGAGTAGTTAGGATTTGTGAGTGAGTGAGTTTGGTTTTACGCTGCACTCAGCAATATTCCAGCTATATGGTGGTGGTCTGTAATTAATCAAGTCTGGACCAGACAATCCAGTGATCAACAGCATGAGCATCGATCTGCCCAATTGGGAACCGGTTCAGGCTTTGTGACTTGGTTGATAATGTCATTGTATCCCAGTTGCGAAGATCGATGGTCATGCTGTTGATCACTGGATTGTCTGGTCCAGACTCGAATGTTTGCAGGCTGTCACATATAGCTGGAATATTGCTGAGTGAAATGATATTGTCATTAAAATATGCCGAGACCGTTTTTTCTAAAGCATGTTAGTGACGTTGTGTAACATTACATGTATTCAGTATTATTGAAGTGCTGCTCTCTGTTGCAGCCCCCGACGCCGGCCAAGAAGAACCGGACTGTATATTCCACTGTGCCAAAGAATGCCAAGAAGCAAGCCAAAGACCTGATGGTCCGACAGTGCATCGACACCTACACATGCAAGTGTCACATGATCAAATTCAAATACGACAAATATGCAGGGAGCTATCAGCAATTACCAGCGTAAGTATGTCTCCATCATTGTCTGTACTCTCCATCGTTGTCCGTAGACTTGTTGGTGTGTATGGTTTATATAATTACACACCTGGATCTGTCTGTTTAGGGTATTCTTCAGTACAGTCGTGCCCCATTTATCCGAACCTCAGATATCCGGAAAACTCGCCTTCCAAACAAAAATTCCTTACAACGAATTCACAACGTTGTAAAATTACTCACTTATCCGGAAATCCGGTTTCCATAACCGGACGGTCATTTTCACATACAAAAAGCTAAATTATATGCATATTTTTCTCGTATATCCGGATGGCTGAGCACTTGTCAGTATGTTTACACACACGTTTTACCGAGTGGCCTTGCGTGCCCTAACATAAATGAAGTCGGCAGTCTTTGAAGTGTGAGAGGATTAACTACCTGTCATTAGCAAGATGACACTGAGTTAATTTTGAGTTGTGATTGGCAAGGCTAGATGTCCCCGTTGTTTAGGTAGTGACTTTAAACCGGAAGTTTATGTTAGGTACAGGAACAATGCGAAAGCGTGGATGACAGAAGAACTGTTTCGTGATTGGTTGCTAGCATTTGACATTTCAAGAAAAACACAAGTGTCCGGATAAACGGGGCACGACTGTATATTGGTTGTGATCAAAGGCATTAAAATTGGGGTTCGCCCATAAAGATCCTAATAGGTAAGAATAGTTCCTCAGCTATCGAAGGAGTAAGTGAGTGAGTGAGTGAGTTAGGGGATTCTTAAGTATATTGGTTGTGATCAAAGGCATTAAAATTGGGGGTCGCCCATAAAGATCCTAATAGGTAAGAATAGGTCCTCAGCTATCGAAGGAGTGAGTGAGTGAGTGGGTGATCTGTGCATCAAAACAGCAATTTGATAGTGTCTGCCTTTTTATGTATTAAACAACAGCTAAAACAAAATTCAACCCTTACTGAAGTATTGGTAAGATAAGGCCAGACTTTTCTTTTTCACAGACACATTGCTCAGGATGGTAGGTAAAAATAAATAACGGAAAAAAATTCCCAATTTCAAAAACTTCAAGAAACCTTAAGAAGGTGGCTGGAGGACTAGGTAAAGATTCCACAACAAATGTCAAGCTGGAGGAGTTAAAAAAAATTAACATATTAGTTTTGTCAGGGCAACGGAATTAAAATTATTAAATTAATGTTGAAATATTTTTTTGTGTGTTTCAAATTTGTTTTTAGTCAGTGGATGTTTGGAAAGATTTTTTTTTTTATCTGGCCTAACAAGCACACAAGCTTTCCTTATGGTAGCATACCAAATGTTGCCAGGTAAGGAAATAGTTTGCAGGCCTCGTCGTACTCAGGACCTGTGGAATGGGACATTGCACTCAGTCTCTCATCTATCTTCTACACTGGCTTATTTATAGCAGGGATTTACAGGACGCGATTTCCTGCGTCCTATACTCATAAAATTTTACAACGGACGCAACGAAATTTATTAGCGCATCCACAGGGACGCAGAAAATGTCCAAATACTTTTTGTAAAAATTTCGATCAACTAACACTAAGTTATCATTGAGTCTGCTACTAGCCGGGTTATGATATCGTTTGCAATGTAATTACTGTAACAATGTGATGATCATGATACACAAGACAATCACAGTATTAATAATAATATTGAGTATCTGGACCTCCATTTTGTAGTCTGAAAATTAAGAGTATGAGTCCCAGGGACCCTCCAATACAGGACTCCAGGTAAATCCCTGTATAGGCAGCTGTCATGACTGCAGTGTTGCTGAACGTGACCGGTAACAACAAACAACACTCGTCTGTTGTCACAGTTAGCTGCTTGAGAGAGGTTAAGGGTGTGTTTTTTCATATTCTTGTTTCCTTTCCAAAGACAATGACTCCAGCATAGCAGGAATGCCATCTATAAATCTATGAGAGATTTTTTAAAATTTTTTTAATGTTAATACAGTATGTTTATGTGTGTTTTTGATGTTGTATTTTTACATAACAAAGAAGAGTTTTACAGTTAATATTACTTCGTTACAACACTCTGTCAGGGTTCAGCTTAGAACAGCGTCATTCAGTTCCTTGCTTTGAGATGCGACTATCTTAGGTTCCTCACAAAATGACTCCATAGGAACCAGGGTTAGAATAGGCTGCCCATGTTGCTCGTAATGCTATTAATAGGGCATGGAACAGTGGGGTAGCCTTGTGGTTAAAGCGTTCACTCGTCATGCCCAAAACACAGGATGATTCCCCACATGGGTACTATGTGTGAAGCCCATTTCTTGTGTCCCCTGCTGTGGTATTGTTGGAACATTGCTAAAAGCAGCGTTTAACCACATTCACTCACTCGACACCACATAAATCTAGACAATCCAGAGACTCATATGTAAGCAATGATACATAAGTGTATGACAACATGTAAACAACTAAGTTACCCTGCCTGACCACCATAAATCAGGTGAAGATTCCTTGGATGATCACTCTCACTCACTCACTCACTCACTCATGATAGGAGACTTATGGATTAATTGACATACCTAGGATGTTGCTCAATCACATTTGTCTGGTCCAGACCACCCATGAAGGTCCGGGTTAGAATAAACCTTCAGTAACCCATGCTTGTCGTAATTGGCGACTAACGGGGTCGGGTGGTCAGGCTTGCTGACTTGGTTGACACATGTCATTGGTTCCCAGTTGCGCAGATTGATGCTCATGCTGTTGATCACTGGATTGTCTGGTCCAGACTCAATTATTTACAGACCGCCGCCATATAGCTGGAATATTGCTGAGTGCGACTTACAACTAAACTCATTCACTCACTCACTCACTGGTCCAGACCAGTAATTGTATAGACTAAAACCATCTAGCAGCAATATAGCTGAGGAAAGTGTTAAACAACACATACATCTCCCACACTATAAAGACCCTGAAACAAATATATCCAAGAAAGCCCATGCAAGTCTAGAATATTTAGCAAGTACCGTATAGATTTCCACAGTATCTGAAAATGAAGAAAATCTCTTGGCTTTTTTGTGTGTAAAATATGTTCATTTGAGAAACTGGATGTTAGTCTACCCCCACCCCAGGGGGTGACCCGAGTGAGTGTGCTTTCCCCACTTCCCCAGCACCCTGAGACTCTATACATTTGGAGCAGCGTGACACCTCTCTGGCTCCTTACTTCTGAGCCATTAATGTACAATATTTGTGTTTTATGACACCAACACCATAAGAGCAAGGAAGTGTAGCCATCACTTCTATTTGGTAATAACCTAATGCTGTTTTTCATTACACAAGATTAATTATGTAATAAATCATATAAGGCCGTCCATATTTTTTTCTGTGTTTCTCATCTCCCGACTGACCCAAATTTTCCTTCCGACAGAACAAAAAAAATCTTTTGTTTATTTTACAAAATGTCACCGACAGCAATAATTTTAGCCCGATCAAATGAAAAATGTGTCTTAAAAGTCAACATTAACAAAATATAATTTTTGAAAAGTCTCTCAAGCATCTAAATGGGCGATCTTTTTGAATTTATCTTCCCTTCACAAATCTGCTAGGATCTTCTAGGAGCGCTGATCCGGACAGTCCAACCTTCAACTCACAGGGGCGTGTCACGCTTTGAAACAGCGTTAGAAAGACATATAGGTATAGATCCTACCCTAGTACTAGGGTAGGGTCTATATACCTATATGTCTTTCTAACGCTGTTTCTAAGCGTGACAGCCCATGTGCTTGCCATAACAAGGCGACTATCTTGTCGTAAGAGGCGACTAACGGGATCGGGTGGTCAGTTTCGCTGACTTGGTTGACAAATGTCATCGGTTCCCAATTGCGCAGATCGATGCTCATGCTGTTGATCACTGGATTGTCTGGTCCAGACTCGATTATTTACAGACCGCCGCCATATAGCTGGAATATTGCTGAGTGCCGCGTAAAACTAAACTCACTCACTCACTCTAAGCGTGACACGCCCCTGTACTTAAACTGACAGCGCATGTCTCATGTGCGATTGGTGCTGTGCATGTTACTAACCACTTAGAGACAGTTAACCAGTAAAGCCTTCACCATCACTGTTAGCGTTCACGCTGGTGCATATGGACAGTAGATATATTTTCCTTTGACCGATGATAGATCAAGTACGGAAGCGCTGAAGGGACCTGATGAAATATAATTTATCTTGAGCGCACGAGTAAGTATGTTGAGAAATATTTGTTCTGTGATTCCATGATACCATGACTGCTTATATTGCAATAAGGAATCGCGAAATGGCTATTTGAAGTGAGGCGTTATTCGTTTTCGGTTCATGTTTTGTTGTTTTAGGCCAGATTAATTTTATTTCTTGTTTTACGGATTTAGTCCTCAGAAAGCCTAAAGGCAGGAGGGAAAGAAAATAAAAATAAAATCACCAGTCTAAGTAATATTCCTTCTAAATACTAAAAGTATTTTACTTTTGGCAATTAATGAAGTGTATATGGGGCAAAAAGCAATCTTAAAATGATTTTCTTTTAAGTTTACCTTTTCGACTAATAAAAACATTAGGATTTATTTTTTGAGCGGGGAAAATTTTAAAAAAATAAAATTCTTGAAAAAATATGACCTGCTGATCCATAAAACAAGAAATAAAATTGGTCTGGCCTTATTGACGTTTTGCAGTCGGTAATTCAAGTCTGGCAATATTTTATCAACATAATGTTACCAAAACAAGAAGATACATATGTCATGTAATTCTATCATACACTTCCTCTTGGGTGGTCAGAATGATCTGTTGTTTGTTAAGACAAGTCTCTGTAAATGACTACTGACTGATGGGCACATTTTAGAAGGGGTAAATCTTTTAATTCAAACTATGATGACTGGTGTTTATGCTGCAACCAACTAATTGGATAATAGGTGTATGGTACATTAAGTATGCATCAGAAACACAGTGTCAGAATATAAAAACAAAATGAAATGTGTGAGGAACTGCTGATCAAAACATACTATTCATATTTATAATTAAATGTTACATTCTACACGAATTTCTTCAATTGTCAGGGATGTGTAATAATTACAAATTTGCGATAAAGGCCTTCCAGTGGATACAGGTCCGTTGGGGGCGGTGTATCTCCGATTTGTTTTACACTTTATGGTTGGTGGTAGTATGAGAAGTATTTGTTAAATTTGAATGCGGCAATAATTGAAGAATTGCCATCGGAAATAACATAAGGGCTGATATATAAAGTGAGTTTACATTATTTCATAGATGTTGTGACACCTGAGACTTACACTGTCTCGTGTTCTGTCGTAGGAAATGCCGTGACAATATACCAATTTTTCATGGCCTTTTCCCCGTTATCTTCTATCGTGTCAATTCGTAATGCACTTGGAAATTAAACAAACTGTGGACCTGCAACCAGTGAGCTACCAGGGGACGACAACCTTTGACCCGTGGCAAAAAAAACTTTAAAAAAGCGATAAATCTCTCCAAAACTATACAATGTGGCAGTTTTGAAGAACTCACTGTTTTGTATTCTGGTCCAATGTGACATTTAAAGAGGCTCTATTGAAAGTTTGTAGCTTAACTTATTTAACTGAGAGTCAATACATGCATTCTCTCAGGATTCCATATTAAGTATCCTTATATTTAATGATATATGAACTGTCTAAAATTAAGAAGAAAGGATTCTCACAGTAAGAAAAGCCTCTTTTTATGGTCTGGGTACTGTAATAGGGTCATTTTCTGTCAGCAGCTTGAAAAGAAGATGGCAAACTGCTTTTTTTTCTTCTTCTTCTTCTTCTTTTTTCTTCTTTCTCCCTCCCGCCCCTCATCAGCACCAGTTTGGAGATGAGAAACATAAAAAAAATGTGGATGGCCTTACCAACGTATGTAAAATTATATTTCAAGTATAAAAGCATGAAACATCTCATTTTAATTACTAGTACTTTTTTTTTTAAATTACCTAAAAACCAAGTAGGAAGGTTAATTGCCAAAAAAGGCATGTTTAATGCTGTTTTGAACTATGTACTGAGAGAATGTAAGTGTACCTACTGACATGGATAAAGAAGGTGTAAAATCTTGTAATAGTCTCACCAGCTGTATTCCTCATAGGAAACCTGCATCAGAGAAGCAAAAGATAGCGATATGTATTGGGGAATAAAAGATTTAATAATCTCTGCGTTCGTCAAACTGCATGTGAATCGTTGATCGTTATTATAATACAGGGATTACAAATCGATGTATGACCACTGGAAAGGATAAATTATCATCAGAGAGCAGTTAGTATTTCACCTTGAGCACAGTGTGAAGCTTATAAACAGCGTCCTGAGGGAGTGTTCATGTTCGTTCTGTATGTTAACATGAGTGATTGAGCACAGAGATATCGTTTATCACTTCAATATGTACACATTTCAGTACCTTCATATTAGCTCAACACATTTGGAGAAACATTACGTTCGCTTGGCTAGTTTTTCCTGAATAAGCTCTTGAAAATGTGTAAGAAAATATGTTACCATGGCAACATGCAAAAGAATTTGTCACAAAACAGAAGAAGGCAGATGCCTTGTTGTCGGAAGCCAAGGAGTTTTTTTGCTGGGATGGAAAAGCATACACTTGCTGAATCTTGAAAAAACAAACAAGAAAAATGTAGAGAAATTTCTAATTTAAATTTGTTTTTCGTCTTAAGCTATTTGTAAACATTACGGGGAGCTAGCACTCTGTTGTACATTTTAGTGTTAAAATATTTACTGCCATTCACAGTTTGAGCTGTCGGAGCACTCATAGCAGAATGAGTCACACTCGGGTGTGGAATGAAGGAGAAATATTTACAATTTCTTGGATTCCAATATGCATGGGTTCCTAAGGGTTCGAGGATCACACATGATAAATAACCATTGTACAGTAGCTTTATATAATCTGTCATACAGACCCTGAAATAAAGTCTCAGGGTTCCTTTTCATTATATTCTTTTTTTTATTATTATGAACCGTTTTGTTTTCTGTAAAATATGTTCATTTCAGAGACTAGTTGTTAGTCTATAGCTTTATACTCCTGTGCAATCTCTGAGTGAGTGAGTTAGTTTAGTTTTATGCCGCACTCAGCAATATTCCAGCTATATGGCGGCGGTCTGTAAATAATCGAGTCTGGGCCAGACAATCCAGTGATCAACAGCATGAGCATCGATCTGCGCAATTGGGATACGATGACATGTGTCAACCAAGCCACTTTCTTTCTGCTTAATCAAGAGATCCCCATCTGTGGTCTAGTGGATAGAGTGTCAGCCCGGGGAGTGGAAGGTTGGTGGTTTACCCCCAGCTGCATCACTTCAAACATGGTGAAATATTTGACTTGTTATTTCCAAGTCGGGGCAGTGGGGTAGCGTAATGGTTAAAGCGTCCGCTTATCATGTTGAAGACTGGGTTGGATTCCCCACATGGGTACAATGTGTAAAACCCATTTCAGGTGTCCCCCGCCGTGATATTGCTGGAATATTGCTAAAAGCGGCGTAAAGCCATAGTCACTCACTATTTCCTCCTGTGACTCAAGGATATGACAAGGACTGGTCGCTTCAGAATCAGTGTACTAGTATTTTGTCTGAGTGGGGTAGCCATATTAAACTGCGGTACGTATCTGGTGGTGTGTGGTCAAGTGCATAGAGCCCAGGTCACAAATCAGTTAAAGTTAAGCACTGACTGACTGACTGACTGACGCCGCTTTTAGCAATATTCCAGCAATATCACGGCGGGGAACACCAGAAATGGGCTTCACTCATTGTGCCCATGTAGGGAATCGAACCTGGGTCTTTGGCGTGACGAGCCAACGCTTTAACCTCAAGGCTACCCCAGCACCCCTTAAGTTAAGCAACGTTGGTCACCTTAGGCATGTGAGTATTTTCTGAATTGCCTCTTCTACCAGCAGTGAATGGGTACCCGGTGGAATAAAACATATGACCATTAACCTTCTAGCGCCTCACAGGCAGTTTTGGTAACCATAATGTCCACTATGCAGCATGGAATTCAGCGCCATATAAGTAGCCTTGTTATTATGTATTCCTGTGGGTTTGCATTAAAAAACAACATTAAGCCAGAATTGTCAAAGCAGAGACACACATCACTAGAAAGGTGGGAAAATCCTGAACTCAACGTCAAACCCAGTTTCCATTCAGCTGTGCAGATATCAGTTTGTGCATTGATCCAGAGGTACAACATGAGTCAGTATTGATCCAATCAGCATGGACATTCCTGGGATATGATGGCGTCTCTGTGGTCATGTAATTAACTGACCACTGTCTTGTATCGACCTGGATGGAGGGTGACATTGATCTTTGCCTTCATGTCCCTCGAAGGAGAAGTAGAAATATGTAAATCAATAAGTTGATGTGTGATATGATTAACCTAGTGTTGAGATGGTCCCTTCATGCTGGTGTGGAGATGAGCCAACATGTTTGGTGTTGAGATAGTCCCTTCATGTTGGTGTTCAGACATTCCAACAGATTGTCAATTCATGTTGGTATTGACATGTTCCAACATGTTGATGTTGAGATGGTCCCTTCATGTTGGTACTTTATGATAAATAGAATAAGTTGTTATCCATGAAAAGTGTCATGTATTCTTCTTCCAACTTCCAAATGCCTTTTAAGGACTTGATCCCTTCATGTAAATGTTAAGATGGTCCCTCCATATTGTTGTTGAGATGGTCCCTCCATGTTGATGTTGAGATGATCCCTCCATAATGTTGTTGAGATGATCCCTTCATGTAAATGTTAAGATGGTCCCTCCATATTGTTGTTGAGATGATCCCTCCATGTTGATGTTGAGATGGTCCCTCCATGCTGATGTTCTGATGATCCCTCCGTGTTGATGTTGAGATGGTCCCTCCATATTGTTGTTGAGGTGATCCCTCCATGTTGATTTTGAGATGGTCCCTCCATGTTGATGTTGAGATGATCCCTCCATGTTGATGTTGAGATGGTCCCTCCATATTGTTGTTGAGATGATCCCTCCATGTTGATATTGAGATGGTCCCTTCATTTGCCTCACAGTACTTAAGACCAAACTTCAAGTTAAAGACAAATTTATCACGGCACTTTCTCATAATTCGATATTGAAGTTGTCTCTAACACGATTAAGCCGAGTTATGGCCTATTAAAACACATGATTCCTTTTGTGGGTCCAGTATGAATTGGTTTTCAACACAGAAGATAGAAATTGAGTAACCTTGTTGGGCTGCGGTTTCTTGAATATTAAAGTGATATCATCCAGTGACGTCATCTGGTGATATTGCATTGGGCGATATATGATAATGCCTGTATCTACTTCCAGTGGTGGCGGGGCGGTGGGGTAGCCTCATGGTTAAAGCGTTTGCTTGTTGGGAGTTTCCAAGTACTTTTCTTGGTAGTCCATTTTACGAATATTTTTTCCCATCGCAAATTAATAGCTGAGTTTCATATATTTACTTCCATCACTTTTTCTAATATTCCAATATGCATAGTTTCCTAAGGGTTCGCGGATCACACGTGATAAATAACCATTATACAGTAGCTTTGTACTACTACTGACTGTTCATATGGTAGCACATGTGGGTTGAAGATAAGTTCATTTTCTCTCCGACCTCAACTCATTGTCATTCCCATCACAAATTGATAGCAGAGTGTTATGTATTTACTGCCATTTCTAATTAAGAACCAGGAGGTACGTGAGCATTTGCGACACTTGGCAATAGCTGTTGATTGACTCTTTTGTGTGACTGTCCGTCATTAGGATATCCTAATAAGTGCCCCTTTTAGATGTTTATCAGCTGAGCACCCGGGGTTCTAAATACATTGAATACGGTACTACACCTTAGGATGTTGTTGAGTCATTAGGTTGGAAACTGTGACACGAGAAGGACAAAGGTACTGGGAAGTAGCCAGTCACAACAGTCTACACCTTGTTTAATACTGGTCTGAGATATTTGGCTGGAAACATCAAAACACAGCCAGTCTTGAGAAAGGTCAGCCATCTTCACAGCGCATTTGAGAAGGGACTGAATATATTTATTATTTTCTCTAAAAGTATCACATGTACGCATTTGAAAGTTGAAAGTTAACAATAATGTTATTTTTGTAATATTACAGAGACTAGTTGTGACATTTGTATGAGTTTTAGGGATGTGGTGCGATAAAGGTCTTTTCATAGACTTGTGGCATACATTTGTCGTTGTTTATCACGGAGTAGAAGCATGGATTTTGTGTTTTCAAATATCCCTGACTCAGCTGTTTTAACAATGCTGCAGTATAGATGAAGGACAACCAAGTTCTATGGATAGTCACCTTCTTTAGTGCAATGAATGTGATGTTTCGGTGTAGATACTTTAAACACCGGTTTCAATCAAGTCCACACCAAAACGCCGCAGTCATTGCACTAAAGAAGGTGACTATCCATATAACTTGGTTGTCCTTCATCTTTACAACTTCTAAAAATGCCTCTCAAAGTACAGTGTTCACCAATAGCGTCTGACCCTCTAACAAATCCGGCAGATTCGCCAATGCTCCGATAGAAGTCTACAGCCCGCCGGCCCCAGTGTCTGACTGTATATTTCAGAATGACTTTGACTGAAGTTGTTATATGTGACATGTCACACTTGTTTGCTGTTTATAAATCTTATGTTTGGTAATAATTTCAATGCCAATTATAAGAAATGTTAAAAATGAAATCTGTGTTTAATTCTGACATCTGAAACTTACAGGACCCAATGTCCTGTTACTTTGAAACACCATTCGTGAACACTGGAAGTATAGATGAAGACTCAATTGTCATTAAATCAGTCTATAAGATGTCAGCAGAGATCATATAGCTATAAAAAAAACTATTTGGCAAGTTGTGGGATAATATCAAGTGTTGTTGAGCATTACATGAAGGTAGGCAAATGAAAAGAAGTTACAGGTAACATGGGATCAGTCCTGTCGTTGGTTGAAAACATCAATCCCTGTTTACAGTGCCCATCTGTAAGGGGGAAACGGTACATTGTGGTATTAGTAGAACCGCTGTGTTTATCCTTCAGTTCGGTATACCGTAATGCAATTTTAAAAATCGGTATTTTTGGTTTTCATACTGTCATTTTATTAACCTTTTTAAACCGTTTCTAAAATATCTAGAATTCGAATCATTTTTTCAAAATCTATGCATTTCTTTGCTGGACGGCTCTTGTCAATTTTCTGCATTATAATCATATCTCATATATCAAACCTTGTACCGCAATACGTACCGTACCGTGGTAAGAGAGTACCGTTTCACCCCTACCCATCTGGAGAAATGACTTATAGCGTTCATGTTTGGAAATCACTAATGGTGTCATTTTTGACAAATACATAATTGTGTCCATTTTACGAAATGACAATTGATATCCATCCTGAGAGAAAACCTATGGTATCAGTCTTGAGAAGTGATAAAGGTGTCCATCTTCAGAGTAAATTTATGGCATCATCTTGCAAAAATGTCTTATGTTGTCCATCTAGAGGAAAGACTTATTGCATCCATCTTGAGAAATGTCTTACCGTGTCCATCATGAGCACACTCATGTCTTAGGACATGAGAAAGGTGTCAATCTTTGAGAAATCACTTACGATGTATTCCAGAGAAAGGACTGAAGGTGTCCATCTTGAGAAATGACTGATGGTGTCCATCTTGAGAAATGACTGATGGTGTCCATGACTTGAGAAATGACTATATTACTGTAGAGAAACGTACAACACTCCCACTCACCTAGTTCCATTTTTGTTACAGGGCCAAGAAACATGCCAATCTTCAGGAACAGTTATTCGAGATTGATGCAGAGATTGAAGAAAAGGATGACGTGAGTATATTTTTATTATTATCATTATCTGAATAGCTCATCGCCTTATAGGTTCATGATGTAGTATTAATGTAATAGCAGTCATAGGCTATAGGTAATCCACGTTAGAATTGATCTACAGTTTACAAGCTGGTACGTCATAATTGATTGGTCAGGCTGGGTGGTGTGCTTGATGCTTACAATACTGGGTAGATCAAAGCTCATAATATCAATCACTGGATTGTGACCCCTGAAGATCCGGGCTAGAATAGGTCTTCAGCAACCCATGCTTGCCAGAAAAGGCGAATATGCTTGTTGTAAGAGGCGACTAACGGGATCGGGTGGTCAGGCTCGCTGACTTGGTTGACACATGTCATCGGTTCCCAATTACGCAGATCGATGCTCATGCTGTTGATCACTGGATTGTCTGGTCCAGACTTGATTATGTACAGACCGCCGCCATATAGCTGGAATATTGCTGAGTGCGACGTAAAGCTAAACTCACTCACTCACTGAATTGTCTGATCCAAACTTAATTTTGCTTTAATAGCTGGAATATTGCAAAGGGCGAGATTAAACAAAAACGAAAGATGCTGTAATTTGTAAAGTATTGGTTTCCTCCAATGTTCATGGGATATTGATGTTTTGAAAACTGTTTAAAGTTAGATGCTTGGGCCTAGATTTTGGAAGCTCTCTTAATGCTAAGATAGTCATAAGTTAGTGTTAATGAATGGCACTTGCGACTATCTTAGGTGCTAAGAGAGCTTCGAAAATCTAGACTCTGTATTTGAACATGGACAGCTTACTGATTAGAATCCTCCCTCCAGGACACGCTGTCACGGTCGATGTCGTCCACCATCACCAGGAAGGGGTGGCTGTACAAGGGGCCGGACTCGGGCAAGGACAACATCATCAGCTTCACCAGGGTATGGGTATGGGTCTGCTTATTGCGATACACCTCACGATGTCACTACCACAATACACCTCACGATGTCACTACCACAATACACCTCACTATGTCACTACCACAATACACCTCACGATGTCACTACCACAATACTCCTCACGATGTCACTACCACAATACACCTCGCGATGTCACTACCACAATACACCTCACGATGTCACTACCACAATACACCACGATGTCACTACCACAATACACCTCACGATGTCACTACCACAATACACCTCACGATGTCACTACCACAATACACCTCCACGATGTCACTACCACAATACACCTCCACGATGTCACTACCATGTACCACAATACACACCTCATGATGTCACTACCACAATACACCTTACACGATGTCACTACCACAATACACCTCATGTCACTACCACAATACACCTCACAATGTCACTACCACAATACACCTCACGATGTCACTACCACAATACACCTCACGATGTCACTACCACAATACACCTCACGATGTCACTTTCACAATACACCTCACAATGTCACTACCACAATACACCTCACGATGTCACTACCACAATACACCTCATGATGTCACTACCACAATACACCTCATGATGTCACTACCACAATACACCTCACAATGTCACTACCACAATACACCTCACAAAGTCACTACCACAATACACCTCATGATGTCACTACCACAATACACCTTACGATGTCACTACCACAATACACCTCACGAAGTCACTACCACAATACACCTCGTGATGTCACTACCACAATACACCTCACGATGTCACTACCACAATACACCTTGCGATGTCACTACCACAATACACCCTCACGGCGTCACACAATACCACAACTACACAATACACCTCGATGTCACTCACTACCACAATACAACCACCCGCGATGTCACTACCACAATACACCTCACGATGTCACTACCACAATACACCACGATGTCACTACCACAATACACCCTCACGATGTAATACTACCACAATACATGTGTCACTACCACAATACACCTCCGCGATGTCACTACCACAATACACCTCACGATGTCACTACCACAATACACCTCGATGATGTCACTACCACAATACACCTCACGATGTCACTACCACAATACACCTCTCATGATGTCACTACCACAATACACCTCACGATGTCACTACCACAATACACCTCATGATGTCACTACCACAATACACCTCACGATGTCACTACCACAATACACCTCACGATGTCACTACCACAATACACCTCACGATGTCACTACCACAATACACCTCACGATGTCACTACCACAATACACCTCCACGATGTCACTACCACAATACACCTCCACGATGTCACTACCACAATACACCTCACGATGTCACTACCACAATACACCTCACGATGTCACTACCACAATACACCTCACGATGTCACTACCACAATACACCTCACAATGTACACCACAATACACCTCATGATGTCACTACCACAATACACCTCACGATGTCACTACACAATACACAATACACCTACACAATACACCTCATGATGTCACTACCACAATACACCTCACGATGTCACTACCACAATACACCTCTACATGTCACTACCACAATACACCCCACGATGTCACTACCACAATACACCTCACGCGATGTCACTACTACCACAATACACCTCGCGATGTCACTACCACAATACACCTCGCGATGTCACTACCACAATACACCTCATGATGTCACTACCACAATACACCCACTTGATGTCACTACCACAATACACCTCACGATGTCACTACCACAATACACCTCGATGTCACTACCACAATACACCTCATGATGTCACTACCACAATACACCTCACAATGTCACTACCACAATACACCTCATGATGTCACTACCACAATACACCTCACGATGTCACTACCACAATACACCTCATGATGTCACTACCACAATACACCTCACGATGTCACTACCACAATACACCTCACGATGTCACTACCACAATACACCTCACGATGTCACTACCACAATACACCTCACGATGTCACTACCACAATACACCACTACATGTCACTACCACAATACACCTCATGATGTCACTACCACAATACACCTCACAATGTCACTACCACAATACACCTCCATGATGTCACTACCACAATACACCTCATGATGTCACTACCACAATACACCTCACAATGTCACTACCACAATACACCTCACGATGTCACTACCACAATACACCTCATGATGTCACTACCACAATACACCTCACGATGTCACTACCACAATACACCTCATGATGTCACTACCACAATACACCTCATGATGTCACTACCACAATACACCTCATGATGTCACTACCACAATACACCTCATGATGTCACTACCACAATACACCTCATGATGTCACTACACCACAATACACCTCATGATGTCACTACCACAATACACCCTCATGATGTCACTACCACAATACACCTCACGATGTCACTACCACAATACACCTCACGATGTCACTACCACAATACACCTCATGATGTCACTACCACAATACACCTCATGATGTCACTACCACAATACACCTCACAATGTCACTACCACAATACACCTCACAATGTCACTACCACAATACACCTCATGATGTCACTACCACAATACACCTCATGATGTCACTACCACAATACACCTCACAATGTCACTACCACAATACACCTCACGATGTCACTACCACAATACACCTCACGATGTCACTACCACAATACACCTCACGATGTCACTACCACAATACACCTCACGATGTCACTACCACAATACACCTCACGATGTCACTACCACAATACACCTCACAATGTCACTACCACAATACACCTCACGATGTCACTACCACAATACACACAATGTACCACCTCATGAGTCACTACCACAATACACCTCACAATGTCACTACCACAATACACCTCACAATGTCACTACCACAATACACATCACGATGTCACTACCACAATACACCTCACGATGTCACTACCACAATACACCTCATGACACTACCACAATACACCTAACTACTATATTTGAACCATGATACACCTCACTACATAATGTCCATATCATTTCGTACAAATACTGTTGTTCTGCAGCTGTTAAGAATCTTGCAAGTTTATTGGTTAATAATCTGGGTGAAACTGGACGATCAGTGGATCAAGGGAGGTAACTCTCTCTTGAACGTGGTCCCAGATAGTGCCTGTTAAAATAATTCTTTTGTAACTAACTATGCTAGAAATGACACGTCAGAGTGTTTCATCAATGTATTTTCACTACAATACAGTTCCCATTGAAATATACATGATGCATAATACTTGGTACAATTGTATTTTCCTCATTGACACACTTTTGTATTTTAGTATTGTAAGCATGAACGAATACACTAACATTTTTTAAATGTACTTATATATAATATAATGCAGAGTGTCGTCCTTGGACCCTGAGAACTGGCAACGTATGACTGTATGATGGTGGTGACGTTTGACATGAGTTAACATATCTTAAGATGAGTTGAAAGACTATGCTTTATAATCACATTGAATCATTTTTAATTGCAGCAATTCAAACGTCGCTACTTTCTACTGAAGCAACAGACAGACTTCACATACATCCTGGAGTTCTTCAAGGATGAGAAGAAGGCGGAGGTGAAGGGTGCCGTGTATTTGGATCTGGCTACTGACGTCGTCAAGGTACACATCATCGAGCAAATCATTTCATACATCAACAGTGTAAATCATTTATCAGAATAGTCCAGGAAACTTGCCATGTTTAGTAGAGAATCCCACCTTGGTGTCATTTGAATTGCAGTTTAAACTATGTTTATATGAAGACACGTATAATGAACTGACCGATATAGTCAGTGTACAAAATAGTTTCCAAATTTTGCAAGCCAGTCGGGCTAGCTATGCCCAAGAGTAGTCCACATAATAATTCACTAACCCGAAGTTTGAATGTAGACACGGGTTTCATCACTAAACTGCTAATGTAAGTGTATTATAACTTAACAAGTCAGAGAGAGTTATATATTTACAATATGACCCCATGAAAATTTACTAGCCAGTCGGGCCAGTGACTGTGGAGATTTACTGGCCTGACTGGATTTTTACTAGCCACGTGCTAGCGGGCCAGTGGCTATTTCACACACTGGATATACTGAACTGGTATTATGTTTGCCCTGGCCATTTGCTGTATTTTATACTTATCTTGCCTCACACATAAATGTCGTTTTCTGATTGGCTGAGTGCTCTTCTATTATTTCAATGTACCCCACTTACAAGCGAGTAACATTTTCTACGTACCCCGCTGGGAATGCCGAACTCATTTGGTACTTCGTAATAGTTATTCTTTATCTCGAATAACATTGACTCACATATTGACTCACGGAAATTACCGATGTTTTGCGAATGCAAATCGATGGAAGGGAGATAACTCTAAATTTGTTCTTCTTGTCGTCTTGTGGTCTGGTACTCCATACTATACCCGTGCTTCAAACAGTTCAAAATTACCATTGAGGTGTTCAGTAAGATAGATACGTTCGGTAAGATAAATACGCCTCGGGGGCCCTTCGGGCTCAGGGAACATAAGCAAACATTGAGGGTACATCAGCTCATGTCCCCCTCGTGACCAGTGAACAACTTATAATGTTATTCGATATGCTGATAAAGAACTATGGTTATAATTAACTTTAATAACTGGTCCCTTTGAGTTCATTTGAACTTGTTTACTGTATATCAAAATGGGTTGATACAAGTTTAAAACTCTGAACATTGCAAACGATTCTCACCTATTATTTATGAATGTTGATATGGTTGGTAAATATGGTTGGTAATAGAGTGAAATTTATCATCCAAAATAATTTTTTGAACTTTTTAAGTTCATTAACAACAAATCCACCCACTCTACTGTTGGGGAGAGAAACACATTGCTGCTTCAAATTGCTCGTCTTTTTCTTTGCAAAATATCATAAAACTTTCATTGGAGATGCCAAATGGAGTGAAAATATGTCATGAGAAGCCCACAAAATGTTACAAAATCACTTCCTGTCAAGATGTCCTGCTAATCAGTTGTTTTTTATCACGAGATGATGTTTGAATCCGATCTACTTAACATTTCCAGAACACAAAGAAGGGCAAGTACTGCTTTGAGATCAGGATGAGTGAAGGTTCGTCGTGTCTGTTAGCTGCGGACAGCGAGGTCGACATGGAGGAGTGGATTGTGACCTTGAACAAGGTCATCAGTGCTGCGGAGACAGCGTCCCAAGTGTCCAGGGACAGCATCAAAGGTGAGGATGGAGCCAGTCACGTTACGACAGCTGAAGACCACATATGCATCATTAGTAACTTAAAGCATAGATTTTAAAGATTAAGAATTTGAGTGCTGGATTTGGTTGTTGAGAAGCACAGAAAATGAATACAGCTAGTACTAGCGCAGAGTGTGTGTAAATGTTACAAACAGAAAATATAAATCTTTGGACTTGTAACTGCTTTGTTATTAATCCCCCGCCGGGCGTTTAGCGCGAAGCGGGGGATATAGTATTAGGCTTTCCGTCCGTACGTACAAATTGGAATATCTTAAGAACCGTTGACTAGATTCTTTTCATATTTGGTACCTAGGTTCATCACAATATAAGAAAGGTCCCAGTCAGGTTTGGTGACCTTGACCGTCATTTCAAGGTCACAAGGGGACTTAACGATTTACTCTTGTCAGCGAGATATCTCAAGAACCGCTAACTAGATTTTCTTCATATTCAAAACGAAGCTTTATCTAGGGAAGGCGCAGGGCCCAGTCGATTTTGGTGACCTTCACATAATTCTCAAGGTCACGGCGACACTTTGAAGAGTTCAGTTGTTAACCTGCATGTTAAGCTATCTTAAGAACCGTTCACTGGATTTTCTTCATATTCAACACCAACCTTTATCTAGGGGAAGAGCAGGGCCCAGTCGATTTTGGTGACCTTCACTTAATTTTCAAGGTCACAGTGACCTTCGAAGATTTAGTATGTTAACCTGCATGTTAAGATGGTCAGCGACATATCTCAAGAACCATTCTCTGGACTTTCTTTATATTTGACACCAAGCTTCTTCTAGGGAAAGTGCAAGGCCCAGTCGATTTTGGTGACCTTCACTTAATGTTCAAGGTCACAAAGACACTTTGAAGATTTCAGCATGTTAAATTGCAGTATAAGATAGCAAGATATCGCAAAACCCGTTCATATCTCAAGAACCATTCACTGGATTTTCTTCATATTTGACACATAGCTTCATCTAATGTAGGCTCAGGGCCCAGTCAATTGTGGTGACCTTCATAAACTTTTCAAGGAATGTTTTTCAATAAACAATTTCTTTAGTATCATTTTTGCATATTTCATACACTATGACATTCATGTCAAGGTCAAAGTCAGTCTCGAAAATATTTGTGTCTTTGAACAACTAAAGAGAAGAAAGATATCAAGAGAGGTTTACCGGTCATGTTTTTGTTGACATTTAACTTCATCTTAAACTTTCATTACTTTTTAAGTTTGATTTTATAATTTATGGCAGGGGATTATGTCACCTCAGTGACAATGCTTGTTGATAATCAGCTAGTAGCATGCAGTCCATTTACATAATCAGAGCATCTCAGGATCGGAACCTGTAGGTTCTCACATATTACAAGGACATTACCATTATGGGTGTGTCAGACAAGGGTGATATATTTATTTGACAGTTTTTGTACAGATTTCAAATCTGCATATTTAGACCCTTTGTCTGTAAATAATTCACAGAAGTTGATATGTATATATAAGTCTGAAATCTAAGTGTGCTGCGCCACAGTTTACTTTAGTCGTGTATGTCAGAGATCTGTATTGCTTCTCTCTTTCATGACACCAAAATATTGGTCAAGTCAACATTAAACCAACTCCATCATCTCAGTCAGACATTGCAATTGATGGAACATTTTTAAACTTGTTGATATCTTTCCTTCCAGAGGATCTTCCAGCTCCCGGTCGTGCTGAGAACTACAAGGAGAGTTCCATGAACCATCCAGTTGTAAAGGTACACAGAACTTGACTTAGTCTGTCTCACAATCCCCGGAACTGCATTATTGTCCCTTACACCCAACCCTCCCTGCATTGTCAAAGCCCGGAATGAAGCAAGTCTTGATTTCCTCAGGTTCCCACCTCATTGGGCTCCTTTTCAATTTTGAAGTAACTATGTTTCTCTCAAAATGATATGTCAGTGTTCACGAATAGCGTCTGACCCTCTGACAAATCCGGCAGATTAAGCCAACGGTCTGATAGAAGTTACAACCCACCAGCCCCAGTGTCTGACTGTATATTTCACAATGATTTTGACTGAAGTTGTTATATGTGACATGTGACACTTGTTTGCTGTTTATAAATCTTATGTTTGTTATAATTTCAATGTTATAAGAAATGTTAAATCTGAAATGTGTGTTTGACTTTATTCTATGGGTCCTGTGAATTTTCAATGGGTCAGACAGACATCTAAAACTTACAGGACCCAATGTCCTGTTACTTTGAAACACCATTCGTGAACACTGATATATATTCAGATACGAAGCAATACTGTATGCTTGACTATATGGTTAGGCTTAGAAATGCTGTAATGCTTTGAGTACTTTGTGGATCTGTCCCTTGATGAACTGGGGTTGTTGTGTTCAACAATGAAGTAAACGTTCTTCAACTAGGTCAATTTGGATTTACAGGTTACTGAAACATTAATGTGTATGCCAAGTTCACCAATTTACAAGAAAAAATGCTGAACTTGAAGGGACTATTTTCTGATTTATTTGTCACATGTTTTCTTGAATTTCAAATGGCAGTGTGCTCTAAGGGAGATAACTCTGTTTCAGTACTCACGAGAATCTGACCTGTCACTGTCAAGTGCCCGTCAGGAGGGTCGACAGAACCTGTTCCACGTCTACCCGGACATGAGGGTAAGTCGATGAGTTCCTTGTGTCACTGGTTCGCTGTTCAGGATATAGAAGACCGCCTCCGTGGTGTAGTGGTTAGAGCGTTCGCCCTGAGAGCAGAAGGTCGCGGGTTCGATCCCCGAACGCGTCATACCAAAAGACGTTAAAATATGGTACTTTTTGGTCCCTGCCTGGCGTTCGGCATTAATGGGTACAACAAGGACTGGTCGGCTCGGAGTCAGTATAATGTGTCTGAGTGGGGTATTCATGCTTCACTGCGGCATGGTATCTCAGTGGGCTAGCACTATAAATCCAGCTTAAGTCTGGGCTAGTACAAGCAGCCGCACATACACACACACGCATGCACGTCGTCATATGAGCGAAATATTCTCAAGCACGATGTTAAATCCACTTTCACCTCACCTCACCTCACGATATAGAAAGACCCTAATGGATTTGTACACAAGACTGAACCTTGACTGGTGTGTACTCATGTCAAGGTTTCACAATCCTCTGTACAGCCATTGCAGATTTAATGGAACGAATTCAAACGTTACGGAGCCCCACATTCTGTGAAATTTGTTTGTGTCAAATTTTGTGTCAAATGTATTTGTGACTGACATTGAACTTTCATAATTTTTACTGAAATAAAAAATGAAAGTCATCTTATTCTGAGAATTATTAATGAATACACAATTCCTTTTTGAAAGTGGTCAGAAAAAGTGTAATCTCAAATACAGAGGAATGGTTTAGTTGTTTAAGTGTTAACAAACAGGTTTTCACAGGAATATTTCTTGCAGAGGACAAACTTTGAAGAGGAGGAGGAGGTAGAAGAGGAGGATGAGATTGACGTATTTCCGAAACAGGATGCAGAAAGATTTCTCCTCCGCCTTGAAGAGTTCTCCCTAAAGCTGCAGGTCAACATGGCCGACGAGGGTCAGGGAAACAAAGTCTGCAATGTGAGTTGGTACATGGAGACCTGGCTCTGATCTACACTTGATTAATTCAGTATTATTTTGGGCAGTGTGTGCTTGGTAATGTACCCATGGAGGGTTAGAATTGAAGGGTCTTCAGCAACCCATGCTTTTCCTAAGAGACGACGGGATTGGGTGGTCAGGCTCAATGACTTGGTTGACACATTGTATCCCAGATGTGTAGATCGATGCTCATGCTGTTGATCACTGTTGTGTCTGGTCAAGACTTGATTATGAACAGACAGCAGCCATATAGCTGGAATATCACTAAGTGCAACGTTAAACAACAAACAAACAAACAAATTTGGTTTAAGCACTCACCATGCCAAAGGCAAAACATTGGTAAAGTTTGATAATCCCCTTTTGATCCAGAGATTTCATTATTAGTTCTTTTCTTGAAATCTAATGGAATCTCGTAGTTAGAAGAACACAGTACAAATCACTGATTATTGTTGTCACAGGTTACCTAACAATGCCAGTGATTGTACTTCTTATGTCCGCAGCCGGAACCCTTCTTTATCTCGTTTGCCTTGTACGATGCCAAGGAAGGCAAGAAGATTTCCGAAGATTTTGTGGTCGATCCAAATGAGCCAGAAATCAGCCGTATGATCCCCCCCGACATCCTGCAGGCCTCGGACAAGCTGCATACGGTGGAGGGGCGGGAAACAATGCCAGATCTCAATGGTCTGAGCGATGAATGGTTGCGCCGCAAGCGACAGGTACCCTTCTTTTACCGGGGAAACTTCTGTTCTCTTTCATAACAAATCGTTTGTTTTGGATTGAATCTATTACATTTCATGTTAAAAGTAATTTTAGGAATGCAATATTATTTTAGAAATTGATAGCAGTTAATATTTGCAGTTAGCTTCATCAGCAACATAATTGATAAATATTGGACAATTTTCGCCACTGAGATCTTAAAGTGCAGTTGATCCCTGAACCTCTTTTTACAAGGCAGTTTTAGAACAGTCATGCTAGCATCGCTAAAATTGTGCAAACTATGCCTTGATTATTTTTGTTTTTCAAAGGAACAATATTAACCACTGCCATATTACTTCCAAGAGGATTTAGTTGTTAATGCATTGGCTGAATGCTTTAAAGTTTAATTTCAAAGTGATACGAGGGGCGGTGGGGTAACCTAGTGGTTAAAGCGTTCGCTTGTCACGCCGAAGACCCGGGTTCGATTCCCCACATTGGTACAATGTGTTAAGACCATTTCTGGTGTCCCCCGCCGTGATATTGCTGGAATATTGCTAAAAGCAGCGTAAAACTAAATTCACTCACTCACTCACTCACTCAAAGTGATACAATGATGTTTTGAGCCCCTTCTGTGCCCCTGGGTGAACTTAGGTGGAATAGTGTTAAAAAACCCTTCAACTCACAGTGTTTTTCTGGGATGTGTCTCTCTGGACGTGTGTACGTCTGTCTCCTTGCAGGGTATCTTTACGGTGATCCGCCGTCACTCTGAGATTTACCTGGTGGCCAAGATTGAAAAGGTGCTACAAGGAGGAATCTCGCAGTGTGTGGATCCTTACATTAAATTAGCCGACCAGAAGATCGCAACAAAAGTCCATCGGCAGATGAAACAGCTGTGCAATCACATTGGACATTATCGCATGCCCTTTGCATGGTCAGCAAGGTGAGACAGGATTAGACCAAAGGTTGATGTCGAATATGTAGTTTTATTACCCACGTGGTCAACGTATGGGTAGTTGCATACTGATCTCGTACGTCACACGAGTGTTGTATCGCATTGCCCTGTGTCGTAACGACTTGACCTGAGATTCTTACGATTTGATTGGATAACCGATGACCTCTCAATTAGGTCACGTTGTGACAGAACCCTTTTTTCATTCATTACAAACATGTGAATTCATTCATTCTACAACTTGTATGCATTGTGGGAATGTAAACATTGCGAACGTTGCCGTGTCGCTGTTTAATTGTGAGTCGAACTGAGACATATCCGTCGAAGCAATTGCAAACCAAGAAACGGGGTGCTACGGAGTAGTTTAATGTAGGAGGCTGTATGAGGCGATGACAACTGACATGCATCGTGACGTCGGTTACCAAGGGGGCAGACGAGCAAGGCGTAGTGACGTCATAAGGTTGATGTCGAATATGTAGTTGTACGTTATCGCATGCCCTTTGCATGGTCAGCAAAGTGAGACAGGATTAGACCAAAGGATGGCGTCAAACATGTAGTTGGCATTAAAAGTTCACAAATCGTTTGTTTTACAGCTCATAAGACTAAGGTTATCTTACAGCAAATAGTGCAGTGATCTATTTATAGAGACTTTGGTTCATTGTGTGCTTGCAGACCCATTGGAACCACAGCATACGGACATACGACCCTGCCCATCTACAGACAGGAAGGATCCAAGATGTCGGAGGATGAGATTATCAAACAGCTGCAGGACTTTAAAAAGTATGTCCATATTTTTTGCTTTTTCATTTGTTGTTTATTGCTACACACAGCATTTTCCCAGCTATATGGTCTTTGAATAGTCATATCTGGGCCAGACAATTCAGTAATCAACAGCATGAGCATCAATTGGGATACAATGACATGTGTCAGCCAAGAGAGTGAGAATGATCACCCGATCCTGTTAATTGCCTATTACGACAAGCATGAGTTGTCGATCTTCACGGGTCTAAAAAGTGAGAACACATTTAGTGTCTGAATACGGTACACTAGGATAGGTAGGTGGTTAGTGGACAGATGCCAGCCGCGAGAGACTCTAGAGTAACATGGTGTATTGAATGTTATACGCAGGTATCTATTTCTTAAATATTTTGTACCAAATTATTAAGAAAAAAGAGTATTGTTTGTATGGTTCCTGTTGTTTCTCATCGGATGTTGTCTTCGTAGACCAGAGAAGCAGAGCAAGTTGCAGACTATCCCCGGTGTGCTGAAGATCTGGTTCGAACATGTGCCCTGCAGTCAAGTCATCAACAGTAAGTCTTCGTCCTGCACATGGCTACAATTGTCTAAAACATCTTGTGATTGTGGGTTTGACTCCCAGATTTTCTGTAATGATAATCTTTGGTATGTCTGCACCATATCCTGTGATGTAAGTGTGTCTTCATGACTGCCCTCAGACTTTAAGCTGACATGCTGTTCAAAATATTACTAAATCCTAACCCCTCTCTTGCTCACTGTCACGCCCGAAGACCCGGGTTCGAATCCCCACATGGGTACAATGTGTGAAGCCCATTTCTGGTGTCCCCAGCCGTGATGTTGCTGGAATATTGCTAAAAGCGGCGTAAAACCAAACTCAGTCAGTCAGTCAGTCAGTCAGTCAGTCTTGCTCACTGGTGTGGTGGGGTAGCCTAGTGCAGTCATGTCATCAACCGTAAGTCTTTGTCCTACACATGGATACAATTGCCTAAAACATCTTGCTATCCAGTCCTGGGTTTGAGTCCCAGATTTTGTCTAATGATAATCCTTGGTTTGTTAGCACCATGTCCAATGAGTGAGTGAGTGACTGAGTTCAGTTTTACTCTGCACTCAGCAGTATTCCAGCTATATGGCGGTGGTCTGTAAATAATCATATCTGGACCAGACAATCCAGTGATCAACAGCATGAGCATCAATTTACCCAACTGGGATACGATGACATGTGTCAACCAAGTGAGCGAACCTGAACACCCAATCCCGTTAGTCGCCTCTTGCGACAAACATGGGTTGCAGAAGACCTGTTTTCACACTGACCATATCCATTGATGTAAGTGTGTAGGCTTTAATGACTTTCCTTCAACGTTAAGCTGACATGCTTTTCAAAATGGAACCAAACCCTAACCCCTCACTTGCCACACAATTCAACATCAACGATCAACAGGTCTGATATAGATTTATTGGTAGCCCAGTGGTAAAAGCACTTGCTTGTCACACTGAAGGCTGAGTTTGATTCCCACCTGGGTACAGTGTGCAGCCCATAGTTCGGACCAGTTCCACAACAGCCTGAAGAAATCACTGATATCACTGAATAATAGGCTAGCAGGTTTGTGCCAATTTCTATTGAACATTGGTGTAACTGAAATAAAGTTCAGCATTGAACACAACTCCCTCACTCGCTGTTGACTTCCACAGATGTGCTGACGCCATCTCTTGTGCCTGTAAGCCCTTTCCCCAGCCCGCCAACCCAGACGCCATCCATCGAGGTGCAGGAGTTTGTGCCAGACAAGGCGCCGCTGTACACCTCCTATGACTACTACCTGAACCACCTCTACGTCTACCCCCTGGCTCTCAAGTACGACAGCCAGAAAACATTCACAAAGGTAGGAAACACATCAGGCTGCGGGGATGGAGTTATTCTCTGTACAGAGTTGTTACCCTTAGTGTTTCAGGATCCGGTGATGTAGCTGAGAATGGTGAATGGTTAGTCAGCAAAGCTTAGATGTTCCATCTGTCCGAACCACAACATACGGGGACAGAACATTTAGCAGAGCAGGTGCTGTACTCTGGAATGGATTATCTGAAAATGTCAGAAAATCGGAAAATATCAACACATGAGCAGGACGCTGAATATGTAGCGCATTACAAATGTCTAATTTGATTGATTTGATACTCATGATTGTTGGTTTATCTCGGTACACACCTTGGACCTTCCTTACCTCTGTCCTGCATTATGAGATAACTAGTTATTCAGTTATTTACAGAGTCACCACTATAATCAGATAATCACAGTGTAATTTGATAGTTATGTGAACCAGTGAAACTGTTATATCCATTATGGATTCCTCCCAATGCTGTCTGAGATAAGCTGAGGGATTCAGGGCCCCGTTCCTCAAAGCAATCGTAGCGCTACGACTGTCGTAACTCCCATACTTTAACATAGACTTACGACTGTCGTAGCGCTACGATCGCTTTGAGGAACGGGGCCCAGGTCATTTGGTCAAAACTCTGATATTGGCGAATAGAGTTTGAAAATATCATTGGTTTAATAATGAAGTGTATCCAAGTGGGTAAAGTATTTACATGTTGCACCAAGAAGAGAACCAGGTTTAGTTCCCTCTTGGATGCAGAGTGTCGGTTTTCATGCATCTGCCTTTGTGCTTGATACAGCTGAAACATGATACAGCATTAAACCCTATTCATGCACTCACTTTATGAAGACGTAGTTAACCAGTCAGTAGACATCCCAGACAGGAAGATATTACTGTGTTCCAGGCAAGGAACATCGCCTGCTGTATCGAGATGAGAGACTCGGATGACGAAGGAGCTGTGCCACTGAAGGTAAGCATCGGTTCTGCTTAGTCGACCATTTCAGTAAGATTCAACTTCAGTCAACGACGTTAGCTACTATTCCAAAGTCTGGGTACCGCCTCCGTGGTGTAGTGGTTAGAGCGTCTGCCCGGAGAGCGGAAGGTCGCGGGTTCGATCCCCGACCGCGTCATACCAAAAGACGTTAAAATATGGTACTAGTTGGTCCCTACCTGGCGCTCGGCATTAATGGGTACAACAAGGACTGGTCAGCTCGGAGTCAGTATAATGTGTCTGAGTGGGGTATTCATGCTTCACTGCGGCATGGTATCTCAGTGGGCTAGCACTATAGCAGATGTATTGTGCAAGTTGTATATGACAAGTTGTTCACTGGTCTTGAGGGTATCGCCAACCCATGGGCTCCAAGGGACCAGTGAACAACATATTTATCTTACCGAACACCTCAGTGGTAATTTTGAACTGTTTGAAGCACGGGTATAAGATCATAGTATGGAGTATCAAACGACAAGAAAAACAAATTTAGAGTTATCTCAGTGGCCTAGCACTATTTGTATTCGCAAAACATCGGTAATTTCCGTACATCATACATGATTCAATGTTATTCAAGATAAAGAATTACTACTAGGCAGTACCAAATGAGTTGGCATTTTCAGCAGGGTACATAGAAAATGTTACTCGCTTGTAAGTGGGGTGCATTGAAAATAATAGAAGAGCGCTCAGCCAATCAGAAAACGACATTTATGTGTGAGGCAAGATAAGACAAGTTGTAAGTGCTTCTGTTTGTCCAACAGTGTATATACGGTCGCCCCCATACGTCGGTGTTCACGACGGAAGCCACCACGGCTGTCCTACATCACAACACCACGCCGGAGTTCACAGAGGAGGTACGTACACACAGACCACTGACTGGATTGTTTTCATGCTGCCCCCATATAGCTGGAGGGTGGGACAGAGTGTGACATTAAACGTTTGTTTTGTTTGTTTCTTATTTAACACCGCACTCAACAATATTGCAGCTATATGATGGCAGTGTGTAAATAATCAAGTCTGGACCAGACAATCCAGTGATCAACAGTGTGAGCATCAACTTGGATACGATGACATGTGTCAACCAAGTCAGTGAGCATTAAACAAAGTTCTGAAACAATTATGACTGTAAAAACCAAACAAATAAATAAAATGATATGGTACAGTGTTAAACCACAAGCACCTGCTCGATTCCATGCTACATGTAACATAATGTCCTTTTCTTTCTGAATAAGGGGCGGTGGGGTAGCCTAGTGGGTAAAGCTGGTTCGAATCCCCACATGGGTACAATGAGTGAAGCCCATTTCTGGTGTCCCATGCCGTGATATTGCTGGAATATTGCTAAAAGCGGGGTAAAACCGAACTCAGTCAGTCAGTCTTTCTGAATAAAAATAAAACTGCCTGAAAGGATGTAATTCTTTCTTAACACTGCAGACATTGTTGACTTGTTGCAGGTGAAGATAGCTCTGCCCACACAGCTCCATGAGAAGCACCATCTGCTGCTGAAGCTGTACCACGTCAGCTGCGAGGCCTCCAAGACCGGCCCCAAGACGTCCTCATCCTCCCTCAAGTCCAAGAACAACATCGAGTTCCCCGTCGGCTTTGCCTGGATGCCCTTGCTGGGAGACGGCAGGTTAGCAAGCCTACAGTAGACAAACCGTAACACTCTTGGGTGACACATATGGCCCAGTTGTCCTTGAGTTGTGTCCCTTAGGTGTACCTGTAACCTGGGCCCCATTTCACAAAGCTATCATAGCGCTACGACTGTCGCACCTCCTATAGTGTAACAGAGACTTACGACAGTTGTCGTGCTTCAATAGCTTTGTGAAACGGGGCCCTGTGGTTATGTGTTCAAATCCCAGTTCAGCCGGATTATGGGGGCCTAATGGTTAAAGCGTTGGCTCGTCACGCCGAAGACCCGGGTTCGAATCCCCACATGGGTACAATGTGTGAAGCCCATTTCTGGTGTCCCCCGCCGTGATGTTGCTGGAATATTGCTAAAAGCGGCGTAAAACCAAACTCAGTCAGTCAGTCAGTCGGATTATGCATTCCAGTTTGTCAGCAAAGTAACTGGTCTAACAGACAGCAGACAGACCACAACACTCCGGTGGTCAGTTGCACAAAGCTATCTAGTGCTACACTACATACACATTCACTAGCATAGGCTTACAATAGTCTCTGTGCTAATGTTGCATAGTGCAACAGATGCCCAGATGTTCAGGCTCTGCTGTTGCTGTGCCCCTTGGGTCTGCCTGTAACCTATGATCATAGGTTCATTTCCTGGTTGACCCTTATTATGGTGTCAGCACCATTATTGGTCTTACAGGATTTACCAAGGGATACATGTTGGACACCATTATCACTTAAGCTTAACTCCCCATGAAACTGCTATGCTGTGATGTAACTGGATTACTGTTCAAAGTGGAGTAGAACCCAACTCACTCACTCACTCATCTGTATACTAATTTCATTACTGACCAGGAGTCTTGTAGTTCTTAAAAATTTGAAGAAAATTTGAAAACACTTCCACTCTGTAAACACGTCTTCTGTGTTGTCCATACAGAAAAATTATGAGAGGTTTTCAACAACTATGTTGTGACGTCACGGCTAAGGGAGATAACTGCATGACTCTTTTGAGCATGCCACTAGGGATAGCTATGACTTAGTTAAAATTTACATTTCCATTCTGTATGTGTCTGTGAATCCACAGGAATAAGGCAACCATAATCCAGAGGGAATGTTTACGCCTATAATTGGAGTAGAACCCAACTCATTCACTCACTCATCTATACTAAGTTCATTGGTTTCATCCTTGCATGGTTTGGATTAGAATTGGTCTTCAGCCATGCATGCTCATCATAACTAGCAACTAGTGGGTTCAGGTGGGTTCAGGTAGTCAGGCTTGCTGACTTGGTTGACACATGTCATCATATCCTAATTGTGTAGATCAATGCTCATGTTGTTGATCACTGGATTGTCTGGTCCAGACTTGATTATTTACAGACCAAACAGCCATACAGCTGGAATATTGCTGAGTGTGGCATTAAGCAAGAACAAAATGTTAGCACTCTACATAAGACTGCACACAAGGCACTGTACTCTGTAGTACAAAAAATTGTAGCCACTAATAGTACCTGACAGTAATCCACTTGGCCGATATGTTTTTTGTGTGTTTTAGGATCTCGGTCGGTGAGCGGACAATCAAGGTTGCAGTTAACCTACCACCAGGCTACCTCAACAGTGAGACTCTGGGGCTGGGCAGAGGGGTAAGTAAGGAAAGTCGAGTTCTAGTTCCCTCTGCTTTCAAAGCCGAGCTTTGAGGTGGGTTGGTTGGCCTAGATCCTTGCTTGTATATAGCCTTGCTTCAGCTGGTGTAGGTGTATCAATATTGCTTCTATATCATACTAATACAGTGTCTGAATGTAACACTAAGTGATGACCTATGATCAGTGTGGGAAATAGCCACTGGCCCGCTAGCCCGTGGCTAGTAAAAATCCAGTCAGGCCAGTAAATCTCCACAGTCACTGGCCCGACTGGCTAGTGAATTTTCATGGGGTCATATTGTAAATATATCACTCTCTCTGACTTGTTAAGTTATAATACACTTATATTAGTTTAGTGATAAAACCTGTGTCTACATTCAAATTTCAGGCTAGTGAATTATTATGTGGGCAAGTAACTCTCTCGGGCATAGCTAGCCCGACTGGCTTTTAAAATTTGGAAACTATTTTTCACACTGCCTGTGGTTAAAGGTTACAAATGCAGAGGTCCTGTGATTTCACTAACCACAGGGATCCTAGGACGAAGTTAGGTGTTCAGATTAGTCGTTTACCGCTGGAAAAACTCAACTGCAAACACCGAATATTATGATCATTGCTTCCAACTTGGTGAAGGTCATATACGTAATCTCAAATCCAGCAACTATAGAAACAAACTTTCTTTTCCACTAGTTCTTTTAATGATAGTGCAAAACAAAATGGCAAAATCCTCATATCGCTGTGTAATATTTTTTCTGCTATAAAGTATTATTAAGCTATGAAGCACTGCACTGTGTAACAGTGTTCACCAATAGCGTCTGACCCTCTGACAAATCCGGCAGATTCGCCAACGGTCTGATAGAAGTCTACAACCCACCGGCCCCAGTATCTGACTGTATGTTTCACAATGACTTTGACTGAAGTTGTTATATGTGGCATGTAACACTTGTTTCCTGTTTAAATCTTATGTTTGTTACTAATTTCAATGCCAATTATAAGAAATGTTAAATCTGAAATGTGTGTTTAATTTTATTGTATGGGTAATTTTCAATGGGTCAGACAGACATCTGAAACTTACAGGACCCAATGTCCTGTTACTTTGAAACACCATTAGTGAACACTGGTGTAATGATGAAGTTTTTTAGTTCTTTCTATAAACTGCTTTTAAAGAAAACCTCCACCTGTATGGTATAGGACCTGGGAAACTCAAATGATCATCTTAATTCAAACCTAATAATTCAGATTGTATGCTCATACATGTATGTACACAATTTTGCATGACTGGTTATATGTATACTTTAATTTGAATGACCATGAAGACAAGACTAGAAAACAGTTAGATTCTGAAACTATTCTCAGTGTATCTGCATTTTAGTTCATCAGTCGTGATAGATCAATGATGTCATTTCATTTCTCTTTATTTACTGACAGAAATATGTTTCTGCAGATGTAATACAAAATGTATGTTTGTTTATATGAAGTTGCGGACCGCCTCCGTGGTGTAGTGGTTAGAGCGTCCGCCCGGAGAGCGGAAGGTCACGGGTTTGATCCCCGACCGCGTCATTCCAAAAGACGTTAAAATATGGTACTTGTTGGTCACTGTCTGGCTCTCGGCATTAATGGGTACAACAAAGACTGGTCGGCTCGGAGTCAGTATAATGTGTCTGAGTGAGGTATGTATGCTTCACTGCGGCATGGTATCTCAGTCGGCTAGCACTATAAAACCAGCTTAAGTCTGGGCTAGTACAAGCAGCCGCACATACACATGCACACGCATGCACGTCGTCATATGAGCGAAATATTCTCAAGCACGACGTTAAACCCAATTTGACCTCACCTCACCTGATATGAAGTTGGAGGCACAATGATGTTTACAGTGCAGTATACGTGTGACGGTGATGTGGATGTGGAATGTGTGTTACAGAGCTCAGGGCCAGACATCAAGTGGGTGGAAGGAGGCAGACCACTCTTCAAACTTGGCATTCGACTTATGTCAACTATCTACACTCAGGTATGCCAGTCACTAGTCAATAAGTATGTCAAACAAAATAAACATCAAGATAAATATGCCAAAATGTAATCACTTTTCCCATCAAGGAAGAAAAGTATTGACTATTTTGATCACGTTTTAGGTCTATCTCTTCAAAATGCTATGTATCTTGACATGTAAATATGGCTGTTACGTTGTCCCCCCTACAACTTTTGCTATTCATTTCTCCTCCCCAGGACCAGCATCTGCACAACTTCTTCCAGCAGTGTCAGAAGATGGAGAGTGACACCTCCCTGGCTGTAGACATGAACAGTGTCAACAAACTCAAGGTAACTGTCTCACCTGGGGAAAGTTGTTAACCTCAATCCAGTAATCAGGACCTCATCGATCATTCACAGATGAACTGCAACCATATTTGACATGTCAGTTGTCTGAGCTAAAGATTTATTTGAGACAATATTTTAGCTTATCAAGATGAGTCTCTCAGGTTACAAAGTTATGTCAAACACTCAGTCGAAAATGGAAAAGAACTATATGACTCATTAAGTGATTTTTCCATATTTTCATGGATTGGCATAAAACTCACACTGGATGTTGAATTAAGTCAGATACGCAAGATGGGCTTCTTAAGATGGGGAGATATAATTTTGATCCTTTAGACCAATAACTTCTTCATTATTAGTTACAAACTAGTTACTGATAAAAGATGATGTCTTCATTGGAGTGGAAACAGCAATAGGGGGGGGGTTGTTCAACAAGGGAGATAACTCTGTTGCAAAAATCTAACACTTCAGATCCATGCAGGACATGTCAAGTATGATGTGGACACTACTCAAAATAAGTACAATAGTATACACTCACAGTTGGAAGACAATGTTACAGCACCCACCAGCCGAAACAGAATAGCCTCGTTGTTAAGGTGTTTGCTCTTCACACCATAGACCAGGGTTTGATTCCCCAAGGGCTTCAATGTGTGAAGGCTATTTCCGGTGCCCCCTGCTGTGATATTGCTGGAATATTGCTGAAAATGGCACAAAACCTTGCTTATTAACTTATAACAGAATTTGACGTCGTCATATGAGCGAAATATTCTCAAGCCAGAAGTTAAACCCAATTTCACCTCACCTATAACAGAATGTCTACAGTCGTAAGAAAACAATCAAGTGTTTTGTAACTTCTTTTGAGTGGTGTCCGTGTTCATATCCAATGTTATATCATTGTGTCATGGTTGATATTTATCCATTAACTCATTGCACCGTTCATAACTGCATTATCATCAGTAGCTGTAGATACCAGTAGATCACTAATGCATGGTGTAGAAACTCTATCCCGCTCCGGGAGACAAAGGTATAATCTGTATGCTGGACGCAATACTTCACAGGTGCTTATTATTGTGTACATATGACTAGTAATGAACTCATGGTCTATTTAAGTTTAAACAAGTATGCAATTTTTCACCACAAATCAGAGTGACTCGGACGATTCGGAGAATTCAGACGACAGTTCTGATTGGTTGTCGAACTTGATAAAGGTATTTCTTACATGCTGTCATGTGACCTGTCCTACCTGTTGTCTACTTGGTGTTTTCTACTCCCTCTTTTTTTTTGTAATGCTGTTTTTTTTGTTTCCAATAAGTGGGATCTTTTGTAAAATGTTTGTAGTGGGATTTTATCTTCTTTTTTTGAAGTAATCGTATGTTTTGGCTGAAAATGTATATAATTGTTTCACAGGCAGTAAGTTTGAAAACCAACATTGTAGGATGAAATTGTGCATCCTGGGATATATGGGTTTTGTATTACTGTGTTCGCATTAACAAGTACAATAAATAACAAAAGAGAGTGTTAAAAAAAAAAAAAAAAGTTAATTCTTTTTTCATGAGAGATAATAATATTATGTCTCGTCAATATAGAATCAGCAACCTCTTCAGGTTTGTTCGAATTGTTTTGTCAGAGATCTTCCAATAGAGAACACAGTGAGTCAAAGTCTCAAGGAAACTAAACTATTTTCGATAATAGTGATGAGGCAGTTGCATTCCTATCTACGCTGGGGAGATGGGACAGCCTAGCAAGTTAAAGCATTCCCTCGTCACACTGAAGTCAAGTCATATGAGTACAGTGTGTGAAGCCCATTTCTGGTGTCCCTAGCTTCATATTGCTGGAGGGGCGGTGGGGTAGCCTAATGGTTAAAGCGTTGGCTCGTCACGCCGAAGACCCGGGTTCGAATCCCCACATGGGTACAATGTGTGAAGCCCATTTCTGGTGTCCCCCGCCATGATGTTGCTGGAATATTGCTAAAAGTGGTGTAAAACCAAACTCAGTCAGTCAGTCATATTGCTGGAATATTACTAAAAACTGGCGTAAAACTCACTCACTCACTCATTCAATCCTACACTGTTTGCTGTAAAACAATGTAAACTATCTACATGAAAATCTGCACGTCAGTCTTGGGGCCTAGGATGCTTATACAGATATCTTTACATATCTTTGGTTCAGAAGTTATTGGGGATGATTATTTGAGGGAGGTGCTAAATACAGTGTTTATTTATTTGTTTGTTGTTTAACCCTGCACTCGGCAACATTACAGCTATATGGCAGCGGTCTGTAAATAATTGAGTCTGGACCAGACAATCCAATGATCAACAGCAGGAGCATTAATCTACGTAATTGGGATACGATGACATGTGAAACAAGTCAAAGAGCCTAACTACCCGATCCCGTTAGTCACCTCTTTCAACACAGTGAATACAGTATATGTTTTCAGAAGATGAAGTGTGATGCTTAAACTTCATTGTTTGCATCAGTGCATCAAAGACTCATTGTGTTAGATTAGATAGGATGTATGTTGTAAACTAGACATGGTTATCAAATTACAGGAAACCAAATTACAGGAAACTAAAGATTTGTTTTCTGTGTGCTTCATTTACTATCTGCAGACCTACATTTTAAAAATATAAATAAGACTGGATAAGTGTTTTTAAATGTTTCTCAAAAGTTAGGATGGAGGAGAGTTTTATCCATGGTGCCCCCTTGAAAACAAAAAATGTGTCAGGGTCATCACTTTTTAAGGTTTTCCTCCCCAAATCCCCCACACCCAGCACACCCAGAACTCAGCACTTGAGTTCACTGCCAGATTGATGGGGATACTTCAAGAATCACTTTTCTTTTTCCTTTTGTTATTTACTTTACTGGTCTTCACTGGGATTACTTTTTTATATTATTTCTATATTTCAGTTTTTACTTCTTTATTTTGCCATGTTATTGCAGATCAATTAATAATGGTACAGCTGAAGATACTGTCGCTTTGTAAACTTTCGTTTATCTGTTCTTTTCCTGGTCAACTCTCTATCCGTAGGATTGCATCAATTGATGTCCAGATTTGTGCCATTCAGCTGTTTACATAACACCAGCATTAGAAGCCTAATTATCTCTGCTTCTGGGCTTTGTACACTTACCTGCCTGAGACTTACTAGGATCAGCTGATTGTTCACATGACATCTGATTGTAGATTCAGCAGTGTGGTGAATGTCCATTTTTCCCATATTAAGCTGACATCATTGTCATGATCATTCAAACCTTATTGATCATTGTTTGTTTATTAAAAATTAAAGCTTGACAGATAATTTTGTAATATAGAACAATATTCGTTATCAAAATATAGGATTAACACAACTTAGTATGTAGATTTTACCAGGAATGATTAAGGTGTGATGATAGCTTAGCCTTGGATTAAGTTCTCATTCAGTTTTATTGGAATTTATTATATGATATTTATATAGTGCACATATCCAGGCAACTAGTGCTTGCTCAAGGCGCTGGTATTTTTTCCCTCAATCATTGGATGTCAGTCTCAACGGCACATCGTGTTATCAATCTGGGGAGCATACAACTCTTGCAGTCACTAGGCGCACTGAGTTATTGTGGCCTTCTCATCCTTACGAGGTACCCATTCACAGCTGGGTGGACCGGGACACATAGTCACAGTACTTTGTCCAAGTTCACTGCACATGAATGACTTCATATTGAGGTCTGGGTAAGGTTCCCAACCATATTCACTGTGTCAAATAATAACACTTAATATACCCCATAGCAGGTTGTTATTGTGGGTTATCCTGGGACAGGTGGATATTACATACAAACTACCTACGAAGAGTCTCTATTAGAGGGGCGATGGGATAGCCTAGTGGTTAAAGCGTTCGTTCATCACGCAGAAGACCCGGGTTCTATTCCCCACACAGGTACAATGTCTAAAGCCCATTTCTGGATTCCCCAGCCGTGATATTGCTGGAATATTGCTAGAAGAGGCATAAACCTAAACTCACTCACTCACTCTATTAGAACAAGGCCCAGTAAAAAACAGGAGACACTTGACCTAAGTAATGTGGGTTATGTCTACCTGATATTACCCCATTTCAGGTTCTGATGGAGGATTATACACCACAGTAGGGATAATCTCTGTATATATCAGGGCTGCAAAGAATCCAATATGATACATATCATGAATACTGGGTAACAAATATACAATTATAGACTCTTGTAGAGGTCGATATCGGTTTTTATTGACCTGAGTAAAAGCAATCTCGGTCGATATTGTTTTACTCAGGTCAATAAAAACCGATATCGACCTCTACAAGAGTCTATAATTGTTTTATTATATAATGAAAGAGAAACGGGTTTTAACATAAACTTTTAATGCACACATTGTGCCATCTATCCGAGTGATCTGATTGGCTGAAAAGCGGGGGAAGCCCCTTCGTACGGGATTCCTTGTCTATTTTTAGTAACCCAAGTCAATATCGTAATTTATCAGAAAACTCAAGTCAATATCGTGTTTTGTAGTCAATCATGTGACGGTATTTTGACCAATTGTGGGACAGGAAAAATACTACCTATATAATAAATAAGTATATTTGGTAATGAATACAATAACAAGTCAATGTCTGATGTACTTGGTCACTATGTCACAATCTGTTCTGTTAACCTAGCGCTATATATAATGTACTGCTATTATATTTTCAAGTACCTATTCATTTCCACCTGAATGCACATTTGCCTGTAAATCGACTTTGTATATATTTGCGAATCGTGTTTATACCAACCCATTATGTAATGAACTGTCATGTATGACCTGGATGTATGGAGAATCAAAAAAATAAATAAATAAATAAATAAATCTGATGTACAATTAAATTTTAATATATTTACTGAAAGAATGACATAATAATTATTCAACGTGTTTTGTCTATTTTGATAATGTAAATTTATTACAATAACCAGTGACTACATTACTGCAAAATTAAATACATAAGAGTGCCTGCTGTTATCCTGTCTGTCCATATATTCCTTTTGGCATATCTTGGTTCAATAACCAGCTCCCAAATTCAAGTAAAAACACTCCTTTTTGAACTTTCTACGTTCTAGCCCGAACCCTAACCCATGTTTATTCCATTTTAGTGATTATGAATAATGAATTGAATTCATTAAAGGATTCAATTCAATTCACAGAATACACAGGAGAATTACAACCAACCTAACGGACAAACATTTGTGCTTGGATCTCTTAAAGTTTAAAAATATTTCATATGTCTGTATTAGATCATGAGGGGCAGCCTAGTGGTTAAAGCGTTGGCCCGTCATGCCCGAAAACCCAGGTTCGATTCCAGACATGGGTACAATATGTGAAGCCCATTTCTGGTGTCCCCCGCCGTGATATTGCTGGAATATTGCTAAAAGCGGCGTTAAGTCATACTCACTCACTCACTCACTATTAGATCATGACCATTTTATCACTGTGTATGTTGATGGAGACAGAATGTTAATGTTGTCTGGTGCAACTGCTGCTGTGAAATGCTGTCATATTTTTGAGTGCATCATATACATGAACAATGTATCTACATTATGCTTAAGAAACATTAGCTGAGGAAGCTTGTATGGCTGCTTTCTACATTGTGTGCATGGCTGTCTTGGTTTTAATTGTGAAATAATGCATGGTCATTTCATTTGCGGACTTCAGCTGTTAACATTTATTATGGCCTTCACATCTTATGCTTACATTGCATTATCTAGTTTTCAGGTGTTCAGTGTGAATAAGACCAAACAATAGTGGCTTTTTTATGTAATTTCTTTTATGAGTTTGCCAGGGGAAAAAAACAAATAGATATGTTGTTTTTTTAAGTAAAAATCTTAACAAAGAATGATAGATTTTAAAAAGATTTGGAGCAAAAAGTATACTGAATTGATATTTTTAACCAGGGGTCAGTTGGGTAGCCTAGTGGTTAAAGTGTTCTCTCGTCTTGCTGAAGACCCGGGTTCGATTCCCCACATGGGTACAATGTGTGAAGCTCATTTCTGGTGTCCCCTGCCAAGATATTGCTGGAATATCGCAAACAGTGGCATAAAACTATAATCACTCACTCCTTTAACCTGTCTCCCCATTTACAAAGTGATTTTAGTGATACATTAGTTATAGTGGGTACAATGTGTGAAGCTCATTTCTGGTGTCCCCTGCCAAGATATTGCTGGAATATCGCAAACAGCGGCATAAAACTATAATCACTCACTCCTTTAACCTGTCTCCCCATTTACAAAGTGATTTTAGTGATACATTAGTTATAGTGGGTACAAAGTGTGAAGCCCATTTCTGGTGTCCCCTGCCAAGATATTGCTGGAATATCGCAAACAGCGGCATAAAACTATAATCACTCACTCCTTTAACCTGTCTCCCCATTTACAAAGTGATTTTAATGATACATTAGTTATAGTGGGTACAATGTGTGAAGCTCATTTCTAGTGTCCCCCGCCAAGATATTGCTGGAATATTGCTGAAAGCAGCGTAAAACCATGCTCACGCACTCACTAGTTATAGCAGTGAAGTTATACTGCAGATTTGGTCGGTATGCATTCCCCTGAACAGTTACCTCCCTTTGCATGGCTGACAGTAAGTATGTGTGAAGTTATGGTATGTCCCCAAAAATGAATATTTCAAAGTGTAGCTGCTACGGTAATAGCTGATGTCTATGAGGCTCCGTGTTGATGCCAAGACGAAACTGGAAATGATTTCAGACCTCAGTTTTCCTAGTCCATAGTTGAACATTTACAGGCTGAATTGATATGGAAGAAATATTGCTTGCAGGTTAAACCACATTCACTCTCTCACTGTGAGTTGCCGTGGTTACTGATGTGTGCCTGTGTTTCAGTCCCTGCTGGCTGTGGAGGTCTCCGTCTACATCCAGTTCCTACCTACCCTCCTCAACCAGCTCTTCCACCTCCTGGCCCGCACCGCCAACGAGGATGTCGGCATCAACGCCGTCAGGTACTGTTAGCGACCATGTTGGATCAATCCATAAACATCTGCCACACATTTTAATAATATTCAGAATCTGTGTGGGTATATTGGGGATCAATAATATTCTGCTCAAATTTCTGGTTGTTCATTGATCTGCCAATCATACATTTGAATCACTGAATACCTCTGATTTTGATTATGCTCATCGGTACTGTACCATTACTTTTGGGTTCCGCCAAATTCGTTGACATCTATTACGTACAACCCACTTTAGGGTTATTTCAACAGTAAACTGACATACTCTGATACGAGAGAAATACTGCTCCAAGTCAACCACTCACTGATGTGTATGTTATGTTCACAGAGTGTTAATCCATGTGGTGTCAGAAGTTCATGACAACAGCAAGGAGGAACTCCTACAGAAATATGTCAAGGTTAGTAGCTGCCACCTGCAACATTAACTGCCATAGGGTAATTCAGTCAGTCGGGTGGGCAATTGCTGTCTGTACTGTAGCACATACTTTCAATTACTAATTTGTCTGGTTGATATGTGATATATGTGGTTGATATTTTCAGGTCGCCTGAATATTGCTGGAATATTGTTCCTGAATCCTAATATTTCATATGAAACCTCTATTACATCATTGTCATAATTCCTGTATTTCTGGCTGCAGTAACACCAAAACTAAAACTTCAGATGTTCAACAGAAGTCATCTTCGCTGTCAACTAAGCATAACTAGTTGTCTCTGTAGTAGTAGTATCAGCCAGTAACGCTACCTACTGATTGAATGTTACAGTACATCTTCCGTCCCGACCCGGTGCAGAAGGGCAGTAAGCAGAAGACAGTCCATGAGGAACTGGCTAGGAGCCTCACTTCCATGCTGCGCCCGGCCAATGCTGACCCACTCGTCATACGCAAGTTCTTGGAGCACGCCTGGTTCATCTTCGAGATACTTATCAAGAGTATGACACAGTACCTGATTGACACTGACAGGGTCAAGGTGAGTTAAGGGTCAAGGTCATTGTGAGGAATTTCATGACACTCGTCAGAAATACTACACAGTGCCCGATTAACCCTGACAGGGTCAAGATTAGTTATAGGTCAAGGTCATTGTGAGGATTTTCATGACACTCGTCAGAAATACTACACAGTGCCCGATTAACCCTGACAGGGTCAAGGTGACTTATAGGTCAAGGTGTAGGTCAGAGTTTGGGTCAAGATCTAGGTCATAGGTACTCTACCCAATTGAATCTTTTCCTGATATTCACCAGAAGTATGCCACAGTATGGCATGGTTTACACATATTCCATTGCTTGACACAATGTAAGGATCTATGCTAAAACCCGCATCATAATATAATAAGGAAGTCAATAAAGTATCCTGCCTTTCTTATATTTCATGCAGCATTATTTTTTGTTTCATGATAATACTCAACTGCTCCTCTACTGAGAGTGTGGGTTCAAATCATGGATAGGACTCAACCTAAAACAGTTATGAATTTGTACTTAAAGTAAAATAAAGAAATAACGTAATTTGCTCTGCTGCAGATGCCAAGGAACGAGAGGTTTTCCCCGGACTACCAGTACCGCGTACAGAACCTGCTGCAGATCGTAGTGACTCTCATCTCACAGCGACACCAGGAGGAGGGTACGCAGAACGCCAACAGGAGCCTCGCATTCTTCGTCAAGGTAAACACTTCTTTCTGTCATCAGTATGGTAACAATTGTCTTTAGTGTAATCAGTCAAACTACTTATGATCCATCTAATGATGCAGAAATCTGTCGATAATGTTGTAATGGATCGTAACTGAACAATGTGGAACTTTGCCTATCACTGTATTGTCTGGTCCGGACTTTGTTAATGACACCTGGAACACCGCATTAAACAACAGACTAATTTTACATTCACTCATTCATCCAATCATTGTGATGTTTCATAACTAACATTCTTCAATACACTCATTCATTCAATCGTACCAGGGGCCGTGGGGTAGCCTAGTGGTTAAAGCGTTGGCCCGTCAGGCCGAAGACCCGGGTTCGAATCCCCACATGGGTACAATGTGTGAAGCCCATTTCTGGTGTCCCCCCGCCGTGATGTTGCTGGAATATTGCTAAAAGCGGCGTAAAACCAAACTCAGTCAGTCAGTCAGTCAGTCAGTCAATCGTATCATGTTATGTTTCAGAGTTGTTTCACACTGATGGACAGAGGTTTTGTGTTCAAGTTGGTGGCCAAGTACATCGAAATCTTCAATGTGGCCAACAACAAGGTGTGTATTTCAACAGCAAAAACCTGGGTCCTGAGTCACAAAGCGTTTGTAACTTTCCGACCTGTCGTAACACAATACTACATCATTAGCTTACGAATGGCGTAATGGTACAGTGCTTTGTGGAAAGGGTCCCAGGGTTGTAAATAATCAATCTGACCTATCTCACTGTCCATTTCTTCTCTTGTCTGTAAAAGATTTGGTGCTCAGGATGCATAACTAACACAAGCTCCCTATGTCTGAAGTTGACCGTTTTTACTGTTGGCGTTTACTTTTGTTTACGTTGTGTTACTGTTACTGTGATGTTTTAAGGAACTTTGGAACCTGTATGATCAGAGCAAGAACTCCACGTGTCCAGTTGACACGACACTTTTGGTGGTAAGAATTTAGTACGCTTGCCGCAGCTAGATACTGATAAGTGGCTGTTTGTTATCTGTGGAAAATTGATGAAATGTCCATACTCTTTAATACTCTTTAGTGAGCCTGCTTAAGAAATTAATAATTTACACATTCCATGTTAGATAGACAAGAAAACTCTTTGACAGTGTTGTTTTTGTGAAGATAACAAGTTGCCACCACGTAGTCGTCCATTCAAAGGTCACCTGAACCAAAGGTTCTCATGAGGTGATGTCATGGCATGTTGTGTCGTCCTTCAATACATCTGTTGGCCTAACAGTTTTTTATGTATGTCCTCTTAAACACACATGCACGTTATAATAACCTTGCAGTCAATGGGTACCCGATGGGATAAGATGACAGTTAACCTTCTAGTGCCTCATACAGTCAGCTTTGGTTAACCGGGATAGGAAATGTCTATGCTTTGCACATATACTGAGGGAAAAAAATAAGGGATCACGTGAAAACACAAGTGTTCCTTTATACAACGCTTGTGAAGAAACCTGGAAAAAAATAAAGGAACACTTGTGCTTTCACGTGATCCCTTATTTTTTCCCTCAGTATATATTGACCTTAGCGCCACTGAGCATCTTTGAGATAGATATATGAGGCACTCTACAAATGTATGATATATTATATGTGTCCATACTCAGGTGTATTAATCTATGCTGTTCTAGTAGATTCCATACCACATGTTTCCCACACAAATGCTTACATCAGATAGTAAGACATTCCTGACAATATACCTTTGTAAAATCACGGTGTTATGAACCCCTAATGAATCTTTGACAGAAACAATGTAATATAATTTCAACATTGTATAACAGTGAAATACGAGACCAGGTCAAGAAGGAGGCAGTTTCTCGTTGACTTGGTTGATGCCTGTTATTGTATCCCAGTTGAGTAGATGGATGCTCATGATGTCTGTCACTGGATTGTCTGGTCCAGACTCAATTATATACAGACCACCACCGTATAGCTGGAATATTGCTAAGTGTGGCAGTAAATAACAAAAAAAACAACCAAAAAACAACTTTTTAGTTTGGGTTTTCCTGATAGTAATATTTATGCAATAATTCTTCATGTTACAAAACCCAACAGTCAGGTGAGCTACAGAGCCTCATGGCTCAACCTTTAAAAGTCGGCAAGCAACCTGTGGCCAAATAACAGTGTTCACCTAATGAGATGTGGCTTGTAGAATAGAGGTGTCCCTTTATTCTGAACATACATCAGTACGAGAATCCACTAACCACCAGATGTACAGAATTATGGATTACTTCGAGAAATATAGAAATTGTGAATGATTCCATGGCATTTGATTGGCTAACCAGACATTCTTTTTTGCATGTATTTAAATCTATACATTAATCATGTACATAATTTATGTTTTCACAAACTTACAGATTACTGTTTTCTGATTGGCTGATAATTGAGTAGGCAGGGCTTGTGTTGCTTCATTGCAGTAAATGATGTTACTATTTGTGTTTCTGTCTACAGTCTTTTGTATGGTAATGCTTAAATAACCAGTTTGCAAAGTTATTTTTGTTTCTTACATATATGCTTCCATAAACACCAGTTTATTTGCCGGTAACTTCTTAAATCACCCATTTGTAAAAGCAGCGAAAAGAGATGTCAATTAAATATATCAGAAACCCATGGAAGTGATTTCAATGCTGTTGTGTCTAAGACCTAAAAAAACTCCTATTAAGAGGAACACTACGAAACATATACTCCAAAACGTTGTGTGGGGCGGTGTGGTAGCCTAGTGGTTAAAGCGTTCGCTCGTCACACCAACAACCCGGGTTCGATTCCCCACATGGGTACAATGTGTGAAGCCCATTTCTGGTGTCCCCCGCCGTGATATCGCTGGAATATTGCTAAAAAGCGGCGTAAAACCATACTCACTCACTCACTCCAAAACGTTGTGGTCCTCATAATAAAGAAGTTGACATCCATAAAAAATTCTCTTCCTTACAAAATGACAGGCTCCAATACATCGGGAATGTTTTTGAATGTGGTGTTAAACCAAACTAACTCTTTCTACAAAATATGAATGCTCACAAAAGGGGGTCGATGTGTTCGGTAAAATATTTTTTTTGGATAGTTTTGTTCTGTTTTTGGAATGCAACTGTAAAAGACATGCTCAAATTAACAAATGCATCCAATTTGTTTGATTGTGTGGATTGTTTCCTTTGACTAAATCAATTAAACCACTGACACTGCATGCCTGTCTGATGACAATGTGATGCGTTAGTCCTACGACTGTCGTACGTCTGTGTTAAAGTATGGGAGAGATCATCTTATCATCTGTGTACGCCTGTGTTAAAGTATGGGAGTTACGATCATCTTAGTGCTTTCTAACTGTCGACGCGGTGTGTTAAAGGATGGGAGTTGGGATCACCTTAGTCCTACGACTGTCGTACGTCTGTGTTAAGGTATGGGAGTTACGATCATCTTAGTGCTACGACTGTCGTACGTCTGTGTTAAGGTATGGGAGTTGGGGTCACCTTAGCACTAAGATTGCTTTGTATAAAGGCACTTTCCTGGTCTCATTCCACAACGTAACTGTAGGTTCCATACTTTACATGAACATTCTACATGAACTTAGGCCAGTTGTTGCACTGCAATCACTTTGCGGAACAGGATCCCGATCTTTAACATGAATTCCATCCTCAAATGTGAGGAAACCCGTGAAGGTCTGGGGTGGAATGTTGATCTTCAGTAACCCATGCTTGTCGTAAGAGGCGACTAATGGGATCGGGTGGTCAGGCTCGCTGACTTGGTTGACACGTGTCATCGGTTCCCAATTGCGCAGATCAATGCTCATGCTGTTGATCACTGGATTGTCTGGTCCAGACTCGATTATTTACAGACCGCTGCCATATAGCTGGAATATTGCTGAGTGCGGCGTAACACTAAACTCACTCACTGTGTTTTGTTTCTTTTGTAAGTATGGCAAGATAGCCTAGTGGTTACAGTGTTTGCTTGTCACTGAAGTAACAGGTTCAATTCCCCACAGGGGATAGCCTAGTGGTTACAATATTTGCTTGTCACCGAAGACCCGGGTTTAAATTCTGCACAGTGGTTAAAATGTTTCCACATTCTGCACATGGGATTTAGAATATTCCATATTTACAATTATTCTATAGAATCATGGTACAAATTCCATCTCATTGGTTATATATTGGCTAATATTTATCTCAAGTACTCATGACCTCTAGTCTGTTGAATCTCGGCTCAGTTTGTGTAAACCTCAGCCTAGAGATCTGAAACAAGGCTTTCTGAATCTGGTGATGGAGTTTGGAGAATCCTTATAAGGAGACAAGACCCCTGTGTATTGGAAGTCCTGTCATTTTCAAACAACTTTTTTATGAATCAATCTGGCTGCCAGTTTAACCCAGGGTTCTATGTGAGACAGAAATGTGCATCAAGTACGCACATATGTGTAGAATGGATGCAGATAATATATATATATTTTGCAGCCCAAGGGATGCCCAATAATATTCAGTTATATACAGAGAGGTTGTCACTGAAAATAACACTAATTAAATCTTGTACCTTTTGAGGCTCTCAAATGGATGAATTCAATTTATTGTTTCAGATTCTTCATCAGTTCAAGTTCGAGTTTCTGAGCATCGTTTCCAGCCACGAACACTACATCCCGCTTTGTCTACCCATGATGAGGAAAGGGAGGGTTAAAAACTTCAAAGGTGCGATATAGTACATATCTATATTCACGTTAAATATAGCACTAATCACCAATATCTCCTTATCTCATGTTCTCAAACCATGTTATATCTATTTATGTTACATGCGAGAAGTAACAGTAATATTCATTCTCACGTAAAGTATATGAAAACATAATTTGTAAAATATTTTCTAACGATTATTTTTAAATGGTCATATTTAAAGCTCATATGCATCTTATATATGAATATATTCCAACTCATTCAGTGATGCATGACGTATAGCCTGTAATGACCAATATCAATTACATCCATTTCATTTGTTTATCATTATGTCACTGTGGCAAGAAACTTTTGTAGACTGTAATTCAGGGATGTAATGATTTAATGATTTTAGTGTTAATTATTTGTGATTAAGTACTTTGTTACTGTTATTGAAAGGTAGATGACACAATATTGTAGAAGGATTCTTTAAGTGTAGCTTTTGTTGTTTTTAGTTTCACACTTATGTTGATACTTGTTGTGACATTATTTGTTTTTTGATAAACCTTCAATACAATACCGTAACCAATCCAGCAATTACCACACAACATCTGAAGTGTTAAGAGAAATTTAAATCAAGAAATGTGTGTTTGTATTGTAAAGATAAATTCGAAATTAAGGAATGTTGGTTTTACAGAGAATACTTCTTTCTGAAAAGTTAAGAATTAGCAACGTATTTACTTAAATCCGTGGCATATGGAAATATTGTCTATTTTTATGTTTTATTTTGAAAATTATATAATTTTAAAAAATGTATTTGTGTTGTAAGTTTAAATTTGAAAATGGATTCTATAGACAAGAGTCTTTCTGAAATTTGAAAATAGCAATATATCACAATACTTCGGAAATATCTTTCATTGAAAATTTTATTACAGAAATTTGATGCAACATAATATAAAATGAAAATCAGTCTGTAAGTAAACACATGTTTTTGTGTTTGAAAGTCAGGAAATACAACCTTGAGAGGCTGAAGTGTTTTTACTGGAATATTTACGGTAGCATGAGATGACAACTCTGCATGGCTTAGATCTTTGTTTCCCTGAGTTTAGAGCCTCTGTCCGCAGAGCTATTGATGTAGCCTTCCTTTCAGCGACTGTTCCGCTATGTTGTGTGACAAACTATTTCATTCACTTTATCAACAGAGTTCAAGCCAGAAGGTAAAAGCAAGAGGAAATAAGACTTTTATCAAAGCTTGATTTTTTTTGTTTGCTGACCACATGCTGCTAACATTTCATGTAGAGCCTTCATCAACTGTCACACAGAGTTATCTCCCTTCCTTGTGACATACTATTGTCTTAACAACAATTTCTTCTTGTGAGTTGGACTCCACGTGCCCCTTGTACCAGTGCCCGTCGGGATCAGAGTGTTTGCTGCTGTTTGTTTATTTAAAATAATTGAATTATATTAATTTAGAATAATAGCTTAAATTCATCTGAAAGTCATTTCAAATGCTTCTGTTTCAAATGCTTGTTACCATGATTTTGAGAAATAGTTCCTTGACACATGGATGTGTCTTGTTATCTTGATCTTGATATATAGTGACCTATTGTTAATTTGATATTGACAAATATTGACCTATTGTTATCTTGATATTGACAAATAGTGACATTGTTATCTTGATATTGACAAATATTGACCTATTGTTATCTTGATATTGACAAATAGTGACATCGTTATCTTGATATTGACAAATATTGACCTATTGTTATCTTGATATTGACAAATATTGACCTATTGTCATCTTGATATTGACAAATATTGACCTATTGTTATCTTGATATTGACAAATATTGACCTATTGTCATCTTGATATTGACAAATGGTGACTTGTTGTTACGATCACATTGACAAAACATGAGCTCATGATTGTTCTTTATATTGACAAATCTGAATTTTTATCTTGATAAAGAAATCGTAATTTTTATTCAAAATATATTTTTTTCTATATTGACTGACTGACTGACTGACTGACTGAGTTTAGTTTTACGCCGCTTTTAGCAATATTCCAGTAATATCACGGAGGGGGACACCAGAAATGGGCTTAACACATTGCCCATGCCCATGATGGGAATCGATACCATTCGGCGTGACGAGCCAACGCTTTTAACCACTAGGCTACCCCACCGACCCTTCTATATTGACAAATATTGACCTTGCTATTTTAATACAGACAGTTAATGGTCTTTTTTCATTTTTGAATCAGACAAGCAGTGGTCTGTTGTCATTTTGGTATTAACAATGTGAACCCATAATATCTTTTAAGGTGAGGAGTTGTGAATCCTTGTTAGGCCAGACCAATTTTATTTCCTGTTTTACGTTTTTTGTCCTCAGAAAACCTAAAGGCAGGAGGGAAAAAAATTAAACATAAAAATCACCAGTCAAAGTAATATTCCTTTTAAATACTAAAAGTATTTTATTTTTGGCAATTTATGAAGTGTATATGGTGCAAAAAACAATCCAAAAAATTTTTCGTGTAAGTTTACATGTTTGGCCAATAAAAACATGAGGATTTTATTTTTTGAGCGGGGAAAATTAATATATATTTTTTTTCTTATTCTTGAAAAATTACGACCGGCGGATCCATAAAACAAGAAATGAAATTGGTCTGGCCTTACTGTGATATTGACCAAAAGTGACCTTGTTTTCTGATGTGGACAATAGGTTAACCCTTGTCAAATAGTAAACGTTTATCTGGATATTGACAAATTCGTTATTGTTATTTTGATACTGATAAATACCTTTGGGTTTCTTGATATATGCCGATACTGATCTTGTTACCACTAGCACACATTGTAACAAGCTGTGACTCGAATAAAATTGTGGAATAAGGAAATGTGTAAATCTGATCCCGACATGAAGCACTCTTGGTCCCCTGTCAGGTGTGTTGTCAGCCTCAGTGGAGAGTGTCCACGTACATCGTCATGGTTTGATATTGTACATAACATATCGCTTGTAGCATATCTCAAACATCAGCTTTTTGATTAGTTGTGATTTTCTTGATCTATCTTTCTGCTTTGTTTATAAGTTGGATGGTGCTTCCATGAGCTTGTGTGCATGTGATCGACAGTGTATAATGTTTACCCTGTAAGTCCTTCATCCTTCCACCACGTGTGTCCGGTCTGTGGCTTTGGTAACGTAAAGGGAGACCACCTCCAGTCCCCATTCCATGCTAGGTCTAGAAGTTGTAATTTGTGAAGCTGAGACATTGTCTCATTGTATTAATAGTAATTATTACAAGGTTAATATGAAGTATGTAAACAGCATTTGGGAGTGATACACATTAAAGGTGATATTTTATGGATGTCAGCTTCTTTATTATTATAAGGAACACGACATTTTTGTGTGTATTCCTACTCCTTCATCAGGTGACGAAGCAGAAGGAATATACTCTGAAACATTGTATTCTTCATAATAAAGATGTGACATCCATAAATTCTCTTACATTCTCTTTAACTTGATATAAATGATATAACCGAGCTGGACTGACATGATTTCTCAATGATTTGAATCAAATTTCAAATGACCGCCAGTCAGAACCGTAGCCCCTCTTTAACCCTTCTGTTTTGGGGATCTTGTGGTGGCAGCAGTTTATTATCCAGACATGTTTTCCCTCCTGTTGCCTGGCAACACTTTTAAATCTCCCTGTCCCCAGTGTATGAGGTTTGATTGAGATCTAACGATTATCCTCCTCATTTGCAATTGTTTATCCACTGTCTTGGGACAATATATGCATCTGGAACTGATTTTCACTTAGTTAAATTATTCTTGTTTAATAACATTTCCATCTCTTCTTATGACCTGGGGCCCGTTGCACAAAGTGATGGTATCGCTAAGATGATCGTAACTCTGTCATAGTTCTACAGGGCCCTGAACAAGTTGACTTTTTGTCATGTGGCTGTACAACTTGGGCGGTGGGGCAACCTTGTGGTTAAAGTGTCACGCCAAATTCCCCACATGGCATATGGCTACATGTGTGAAGCCCATTTCTGGTCCTCGTTCTGCCGCGATATTGCTGGAATATTGCTTAAAAGTGGCGTAATGCTAAACTCACTCACTCTCTCACTGTACAACCTATGTACAAATGTATTAGGTTTGTCCGGGCACTCTAAGAGAAAACCGTATTATTGCACCCTGATAACAGATATCACCTGAGTATTGCAATAACATGATTATCAACCCTATTGACTCAGTTCCATGTTTTCCTATCAGTATTCAAAACCATCCATCAAACTTATTGTTAAAAAACCAAACCTCAAGTACTAAAGTAGAATTCAGACACAGAAGGGTGTTCGTACTATTGACCTCAAGATTGATGGATTTGATCAGTTGACAGGTGACTGTGATTGAAATGTTCCTTTCCATTGCTCACGCACTCTTGGGTTTGTCAAAGTAAAGTTGGAATTGGTTCCAGCAGACTATGTAACTTCTAGTAATGGTTACTGAATAGATCAGGTCGTCAGCCATGGTGGCTGAGTGGGTTAGATTGCTCTTTGTGTTCCAGCAGATTAGATGCCTGACTCTGAGGGTGTGGGTTCGAATCCCGGATTATACTCAACCTGTTACAAGCACTAGAATCTGTACTTTCCTGAGGAAGTGTAATACCAAACACATGTTACATGTTACATGCTGCCAACATTTGGCCGTAATGTTGCTGAAGGAGGCAAACAAACACTGGCAGGGCTATTTATTATGGGAATACTTATTGTACTGTCATTCAGGAAGTTGATGATCACTGCCCTGTAAAACCAGGTGTCAGCTCCGTTTTTCACTCAGTGGAAAAATGTTCTTACACAAACATGTCCTGAAGATAAGATACTGTTTTCTTAAACATGCTATCCTTTGTAATAACCCCCCCTTGTTTGCCACTGTGTCAATGCACAATTTTATGTGTGAAATGTTAATTATATTATGTTGACAGTATAATGGAGTACCACGCGTACCCTATTGTCTGACAGTGTGAATATCTTTGCCATATTATAAACTGCTTGTCTAACATTATCACACTGTGTGTAGTGATGACACAACTTTATGGATGATCAACTTCTTTATTTTAACAATAGCGATGTTTCGGGTATAGATTCTTATACTGTTAAAAAGAAGTTGATCATCCATAAAGTTGTGTCATCTCTATACCAGCAACTTCTAAAATGCCACTCAAACAAATCACTGTGTGTAGTGTCTATTATCGTACTAACACTGCAGTGCCATATGCTTGTCGAAAGACCAAAATCAGGTTTGGGTAGATACGGTTTGTCTTGAGCCCTGCTCTCAAATGTGACTGACTGACTGACTGAGTTTGGTTTTACGCCGCTTTTAGCAATATTCCAGCAACATCATGGCGGGGGACACCGGAAATGGGCTTCACACATTGTACCCATGTGGGGATTCGAACCCGGGTCTTCGGCGTGACGAGCCAACGCTTTAATCACTAGGCTACCCCACCGCCCCCTCAAATGTGGTCTAAGCACTGAGATAACTTTAATTCCAGTGCTGTAACAAAGATTTACGGCAGTCGTAGCTCGTAAGAACTTGCATGTAGTAACAGACACATTCAGCAGCCATAGTGCACAGACAATCGTAACTACCATGCTTTAAAGTAGAGGCACAAAAGTCATTTTGCTAAGGTGTTCTTAACTCCAATACTTAAACATGCACATTAGACAGTCTAAGATGATCGTAACTCCACACTTTAATTTACACTTGTGACAGTCATAGTACTGAGATGTTCGTAACTCACATACTACATGGACATTAGACAGTCGATGACAAACGTAACTCCCTGCTTTAACATACACTTGTGACACTCATAGTGCTAAGACAATCGTAAGTCCCATACTTAAGCATGGACATCCGATAGTCTTAACTCCCCACTTTAACAAGCACTTATGACAGTCTTAGTGCTCATATGTTGTAAGTCCTATACTTAAACACGGACTTACAACAGTCTAAGACGATGGAAACTCCCTGCTTTATCATGCACTTATGACAGTCATAGTGCTAAGACAATCGTAAGTCACATACCCGGTACTTAAACATGGACATCCATCAGTCTAAGACAATCGTAACTCCCTGCTTTATCATGCACTTATGACAGTCATAGTGCTAAGACAATCGTAAGTCACATACCCGGTACTTAAACATGGACATCCATCAGTCTAAGACAATCGTAACTCCCTGCTTTATCATGCACTTATGACAGTCATAGTGCTAAGACAATCGTAAGTCACATACCCGGTACTTAAACATGGACATCCATCAGTCTAAGACAATCGTAACTCCCTGCTTTATCATGCACTTATGACAGTCATAGTGCTAAGACAATCGTAAGTCACATACCCGGTACTTAAACATGGACATCCAACAGTCTAAGACAATCGTAACTGCCTGCTTTAACATACACTTGTGACAGTCATAGTGCTAAGACAATCGTAAGTCACATACCCGGTACTTAAACATGGACATCCATCAGTCTAAGACAATCGTAACTCCCTGCTTTAACATACACTTATGACAGTCATAGTGCTAAGACAATCGTAAGTCCCACACTTAAGAATGGACTTATGCATTCTGAGAGTACATTCCAGTCATATTAGGTGCTGCAGTTCTCAATTCAGAGTTGTGCCCCTTAGTCTTGTCAGGATCTGCTGGACCAAGATTTGCTTCAGTTTTTACTTTTTGTCAGCACTGGTTTAGTGTTCCACCAAAGGAGTAAATGTCCATGAACTACATCAAGCTGGGCCTTCCTCCTACATTCCATGATGAAGATGCTTAGGAAGGTCATCAACTCACTGATTCACTCACTCACTCACATGTATGCATCCAGATTATGATAACTGTAAATCTAGCCTAGCGACTACCACATTAAACCTTGTATCACACTGTCATGTATGCTGTATAATCTTATATTCACCAAGAGCATTTTTGGTGCATGATGAATCATATTATTCATGGTTTCTTTGAGGTTGGTCATATTTTCATTTTGTGTAAATATTTTTATTAAATTTGAACAGCATGAATTTTGAGGACTGAGTTATAAAGGCATGTTTTGGTTTAATGTAATGATCAAGCTACACTCCAATTCATGTCTGTTTTCACTTTTTGAAAAAGGGTTAGTTGTATAGAAATGAGGACTTTCTTCTGAATTTTGTCAAATATGAACATTTCAAAATCAGTTATTATTAAACCTTTTACTAATTAAATGACTAGATTGACAATGTCCAGGCTAGATCCGAAGGAACATGTATGTTACTATTAGCTTTTAAGTACCTGTCCTGCTTACTAGCAATGGTACCTCTTGGTAAATATTCTATATTTTGCTTTACACTGGTAAAGGAATTGTTCAGGAATTTGAATAACTCTGCCTCGATCATTTTGACAAAAAGTGATTGACAGTATGTGAAGAATTCATGCTAATCATACTCGAATGACATAAATCCTATTACTGTTTCTTTGCCCTGTCAGTCACCCAAAACGATCTGACATTTAAATTAAAAAATGTTCAGTACAAAGGAAGATATTTTATGATTTGTAGTACTGTACATGAGTGTAAGACAGTTGATGGTTTTGCTACAGTACCTGTGCAAAGTGTGGTGTGTTTCAGATCTGAGGCAGGACTACACGCTGTCGGATGAGTTCCGGAAGACTCACTACCTGGTCGGGCTGCTCGTTCATGAGCTGAAGCAGGCGCTGGTCCAACCCCGAGACATGCGGCGCTGTGCCATCACCGTGCTCCGCAACCAGCTCGCCAAACACGCCTTCGATGATAGATACACTAAAACGGTGAGATTCAGTGTGGATTGGTCCCACTGTGACTCTTTGTGAGGATGTAGATGGCTCAGTGATGTAAGGCAGCGGTATTTGTATTGCAGAGTTGTGTCCCTTAGGTGTTCCAGAATCCTATGACTACAGTTGGATTTTACCGAGTTGGTAACGTCTGAATCTGAAGGATCTGGGTTAGAGTTGGTCTTCAGCAACCCACTCTTGTCATAAGAGTCGAGTCAACTACAGGATTGGGTGGTGAGACTTGCTGACTTGGTTGACACATGTCATCGTATCCCAATGCTGTTGATCACTGGATTATCTGGTCCAGACTCGATTATTTAAAGGCCACCATGATATAGCTGGAATATTGCTGAGTGTGACATTGAACAACAAACAAACAAATGAAAACTGAATCGCTTTAAAGGCATCCCAATTACTCGCTATTATTGGACCGCCTCCGTGGTGTAGTGGTTAGAGCGTCCGCCCGGAGAGAGGAAGGTCGCTGGTTTGATCCCCGACCGCGTCATACCAAAAGATGTTAAAATATGGTACTTGTTGGTCCCTGCCTGGCGCTCGGCATTAATAGGTACAACAAGGACTGGTCGGCTCGGAGTCAGTATAATGTGTCTGAGTGGGGTATTCATGCTTCACTGCGGCATGGTATCTCAGTGGGCTAGCACTATAAAACCAGCTTAAGTCTGGGCTAGTACAAGCAGCCGCACACACACATACACACCCATGCATGTCGTTATATGAGCGAAATATTCTCAAGTACGACGTTAAACCCAATTTCACCTCACCTCACTCACTATTATTGAAGTGTCAAGTATTCCGACTGGATGTGGTATCCAGGCGTGGTATCCCTGAATTATTCCATAAAACAAATCATGCAAGCATATTATTTTTTTAAATGTGCACCAAATTATAAACAATCCCAAACACAAATATTTATGATATCAGTTGGTCTATACCTCCCAAGTATTCTTGCTCTCGGCATTAATGGGTACAACAAGGACTGGTTGGCTCGGAGTCAGTATAATGTGTCTGAGTGGGGTATTCATGCTTCACTGCGGCATGGTATCTCAGTGGGCTAGCACTATGAAACCAGCTTAAGTCTGGGCTAGTACAAGCAGACGCACATGCACATACACACGCATGCACGTCGTCATATGAGCGAAATATTCTCAAGCCCAACATTAAACCCAATTTCACCTCACCTCACCTCCCAAGTATTCTTATATTTGCTAATCCCTCACCAACTTATCCACTGACACTCTGAAAATTATTAATTTATATATACTTATATTTTCTCACTTAGATTATAAGGACTATTGTTGCTACTGCTATGTAATGACGGGGTAAATGTTTGTAATTATCACGTGATATTCTTGACAAAAAGGTCCAGCAAGGACGAATCGCGGCCCTGTATCTCCCTCTCATATCGGTGCTGCTGGAGAACAAAAACCGCCTCATCAAGGATGTTCAGAGTCCAACCTCCAGCACGACTCCCAAGGCCCCTGTTGCTAATGGTGACGCTCATGGACTGAAACCACCCAGTAACCAATCAAAACAGCCGGCTCCTGCACCTCCGTCCCCAGCACCAGAACAACGTCCCTCATCAACAGTCTTTGATATGATTGGTGGAGGTGAGGTTTTATGAATTACTACATGTCGTGAAATTGGTTAATTTAAAAAAATGGAATGAATCCAGCTGATCACCCACTGAAGAATAATTTGTGTTAAAAAGAACAGGAGAGCCAGTTGATTTCTATGTTTTATGTCATATGATGAATTATTCAAATAATATCTGTGTGTGGAGGAGCTTCTAAAGTGGTACCTTGTCCGGAGTCTGTGCCCTGTAGAGTAGCTTTAATTTGACATATATGTGTAGGATAAAGCACGACTCCAAGGTTATGGTTGGGAAAGTAAGACCCGAGACTGGAGGGTGGGGAGAAGTAAAACCGAGAGCGTGTAGCGCTCGAGGTCTTACTTCTCTCCAACCGATGGTCGAGGGCTTACTTTCCCAACCATAACCGAGGAGGAGTGCTTTATTATACATATAAACCGTCAATGATGGATAATTAGATGATCATATAATGAAGCTGCATAACAGTAACTGAAGCGCTAGTAAAATCAATTTTATGACAGTAGGCCTAACTATAAACAGATAATTCAACCCTCGTTCTTTGTCGGCCCGGTGGCTGTGAGGTAGAGCATCCGCTTATGAATCTGAAATATACGGTTTCAATCCTGCTAGGGAAACATTTGCACATTTAAGTTGATCTTTAACGATATTTTTCAATTGATTTCAAACACTACATATCATCTGAATTTGAATGTTGATGTTAATATAGAGTTAGGAAAAAGTAAAACCTGGGAAGAGGTCTTACTTACCAAAAGTAAAACTGGGAAATAGGTCTTACTTACGAAAAGTAAAACCTGGGAGCAAACAAAAACCTCAAATGTGGTAATTCCGGGAAAAGAAGCCATGTCTAATATATAGTGAGAAGCAGCCTTCAGGTTTATATTTTAATATAACGTATATGTTAATATAAGATATCTTCATTCTGGGACCAAAGGTCAGTCTTCAAGCCTCAGAGTTTTAAGCTTTCAGCAATTTGTGTAGAAGTATGTAGTACCTTAAGATGCTCAGATGATGTACTTCTATTCAAGAAACATCCAAAATAACAGATATCAAATTATCTTGTCTGCATCCATGGATCCTTCTGGGATGTTCATCATGTTTGTGGTGTTGCAGTGACGCCATATTCCAGCACCATGCCGCAGCTGAACGGTGGGATGTCACGAACAGTGAACGGGTCGAGTATCTCCATCAACAGTGACGACTCGTCCTCCACCGAGAAGGGAGACCGGGATGTAACAGAGAAGGGACATGGTCGGTAGGTTCAATGATTTTCTATCTCAAAGTGGCAAAATGTTGCAGTATTCACGAAAACAGTTCGACACACGGATTTCATTCTCTCAGTGTGATGTTGTTGGACAAGTGGCGCGCTGTCTGAAATTCTGAAAGTGGTGTTAAACCAAACTCATCTATTCGCTCAAGCTGAAGATAAGGGTTAGAACCGGTCTTCAGCAACCCTTGCTTGTCGTAAAAGGTGACTAATGGGATCGGGTGGTCAGGCTCGCTGACTTGGTTGACATCGTATCCCAATTGTATAGATCAATGCTCATGCTGTTGATCACTGGATTGTCGGGTCCAGACTCAATTTTATAAAGACTACCGCATATAGCTGGAATATTGCTGAGTGCTTTTGACAACAAAGCAACCAACTTGGTCAAGTTCAGTGCAGTATACTCAGTAAGGGTAATGGTATGATTCTATGACATGATGATATTGCACCTTACTGACCCCTTTGTTGTTCCTCCAGACGTGAATCTACAGCGACCTTGACCCCTGCCCCGCCATCACCCTACCTCCACCGGTACGACAAGCTGGACATCCTCGAGATCCGTGACCTTCTCCTCTGCTACTTATACGTCGTCAAGTACCTCCCTGAAGGTCAGATTGTGTTGTTATATCACCCAGTTTCTAGGATATTGTTGACATCACTATATAGCGTTACCTTTCTTTTTCACGTAGATTGACCGCCTCCGTGGTGTAGTGGTTATAGCGTCCGCCCGGAAACGTGTGAGGTTGCGGATTCTATCCCCGACCGCGTCATACCAAAAGATGTTAAAATATGGTACTTGCGAGCTCCCTGCCTGGAGCTCGGCATTAATGGGTACAACAAAGACTGGTCGGCTCGGGAGTCAGTATAATGTGTCTGAGTGGGATATTCATGCTTCACTGCAGCATGGTATCTCAGTGGGCTAGCACTATAAAACCAGCTTCAGTCTGGGCTAGTACAAGCAGCCGCACATACACATACACCCGCATGCATGTCGTCATATGAGCGGCAATATTCTCAAGCCCGACGTTAAACACAATTTCACCTCACCTCAACTTCACGAAGATTGGCTGGCTCATGTCAGTTGTTTCAAGCTTTCCATCACTCATGCAGCTGATGGCAATTTGAGATTAAAATAAGATAAGAATAATTAATTGAAGATGATATTCATTGTTTTCCTTGATCATTTTTAAGGACATTCTTGGCAGAGAACAAAGTGATTTTTCAGTTTTAGCACTATGTTTGGTGATTGTTTGCAGTTGGCATTGTGGACTCTTCACAGTTGTGTATGGGCTGTGCTTGGCAAGCCACCATCTTGTGCGGAGTTGTGTCATGATGATATCGGAGTGACTAACATTTGCTACTTCTGTTACTATGGCCTTTAGACTGCCATTGTGATTATGGATACAGAGTGTGCTTGGACTGTCTGTCCTTTGATGCTCCCACCTTGTGTCATAAAAATGGACGGGATAAGGCGTTACTTGTTACCCTGTCTGGTGCTTGGCATCAAGGGATAAAACAAGGACTAGGCCAAGATTTTTTAAGCTCTCTTAGAGCTAAGATAGTCGTAAGTTAATGTTAATGTATGGCACTTACAACCTTCCTAACACTAGGAGAGCTTAAAACATCTAGGACCTGGTCTGTTGGGGCCTGCCCACTGCCCCCTCCACGACTTCTGTTTCTAAGTCTGTCTTTGTTACCTCCAGATATTCTACTGGGATGGTTCAACAACTCCTCTGAAAATGATATTGTGGACTTCTTCACATTACTGGGGTAAGTCATGCAACAGGATGTGCAGTGGTGAAATTCACATCTGCTAAACAAAATCGTTAATCGCCTTGTGTTATCCAGATCATCATGTATGTTGTGTTATCCAGAGCATCATGTATGTTGTGTTATCCAGAGCATCATATATGTTCTGTTATCCAGAGCATGATATATGTTGTTACCCAGAACATCATGTATGTTGTGTTATCCAGAGCATCATATATGTTGTGTTATCCAGAGCATCATATATGTTGTGTTACCCAGAGCATCATATATGTTGTGTTGCCCAGAGCATCATATATGTTGTGTTATCCAGAGCATCATGTATGTTGTGTTATCCAGAGCATCATGTATGTTGTGTTATCCAGAGCATCATGTATGTTGTGTTATCCAGAGCATCATATATGTTGTGTCATCCAGAGCATCATGTATGTTGTGTGATCCACAGCATCATGTATGTTGTGTTATCCAGAGCATCATGTATGTTGTGTTATCCAGAGCATCATGTATGTTGTGTTATCCAGAGCATCATGTATGTTGTGTTATCCAGAGCATCATGTATGTTGTGTTATCCAGAGCATCATGTATGTTGTGTTATCCAGAGCATCATGTATGTTGTGTTATCCAGAGCATCATGTATGTTGTGTTATCCAGAGCATCATGTATGTTGTGTTATCCAGAGCATCATGTATGTTGTGTTATCCAGAGCATCATGTATGTTGTGTTATCCAGAGCATCATGTATGTTGTGTTATCCAGAGCATCATGTATGTTGTGTTATCCAGAGCATCATGTATGTTGTATTATCCAGATCATCATATATGTTGTGTTATCCAGAGCATCATGTATGTTGTGTTATCCAGAGCATCATGTATGTTGTGTTATCCAGAGCATCATATATGTTGTGTTATCCAGATCATATATGTTGTGTTATCCAGAGCATCATGTATGTTGTGTTATCCAGAGCATCATAACTCAGTGCTTGTATTATCTTCCAGAGTGTGCCTGCATCAGTTCCGATACCAGGGCAGGAAGAGGATCTACACACTCAGGTTGGTGGACTCCTGGTTTAGAGAGGTCACAAGTACCACGCTAAATTCATTTTCAGAGGTCAAGCTGTAGAGAACTTGATGAAATGAAAACTGTTTGATGGTAGTTGTCAGGCAATGTTATCCTTCTTGCACCTCACTGGTACAATGGTTGTATGATTCCCAGGGAGCTGGGAATGAAAATCAAGTGTACACTTATCCATTGACAAGGTACTAATGTAGCCATTGACTGGGTACTGATGTAGGCATTGACTGGGTACTGATGTAGGTATTGACTGGGTACTAATGTAGCCTTTGACTGGTTACTAATGTAGCCATTGACTGGGTACTGATGTAGGCATTGACTGGGTACTGATGTAGGCATTGGCTGGGTACTGATGTAGGCATTGACTGGGTACTGATGTAGGCATTGACTGGGTACTGATGTAGGCATTGGCTGGGTACTGATGTAGGCATTGACTGGGCACTGAGGTAGGCTTTGACTGGGTACTGAGGTAGGCATTGGCTGGGTACTAATGTAGCCATTGACTGGGTACTAATGTAGGCATTGACTGGGTACTGATGTAGGCTTTGACTGGGTACTGAGGTAGCCATTGACTGGGTACTGATGTAGGCATTGACTGGGTACTAATGTAGGCATTGACTGGGTACTAATGTAGCCATTGACTGGGTACTGATGTAGCCATTGACTGGGTACTAATGTAGCCATTGACTGGGTACTAATGTAGCCATTGACTGGGTACTAATGTAGCCATTGACTGGGTACTAATGTAGGCATGAACATTCAGTTGATGAATGAAATATCGTAAATTTTTCTTATCCTGACTCTTATCTTATAATGCCGTATACGGGACTCCAGTGCTCACCCAACCATCCACTCAGGTGAAAAGGGAGAGAGTGACAAGTAAGGCTGGTCACATGACTGTTTGCGTGGGAAAAGGGAGGTAACTCGTGGGTGCGTGTATTTTTACGTCCACTTTGGGAACTTCAAGGGATTCAAGTGTTTCCACTACCATTCACAAGGGAAAGGGAGATAAGCAAAAGATCATGAATCAGGATAAGTATAAAATACCAATTTTAATTGAAAAATTACATTATTATAACTTGACTTATTTTAACTCTATTCTGTTCTGCAGCATGATCGGTGACACATCAAAGAAGGCGTTGTCCCTGCCGTCCAGCAGGAAGTCTATTCCTGGATCCAGCCTGTCGTCGGGACGGACCAGCATGTATAGTGATGTCGTGGACGGCTTCCACAGTGAGTCGATTGTTCCCACGGTTCCCTGTAATCAGTGATTGATCAGGCATGAATTTTCAAACACTCATACAATTTTTCGTCAGTGACATCTTTTTAGAAACAGCAAGTCTTTTTCATTGACAAACATATGATTCAGAAACATTTCTTTCCATAACAACTACCCTGATTCAAGAACAGAAACTCTTATTCACAGATACAACATTTATTCAAAAACAACATATGTTATTCATTCAATAACAAACCCTGATCTTTATACACACAACTTTTATACAATAGTGATATCTGTTATTCATTGGCACCACATTTATTCATTATCAATATCTCTTATTCATGGCGACCCGTGAAGGTCCGGAATAGAAAGAACCTTCAATAACCCATGCTTGTCGTAAGAGGCGACTAACGGGATCGGGTGGTCAGGCTCGCTGGCTTGGTTGACACATGTCATCGGTTCCCAATTGCGTAGGTCGATGCTCATGCTGTTGATCACTGGATTGTCTGGTCCAGACTCAATTATTTACAGACCGCCGCCATATAGCTGGAATATTGCTGAGTGTGGCGTAAAACTAAACTCACTCACTCACTCTTATTCATGGACACATCTTTTATACAATAGCGATATCTCTTATTCATGGACAACTTTTATACAATAGCTATATCTCTTATTCATGGACAACTTTTATACAATAGCTATATCTCTTATTCATGGACAACTTTTATACAATAGCTATATCTCTTATTCATGGACAACTTTTATACAATAGCTATATCTCTTATTCATGGACAACTTTTATACAATAGCTATATCTCTTATTCATGGACAACTTTTATACAATAGCTATATCTCTTATTCATGGCTTTTATACAATAGCTATACTCTTATTCATGGACAATACAAGCTATATCTCTTATTCATGGACAACTTTTATACAATAGCTATATCTCTTATTCATGGACACAACTTTTATACAATAGCTATATCTCTTATTCATGGACAACTTTTATACAATAGCTATATCACTTATTCATGGACACAACTTTTATACAATAGCTATATCTCTTATTCATGGACACAACTTTTTATACAATAGCATGGACACAATATCTATATCTCTTATTCATGGACACAACTTTTTATACAATAGCTATATCTCTTATTCATGGACACAACTTTTATACAATAGCTATATCTCTTATTCATGGACTATATCTCTTATTCTTTTATACAATAGCTATATCTCTTATTCATGGACACAACTTTTATACAATAGCTATATCTCTTATTCATGGACTAATCTCTTATTCATGGACAACTTTTATACAATAGCTATATCTCTTATTCATGGACAACTTTTATACAATAGCTATATCTCTTATTCATGGACAACTTTTTTATACAATAGCTATATCTCTTATTCATGGACAACTTTTATACAATAGCTATATCTCTTATTCATGGACAACTTTTATACAATAGCTATATCTCTTATTCAACACAACTTTTATACAATAGCTATATCTCTTATTCATGGACACTTTTATACAACTTTTAGCAATAGCTATATCTCTTATTCATGGACAACTTTTATACAATAGCTATATCTCTTATTCATGGACAACTTTTATACAATAGCTATATCTCTTATTCATGGACAATATCTCTTATTCATGGCTTTTATACAATAGCTATATCTCTTATTCATAGACACAACTTTTTATACAATAGCTATATCTCTTATTCATGGACACAACTTTTATACAATAGCTATATCTCTTATTCATGGACAACTTTTATACAATAGCTATATCTCTTATTCATGGACACAACTTTTATACAATAGCTATATCTCTTATTCATGGACAACTTTTATACAATAGCTATATCTCTTATTCATGGACAACTTTTATACAATAGCTATATCTCTTATTCATAGACTCAACTTTTATACAATAGCTATATCTCTTATTCATGGATATCTCTTATTCATGGACACAGACTTTTCAACAATTTTATACAATAGCTATATCTCTTATTCATGGACACAACTTTTATACAATAGCTATATCTCTTATTCATGGACACAACTTTTATACAATAGCTATATCTCTTATTCATGGACACAACTTTTATACAATAGCTATATCTCTTATTCATGGACACAACTTTTATACAATAGCTATATCTCTTATTCATGGACAACTTTTATACAATAGCTATATCTCTTATTCATGGACAACTTTTATACAATAGCTATATCTCTTATTCATGGACAACTTTTATACAATAGCTATATCTCTTATTCATAGACAACTTTTATACAATAGCTATATCTCTTATTCATGGACAACTTTTATACAATAGCTATATCTCTTATTCATAGACACAACTTTTATACAATAGATATCTCTTATTATCCCTTATTCTGATGCCAACTTTTATTCAATGTATTTCAGCACCAACTTCTTCTGATGCGGATGCAATGATGCGGGCGTTGAAGGAGGCCAACATGACCACGGAGGTGGGCCTGGTGGTCCTAGACATCCTTGGACTCTACTGTCAGTACTTCAAGGTCAGTCACATCAGGTCGTGACCCCTCTAGTGGCAGGTGCTTGTCTAAACACAGTTAACGGAGTTGCTTCATACGATTCTCAACCACAGTCTCTTGTTATAGCTTGACGTATATAATGTCTTAGTTTATTTCCTTTGCATTGAGGATACTAAGTACATATGCTGTGAAATTAAAAAGAGAGTAGGTTGTCCAATCAAATTTGATTCAAGTCATTAAAAGTTGATTTTCCTCAACTGTATACTGGTTTTGTGTATGTCCAGCAGTTGATGAAGACGCTACATACACTTTGGTACATCACTGTATGTGGTAGATCACCATGTGTGGTTGATGTCTTGTGGTGGTTCATATATCTCCCTGTGTGGTAAACTTGCGTATCATCATGTGTTTCCATGTATTACAGAAAGACATGGAGGCCAGGGAGGGGGAGAACGCCCCGATGAAGGCTGTGTTCCGCCTGTACCTGACGTTCCTGCGAACCAGCCAATCAGAGACGCTGCAGAAGCATGTGTTTGCTGCACTCAGAGGCTTCATAAAGAAGGTGACCTCCTTGTGTTTGATATAGGAGCTATACTCCCAGCTGGGAACAGTTACTTGTTTGTAAAATGGGAGGCTATACTCTCAGCTAGGGATAGTTATTTGTGTATAATACAGGAGGTGTACTCCCAGCTCGGTACAGTAAATTTGGAATTCTGAAGTTAACTTCTTTCAGAGGCATTTTAGAAGTTGGGGCAGTAAGGAAGGATAACCATATATGGATGAACAACTGCTTTATTGCTTTGAGAGCGACGTTTCGGTGTAGGTTCTAACACCGTTATCAAGCAAGTAACCTGAAAGTTATTTGTGTTTAATATAGCAGATATATATTGTTTAGTTACCAAAACTTGTGTGAAATATGGAAGGTATATACCCTAATTACTTGTGTAAAATAGTCTCACTCAGCAGAATGGAAACTGATGTTTCACCACAGACAATTACACATGAAAGTACTGAATTAAGAATAATGGGATAAATATTTGTGCATTCAGTCTTGCTGCTGGATGGTGTAACGACACTGACCTTCCATGCTGTTATGTCATGTGTGTGTATGTACAGTTCCAGATCGCCTTGTTCAAGGGGAGCGCCTCCATGTGTGGGGAACTCTGTTATGAGGTATGTTTGTTAATTCACAATTTGATAAGACATCACTCAGCTGAGGCAAAGTTTTTTCCTGGTGAAGTTCTGTGTTTATGTTATATGATTTAACACATGAATCATCGGTATGGCAGGTTCACCAGTATTTGGGGTTTAACAGACAACATGTGAAATTACTTTGAATTAGAAAGTGAAATGGGAATTGCATTTATTTATTTGTGAGACTCTGTGATGTATTCATCGAAGTGGTCGCTTATTGCCTCCCACACTGGCAAAAATATCGTCTTCTCATTCCATTCCACACCACTTATTCTGCTCCGCTCTACTCAACTCCACTCCGCTCAACCTCACACAACCTCAAACAACCTCCAAGCGGCCACTAATTGCCTCCCACACTGGTGAAAACTAAATCCGCTCCACTCCACTCCACTCCACTCCACTCCACTCCACTCCACTCCACTCCACTCCACTCCACTCCACTCCACTCCACTCCACTCCACTCCACTCCACTCCACTCCGCTCCATACAACCTCAAAAGGCCTCAAACTACCTCAACCAACTCCACCACCCTACACAACCCAGCTCCCAACTCCAACCCCAACTCCAATACTTTCACCCCCAGTTCTACCCCCAGCTCACCTGACCCGTCAAGGTCTGGGTTAGAATGAACCTTCAGTAACCCATGCTTGTCGTAAGATGTAACTAACTGGATCAGGTGGTCAGTCTCTCTGGCTTGGTTGACACATGTCATCAGTTCCCAATTACGCAGATCGATGCTCATGTTGTTGATCACTGGATTGTCTGGTCCAGAGTCGATTATTTACAGACTGCCGCCATAGAGCTGGAATATTGCTGAGTGCGGCGTAAAACTAAACTCACTCACTCACCCCAGCTCACCCACACCCTCCTCTAGACCCCGTCCCTCCCTCACTCATCTTCACTCCTTGACATGGTCCCTCCCTGTGTTGTGTAGATCCTGCGCTGCTGCAGCTCCAAGCTCAACTCGACGCGGAGGGAGGCGTGTGCCCTACTGTACCTACTGATGAGGACCAACTCCGAGTACTCCAACAAGAAGAGCTTCACCAGAGTACACCTGCAGGTGTGTGTGATAACCTCACCTGAACCTCTAACCCCCTTTATTTTGAATCTGCCGTGTCACGGCCTGAAAACAACCAAAAGCCTTGATATGTCCTTGATAATGTATTCCATGACATCATGTGCAAAACATCTGTCTTGATGTATTACTGGTGTAGGGTGCCTTGGGGTAGCCAGGTGGGTAAAGTGTTTGATTGTCACGCCGAAGTCTCAGGTTCGATTCCCAACTTGGGTACAATGTGTGAAGCCTATTTCTGGTGTCCCCCCACTGTGATATTGCTGGAATATTGCCAAAAGCGGCATAAACCTAAACTCATTCACTATTACAGGTGTAACACTGGTGGGTTGACTTGAATATGATGTACTTGCATGTACAAAATGAAGCTGTGATGACAATGAAATTAATAATAACGATGTCCTAAAATTATTATTCACAAAGTGGGATTATTACCTTGAAGAGGCTGTAATTGTAGTGGCTTTATTTTACTGTGAAACATACACTGGTATAGCTTTGACCATATATGGCATGTATGCCCCATGTGTACGTACAGCTATGACCATATATGGATATATATTACAGGTGATCATCTCCGTGTCCCAGCTGATCGGGGACGTGATGCTCCTCAGTACAACGCGCTTCCAGGAGAGTCTGGCCATCGTCAACAACTACGCCAACACCGACCGAGGGATACAGGTGAGAAGGCTTCTGTCTCTGTGTGTGCTTTGTGTGCTCTGCAGGGTCTGTCTCAAAACAATATCTTTGAATTTCATGTACTTAAATCTTTTGACATTTTATTGATAAGGCAATTTGAAACAGGATTGTTATCATTATTAATTCAACTTAAGCATAGTTTAAAGCATCTAAAATCATAGTAATTTAAAATTGATCTTGCATGATTTTTTGGGGCCTTTGAATGGTATCAATATTTTTTTTAATGAAACTATGCCTTCTGGATATTGTTAAGTCATTATTTTTTGAGACAGTCCCCAGTTAGATTGGAACTAACTCTTTTTTCTTCTTAAAAGCAAAATTAATATCTGTGAAGATTCAAGGGTCTTAAGCGTTGTTTTGGGGTGTAATTCTTGGGAATAAAGTTGATATTTACACGGTGTATGGGGAAATAACGGTTTTATTTCTTGCTAACCTAAGTGTGCTGTGTATCAACATCACAGACTTTCATTAACCAATCCAAACCATCTTAACAGGTAAAGATGGAGACATCCTCTCGCGTGGTAACTTTGTCGCTAGTTCTTCTCATGGGACTAATCCTTAGTTATGTGTGTTGCATGATGGGAACGAAAGCATTACATGTTTGTTTTTCTCAAAAGTTTCAGGATAAAAATTCTAAGACAGTGAGTATGTTCTTCTGAACATGTTGGTTGGACTACATAAGTGACGAGCTTGAGACCTAGCTGCCTCTCTTGCTACCGACCCATACTGACTTTAGAGGGATTGTCTCAAAGGTTGTTCCATCAAATATTTAGGGACCACCTCTTTTCTTCAGCTCAAGCCTGGTAAAAATATTTTTTGAATAAAAACTGATTTTTCCTTGACTTTGTGGAAAGATAATAATTTCCAAATAATAGGATGTAAACATCACAGGTTCCAGTCTGAAATGAAATGGTCCCTAGTGGAACTTTTGTTTGTGTTTATTTCCCTTACCCTTTCACAAGAAAATGGCGGCTGGATTATTCTGCATGATTGTTTCCTGTTGGGAGAGTCCAAATACCCTCAAACAAAGTTTCATTTTTGAATTTGCAACTTTTGAGACAACCCCTACATCTGCATCACACTGGTCAACACTGTTGCTATGACTACTGATTTTGATAATTCCTGCAACACATTATGTTACACTAGAAGACATGGGACATAGATGCACAGGATTTGTGGAAGCGATATTAGAATTAACCTAGTATGCGTTATAATGAAGTTACTTACATTTGAAGTATGATATTAATACAGTTTATTTGATATTAATAGTTTGACTTTCATCGTATTTCTTTTCAAATTTCTGTTTAAGTAGGAAGAAAAAGCATGGATGAGAAAACAGCTGACATTTTTTAGATTCATTTTATCTAATCCTGTTGATTTCATCAAAAATCATTTCAGAAAAGGGAATCCTTAGTTTTGTATCTATATGACCACGTTTCATTTTTCTGAAACTCTGGTGTTCACTTATTGCAAAATTACTTATGTTTGAATGTTCAGACAAAAAGGACATATTTTTTCCAGGTAGACAGATATTGTGAGAGTGTGAACTGATTAGAACATGTTAACATTTAACAGATCATAGAGTACTAATGTTTGGTTTGTTATGATATGCAATATTAACAACTGAATACCTGTGTATGTATACAATATAGTCTGAAATCAACACCTGCAACTGACCATCACTTCTACTTACATATCGGGGCGGTTGGGTAGCCTAGTGGTTGAAGCGTCATGTCATTTCCATGCCCGAAAAATAAGAACCCACTGAAAAAAACCTTCAAAATTACCTTTTGAGTAGAAACAATATTGAACAAACTTTATGGATAACAACTTCCTTTACTTATTTTTGCAGATGTGAGTAGCGACGTTTGCGATGCGATTCTTGTTCCATTGTCAGGCAGGAACATCGCACTCACTAAATAAAAGAAATTGTTATCCATTGAGTTTGTTCAATATTGTACATCTCAAATGACATTCGAGGAAATTACCATAGAGACATGTTGTATGTTTAATCTGGGATTGATTGCCTGCTCAAAAACACCTACAGGCAGTGTGAGGACTTTTGATTACATTTTCCTACAAACTGGTTTTCTTCTGGAGAAACATGCAAGCTGTTTTTGGATATGCATCATTTTTTCTTTTGCACACAAATCTTTTTTCAAATACTCATTAACATTTTCAGTGCTTCAATGCATCATATTTTTATTTAATATTTTTAAAACTAACTTTTAGTGATTAACAACCTGCGCAAACGTCAAAATGACTCTACAAAAGTGTACTAGGACAAGTACAAATCAAGTCATACTTCTCAAGTTTTCTGCAAATTGGTAGTGATTAAACCTGCCAGAAAAAGTACACATAGTAAACATATTCGCCTTGTTCTTGCAGAACTTTTACAAACTCTGAGGACTGGTCAAATTAAGTTTGCACTTAGACTAGTTTACTGAAATTCTTGAAAGGCATCTAGAAGTTTGACAAACATGAATGCATGACACTTTTGATGGATAACAACTTTTTATTCTTTATACAACGTTTAAGTTGTTATCCATATAAACGTGTCATGTATTCATAGTTTAGTGAAGATATGTAATGTTATAATCAAATAATCAGCAATTAGCTTAGATAAGGATAGATAAGGGCTAGTTTATGCAGTGGGATGGAGGAACTTACGAGATCAATTAATTGCTTGTCTGGTCTAGATGAAGTTATTTACAGACCACGGCATACAGCTGGAAATTGCTGAGTGGGGTTTTATACAACACACAAACATGCAGATTGTTTTGAATATATCCCAGAGAGATGCATGGCAACCAGGTGTCGGAAATACAACCAATATTCCCTGGGTGGAAGCCCCGTTTCCCCTCATACGCCCCTCCTGCTGTTACCCCCTGTTAGCACCACATGTTATATACAGTCAGGTTTTCTTACACTAAAACTTGTAGCAGATCAGTGTTCAGTATTTTGCAGATTTTTTACCTGGTCTGGGATGTTTTTAGGACTTATTTTTATTATTTATTATATTTCTCCCTCCTTCCATACTTTGAGTAGTGGTTAGAGCGTCCGCCCGGAGAGCGGAAGGTCGCGGGTTCGATCCCCGACCGCGTCATACCAAAAAGACGTTAAAATATGGTACTTGTTGGTCCCTGCCTGGCGTTCGGCATTAATGGGTACAACAAGGACTGGTCAGCTCGGAGTCAGTATAATGTGTCTGAGTGGGGTATTTATGCTTCACTGCAGCATGGTATCTCAGTGGGCTAGCACTATAAAACCAGCTTAAGTCTGGGCTAGTACAAGCAGCCGCACATACACATACACATGCATGCACGTCGTCATATGAGCGAAATATTCTCAAGCACGACGTAAAAACCCAATTTCACTTCACCTCACCTCCTTCCATACTTGTTGATCATAAGTAGATTTTGTTGTTGTTGGGAGATTATATCATGATCATTGAATAGTGTAGACAATGTCCTAAGGAGGGATCCAGAGGGTACAGATTTCCTTTTGAAAATTACGTAGCAATGAAGTGACCACTGACCACAAATATATAATCGTTATTTATTCCCCTTTACAAATTCTGTGAAAACGATTTTCTTGGTAATGTTCTCTATTTTCATTTATATGTTTTAATCGATTCACAATCAGACACAAGGTTTTATTCATATCAGGCTTTAGCTCAGTGAATGTTTAAGTTGTATGTAAGGTAGATCACTTAAGCTAGATGCTCTTCTGGGAGCATATCCGTCAAACATGACATCAGATCATCGTGCAGAGTTGTGTCCCTTTGTAGTGCCAGGATTCAGTAGTAGCTGGTTTCAAATCCTAAAATCATGATCTTTTGTCAATATATCCATGCTTTTATGTTTCACCAAACTTAGAACTGGGATCTTTGGTACTTGGACTTTGTTTCACATTAATCACAAAATGAAATACTTTACAAAATCACATTAAACTAATGCAATTATGAGTTGGGTGTGCTTTCGGTATATAGAAACTATCAACAGATTCTCTTTTCTGATCAGTCAAGAGTGAGTGCTTCCTTCCTTGGCTTGGTGACTGTCTCTTGTGTTCACTACTCTGAATTCTGGTGACCAGTGTTGAAGGATGCTCAGCTTATATCAACCTGTGTGGCTTTTCTGTCAATATGTAATTTATCACATTTTAAGTCAAGTTTATCTTTGTTATTTTCTTTGTAATAGTTTATCTTATTAGTGATTGAGTGGTCTTTGCAATAACTGTCAAGGCAGTGAGTGAGTGGGAGAGAATGGTTTTATGCTGATTTTACCAATATTCCGGCAATGTCACAGCGGGGGAAACCGGAAATGGGTTTTACACATTGTAACCATGTGGGGACTCGAACCCAGGTCTTTGCCATGACGAGTGAACACTTTAACCACTAGGCTACTCAACCAACCCTCATCAGGATGTTGACGTTTCATGATTAACATCATAATTCTGATCTTAACTTTCTGGTCTTCAGAAAGTTTAATCTGGTCTGGATAAGGTTCAATCTGGTCTTAACATTTATTTGGTGTTTATAACATTTAATTTTGTCTTGATAACATTCATAACAGAATATTAGCTTGTATTTTTCATTGAAAAAGAAAAAGGTTATTATCATGAGATTGCTGTGTGAACATGTTTGTGTTAGCATCAAACAAGCACCCCCAAACATACACCAGTCTACATCCTCGCCTCCTGGCTCAGGTTCAGTTTAACGGTTTGTGTATTTAAAGAAAAAAAAGTGTAGAGTGCAGATTTTAGCAACAAACAAACCCATTCCAATGTGATCTTATTGCTGAAAATATTGTACATTTGTGTAACAGTTACGATCATATTATACTTAAGAATCCAGGGCAAAGCCATCTTTGCACTACAATAAAAGTAATAAAACCTTCCATATCTATACGAAAGAGTTGATTGTACAGTTACGACTGTATCATGAGCATGTGTTTATGAATTGCTGTTAAACTAATGACGATACCGGGTGTTCACAAACAGGTGTCCCACCGATGGCAACCATCCTAAACATAAACATTTACAAAGGTTAGTCATTGAAATGTATGGTAGGAGTCAAAATAGGGATTGCATCGGACACTGATGTCACTGATGAGCCAAATTACTATGCATCAGTGACTACAAGACAGTCATGACAGTGTGGAATGAACCAGATGACTTAGACACCATTACATCGTACGAAGCTCCAAATAATTGCATGCGTACCTGAGCAACATGAACTCACCTGCCTCTGTTCACCGCACACAATGCCACTACACCTGCGCTTTGATGTCTCGGCCCCGTCCCACCAAGCAATCTTAGCGCTACGACAATCGTAAGCCTTTGTTAAGGTTAGGGAGTTACGATCACCTTAGCATGGAGATTGCTACGTGGGACAGGGCCCAGTTGGGGAGCTTGTTTGGTGCTACCAGCAGTTGTAACATGTCACTCAGCAACATGGCGGCATGTAGGTGTCGACACCAGTACTAACAGGGGAAGATGGAAGAAGGCCATGCCCTTTTTAGTTGATGGTTTACAGATTGTTTTTTGTGAAGTGAGAAGGGAATCAAACCTAAGTCTTCAGTTTGATAAGCAAGCTCCTTATCTACTGGGCTCCCGCAACAGCCCTTATTGTGAAACAAGACCAAACTTTTATGTTTATAGATGAAACATTGAAGAATAATCAAAATCAAGAACAGGCTGGATGATGTGTTGATAGTGCTTCGTGTTTGAAATTCTTGACTCTTGAATGGCAGTGAGAAGGTTGTGTTTACTGAGGTTTAGCCTGGTGGACAAAATGCTAACTATCAGGCTGTTCATTGGGCGTGCATTGCGCAGATTGATGCTCATACTGTTGATCACTGGATTGTCTGGTCCAGACTCGATTATTTACAGACAGCTGCCATATAGCTGGAATATTGCTGAGTGCGGCGTAAAACTAAACTCACTCACTCACTCACTCATTGGGCGCACCATAGTATTACTATTTGTGCTTTATGTTTCTGGTTTAGTGTCATCCCCGTTTGACAATGTTATTTTTCAATGATGAATATGTCAGTTGTGTGTCTGTCTAACATTGAGCAGTGTAGTTGGTATTGTTATATTTCTACCATTGCTCTCTGTAACTGAAGTAGCTACTTCCTACTTTGTTGTTTCTGTACCAGCGTATGACAGAGGCGCTGTGTATAAATGTTTCTTTTATTTCATATTGTTTATGATGTTTATTTGAGAAATCAGGGATTTGTCGAGACCTGCTCAGGTATATGGTCCCAAGTCAGCAGGAAATTGCAATGGAATTTGCTTATTTTGAATGTTGAATGCAGAATTTACTTAAATTTGCAGTGGAATTCTTAAAAATTTGTCGCGGAATCCAGGAGGTACTGATAGTGGTAAGGTACTGACAAACCTGTTTTCCCTTAGACTTCCATAGTAACATTATATTGTCTGGAATAGTAACCGGGTAGTGAACAACCATTACATGTATAGTATGGCCTTAAAGGCACAATAAAAACACAAATGTTGACCAGGTTAACTCATTCCTTTTCCAAGAATAGGGTACAGGATGTTGAACACACCAACCCCAGTTCCACACCATATGTCACCTGCTTGGAAATATCTCACATTCGGCAGAAGTCATTGTGTTAAAAAAGACAGCACTAAATACTGAAAAATATTACTTCCCAGATAGCATTCGGACGTTGGCCCAACGTTGGCAATGTTGGCAAAACCATTGTCAACGTTGGGCCAACGTCTGAATGCTATCTGGGTTATAATTATCAGATGGAAGTACATTTGATAAACACAAAAATGTTCCACAAGATCATCCAATCACAGCTGTCTGATGATTCTGTCTGCACTGAAGGCTCCTTACGAAAAGTGCTGTTAAATTAGAGTCTGTTTGGTGTAGTATAACCTATAACAACATGTTTCGGGGGTGGGGGGTTGCGTTTACTTTCGAGCTGACTCAGCTGTTGTTGACTGAGGTCAACTTTGTGTTTCTTTTCTCAGCCGAAATCAAACAAGTCAAGACAGGTCAGTTTTTTTTATTTTCAAACTTAGCGATCAGACTAAAATACTAATTGTCTACAGCATAATATCAAGTCTTATCTGCTTAACCTGCTTTTAGCCCTGTATACACTCTGTTGTTGCTTCATGTGTCTCGTCTATACACATTCAAGATAGTGGCTTCAAGAACGGTTTAGAATATTTCCCATCAGCCTGTGCTGTTGTATGAGGTGGCGAAATGTGTGAGATGGTCAGACTCGGTTGATGGTGTTGATGTTGTTCATAATATCAGTCACGGGATTGTGTAGACTAACATTTAGTCGCTGAATATATATATACTTATTGGCGTAAACGTTCCCTCTTGGTTGTACCAGCCATTTCCTCCTCCACTTCACGGACTATTACAGACTATCCTTAGAAAAACAAAGGGGAGATAATTCCCTTTGGTGGTATCCAGATGAGGAGTTATCAGTTATGTCCCTTGATGAGCTTTCCTTGAAGTCCTCCATATTGCCACTTCATATTTTCCTCTGTAACACCTAGTGTGATGTATGTGCAGGCTATCTTTGGAAAATTTTCTCGTCTGAGTTTTTTCTGTGGAATTCTGTGGAAATCATTCCGGATTCATGCCTGGTTAATAAAACCACATTGGTCTATGGAGTCATAATTTGATAATTTTGTCTGTGTTGTTTATAACATCAGTTACAGGACTGTGTAGACTAACACTTAGTCTCAGAATATATCGAATTTTAATAGTAACAAAGAATTCCATTTAAACTGAAAAGGAGCCCCAGTGAGATGGGAGATTGAAGCTGATGAAATCTGGTCAGGGATTTACAGGATGCGAATTCCTGCGTCCTATACGCATAAAAATTGACAGTGGACACAACAAAATTGATTAGAGCATCCACAGGGACGCAGAAAAAGTCCAAATACTTTTGTAAAAATTCCAATCAAGTGGCAATAAGTTATCACTGAGTTTGCTACAAGCTGAGTTATGGTATCATTTGCAATTTCATAACTGTAACAATTAAAGTGTTGATCATGATGCACAATACAATAACAGTATTAGTAATAATATTTAAGTGTCTGGAACCCCCATTTTGTTGTCCAGGACCCCTGAAAATTATAAGCTTGAGTCCCAGGGACCCTCAAATACAGAACTTAGGGTAAATCCCAGATCTGGTCTTGTATCATTCAGGGCTTAGCATTGCAGAGAGGGCTAGGCAGTAGGGGAAGTAATGTGGTTCAGGGACTGTGAGACAGACTAAGGTTTGTGTGGTCCAGGGCCTAGATTTTCGAAGCTCTCTTAGCGCTAAGATAGTTGTAAGTTAATGTTGATGTATCACTTACGACTATCTTAGCGTTAAGAGAGCTTCGAAAATCTAGGCCCTGATTATTATTTTCAGTCCACTGTCATACCTGAGAAACCTTACTGACTACTGAGTGAAAGATACTCAAATACGGAGGACAGAAGCTTTGGATGTCTGATATTGCCAATGGAACTGATTTTACATAAATGTGAAAAACCAAACGTGCCAGTTTTAATATATTGCACCAATTGAAGACACATTTAGCCTTTCTTGCGTTACATATCAAAGTCCACATACCTCTCTTAGTTCCAACAGAATCAAATGTGATTACACAATGCCATTTTAGAAAGTGGTCAAATGTAACATATGTTATATTTGGGATTAAACTTTCTTAGTAAAGTGCAAATTTTAGTACTTTTGGGGGCTGTGTAAGTGAAGCTGGCTAAGGCCAGGCAAGTGATCCAGCGAGGTTAAGGTGTCGGGATTCGAGCCCACCTGACCGGGTGTAAAACCTTGGAGTCAACTTTGTGTGCAGACTCTTTCCAGTGTTGTCACAACCCCTAGTGTACAGTACACAACCCTGTGCACTTAAAAGAACCCACGAATCTGTTGGTATTTGACCAGATGGTGGCCACATGAATATGTGCAAACACCTAGTTGCGGGTGCAGCAACAGGCAGTGAACATGGACAAAGTACTGTGACTATGTGTCCCAGTCCACCCAGCTGTAAATGGGTACCTCGTTAGGATGAAAGCCACAATAACTCGTTTGACTGCAAGAGTTGTGTACTCCCCAGGAGTTGAGATTGATAAACGATGTAGTTGAGATTGACATCTAATGATTGGGAAAAAATTCCAGCGCCGGGAGCATGCACTAGTGCATGGATATGTGCTGTATAAATATCCTATAATAAAAAAAATACTTTGGGGATTGAGGCCCATGCAGGATTTGAACCCACACCCTTAGGGTCAGTCACCTAATCGCCAGCACACAAAGTCAGCTGCCTAACCCGGCTCAGCCACCGCGACTTCCGAATCAAATCTGTCTAGTGTGTCGAATATATGGATTAACAACTTCTTTATTACAATTCATCCATATATTGTTATCCTTCCTCAGAACTCCAACTTCTAAACAAGTTGTCCCTGGATTGTGTGGTCAAGATCGGATTGTTTACATTCGACCATCAAATGGTCGGAGTATTGATGTATTTCAGCAAACAACAAACAGACATACACTTAATTATTTATGAAATTTATAAACTCTGTTTTGCAAACATGTGGTTTCAGAACTGATTGACATATTAAATATAACACTCAAAACACATACTGGATATTTTTTAGTGTCAGTGAAAAGGGTCCAAGAAAATTAAAATCATTACTGATAATTGCAATATGTTTTTGGAAAACATTTCATTTGAGTACCAGTTTATGTGAGCTTTTGAAACTATGATTTATATGGGTGTATTTGCAGGATATATTTCAGTTACTACCTGGTGTTTCTTAAAGACTGATTTGTTTGCATGGCAATGACATCTTCCTGTGTGGCAGTGGGATAAGGAGGCAGGGGATAAGGAGGCAGGAGATAAGGAGGCAGTGGGATAAGGAGGCAGTGGGATAAGGAGGCAGGAGATAAGGAGGCAGTGAGATAAGGAGGCAGTGGGATAAGGAGGCAGTGGGATAAGGAGGCAGGAGATAAGGAGGCAGTGGGATAAGGAGGCAGGAGATAAGGAGGCAGTGGATAAGGAGGCAGTGGGATAAGGAGGCAGTGGGATAAGGAGGCAGTGGGATAAGGAGGCAGTAGATAAGGAGGCAGTGGGATAAGGAGGCAGTGGGGATAAGGAGGCAGTGGGGGATAAGGAGGCAGTGGATAAGGAGGCAGTGGGATAAGGAGGCAGGAGATAAGGAGGCAGTGGGATAAGGAGGCAGTGGGATAAGGAGGCAGGAGATAAGGAGGCAGGGGGATAAGGAGGCAGTGGGATAAGGAGGCAGGAGATAAGGAATAACATACTATCAGATTAAAGAAATCATTATGCTTTGAAGGAATGAAATATTAAAATTCAGAGATGATCAACATGGCTTCAGTTGTGTAGCAATGAACTGAGAGAAATACTTGTCCATTAATATGATAGGCTCATGTTTATTCTTCCCCGATCAGGATAAGAACGTCTCATTCATAGGCAAGTTTGTTTTCTGTATCAATAGATCTCTGACTGGGTGAAAACAAAACCCAACATTGTTATACCCCTCGGCAACATTGTAGAGGGTCCCATTGTTATTAATGATAATCCATATTTGAGGTTGTTTCTGTGTAAAGTTGTTCAGTATCTTTAAGGCAATACGACAACAGTGTCACAAATATTGACCAGCTTTGTTTGGTTTAACACCCTGAAATAGACAAGTAGAATCAGAAACTGGAAACATTGTTCCAATTGTTAACCATGTCAGTAGAGAGGTGATCCACACCTGGGATTGTCTCCGCTACTGGAATAACATCTCCTCTGCTGGTAGGTACAATGTATTGTTGGTATCAGCCTGACAGGGTCTTATTTACTGGTACGTTTATGTGTAATTATTTTCTGTTATTAATGAAGTAGTGAAAGTAACTTTCTTATCTACCAGATGTTTGAATGGTTAGAACACATGATACTTATAGTATTCATGTCATTGTGTACTTGTTTCTTCCACGGTGTACCTATGAATTGATCTTCAGTAACCCAAGCTTGTCGTAAGAGGCAACTAACGGGATCGGGTGGTCAGGCTTGCTGACTTGGTTGACACATGTCATCGTATCCCAATTGCGCAGATCGATGCTGACGATGTTGATCACTGAATTGTCTGGTCCAGACTCGATTATTTACTGACCACTGACATATAGCTGGAATAGTGCTGAGTATGGCGTAAAACTAAACTCACTCACTCTTCCATAGTGTACTAGGTAATAGGACGCAGCTGTTTCTACTTTCTGAATATTTTTACAAAAGTTTTGTAATCTGTTAAATGTAACTGTCTGCCTTGGTAAAGGTTAAAGCCCAAGCTTCACCAAACCCACCAAAATGTCAGGACTGTTTTTATTCTGCTTACATCAGCCGTTAGAGTCAGTCCCATCAGACAGTCAAGTGATAATGACCAACCAAGTCAAACAACCTATTGCAGTTATAATGAACATGCTCAATGATTATAGGAAAGTTGTATTTTAAACCACTTGGCCAGCACCAGAGTTAATGAATGGTGATGTTATTTACTGTTCATGAGAATTTTTTCAATGTTTAATCATTTGTATTTAATTTTTAAATTTTGCATTATTGATTTTTTTAAATATAAATTTATCTGAATCAACACAGTAAATACATCACAATTACTGGCTTCAGGAACTGATTGTGCATGCTGATAGCAACCGACGTTACCTGTTATTCAATATCGTTAACATTTTCACTTCTTCCTTAATCAATAGGGGTAGCTTTGTGGTTAAAGTGTCCACTTGTCACGCTGAAGACCCGGGTTTAGGGGCGGTGGGGTAGCCTAGTGGTTAAAGCGTTGGCTCGTCACACCGAAGACCTGGGTTCGAATCCCCACATGGGTACAATGTGTGAAGCCCATTTCTGGTGTCCCCCGCGGCGATGTTGCTGGAATATTGCTAAAAGCAGCGTAAAACCAAACTCAGTCAGTCAGTCAGTCAGAAGACCCGGGTTTGATTCCCACATGCGTACAATGTGTGAAGCCCATTTCCGGTGTCCCCCGTTGTGATATTGCTGGACTATTGCTAAAAGTGGCGTACAACGTAACTCACTCACTTACTCTAAGAGTAAGCAAAAACCATACCTACTCTCTCCTTAATCAGTAGAATGTGCAAAGTGATGAAATGATATACAAGTATGCTGAAAGATGACCTAAATACAGAATTGTCAAGTACATGTTGTATCTAGACAAGTCCTAAAAAGAAGACAGGATATTTTATGTGTTCAGAGAAATATGTATCTCTCATCAAGTTACATTAAAACATCTCCTTTTTCAATGTCATGAGATGAGAAATGCTTCATATATCACTAGACACAGGAGATATGCTATTTATTATATATACTTCATTTGTTGTTGAGAGTATTTTAAACAAATAACCCAAACTATTAAAATTCAAAATTTCATTTCTCCCCACTATTCATTTTGATCTTTTCAAGCATGGCTTGCTGCAGTAATTTAAGAAATAATTTAACTTACCAATTAACTCCAAAACGTACATACTTTCATTTTTTCATTTGCACAATCGTAATTTAAGTTTTTATGCAATTAATTAATAAAAATTAATTATGTAGACCCCTCTTAGTATGTTAGTATGTTACTCTGTATCTACATGAAGGTCGGGCGTGAGTGAGCACACAGAACAGATCCCCTGGTGTTAGTGAAGCTATGTAGAATACGAAGTGTGAAGGGTGAGGTCTCTTTCTTATGTATACGACAGGTAGAGTGCAGTTGAATTGTATGTCAAGGGGTCACCTTGTCTTTGAGTGAGCACACAGAACAGATACCCTGGAGTTAGTGAAGGTATGTTAAATGGGAATAGGGAAGGGTTACCTTGCTCCTGTATAAAGACAGGTGAGAAGTTTCAGAAACACTTTCTATGGAATATGACAGGTAATATACAGTTAATAGTGTATGTTGAAAGGGATCACCTTGTCTTTGAGTGAGCACTCAGAATACAGTCCCTGGTGTATGGGCACCTGCCTAGCATAGGTACAAGGTGGGAGGATAAATTGAAAACTGAGGTTCCCGATCCTGTGACAGTTACACGAGTCTAACCTAGACTAGGCTACTGAATCAAAGAAGGCAGAACACCTATGGTTATTGCCAGGCGAGGGCGACACGCTTCAACGAGGATGTAGAGCTAGGTGGACACACGTACAGGTAGCGGTACTGGATTCTACAGGTGAGGTGTCCTGGGTGGAGGTGATTAGGGTAGGTGGTAGCGATTGTCAGTGACGTGTGTGTTTTGTACGGAGCGTAATATATTCACTTCCTCTTCCTCTGCTGTGACATGAACTGTTGTGATAGGACAGAATGTGGCACAGTGGCTAGTGTGTCAGTACAACTGTGTGGATTATACTGAAATACGCTACATGGGTATTTAGTCAGTGTTGTACCTGGACGTACAGGTTGGTGATTTGATTAGTTTCTGAACTTCATGTTGTTGATAATTACACAAAATGTTCAAAGTTGGTAAAAATATAGAAGAACAACTGTCTGTGATTTGTCATCTGCTAGATTTGTTTACTCTGAGTGCTATGTAAGTGGAAATCTATTGCACACTGTTAACTCACAGTTGGAATAGCATTTAGGGACAGTTCATAATTTATGGCTGTGGGGGTGGTGGTGATTTTTATGGAGAAGCATGTACAATGTGAATGACCCCCCGTAAGATTTATGTACAAAGTAAGTGACACAGCCCACCACCCCCACCAACAACCTCACTCCCAAGTACATATGTACAAAATTGATGCCGTGTCCCCCCTCCCCAGAACTAAATGGGTGACCCTCCTTAAAATCATCACAACCCAACCCAACCCCCAACCCCCAAAAATATTAAGATAAAATAAATAGAAATTATGTAAATAAATTATGAACGGTCCCTTAGACAGGGATATAGACTGATGTGACTACCTCAGTAGCCAGGTATGGGACACAGAGAGTAAGGGAGGGTAACACGATAAGTACTTAAGATGTTCGACAAGGTTGGAATCCACCCTCAGTTCAGTTTGTGATGGCATTCTTGATGTCATAAGTATGGTGTTTTGCCACTTTTAGCAATATTCCAGGAGTATCACAACAGGGACTCCAGAAATGAGTTTCACACTTTGTACCCATTGTCTCTTGCATGAGCGAACAATTTCGACACAAGGTACCCCATCACCCCTTAATCACAAGTGAAGGCTATCCTGTTGCTAGCGGTATTGGGTTGTGTGTTCTGTTGTATGGTGAATGACCTGTGTCTGGCAGTCTGAAGCACTGTCCTGTAAGTAATGTAATATTTCTGTGTACCTGAAGTACCTCAAGTACCCAGATTACGGAATGTTTATCCAGCACAAGTTAATATGGTCATGTCCTGAAACTATTAATCTTTTGCAGTGAGTGAGTATGATTTTACCCCACTTTTGGCAATTTTTCAGCAATATTTCAAGCAATTTTTCAGCAATATTTCAAGCAATTTTTCAGCAATATTTCAGCAATATTTCAAGCAATTTTTCAAGCAATTTTTCAGCAATATTTCAAGCAATATTTCAGCAATATTTCAAGCAATATTTCAGCAATATTTCAAGCAATATTTCAAGCAATTTTTCAAGCAATATTTCAGCAATATTTCAAGCAATATTTCAGCAATATTTCAAGCAATATTTCAGCAATTTTTCAAGTAATATTTCAAGCAATATATCAGCAATATTTCAAGTAATATCAATTGTCTCCACGCATTGCACCCATGTAGGGAATTGGTGTGGTGAGCGAACACTTTAACCACTGGACTACCCCAACACCCTCATCTACAGGAAAATCAGAGGCTTACATGATATGACACTGCTTTAGAGTGAGTGAGTGAGTATGGTTTTACGCTGTTTTTAGCAATATTCCAGCAATATCACGGCTGGGGACACCAGAAATGGGCTTCACACAATGTGCCAATGTGGGGATTCGAACCCGGGTCTTCGGCGTGATGAGCCAACGCTTTAACCACTAGGCTACCCTATCGCCCCGACACTGCTTTAGAGAGAGGTGTTCAGCACTGAAGAATGTGGGATTTGCAATATTGTGCATCAGATAGTATCAGGGCCTACTTAGTTATGAAGGAAGGCTGCATTTTGTATTTGTTATCATGGTTAATAACGTATTCGTATTGAATCGACCCTTATCCCTTCATGAATTCAGTTCATTATTCATAATCACTAGAATCAAATAGTAATGAAATTTTATAAAAGGAATGTTCATTTGAATGTGGGTGTTATTTATCAAAATAAGATTTGTAATATCCAGGCAGGATAACAGTTAACAGTCTTATGTATATAATTTGACAGTAATTTGGTCACTGGTCTTTGTAATAATATAGACAAAATAGACTATATCTGGTTACTGTTTCACTGAAGACAGAGTATCATACATCAACTTCAGATTAGTTTTTGTATGCATTATACAAACTTGTATTCGTTATCCAATATCTGTGATGTGTATCATATTCACCTCATAGTGGATTCCTTGTCGCTATGTAGCTGAAATGATGCGGATGAAAAGTTAAATTTGAGCTCACTCACTCAAGCAGCCCAAATGTTTACTTGATATTGCATCAAAGAATATCTTGTATTTTTGTCAGTGGAAAAACAGATATTGGCTATATCAATAGTGCATTTTAGAATCATTGACCAAAGTACAGATCATCAAGAGAATAATGTTTTTGTGTATGCCCATCTACTGTGTAGAGTTGTGTCCCTTACCTGTACCAGGATCAGCTTCAACCTTCTGTTAGGATCACTGACCAGTGTTCATGATGTATGTCAAGGGCAATCATCTATGGTCTCCCATCCCACAAAAGGCTGACATGCCCATCTTTAAACTCAACTCTCTCAGTCACATTAAGTCAGTCATTAAGTTAATTGCAATAGGAATAGGTATGGAAATATTGAGTGTGTGATTTATTGTACCATCAATTTGTGAGTACTTCTCTTGGTTAAATATTTTAGTTTATGGAAGTCTCTGCTCTATTGTATAATTTTAAAATGATATTTTGGTTTCAAACAGCCTTACGATTTGTGCATGAGGCATATCTTTTTGTTACTACCTGTGACAGTAGGTGATGATGATGATGATGATGATGATGATGATGATGATGATGATGATGATACCTGTATTTCACTTAATTAAAAAAAGATAAAGAGGAAGTCCAGCTTTGGTCTTAGTACAGGGGCCCTTAAGAGTTGGTCTCAGTGAAGACTCTTTTCAGAGTTTGTGTCAGTATAGAGCTGTATGAGGCTCGCCTTGCAATAGAGGCCCTCTAAGTGTTGTCTCCTAAAAAGAGGCCTTCTACAGTGTGAATGAATGCTGACAACAGGATGTCTATGTTATCTTGATTGGTAGTTGAGCACAGCCTGACTCTGAGGCTACAGCTAGATAAGATATTGCCAGAAGGTGGACCTAGCTGTACCACCCTTTGCCATCAAGTGATCTTTCGTCTAACATTTTCTTTAACACTGGCTTTTTATCTGGCCTATTTATCTTCTACTTAATCTAACAACAATATTTTGTCTTTAAAAAAAGTGTGTTAGATGTGTTGCTTTCGTAGAGGTTACGATACGAAAAATAGGCTGACAATATGTAAACCTCAATCCAGTCAGTATAGTCTCTGAACATGCCAATATCTTCGTCATGTAAGTGTGAGTCAGGTGTTTGTTTTGTCACTTATATTTTGTGTTGATAAGAAGGGAATATGATCTGTAAGCGTTAGTGGTGTTCCGATTAATTGAAATAATCGAAGATTGATCACAGTGACCAAAGCCCAAGCAATCGATCACATTTTCTCATAATCGAACATAAATGATTTTGGAACTGCTGTTTTAGTCTTTGAAAAACTTGACAATGGAACATATCTTAGATGTTGTCAGGGCCTGAAAACGTGTTTAATTCTTACAAAACTCACTTCATGAACTGAAAAGTCATGACTGAATATTTCTTGAAGATTCCGGGAAGTTTATGTTCATGATATATTAGTCATCACTTTAAAGTAACAAGTTGCATCATGTTATAAATATCTGCAATAACAACCTGGATAGGAAAATCTGAAAAATGACGCTAACTTTCGATGATTGTTCGTTGGTAATGAAACAATCATCAATTGTGAGATTTCAACCAATTCCCAACACTAGTAAGCGTTAGTCCTATTGGAGATCACACATGAATCATATCTAAGGGACTTGTTATTTGTTATAGGTACAATTGTGATGAATTGTGTCATTTCTTTCTTTCACCGTGTCATTTTCTCATGGCCCTCAACCTCCTGTAATCTGAAGCTGTCCCCTAATGCATGATTAATGGTGTGCCTTTTTTTAACGCCATTTTGGGCAGTATTCCTGTTATATCCCGGGGTGTCAGTTAATGTTGGAGGAATCTCTGAATGGATCATGCAGTCTCAGACTTTTACCCCATGGGTGAAATCCATGAATACGGGTATAATGTTGATGAACCTAGATACCCAGTACACACTTGGGCTGAACTGGGATTCAAACTCACAGACTTAGGTTTCGGTGCACTAGTGTTGGGAATTGGTTACAATATGATAATTGATGATTAGTTCATTACAACCGATCAATCATTGAAAATAATTGGTTAGCGTCATTTATCAAATTTATCTGTTATGTTTGTTAATGAACAAAGTTTTGGGGGTTCTGTTTGCAAACTGCACAAAATGTATTTGCAAGTTTTGCATCTTTGAAGGATTACTACTATGTTAAAACATACATTTCCTGGAGTCTTCAAGATAAATTCAATCATGACTTGGTACGAGCTCGTAGTGTTTATGAAACATAAATTTAATGACACAGACAAAACAACGTTGTGAACAATTTTGTTAATGCAAACAAGTGTTCCAAAATTGTTTGTGTTCGATTATGAGAAAACATGACCGATTGCTTGGTTGTTTAGTCTCTGCGACCAATCTTCGATTATTTCAATTAATCGGACCACCACTACTGTGTACTCAAAGAAATTATCAGTCCGTAAACATTGAAGGATGAAATAATGTACATGCTTTTGAATTACCTCAGCATGAGAGAATTTGTCATTCTAAGTATTGAAATAGCTGCTAAATACTTCTTTAGATTTTATAGAACATCCCCTGTCCAGGAAAATTTGGGGTGAGGGTGACATTTGTGTTACCATAGAAATAGAATGCATGTTCTGCTGGGTACATCTTTTCTCATAACATTTAGAAGGAAAATAACTAAACTAAACTTTTGATTGTGTTTGTTATCACACCCTACAGAGCTAGGTCACTTTATTGCGATATACAAACAATTTATCTCAACCAGGAAGTTGGGGAAAAAACAGCCTTTTGAACAGCCTTTTGTTATTACTCCTGGTAACTTTATTATTGCTGTATGGACATGTTTACGATGTTACCTGCTGTGCACACATTCACCTTGTGTCGCTCAAAATTAACTATGAAACAAATAGACTTTTCCATTAATCCAAAGCTTTTTTATCTCCTTGTTTGTGTTATTTCTCTGTTTGTGCAAAGACTTTGCCCTTTTTTGACGTTTTTTAAAGTTTTTCATGACACTCTGGACACTGCAGGAATGAAAGATTGTGGTGTTTTCAACACTTTCATTATTTCAACAAAGAGTTCTACTGCAGGTCTCCTTGATTTCTTACTGGCTCTTTTGCAAATGAAGATAATTGAAAATTCCAAGGGAACTGCGACTTAAGTTTCTTTTTGTTTCCCAAGCTTCGTTAAACTTCTTGCCCTTTTTTTGCTTTCTTTTACTGTTTCCAGTTTTGCAAATGAGACTTTTTCAGAAAATGAGTTATGAAGTACAATGTAGCTCATGTATTATAGGAATTTATCATCACTCATCTCACCAGGCAGATAACATCAACTTACTATGTCTTACTTTTAATGAGATGCTAGAATAACTGAAGACAATGATAGGAAAACAACATTGTTCATACTGTTTTCAGGAATTAAATTTGACTTATATTTTCAGTTTAGTAAGTTAAAAGTATTTTTTCTTGATTGAATTTTGGATCAAGTGGGACACATGTGATATTACGTGTATGATTGTATAGAATGTTAAGAGAAACAAACGCCTGGTGTGACACACCATGTGAGCATGTGTCGTCAGTGCGGCAGCATGGAACATGTTATCAGAAGTCTGTGAATCTTCTGCTGCAGAAAACTCCCTTCCCTGGTGAGGTCAAGGATCTGACGAAGCGGATCCGGACCGTGCTGATGGCCACGGCACAGATGAAGGAGAACGAGAACGACCCCGAACTGCTGGTGGACCTGCAGTACAGCCTGGCCAAGTCGTACGCCAGCACGCCCGAACTGAGGAAGACATGGCTGGACTCCATGGCCAAACTCCACAACAAGAACGGAGACTACTCAGAGGTCAGTTCTTGATGTTTACATGTCTTGTTTAGATCTGGTTCTAACTGTAATATCTGCAGTTTTATGAATCCCCACGTACAGGAAACAACTCTGAACTAACATTATTTCTGGTCACACGTCTCCATCAATGGAGAAATCCTGATTTTGTTTCTGACATCGCTTATGGATGAAACCATTTTCTTCCTGGAATTGACTAGCTGATAACTGACGTTGTGTGTGTGAATTATGCAGAGATATGTTGACATAAAACCTGTGAAGAATGGGGTTAGAATTGGTCTTCAGCAACGCGTGCTTGTCATAAGAGGCGATGCTCATGTTGTTGATCACTGGATTATCTGGTCCAGACTCAATTATTTATAGACCCCGGCCGTATAGCTGGAACATTGCTGAGTGCGGAGAAAAAGGAACAAAGAATGGGGTGAACAATCTTGTGGGTTCGAGGGATGCACATGCTTCCCCTCCCATCATCCCAAACCAGCCATGTACTCACAGTCATACTCACTCATACACAAAAGTCTTCACTTTGACATTACTAGAACATTGCTTAAGGCAATGGTAAACCGCACTCACTCACTCACTCACTTTATACCAGCGTTTAAAATTCCCGCCTGCCCGACCGTCAGGAACGGTCTATTTTCAACTCGGACGGTCAAATTTCAAATGTAGCGTGTCCGGTGGTCTGGTAGATATTTTTACCCCTAAGAGTAAATATTTCATAATATCAGACAGGTTCTCGCATTGTCACTTTGAGGTGTTTAAGGTATTATGAAAATTATGTTAACCTACTTACGATTGGACAGTTCATGTTATGATAACCAATCACAACACATGTACTTTCAGTTTACCTAAACTCGGTGCATTACCTGTCAGTGCTATGTAGTTCATTGTGATGCCTACAAACAGTGAATGGAGTTTGCATGAGTTGGAAATGGCAGTCACAGTTTTTTTATTGTTGAAAACCGGACAGGCAAGTTTGTATCCGGACTGGTAATTTTCTATAGTTACCAGTCCGGCTGTCTGGCTGTGAATTTCGAGAGTTTTAAACACTGTTTATACTACATAAAAAGTTGGTAGGGACTGAATATGCTATAAATAGCCAAGAAATTGTTTGATGTGTTTCTAAATTTATACGTTCTTCGTTCCAGGCTGCCCATTGTTACATTCATATCGCTGCTCTTATTGCGGAATATTTGAAGAAGAGAGGTATGGATTGTTTTTACAACTATCTCTGTTTTTAGTTCTCATTACATGTAGGTGCAATACATGTGGTGTATATCGTTCTTCATTGGTCATAGATTCTCCTCTAGCTCATTGGCTACACACTCACAGCTAAGACAAATGACACAAGTTTTAAGAAAAATCAAAATGTTATTTCTGCTGTATTTTATGATGGACCTTAATGGCTCACTTCTGAATGTAATGAAACATGATGATGAGATTTAACGTGGACTTTCCGACATAACGTGTATTTCGCACACCGGCCGTGTAGTGTTTGATGAAACAAAATTTAGCTTGCATATTTAAAATTGTATCCTCTTAAAGCAAGGTCATGTTGTAGATAGGCAGTGAGTCAAACATCAATATTAGCTTTAGAGTGGCAGACCCTCATGTTTCCATAGCTACCAGTGTTTTCTGTAGGTCAAAGTTCAACTTACGTGACTCACTGCCCGCCCTCTGGGCATGCTGTAAACACAATGTACTGACTGGAGGATTAACTGCAAAACAATTTTTTTCCAACCTCTCAGGGTTAATTCAAGAGGAGCATTCGTTAAAACTGTGCTATTTTCAAACCTTTACCACCCACCCCCAAGGCCTGCAACAAACAAAATGTACAAGTTCCCCTTAAGTGCCCACGTTACTTTTTCCAGCCACTCAAGGTTTATTCGAGAGAAGCATGAATTTATACTGGAAGGTTTAAAACCATCATGAACTTATACAGATGTCAATGAGCCTTTACGTCCTTACTGATGCTGACACTATGTGTGAAATACGCACCAAAGTCAGAAATATGTCGGAAATCGCACCAAAGTCTCTAATCCTCATCAGCTGAGACTCCACTTGATTGTGTGAACCTTTACTGCTGGACAGTCAACTCTTGTTCTATTCGGGGCAGTGGGGTAGCCTAGTGGTTAAAGTGTTCGCTCATCACGCTGAATACCCGGGTTCGATTCCCCACATGGGTACAATGTGTGAAGCCCTTTTCTGGTGTCCCCCGCCGTGATTGTGCTGGAATATTGCTAAAAGCGTCTGAAAACCATACTCTCTCACTCACTCACTCACTCTATTGTTCTATTCAAGGATTATGTTCACTGCTTTCAAGGTAGATACATACACCTGGTAGTTATTTGAGCAATCTGTTTTTTGACAATGTATGTCTAAAACGTGTTAAACATGTTGCAACTAGTTTAAAATATCAATCTTAAAGATTCTTGACTAACAAAAACACAGAAAATGTTCAAAAGTTTATTGTGTGAATGACACAGTTCCAACAGTACTGTATTTGAGTTAGAATGTCCGCCATCATAACTCTGGGTCCGGAGAGTTGTATGATCAGTTATAAATGACCATTTGCTCTCATGTTCATCATGAACTCGGAAGACAATCCAGATCATTAGTTTCGCTAACAACTGGAATTGATGAAAAGCAGGTGTATTATCCGTGACACACTGTACAGACACCTGGATCACTTTGTAATCAAAAATCTTTCATTACAGGTACACCAATTTAGTTATATACACATTCATTTATTGATCATAAGGCCAGACCAATTTTATTTCTTGTTTTACAGATTTTTGCCTTCAGAAATCCTAAAGGCAGGAGGGAAAGAAAATAACAATAAAATCACCAGTCTAAGAAATATTCCTTCTAAATACTAAAAGTATTTTACTTTTGGCAATTTATGAAGTGTATATGGGGCAAAATGCAATCTTAAAAATATTTTCTTTTAAGTTTACATTTTTGACCAATAAAAACATTAGGATTTATTTTTTGAGCGGGGAAAATTAATTAATTTTTGTTCTTATTCTTGAAAAATACGACCGGTGGATCCGTAAAACAAGAAATAAAATTGGTATGGCTTTATCAAGATTTCACCACAAAATTATTCTATCATTTCCAGTATGCTGCTTCTCGTATGCTTGTATTTCTAATGTTTTGCATCACAAGAGGCTGTTTATTATTTTTAGATATACAGATCCAGTCATATACCTGGTATTCTGCTGAGTGAAGCTTTAACAATCAATAAATATACCCCAAATGGAATTAGGTGAAATTGTATAAAGCTGTCAGATGTTCAGCATATACATATATCTTAATCTGTCTGGATGTTATAGATTCAGATTTGTAACATTTATCGTAATGCAGTCCATAGACAGCTTGACATTTGACGTATAGAAATATAAAGGAAGCGATTATTTCCCCTGATCCAATTATAAGTGTTGCTTTAAATACAAAAGAATTGCAGTATTAGGTTGTGTAGGGCAGAGGTTAAAGTGTTTGCTCATCACACCAAAGGTCCATGTTCGGTTCCTTACATGGTTACAAAATATTTATCCCAGTTCTGATGTCCCCTGCATTGCTATTGATAGAATATTGCTAAGGGATCATAAAGTAAAACTCACAATCTCTTACAGACCCTTTGCTTTCAGAAAATATGTGATGTTAAATGTCTGAAGCAGAATAAAGTTTATTCATTGATTAGTTAGTTTTGCTGAGGTTTTTGGAGGACACCTTTACCACCCAGTAATTCCTTGTGTCTTGTCTCGCCAGGAAAACTTAGATCACGTAAGTTTGTTACTGCCTGCTCGCTCATCACGAGTAGATCCCATGATGCATTGCGACTACCACTAGATGTCAGCGTTCTAGAACTCAGCCTTGTTTCATCATTTGCATGTGGTCATATTAGATTTCATTTGAAAATCTTGGGCGATGTTCCACTAACCGATCTTAGCGCCATGACTGTCATGACTCGTATACTACAACATGGACTGCTGATAATCTTGCAACCATGATTATCATAACTCCAACATTATCGTCGTAACTCCCACACCGTATATTATGGACTTACGATGGTTAGAGGGCTACGATTGTTGTAACTCCCACTTGATATGGACTTACGAGGTCGTAAGGCTATGATTATCATAACACCCACGTGATGATATGGACTTACGACAGTCAGAGGGCTACGATTGGTTTGTAGAATGAAGTCCTGTTCTGACATCTATCACATTGCATGACTGTTCATATCTTAAATGGTTCCTAAGTAAAGAAAGGATTGAGTTTAAAAGTTAAGAAGTCAACTCTCAAGGCTAAGATCTAGTGCTTCTACTAAGTCATAAAAGCAGGTGACATTTCAGATAGATAAAAAGTATTTTACCAGTTAACATGAACGCAGTATGTTAATGGCAAACTTACTTAAACTGCAGCTGTGGATCTATGGATGTGAAAGGGTTTTAAGGCTTTTATTTCATAGCCGCTTTGTGGAATGTGCTCACCCTTGAATGCAGAATGAGGAATTTCTTTAGAAATGTTTTATAGAAATACTGGATAATGATATTTAAGATATGAACAGATTGTGAATGTTTTTAACCTATTAAATTCCAGTTGGCTTAATGAAATAAAGGCATGTGTTCTTTACAGTTGATCGTCTTCATGAAAAATGTCTCCGAAGTATTAGGACAGTTATTGTTTACTAATAACTACCTAGATGTTTAACATTGATGGAATTAAAACAGTTTCACCGAACTAATTGTAAGTAGAGGAGTTTGTTTATGTAACAAATGTGATGTTATGATTCTGTTGTCAATGTCTTAACCATGCTTGTTATCTCAATATGAACTGAAGGACGTACTTGTATGATCCTCATTGGGGTCTAAGGTCACTGTCTTTTAAAAATATGTCTGCGCCTGTCAGTGAATTTCCATGTGAAGTATCCTCCAGAGACATGGGGGTGGCAGGGTAGCCTTGTGGTTAAAGTGTTCACTCATCACATCAAAGACCTGGGTTCTGTTCCCTGCTTGGGTACAATGTTTGAAGACATTTTCAGGTGAAATGAAGAGTAACTCATAAATACCTTAAAAGTGTTTTCACTACATAGACATGAATAACTGGATTTCAACCTTTCTACCTGAGCAGGCTACGATGTGTGATCGTGATGTGGGAAATATTCATTTGACAATTCCAGAACAGTGTTTGTCCTCAGTTACAGATGCTTGAAGGGGAAGATTTGCAATAATCAGATGGTTACAGTAGCTCACCTTGCTGAATGAATTTTTTTTTTAAAGTATCTATGAATTAATCTACCAAATTTTTTTTAAAAAGTATCTATGAATGAATCTACCATCGAATCATTGCCAGAGGGATAACAGAACAAAATGGTCCTCACTTATTGATGCTTGCTGTTTGACCTTCAGGATTGATCTGATGTTGACGTTTGGCTCCGTGTCACACCCAGGGTGTTGTTCAAGCATTGGTTCACTGGCCCATACATTACAGCATTCACAACCAGTTGACTGTGGTGTTAAACAGCATCCTGGTCTAGATTCTGTAATACATAAATGCAAAATCAGAACCATTTTCCATGTATTGATCCACCCGGATGAATCACTATCTAAATACAGCCTGTGAACATCTGGGTGGTCATAAGAGGCGACTAGCATCAGGCCTGCTGATTGGCTGATGCTGGTTGATGCTTGTAATCGTATCCCTAATGCGTAGATCAATTCTCTGGTCTTCAATCAGTGGATTGCCTGGTCCAGACCCAGTTATTTACAAACCATGGTCATATTGCTAGAAAGTGCAGCGTCAAATAGCAAACAAATTCTACAGAAATATGCCCCCAAGTGCATGGTTTCAGCTTAATTCATGAGATCTGATTAATTTGTTCCTTTTAAATTAGAAGTATTTAACCTTCCCAGTAGCACCTGCTTCCAAAACTTGGCAGTACTTATTCTCTTTTTGCCTTTTTCTTCTGTGTTGAAGTAGGTTTGAAGAGACATTAGTAAGTACTTACTTCCTCTTGTCTAAAGGAAGCTATGCTGTTCAGGCTGTCGTCAGCCCTAATTTAAGAGACACCCTTTTTTTAGCCTGAGGTACCAACTGAATCTCAAAGTACCCATACGCTCCCAAACAACCAGCAAAGAAGACTTCAGATGACATTACAGTCACTGTTTATGAGAAAATGTTACACCATCTACTCAATTTATGGTACCATATCATTCAAAACAACACGTGTACTGGTACTTGCAGACAGTGACAACGATAGAGAGATGTTAACTGGTTAACTCGTTAACTGTTATGAGTCTTCATTATCATTTTGAATCGTAAGACAATATCTGGAGGCTGTTATCTTTACGTAAGGAAGAGTGTTTAAAAGGGTATGTACCTACACCTGTTAACTATCATTGCTATATAGTTCAAAATCAAGCATGCATCATTTTTACCAAATGTTTTAACCATTTTGCTTGTGAATTGATTGATGTCATTCATGCAACTGCATTGCCCATCTTGGGTAACCTTGTGGTACATATGTACCCTATAGAAAGACCCATATTAAGACAGAACTTGTTGGTGTAAAGGAAAAATTGTCATCTGACCATTATTGGTAGATATCTTGAAGAGTGGATATGAATAGACATACCCCTTAACTTACTGCCTCATAAATAACTTGACATACCCTAGGTATCGTCTAAGTCCAGAAGGGCCCACCAAGACAGTTGAGATCAGTTTTACATCAACTCACTCACTCACTAAAGGGGCAGTTCGCTTTCCTAAGCTGTCCCCTAATTAGCCTGTATAAAGCACTGGCGGATCCAGGGATGGGGGGGGGTGTCGACAAACACACACACACCCTTTTTTTTTTAAAATGACTTAAGACTACATTGGGTTCGAAGCCCCTGAAACCCATTCCCCTTTGAAAATTCCTGGATCTGCCTCTGTAAAGGGTACAAAGTTCTGTTAATAATTGGTTACTTGTCAACACAAGTTAAACTTTATATACTTTTAACAAATTTAGATAATCGAATGTCCATATTTCACTGTAACTTGTCAGCTGTTAAGGTAAAGTTAGTGTGATATGGATTATACATGACATTGTCTGATAACATGGAGTTGATAAAAGGCAGGGTGTGCTATTATACTGCTATACATCCGATACATAATTTTGTATGAAGTATTTATCAAGGCACAACACAGGATGAATAAATACAGATTATACCTGTATACAACTTCACAAAGCCATTTTAGGACTATGGCGATCACAAATTATTTTTGACTTGCGATAGTTGTACAACTAACATCTCTTTGTAAGAGCAGCCCCCAAAATGGTAAGGGTTTGGGGGAATGTTTGCCACATAGAAATATATTAGTTGAACATAACATGTATTGTCATCTCCCAATTTTCGGTTTGACCAACTATTAAATGCCGTGTTTTGTATTGTTGCATTGTCAATGTTTTGCATAACAAACAACATTGGAATGATGGTATCATATCTTATTGAATGATTGTTTTAGTTGAAACATTTCATGTTTATTGATTTCAGTTTGTTGGTTACTGTTTGAGAATCTTGCATATACTCTTGTGTATTGTTACTGTCAATGGACAGAAAAGGAAATCACATTTCAGAAATATAACCAGATATTATTTAGCCAGTGGCACAATATAACAATTATTCGACCAGGGATGTAGTACCCAACTAAAGAGGACCAAGCAGTGTTTATGTGTTTTTTACATCCTCCCTGGTAGCTTGAATCGTGCTCATGATTTGAATCACTGGTTTGCCTGGTCCAGACTCAGGCCACCATGACACAGCTGGAATATTGCTGACTCGGGTGTTTCTGTACAAATGACACATTTCAGCAATAATGTTTGATAATATTTTTTATGTTACCATTGGGTTTGTCATGTCAAGGCTTCCAGCTGCTTGTGACCTGTGAAGATCCGGGGTAGAATAGGTCTTCAACAACCCATGCTTGCCACAAAAAGGCGACTATCCTTGTCATAAGAGGCGACTAACAGGATCAGGTGGTCAGACTCGCTGACTTGGTTGACACATGTCATCGGTTCCCAATTGCGCAGATCGATGTTCATGCTGTTGATCACTGGATTGTCTGGTCCGGACTCGATTATGTACAGACCGTCGCCATATAGCTGGAATATTGCTGAGTGTGGCGTAAAACTCATCTCACTCACTCACTCACTCCAGCTGCTTGTTTGCATCTTCAGTATGTTTCTACTCTCAGTAGGGATTTTTGTGTAAAAAGTGCAAGTTTTTGTTGTACTTTCGTGACATGGAGAAATAAATAGTTGTGTCTAATAAATTGTTATAAAGTATTTTTACAGCATCAATTAATGTGATTTTTGTCTTTGGTTACCATGGTGACGTATGTTCTGGCCTCACAGGGAACCTGTGACTGGGATGTAGATGTAGCAGTAAACTGGGGTTATTTGGAAAACCTCTTTGTGTTGAGAGATAAATTATCACATTCTTTCCACACCCCACTGTGAACTGTAGAGCACTACAACATGAGCTTGTGTGACTGTTTCAGGGGCGTACCCTCAGGGTTGTACCGCCTTCAGCCGCGTCTCCCCCAACATCGCCATCGAGGAGTCGGGCATCAAGGATGACTCCGGCATGGAGGATGTGCAGTACACGGAGGTATGGAGAGAGGGGGGGGAGTCAGGTAGTGGGTGGGGCAGTCTGGTTGTGGGTGGGGCAGTCTGGTAGTGTGGCAGTCTGACATTTAGGGAGGGCTAATTTGGTATTGGGGTGGGACAGGGAAGTCTGGCATTGAGGTGGGAAAGTCAGGTAGTGGGTGGGGCAGTCTGGTAGTGGGTAGGGCAGTCTGGTAGTGAGTGGGGCAGTCTGGTAGTGGGTGGGGCAGTCTGGTATTGAGTGGGGCAGTCTGGTAGTGGGTGGGGCAGTCTGGTAGTGAGTGGGGCAGTCTGGTAGTGAGTGGGGCAGTCTGGTAGTGAGTGGGGCAGTCTGGTAGAGAGTGGGGCAGTCTGGTAGTGAGTGGGGCAGTCTGGTAGAGAGTGGGGCAGTCTGATAGTGAGTGGGGCAGTCTGGTAGAGAGTGGGGCAGTCTGGTAGTGAGTGGGGCAGTCTGGTAGAGAGTGGGGCAGTCTGGTAGTGAGTGGGGCAGTCTGGTAGAGAGTGGGGCAGTCTGGTAGTGAGTGGGGCAGTCTGGTAGTGAGTGGGGAAGTCTGGTAGTGAGTGGGGCAGTCTGGTAGTGGGTGGGGAAGTCTTGTAGTGGGTGGGGCAGTCTGGTATTGGGTGGGGCAGTTTGGTAGTGAGTGGGGCAGTCTGGTAGAGAGTGGGGCAGTCTGGCAGTCTGGGGTAGAGTGAGTGGGGCAGTCTGGTAGTGAGTGGGGCAGTCTGGTAGTGGGTGGGGAAGTCTGGTAGTGGGTGGGGCAGTCTGGTATTGGGTGGGGCAGTTTGGTAGTCTGAAGTCTAGTAGTGAGTGGGGCAGTCTGGTATTGGTGGGGCAGTCTGGTAGAGAGTGGGGCAGTCTGGTAGTGAGTGGGGCAGTCTGGTAGAGGAGGTGGGGCAGTCTGGTAGTGAGTGGGGCAGTCTGGTAGTGAGTGGGGCAGTCTGGTAGTGAGTGGGGCAGTCTGGTAGTGAGTGGGGCAGTCTGGTAGTGAGTGGGGCAGTCTGGTAGTGAGTGGGGCAGTCTGGTAGTGAGTGGGGAAGTCTGGTAGTGAGTGGGGCAGTCTGGTAGTGAGTGGGGCAGTCTGGAGTGAGTGGGGCAGTCTGTAGTGGGCAGTCTGGTAGTGAGTGGGGCAGTCTGGTAGTGAGTGGGGAAGTCTAGTAGTGAGTGGGGCAGTCTGGTAGTGAGTGGGGCAGTCTGGTAGTGAGTGGGGAAGTCTGGTAGTGAGTGGGGCAGTCTGGTAGTGAGTGGGCCAGTATGACATTGTGGTTAAGCAGTCTGGCATGTGGTCTGGCTTTGGGGGTGGGGCAGTCTGGCTTTGGGGATGGGTCAGTCTGGCATATGGATTGGCTAGTATGGCGTTGGGGTGGAGTAGTCTGGTATTGGGGATGGTTAATTCTGGCTTTAGGAGTGTGGCAGTGTGGTATTGCGATAGGGTAATTTTGGCTTTGGGGATGGGGCAATCTTTATTTGGGAGAAGGATAAATTTGTATTCGGGATGGGGTCTTCTGACAGTTGGGAAAAGCTGGTGTATCACTGAACATGGCACAGTCCATTATTTGGGATGTGATTCAGCCTATATTCGGAAGGGTTGTCCGAAAGAGCTGTCCAGAAACTGACTTAGGGAGTTGGGCAGTCCGGCACTTGAGGTTGGGCATTCCAGTATGTGGGGGTGGGACTATCGGGCACATCTATGTGAGACAGGAGGTTGTACTGTTCACTGCTGTGCATGTTGAAGAAATACTTCTACTGTAATGTTATGGGTTGTATTACTCACCCGTTTAATAATTTTACAATGTTATTACACATTGTGTAATAACATCACGTGATGTCGTACGTATGACGCCAAAGTGGTTTACAGTTATGACGCCACAATGCTAATACCTCTGTCATAATAGTATTAGACCTTGACGCGCAGACAGTTGAGAGTCATCACACTCATTGAATTCTTAGGAACAAGGTATTTTGCTTGATATTATTTTGCTAATGTTGGGTGAGTAATAAATAAAATACTAAACTATGCCCCGTGCAATACCATATTTATGAAACTCGTGAATGGTATTGGTATCGCTTTCGCTCGTTAGATACCAAATCATTCACCTGTTTTATAAATATGGTATTACACGGGACATCGTTAAGTATTCTCTATATATATGTATGCTGTATTTCAGGAAACCCTGGTTGAGTTCCTGGAGCAGGCTGCAAGGTCATTAGAGAAAGCGGAACGCTACGAGCTCCTGGGGGAGATCTACAAACTCATCATCCCCATCTATGAGAAGACAAGGAACTTCCAGGTGAGCTACAGTTGTTGGCCTATCACAGGTACAGCAGAGTGGCACATGTAGCTCAATTGTCTAACAAGCTGCAGCTAGCTCTGCTGCATCCTTTTAGCATAAGAGAAATCCTTTATTATTGGTATGAATGCTCTTGTTCGTGGGTTCCAATAAAGTGGTGGTTTACCTGGGTTTCACCAAACCTGAATTAAGCTGAAACACTGTTAGGTCAAAGTTGGAGGTACCCACACAAACACCTCAGCTTATCCCTGGTTCAACACAACCACAATATGATGACTTCAAAAGGGGGTGGGGTAGCCAAGTGGGTAAAGCGTTGGCTCGTCACGCCGAAGACACGGGTTCGATTCCCCACATGGGTACAATGTGTGAAGCCCATTTCTGGTGTCCCCCGCCGTGATATTGCTGGAATTTTGCTAAAAGCGGCGTAAAACCAAACTCGCTTGCTCATAAGGGGGACCAACCTTTTACTTCGACAACCACTAAGTGGTCACTAAATCTGACCCTTTACGTCATGACAGGCTTAAATTCAACACAGCAGAGGTTGACACAGAGAGGTTTGAATATACCTTGAATTTCCTTCCAAGCAGTGTTAAACCCAACTCACTCACTCACTCTCTTAATGCATGACCTATTGGTCTAAGGTGCAGCTTGACACTGTGAAAAGTTGCTTCCCTTAGCTTACCAGGATCCGCTCATCATAGGTTCAAACCTCAGACTGTACCAAATTATGATCCTTGATGCATCATCACCCATGTGAATTAGGTTCACCAGAGTGACTATAATCTGGTGTTTTATGTTCCAGAAACTTCAAGAGAGTTACGACCATCTGTCCGGTGCCTACAACAAGGTCATGGAGGTCATGTATTCCGGCAGGAGGCTGCTGGGAAAATACTACAGGGTTGCTTTCTTCGGCCAGGTAAAGTCTTTTTCTGTCTTTCTGATAATATTAAACAGTGAGGCATGGAGACACTGTTACATGTCGATTTTTAATTATAACATCAAGATAACTTAGAAATCTGTATGCAAATGAATATTTGTGAAACTAGAAACAATTAAGAAATTTCATACAATTAACAATTGTATTATAAACTTGACAAGGTTTACAGATCAATACAAATTACTGCAAGGTAATCTGACCAGGTAGTCTTTCATTGGTCTTCTGATAAGATATGACAATGAGGAAGTGGAATACCGTGCTTCAGTATTGCAGGAATAGATTGTGGTTTGCCGCTTTTATAAAGTATGGTGATTCTGAATAATATGTCAAGATGTTTCAAGTCAAACATCAGCTTCAAACCAGACAATTTCAATCAATCACACAATTTGAAAAGCCTGTCTGGAGCTTTTAATTGATATGGGGAATAAAACCCAGATTGGGATGTGGGGTGATTACTGGTATTCTAGGTAAAACTTTTACATCTATTATCAACAGTAGGTTAACACAATGGTCGAATATGAGAGATTTAATACCGGAACCTCAAGCAGGATTTAGAAAGGACTACTCAACATTTGATCATATATTTACCTTGTATGCTATTATTGAGGGATATTTATCCTTTAGCAAGCGAAAGTTGTATGTAGCTTTTGTAGATTTCAAAAAGGCGTTTGATTCTGTAGATAGAGGTAGAATGTGGAAATGCTAAAGAAATTGGGGTTTGAGGGGCAAAATGTATGGTATCATAAGATCGATGTATTCCAATGTAAAGTCATGTGTCCGCTGTGGCTATGGTGTAAGTGACTTTTTCGATTGTCCTGTCGGTCTGCGTCAAGGATGTACTTTAAGTCCTTTACTTTTCTCCTTTTTCATTAACGATTTATATGTAGATATCTTGAAGTCTGGTAAACATGGCATCCAACTTTCTCCCGATGTAATCGAACTTTTTATGTTATTATTTGCTGATGATGTCATTCTTATGTCCAGCTCTGTAATTGGTCTTCAAAATCAAATAGATATACTCTCAGCGTATACAGATAAATGGCAGTTGAGTGTGAATCTAAATAAAACAAACATCGCTATATTCCGTAGAGGTGGTCCTTTGTCGGCTAGAGAGAAATGTTTTTTTAAAGATAAACGTATGAATGTTGTGACTGATTATAAATACCTTGGCATATTGTTTACCCATACGCTGAATCTGAATAAGTCCGTACTTAACCTGGTGAGGAGAGCAAAGAAAGCTCTTTCACAACTTCACTCTGTTGTTCCTATGCTCGGTCTTGTTCCATCGACTATTTACTTCAACTTATTTGACTCTCAGATACAACCGATTTTACTGTATGGATCTGAAATATGGAGTTTTAAAGAGTATTATACCATAGAAAAAATTCATTTGCTTGCCTGTAAAAAGTTTCTAAATGTTGGTTTGTCAACACCAAATGTTATGGTTTATGGTGAATGTGGGAGGTTCCCATTGTACATATCATCTTATTGTCGTTGTTTAAAATATTGGTGTAAAATAATTAATATGCCTGGACATCGTTTACCTAAAAAAGCTTTCAGTATGCTTTTACATCTTGATTATCTTGGAAAGAATAACTGGACATCTCATATTCGCACCTTACTATTTAGATATGGCTTTGGTTGTATTTGGTTATCACAGACAGTTGGCAATGCAAATATGTTTATTAAACAGTTTTGTATGCGGACTATTGATATGTTTAAGCAGGAATGGCATTCAACTATTAATGAAAGTTCTAGATATGATTCATATCGTCAATTTAAGTCGTTGCTTGAGCCAGAGTGTTATCTTGCTCACCTTCAATACAGAAATATTCGCAATGCTTTTATACGGTTTAGATTAGGCCTTAATGATTTATTAATTAACCGTGGAAGATATGTTTCTATGGAAAAAACCCAAAGATTATGTCCATTCTGTTACATTATTGAAGACGAATTTCATTTTATGTTTATTTGTCCTGTATATGAAAATCTAAGAAATAAGTATCTACCGCAACTGTCTTTATCTCAAATCAAAGTTAATCTATTGTCTTCCTTACTTTCCTGCAAAGAACCTCCAAAACAACACAAAGTTGCTCTATTTATCTACAATGCATTTTTGTTAAGAAAAGAATCGATTAGTTAGAAAGTTGATTATATATGCCATTGTCAAGATGTATCTCTGTTGTATATGGGCCTATGGCCTTTCATACAATAAAGAATTGAATTGAATTGAATTGAATGATTTACCCACTCGCCTATCCAGAATCCCTGTAGCCAAGTGGTTGAAGCTCTCGCTCTTCACACTGAAGACCAGGTTTGACTCCTTGCATGTGTAACATGCATGAAAGTCTTGGTGTCCCCAGCTGTTATATGGTAGACATTTTGCTGAAAGCTATGTAGAAAACCATACACACTCACTCACTCACATCATGGTTACGGACCGCTTCCATGGTGTAGTGGTTAGAGCATCCGCCCGGAGAGCGGAAGGTCGCGGGTTCGATCCCCGACCGCGTCATACCAAAAGACGTTAAAATATGGTACTTGCTGGTCCCCGCCTGGCGCTCGGCATTAATGGGTACAACAAGGACTGGTTGGCTTGGAGTCAGTATAATGTGTCTGAGTGGGGTATTCATGCTTCACTGCGGCATGGTATCTCAGTGAGCTAGCGCTAGAAAACCAGCTTCAGTCTGGGCTAGTACAAACAGCCGCACATACACGTACACACACATGCACATCGTCATATGAGCGAAATATTCTCAAGTACGACGTTAAACCCAATTTCACCTCACCTCATGGTTACGAGAACTTTCATTTTACTTTCAGACGTACTTCGAAGATGATGATGGCAAAGAATACATCTACAAGGAGCCCAAGGTGACGTCGCTGACGGAGATCTGCGACCGCCTCAAGACGATGTATGCAGAGAAGTTCGGGAAGGACTCCATCAAGCTGATTCAGTCGGACAACAAGGTGAGGAGACATGGCCGACGTAGTCATCTAAGTGCTATGGCAGTCCTCTCATCAGAGTTACATCCCTTAGGTCTGCCAGGATACTGATTGACCATAATTTTATGTTATATTTTCAACTCTCTCACCATACTTGAGGCTTTCAGCAACTGAATCATCATTAAATTATGTACAGTTTTGTTCAGGGCAGTTGGGTAGCCAAGTGGCATTTTGCTCGCCACACGGAAGACTTGGGTTCAGTTCCCCATGGGTACAATGTGGGAAGACCATTTCTTGTGTCCTGGCCGTGATATTGCTGGAATATTGCTAAAAGGGGCATAACACTTTACTCACTCACTATAGTTGTGTTTGCTACTATTCTACATTTAACCATGAATATTCTCTACTTCATTACATTGTTGCAGCAAAGATTGCTGATGTGGTGTTAAGCAAAAACATCTCACTCACTTCATAACATGATGGGGGTCCCTGTATCTATGAAATATTTTGATGTATTTGTTCAAGGTGAACCCTGCTGAACTGGATGCAAGATTTGCCCACATCCAGGTGACCTTTGTCACGCCTTACTTTGATGAGAAGGAGCTGGCCGAGAGACTTACCGACTACGAACGCAATAACAACATCCGTCGCTTCATGTTCGAGACACCATTCACCAAGGACGGCAAGTCCCACGGAAATATTGATGAACAATGCAAGCGGAGGACCATCTTACTAAGTAGGAACTAACTTGTTGGATCAAATCTTTGCGGGGCATTTAGAAGTGGAATGCGTAATAAAAGCAAGATGTATGGATCTCAACTTCTTTGTTGTGACTATCACGACGTTTCACATGATGAATTAGCAAACATACTCTCCGAAATGTCGTGTTATTCACAATAAAGAAGTTGACATCCATAAGTCTTGCTTTTCTTAACTTGATTGTTGTAGATTCCTTGAATATTTTATTTTATGGTGATTGTGGGCCAGGATAGGTGCCCAGTGTCCTGTTGTAAGTTTAAAGATTGGGAAATATTGGCACACTGCAGAGTTGTCTCCCTTTCCTGGACCTGTCAACTCTGTGGATCTTGTTTAAGTTTCACACTTATCTTGAATTTACCCCACTTGTTGATGCAAATCATCATATCCCAATATCATACATCAATTGTCATATCAGTCACTGGATTGTCTGGTCCAGCCACGATTATTTAGTCTGCTGTAATATTACCAAGTGCAGTCAGCCATGACTGATTCTGTTTGTCCCAGCAGCTTCAATGGAAGGTTCCATCAATATGGCCGACATGTACCACCTGTCTAACGTTTATCTTTGTTGGTCTGCCATGACATCCAGTGACCTGGCTGGGATATTGTGTGAAGCAACGTTAACCCGTACTTGGATTTGTTCCAGCTTCTCACACGTTCCCGTACGTTAAGAAGCGTATCGACGTGAAGGACCGCAAGGAATACATACTGAAACCGATCGAGGTCGCAATAGATCAAATGCAGTGTAAGGTAGCCGAAATGAAAGAGATCCTGAGCTCTCCCGACCGTGACCCTGTCAAATTGCAGCTCAAGCTACAGGGTAGTGTTAATGCACAGGTGAGAATCGAGATCTTCATCATGTTCATGAAGATGACTACTGATAAACAGTTTGATTAGGTGCAAAAAAAATTTCATCGTATGAGTTGGTCAAATATATCGCATTTTTCCATATCGCACTTTCCATTAAATGAATCATTGTGTTTAATATTCTTATAATTTTAGTCATGCCGCCTGGGCACAATGAAAATATTTCACCTGTGCAAAATTTCAACATTTATCGTGCCATGACACGCAATTTAAGCACTGGATACACAATGTCTAGAAAGTGGTCAAATGTAATATATGTTATATTTGGGATTACACTTTCTTAGTAGAGTACAGATTCTCTCAGAGTCAGGCACCTAATCGCCAGACCACAAATTTAAGCTCAATTTTGATGTTTGAGATTTTTAAGATTTCATGACTGTCATGCCCTGACATAAACACATTAGACTTTAAAATTACAAGACACTGACGAGAGAATCACAGTTAGCTGACTTATGTCATCTTTAACCTGTATGTGCCTTTATTGTATGTGTGTACTTCCTGTCCAGGTGAATGCTGGGCCGCTGGCTTATGCAGAGGTCTTCCTTGATCCCAAGAAAGTTGGCAACTTCAAACCAGAGAAGGTGGAATCATTGAAAGATGTGTTTAGGTGAGTAGTACTAGGTTTATTCAACAGATATTGTAAGTATTGCAGCAGATTGTCAGGTTCATACTGCTGAAAAAGCACCTCAGTTTTGTTAAATCTTAGCGTTTTATTGGAATGAAGAAATATTATTCCTCATCAGAATTTTGCCAGCATGGTATCAATAAGTTGAGTGGAAGGCTTTAAAATTCAAAGTCCTTCTTGAAAACCTTCATTTTCAGTGTCACCCTTCAAATACACAAAAGATTACCAAAGTAGACCTAAAAGCCTTGAAAATTTGTCTTCTCCTTACTGCATGTTAGGTCATTATGATATCAATATGCTGGATTTAACAGACTAAAGCTGATGACAACAAAGAATACCATGAAAATAACAGCTAAAAAATCTGAAGTTGGTGTTAAATTTTATTGTTCAATATCTGTGTGATCCTTGGAGTTGATTTTAGGCTGGATTTTAGAAAACAGGACAACTTTTACTTTTCAAAATCTGTTCAAAATGATGGACATGGTACAATGCTGTGGTAGGTGTTTTTAGTTGCCTTTTATTGTGTGTAAATCTGTGATGCTTCAGTATCTTGGTGAATCCTGACAACCTTGAGTTCATATCTTTCTGTTTTGTGTTCAGGGAATTTGTGAATACTTGTCGTGACGCCTTAGAAGCTAATGCACAGCTGATTACCACCGACCAGAAGGAATACCACGAGTCTCTCAAAACTGGCTTCAACGATATCGTGGACAAACTGTCCGTCATGTTTGGAGAGAAGGTAAGATCATGTGATCAGATCTAGCAATATGATTGGTGGTAGAGGAATGCTCTGCCAGTGTTCTCTATAGACGAAATTGTTTCGTTAATAATATGCAAACAAATTTATAACAATATGCAAAAACAAGTTTTTGTTTTAAGCGGATAAAGTCTGCAAGTTGGCAAATAACCAAGTCATGTTTTTTTTTTGGATCTAACTGAAACAGGGCTTGTAATGAAGCTGTTGAAATGACCTTGACCTTACTCCACAAATCAGACTTGGGTCACCAGTCTGTGTAAATATGTATTGAATACATCATGTAAGTGAACTCAAACCTGGATAACATATCACAATCACGATTTGTTAGGAGGCCCAAACTGGAGGTAAGAAGGACCATGAAAATTTAAGTCTGACTTTGTTTTACATCTTCTGCCCCATCTTCCTAGTGTGTGTGTAAGTGTGGTAATTATCCTGTAATACTACAGTGGGGAACATCAGAAATGGGCTTCACACATTGTACCCATGTGGGGAATCGAACCTGCATCAGCAGCATTAAGAGCAAACGCAAATTCTTCACAACATCGCCACGAGGTTTTTCCACAGCCCTCCCCTTGTATCTCTCAGGTAAAACCGATACATTATTCACCCAAGTGAACATGTTACATTTATCTCCACGATAAACATATCGACAATAAATGCCCGTATAGACATATTCCTGCATGAAAGCTGACAACAGCAGTAAGTTATCACAGCGGTTTACAGATCCCTACATTTGCTGTGGATTGTTAACGACTGACTGACTGAGTTTGGTTTTACGCCGCTTTTAGCAATATTCCAGCAACATCACGGCGGGGGACACCAGAAATGGGCTTCACACGTGACCATGTGGGGATTCGAACCCGAGTCTTCGGCGTGACGAGCCAACGCTTCAACCATTAGGCTACCCCACCGCCCCGGATTGTTAACGATGTAGTGATACTTCAACAGTAGTCTTACAGTGTGTTTCATAGACAGCGATCATTGTTTGCTTTGTGGAGCAAGGCTGTTCAGCGAATAACCAATCTATAAGTTTGGAATGTCTATAGAGAACACTGTTTGTTCTGATTTCCTGACTGACATGGATTGACCTTGACCTTGGTATTGGTGGAGGATGTTTCTTCATAATGACATATAACCTCTCACTCTCTGTGTCACGGACGGTGTCTGATATATACACGTAACACCCGGTAGTTAACTGATTTAATGTCCTGGTTAATGTCTTCTGATTAACAGGGAAGTGGGCTTGTAACTTTGTTAGGACATTTAGTATGGGTTAACATTCACAGGAAAATTGCACAATATAAGTAATGCATATTATTGTATTGACCGCTGTAAAGTCTCATGATCCATTTAAGTTGTCTCAAAACATTCCTGTTTCTTTGCCAATATACATTAAATAACAATTAACAACCAAATAATTCATTGTAATCTTATCACAGCTCTAGATAGATTTGCTTGGATTATGAGGCACATATATATATTTTCTCAAATCATGTTTGGCTAATAATAGGCAACTGAAATCTTTAATGTGCAGAGAATCATTTGACATCATTACTGCCTTAACAGAAATGCTTCAGTAATGACTAAGCAATGCTAATTCATTTATACCATGGAAATAATGGTAGATATTGCCATCAGAAGACATTTCATAAGTCCTGATAGAGTTACTTCCCTTTGTACCTTGAAAAAAAATATTATCTCCTTTTCTTTATTGATAGATGCAGAGATAAGATGCTCTCAGAGAGCCTGAAGTAGTTTTTCAGCCTGTTAGGGATCAAAGTCTTTCATTTTGATTTTTAATTATTTGAATGGGAACTCAAACAGTACAGGATATTGCCATGAAAGTATTTACTTTGTTTTGTTTCATACAATTGCTGTAAGTAGTTGTTGTAAGTAAGTGGGAGTAGTACATGTGGAAAACTTTTGGTTTATTGACAGCAACTTTGCCGTGTTGAATCTTACGCCTTTATGAAGACCATGATATGGAGGGAGCACTGGGGATATATACATGTGTACAATGGTATCTGTAAGTCTCTAGCTAAACAGGAGCCAGTGACAAGCTAGACGAGGAGCAGAATTACAGGATTACCATGATATGGAGGGAGCACTGGGGATATATACATGTGTACAATGGTATCTGTAAGTCTCTAGCTAAACAGGAGCCAGTGACAAGCTAGACCAGGAGCAGAATTACAGTGCTGTGGTGATATGGATTACCGTGATATGTTGTTTGTGGGAAGTGGGAAGACGTACTAAGCCTCAGTCTGAAGCCTGGCATTACGATGATACATTTGTAGGAAATGTGAAGACATTATAGTCCTGAAATTGAAGGCTAACCTGACTTGGAACTCATGTCTGCATCGTGGATTCAGGACATCAGCTGAAGACGAGCATCCTCTGTCATTAAAATTCATTTTTTCCTTTGGAAACTTACTGATAAGTCTTCATTCACCAACCTGTGTCTTCTCTCTTCATGATCAACTTCCTCAACAATGAATACCCATGCAATTCCTCAACAGGCTTTCATCTTCAGCTCTCCATAACAAACTTTCATCACCTGCTCTCCATAACAAGATTTCATTAGCAGCTCTCCACACAAAAAAACTTTCATCACTAACTCTCCGTAACAAGATTTCATCACTAGCTTGCATTACAAACTTTCATCATCAGTAAGTGTGACATAATCCTCATCATTTGCCTATCTCAATAAGCTTTTATCATCAATCTTCATCATCATCCTTGGTCAACTTTCACTATGAATTTTCACCATCAAGCAATCGGCAAACTCTATGATCAGATCATCAGCATCACACCTCTTCAGCTTTCAATGTCAGCCTTTATCAGACTTCATCAGACTTCATCATGCTCCATGACAATTGACCAGAGCATCTGGTAGCAGAGACATACGTTTGTCATCCTCCATATGACCTTCAAAGTCATTGCAAGTGCGGAACTTCTCATCACCTAATCTGAATCATATTATCTAAACAATGTGAGGGCTCCAATGAGTTGAGGAGCCAGCACTTCAGCTGATGTTGGTGACGAATGTCCGCTCCAGGAAGTTGCTGATGAGAGATGCAACCTTCCCTCGCATACAGGGTATCTCTCTCAAGTTTGTGATGGCCGTCTGCTGCTGCACTGTGCCTCTTCCCCAGGCTTTCAGTGTAATGCTACTAGTAAACACAGACATATTTGTTTAATAAATGGGCCTTGTATGCTAGGGATGATCCCAATATTCCTGGCAGGTATTTTACTATTGACAAGCATAGCTCAATATATACCGTTGGCAGAACCTCTTTGCATCCCTGCCAAAAATTTGGACCAAGTGAAAATCTTGGGCTACTCCTTGAAGAAGTGATCAAGGCACTTCATGTTGTCTGTGTTTACCAGTAGCGTTGTCACCTCACTGTTGTCACAGCACTATATTCTTTCCATAGCTTATTGTAGCCTGCATTGTTGTAGTCTATAGCAGAGTCTGGGTATCATTTGCTTCTCCTTCTTGGCCAAAACAACTCAAACGAGTCCAGATCTAAAGTTTGCTTGAGCAGGGTTGTGGATGGGCGTGGTTGAACAGGGTTGGTCTTGGCGGGGCAGGATTGGTCTATGTTGGGCAGGCTCTGTCTAGGTTGAGTAGGGTTGGTATATGTAAGGCAGGATTGGTCAAGGTTGGGCAGGCTCTGTCTAGGTTGAGTAGGGTTGGTCTAGGATGGGCAGCATTGGTCAAGGTTGGGCAGGCTCTGTCTAGGTTGAGTAGGGTTGGTATATGTAAGGCAGGATTGGTCAAGGTTGGGCAGGCTCTGTCTAGGTTGAGTAGGGCTGGTATATGTAAGGCAGGATTGGTCTATGTTGGGCAGGCTCTGTCTAGGTTGAGTAGGGTTGGTATATGTAAGGCAGGATTGGTCAAGGTTGGGCAGGCTCTGTCTAGGTTGAGTAGGGTTGGTCTATGTAAGGCAGCATTGGTCAAGGTTGGGCAGGCTCTGTCTAGGTTGAGTAGGGTTGGTCTATGTTGGGCAGGATTGGTCAAGGTAGAGCAGGCTCTGTCTAGGTTGAGTAGGGTTGGTCTAAGTTGGGCAGGATTGGTCAAGGTAGAGCAGGCTCTGTCTAGGTTGAGTAGGGTTGGTCTATGTAAGGCAGAATTGGTCAAGGTTGGGCAGGCTCTGTCTAGGTTGAGAAGGGTTGGTCTATGTTGGGCAGGATTGGTCAAGGTAGAGCAGGATCTGTCAAAGTTGAGCATGGTTGGGCAGGGTTGGGTTTGGATGAGCAGCATTTGTTTTGGCAGAGCAGCATTGGTCTATGTTGGGCAGGATTGGTCAAGACAGAGCAGGCTCTGTCAAGGTTGAGTAGGGTTGGTCTAAGTTGGGCAGGATTGGTCAAGGTAGAGCAGGCTCTGTCTAGGTTGAGTAGGGTTGGTCTAGGTTGGTCAGGCTTTGGTTTGGATGAACAGCTTTTGTCCTGGCAGAGCAAGATTGGTCCAGGTTGAACTGGGTTGGTTTTGTTTGAACAGGTTTGGTCTTGATAAAGTAGGGTTGGGCATCGTTGAACCGTAGGTTTTAGAGGAGCAGGGCATGGTTGAGTTGTAGGTTTGGAGAAGTAGGGTTGGTCCTAGTTGAACAGGGTTGGGTCTGTTTGAGCAGGGATGGTTCTGGCTGAGCATTCTCATTTCTCATGTTCTAAGGTCAATGTTTCTTTATTACGGAGGTGTAAGAAACAACCCATTGCTGTCAATAAACAAAAAAGTCTCCATGAAAACTGTAGCTGTTATCATTCAATTTTTTAAAGCGTGTACTTCATCCTTAATTTACGTCCCCCAAAGCTGACACCCGAAGTGATGATTCATCACATTTTTGCATGCATTGTATTCTCTTACTGTGTGTTTTTGTGTCCCTTATTTTTTGTGTTTTTGTGAAATGATTTCATTTACATCCTATAATTCACCTTGTCCAGGAAGCTACAGTACAAATAGTTTATCCCAAGGCCAGTGGTAAGTTGTGGCATCCCAGTATAGACCTAGCATCACCCCTGAGGACTTTGTGTCTGCATGGGGTACATGTAGACTGGCATCGCCCTGGGGACCTTAGTGCCTGCATGGGGCACATGTAGACTGGCATCGCCCTGGGGACCTTGTGCCTGCATGGGGCACATGTAGACTGGCATCTCCCTGGGGACCTTGTGCCTGCATGGGGCACATGTAGACTGGTATCTCCCTGGGGACCTTGTGCCTGCATGGGGCACATGTAGACTGGTATCTCCCTGGGGACCTTGTGCCTGCATGGGGCACATGTAGACTGGCATCGCCCTGGGGACCTTGTGCCTGCATGGGGCACATGTAGACTGGCATCGCCCTGGGGACCTTGTGCCTGCATGGGGCACATTTGGAATAGCATCTGGGGGCCTCAGTATAGCTGGATCCTGATGCATGTGGGCACGTGAAATACGGCTGCTAGGCATGGCATGTTGCTGTGTCGATCTGCTACTTGTCCTCTTTGACGTGTAGATTGGGGACGTCAGTGTGGCATTGGGCAAAAGCGCCTTGTTGCTGCCTGTAGACTGTTGCTATCTGCCTGCATACCTGTGAATGATAGGCTATTGATTGTCTGTCTTGATTACGGCCTCTACTGATTTCTTTAAATCTGTAAATGCAAACTGGTTATATTGAGCAAAGTTAGTGAAATTCGTTTATTTTTTTAATTATTCTAGATACGCAAAATATTTATTTTTCTCCAAATCATGAAAAGTATTAGGGTACGTGGTAGTCCAGTGAAAGTATTAGAAGAATTATATTCCCAACTTGACTACATAATCATACCCACTCACTCACTCACACTAGCCTGTGGTAGCTGTACACAGACTCAGTCGAGATAGAACACAACCATGCCTGTCTGAGAGGGATGACTAAAATGTGTCAAAATTGGGAATTTGTGTCATAGTACAAATGGCATAGAATCTTGCTCATAAAAATCAAATGATGCTATAGCATGTCTTTTCAAAACTAAATTCTAAATACGTTCATTGTTTTTCATCTCTTATAACAAGGTGATTCTCAGGCAGGAAATACTGAAAAACTGAAAAATATTGTTTTTAAAAATCAGGGTGACCAGATGACCAGTCACAGAGTTGCTTCCCTTTAGTGTTGAGTAAACCCACCATCCTGAGTTGAATCCTGTTCGTCCTGATTATGTTTTTAAGTTCATCAGCATTGTAGCTTAAGCTCAATGGTTTCATCAAATTGAAAAGTGTCTTAAGATCTGCATCACTTCAGACTTTCCTTCCACACCAAGCAGACGGACATGATCTGACTAAAATACTGCTGTGGACCCGTGAAGGTCCGGGTTAGAATATTGATCTTCAGTAACCCATGCTTGTCGTAAGAGGCGACTAACGGGATTGGGTGGTCAGGCTTGCTGACTTGGTTGACACATGTCATCGGTTCCCAATTGTGCAGATCGATGCTCATGCTGTTGATCACTGGATTGTCTGGTCCAGACTCGATTATTTACAGACCGCCGCCATATAGCTGGAATATTGCTGAGTGTGGCGTAAAACTAAACTCACTCACTCACTCACTGTAAGTTGAATCCAACTCACTTCATCTACTTTGCCAAGTTTTAAACCAGTTTGCATTTACAAGTTTGTCCCTACAGGAAGCTGAATGTTTATTTCTTTTCCTTAAACGTTCCAGGTAGTATTTGACTTTGAGGGAATGAAACGAGATTCTAGAGCTTAGGTGAGATGGACCGACTTGTTCACACTGCAAAATTCATTACCTCGTTCACATCGCTTCACCAAAACTACAAATAGTTGCCTTTTTCATTAGAATTCTTCTCTTCTTTCCACATCTCCCCGACCCTGTAAATGCCAGTTATTGTTGTCTTTCGTCGTATTAGAAAATAGTCTCTCACTTTCATGAAATAAAACAACAAAGTTCAGTATAATCGTTGAAATTGTTTGAAGACATTTACAAATTCAAAAAACACCATTTTGATCTGATGTAAAACAGGAAACTATGTTTATAAGGAACGCGCTTGTAGCGAACTGTACAGTAAACTCTTATCCCAACCACTTGATATATATTTTAGTCAAATTACATTTAATAAACTATGTTTATAACGAACTAAAATTAGTGGCCCCTTTGAGTTCGTTATAACCATAGTTTATGTACATGGTGACATTCGCTTGACGAGGGAACAAACATCTGTATCAAAACTTCACACTGAACAAAGTAGCAGACGTCAATTCGTCATCACTTTTGATACAGCAGACGTGCATGTACGGCTTCCTTTACTGGTGTACTGGGTAGGTCAGGGTCCACTGCTTGGGTTGCTGGATGATGTTTGTTGTCAGTAGATCATGTCATAGCTGAATATTATTGGCCTGGGCCCTGTTCTTCAAAGCAATCGTAGCACTACGACTGTCGTAACTCCCATACTTTAACATAGACTTACAACAGTCGTAGCGCTACGACTGCTTTGTGGAACAGGCCCCAGATGAATGAGTAAGTAGGTTTTTACGTCACTTTTAGCAACATTCAGAAATATCATGGGCTTGACACATTGTACCCATGGGAATCGAACCGGATCTTCTGCATGATGAGCGAACACTTTAACCACTGTGCAACACCAATGCCCTATAGGCCAGATGAACACTCAGCAGCTGAATGTAGAACTGTGGTACACTCTTTCTGCATATAGAAAACTGTCTAATGCTTCTTGGAGTGGCATTTTTAGAAGTTGTTCATCCATAGTTTGTCTTTATCTTTGTCTTATACTTCAAAACAGCCTGGCTTTTTCTTCTGATTTTACTTTTCATTATTTTAATCCTCAAGATTTTATTTGGTCTTTTTTGTAAGATTAGAGGGCGATTAATTTGGTTGAATATTTATAAACTGCCAAATAAAAATTAGTTTTATAGTTGACTGTGTGTCAGGATCTGCTGGCCTTGGTTCAAATAGCGGCTTTGTTCTAATTATGACCATCAGTCAGCCTGTGGTACCGGGTACAGCTTAACGTATATATAAAATATTAAAAAACAGCCGTGGGAGCTGTGCCAATTAACGCTTATCAGAGAAGTACGCAGTCTAGACTACCAGTTGTGCGACTTCCATTTTGTGGAAGTGGCCGTGGCTGAGTGGGTTAGATGGCTGACTTTGTGTGCTGGCGATTTGGTGCCTGACTCTGTGGGTGTGGGTTTAAATCCCAGATGGGACTCAACCGAACAAAAGTACTAGAATCTGTACTTCACTAAGAAAGTGTAATCCCAAATATAGCATGTGTTATATAATATATAGTTGTATTGATATGCTGGTATATAAAGTGTATATGTTTATATATAAGATGTATATATATGCTATTATATAAGGTATATATATATCACATGTATTTAAGGGAGAGCTCTGACAAAATGGCGCAGTTCTGGTTTATCAGTTATAAGGGCAAAATGTTACATAGAGGGGGCAATGAAAAAACATTACAAAGATTTGCAGTGGAGGCATTGGCAAGATATGGTTCAGCCGTAAGACAATCCCAGTAATAAATGAGAGCAGCATTACACTCAATCAGAAGTAGACCAGTAAACAAGCAGGAAGCATCATTGTCTCTGAGATTTCTTCCACTACTCTGAACTGTCTCATTGAATCACCCTGCACCTTGTAGTGATTGTAGTTGTAGCTTTGTGTGCACCGGACATATACAGTCTCTACTGACAACCAGAATTATTACAAAACACGTCTTGGACATGTATAACAATGAGCATCGGTCACGTTTCAACCACAATCTTGATGATTGAAGTGATAATAGTGATGTCTCTTGGTCAGATACAAGTTGTGTGTATAGATTGTGAATTGACTACCGACCTGGGCCCTGTTCCACAATGCGATCTTATCCCTAAGGTGATCGTAACTGCCATACTATAACATTGGGTTACTACAGTCGTAGAGCTAAGATGGCTTTGTGGAACAGAATCCTGTTTGTGTTGTCTTTGGACTCGTTAAGTCCTGTGATCCATTCCACAAAGCGATCGTAATGCTGAGGCGATCGTAACTCCTGTACTTTAACATAGTTTGTCACAGTGCTACGATCGCTTTGTAGAAAGGAGCCCATCCATAAAGTAATCGTAGCACCGAGGTGATCGTTACTCCTGTACTTTAACATAGTTTGTCACAGCGCTACGATCGCTTTGTAGAAAGGAGCCCATCCATAAAGTAATCGTAGCACCGAGGTGATCGTAACTCCTGTACTTTAACATAGTTTGTCACAGCGCTACGATCGTTTTGTAGAAAGGAGCCCATCCATAAAGCAATCGTAGCACCGAGGTGATTGTAACTCCTGTACTTAAACATAGTTTGTCATAGCGCTACGATTGCTTTGTAGAAAGGAGCCCATCCATAAAGCAATCGTAGCACTGAGGTGATCATAACTCCTGTACTTTAACATAGTTTGTCATAGCGCTACGATCTCTTTGTAGAAAGGAGCCCATCCATAAAGCAATCGTAGCACTGAGGTGATCGTAACTCCTGTACTTTAACATAGTTTGTCATAGCGCTACGATCGCTTTGTAGAAAGGAGCCCATCCATAAAGCAATCGTAGCACCGAGGTGATCGTAACTCCATTATTTCAATATAGTCTTACGACTGTCATAGTGCTACGATCGCTTTGTGGAATGCAGCCCTGGATGATGAGGTTCCATCATCGTAACAACATATGAGTTGCAGTCGTATTGAACAACATTTCAAAGTATAAGCATGGTTGTTTGTGGGTTCGTCAGATAGCTAACGAGCTGTAGATTATAGTCTGCATGTAATGGTAATTGTGCTTTGTATAGAGTGATCTGTTGTCATGGATACCTGATATTTCAAATAGACTTTGTCTACAGTTCCACTACTTTTCTCATCATCTGTAGCTGTCATGTGCTTATTACTTCAGTGTCGGTCTAATGGATCTATTTGCTGTAATGTGCTAGATTGCATGAGTGTGATAACATTTCATTAAATGTTGTGCTAGATGTTGACAATAAGTTTGAGCAAGTTTTTTTAGTTGCAATGTCATTATATTTTTGTTTGTAGAAAGTTCACACATCATTTTAAACAAATGTCTAGGACATTTCTAATATTCTTGATAACATTTCTTATATTTTAAATATATATTTTAACAGTAGCATATTGTAATTGATAATCAGACTTATGGTTTAATGCCATTCCACTTGATAAGGCTGTATTCATTTTAAGTGTAATTGTTCTGCAGATTTACATTTTTTGTTGGAGTGCAGATCATGCTGTTTCGTGAACACTGTATAATTTTGACATCAGAAATAAGATGTGTGCTCTTTACATATGCTTTTCAGTTGGTATTAATATCTGATTATTTGAAAAACAGTGTGCGTAATATTGTTTATGTTGAAAATAGAGTGTATCTGTATGGTTAAGCCAATAGCAAGTGTGCAAAGAGTTTTCCTCACTTTTATATGTATTTCAGTATTTTCTATTGTTTCAGGTTTCATGTTAAACTGCTCTCTTGATAATAATTACTTAGTGAAATAAAGCATTACACAGTATACATATGCTCAACTCTGGCTTTGCATGTTTCAGATGGCAATGGTAGACACTCGTAACTCCAACGCTCGACTCTCATTGACTTTCTTCCCCAACAGTCCTGGGTCAAGTAATGTCTGATTATCACACCTTATATTGGAACTACAGCCACTGCCTTGCTGCTGGCCAGCAAGGGAGATAACTCTACCATGGGAGATAACTCTCAGTCAGGGGAGATAAGTCTATCAAGGGAGGCAACTCTCAATCAAGGGAGAAAACTTTGCTTCTGCACCGAACTAAGGAGTTAGCGAGAAAGAGTTCATCGCATCAACCTTTCCTAATACAGCTGGGATAGAAAGTTGTTTTATTCAAGGGATGATCAAAGTCAGATCAGTTTCAATGAAAAAGTTGGTGAAATCAGAGATGAGACCACATTGATGAGAACACACTTGGTGAAGATGGGAAAGAGATGCTCTAATGGTCTGATGGAGACCGAATACACAGAAAAGCCTCCAACTAATCCAGGAAGTGTACAAGGTCACTGACTCACAACCCAGGGGAGACAACTCTTGCACGTACTCTCCTACTGATTATCAGTGCAGGTGAAAGATCTGAACAAGTTTATTAAAGACAGAATATAAACCTAAGCTGATCCCATTTTACAATACGTAGAACTACAATATGAAGTCATTACATGTATCAATGAATTTCCTGAAATGTTAGCAAGAATAATACAATATTCCGGCCGCTAACATGAAATTGTATCTGTGTTCTGTTTGCACCTAATCCTGTCACCTGTAACCCAGCATTTCCCTAAATGGCAGACAGTCCGAAACTTGTCATGTACAGTTTTAACTATCTGTTAATTCATTACATATAAAAGTTGTACCCGGTAACCATTAGCTATTTGCCTATTTGACAGATTTTCCTATTAACGCACAGAATAATTATTTTTTGAATTAAACCAAGAAGTACTTTATTGGGTCTTTCAAGTGGTATCCATAATTTGCAAATATTTTTTTTCACATGAAAATGAAATCAAACACAAAGTAAAATTCAGATCAACTCTGGATGTCAGTGAACGTTTCACAGAAAGGTATCATGCTTGCTAGGACAGCACACACCATGTAATGAAAGGCTGTGACACACATATCACTTGTCTATAGCTGCTTCGGATGGATGTAAATCCTATAATTACCGGTAAATAATCTTCATCTAATATTTCCTATGTTGACCACTGGCTCAGTGATGATTTTTCTCAGACATTCATGAACCACTCACTTAAATATGCGGACTAATGACTGTAGATTTACCTATGTTTGTTTACATTTGATTATTGAATACTTTTAAACCGATATCACGTGTACATAGTCCTGCTGTTGTTGCTATGACAACACAGCTGCAGTATGTATGTTTAATCTTTCGTCATCCGCAAGCAATACGTTATTTGGGGATAAAACATGCATTTGAATAACTGTATGCAAAGAAATGGACCTTATTTGTTAACAAAGGTCAGACTTGTATATGATTGCAGCTGCTTATGTAGCAGTAACACTTAGTTTCAATCTTTTCTTTTAGTATGCTCAATGTTTTAAGCAGACTCAAGAACCTTTTTATTGAATCAGCATGATTTTATTGTCAGCGTGATGATTAGGCTCAAACATGTTGAAGTCATTTGTATCCTTTTCAATTTGACATGTGAATTTTGATTCACAATACTATATACACTTGTTATTCATTTTATGGTCCCGACATTAAGCTTTTAAATATGTAATTTCATTTCTATAGTTACCTTAAAAAATCTCCTGCCCTTGACTGAGGCAAGTTAAAAACATGAGTTCCTTTGATACAGAATCACAGGTGTATCGTAACCTTAGGCCCGGACTTTAACAGATTCTTGTGAAGATCTGGGATACAACCCAGGGTTCGTACAGATTTGAAAAGTGCTTGAATTTAACTACATTTGATGAAAAGTACTTGAATTTGAAAATTTACCACAAAAGTACTTGAAAAGTACTGGATTTGTTAATGTGTCCTTGAAAAGTGCTTGAAATTTCATTAAAATATTTGTTGTGGTTCCACTGACGATCAATTGATCGTTTTGATTAAATTGCGTCTATTTCCTGGTTCCTTACAACATAAAAAAAAAAAAGAAATCGGGCTCTGTCTGTGAATCTGGCGTTTGCGCTGCATTCTGATAAATCGTCATTAATGCTGGAGGCTGCATTGTCAAAACCGAAAGTGAAACTTGTCTGCAATACTTTGGGGGAGAAAAAGTGGTGCTTGAAAGCATCATATGCCCATGAAAAGTCCTTGAAAAGCCCTTGACTCTCATGGGCTCTTGGCTGTATGAACCCTGCAACCGGTCTTCAGCAACACATAATTGATGTGAGAGGCAAATAACGGAATTGGGGGCACTGTTTTGATTCATGTCTTCATATCCTAATTTGGGAGACTTCTCCGTATGACGTCAATCACTGTATTGTCTGATCAAGACTGTATTACCAGACATCCATCTGGAAATTGGCTGGAATATTGCAAAACATACTAAAGAGTGATTACACTCCACAATTTGGAGACAGTTTCCAGACAAAATTATTTAAGTCATCTGTAACTAGAAGAATGTTAGTCAACTGTAAGAAATACATACATCCCAAGACAATAACAGGCAGACATGGTCTACCCGTTTCTCACAGCTTCTCAACCAGCAAGTGGTATGGTTCATAACAATATGGACTGACTTGTAACAGACTTCTGTAAATAGTCTCACAGCTCATTCTCCAGACTCACCCCCATCCTTGTAGAGATGTTTCATTGATACGTGTGTTTATCTGTTTACCATGTTTTTGATACAATTATGAAGGTGCTAATCTACTTGTACACTGAGCTGGAAACATCAACTACATGTTATTTATTACTGTCTGTCTGATGGATGCTCCAACCTAATACAGCGGCAGATTCAGTCTCTGTGTTGACCGTGTCAGTGACGATTTATATATGTTTTATCTCGTGTAATACCTGCATTATCACATGCTTAGCTGTACTGGAAAACGTTTATCAGATGGGCATATCTGGTCCTGTCTATGAAGGTGATATGATTTCTTGTGCGGAGTTGCATCCCCTAGAAATGCCAGGATCTGCAGGTAATGGATTGGGAATCCCCAGTTTCACCAGCTTATTATTTTGTGTCAGAACTATACCCACAGTAGGACCAACTTCAGGCTTTCCACACATTAGCAAACCCAGCCATATTACTGAAATACTGTTCACTTAAACACTTATTTGGTGAAGAATGTTTTTGTTTTTTACTTTAAAAATTATCAGTTTACTTTTATAAGGTTTATTGAGTGATTAAACATGCATTCTATTTTATTGTCATGGAAAGAGAGCCTATTTCGTCTCTCCCAACATCTTGGAAAAACCATAAGTATTTTAACTGAAATTGTTACTTTTTGTGTAAGTGTCGCAGGTTCATACACTTGGCAGACCTCCTGCCATGTTGAATAGATTCTTCATATTTTCTAAATAGTTGAGAAAGAAAACAGAATGACAGAACAGTAAATAAAACATTGTCATGCATTTGTATTTAGGTTAATTCTTTGATAGGAACGTGAAATGGAACTGCTCTGTTGATCACTGACATATACAACTAAACTGCGTGACAGAATTTACAGTTCATTTCTTTCACCAAGGAGGGCTGCCTAAAAAGACTGATAATAGGAAATATCATTTGTAGAAAAAAATTATCAATTACAGGTATGAAAATTGTGTCATCTTATGTATCTCTTTTGTGAACTATTAGGATGAAATATATTTTCATACAACAAAGCAGATTTGTGCCGAAAACGAAATGCAATCTGTGGACTACATTTTTGTTAGTAATCCATACGTAAATGTTTCACCACTTTCCAGTGATGTGAAATTTGTTGATTTCATACAGAGTCTGTGTGCTTTTTTGAAAAAAATACCTCTTCAATTCTTAGTGATAATTAATTGATGTTAATGAATGATTTTCAATCTCTATCAGTTATATCCGTAGCCAGCACAGACCCAAGTGTTGTAAAGGTATTGTCTTGAACAATCTCAGTCAGATCCGGGCATCCTGAGAGACTGTTGTGTTTACGCCATTCTCATGAACATGTACAGAATGCTGGTTTCATGCTTTAGAAGTGTTAACTAAATTGTCCCTTTTAAATGTACATTTCATTTTATGTGTAATTATTGTTAAATATTTTTGTAAAGTGTTCAAAGATTTTCAAGTCAGTCTTAGTGTTACTAACAGTGAGTGTTATGTTTTTGTATACAGCTGATTTTTTATCAGATCTTCAAATGATTGGATAAATGGTTGCCCGATTGAATGCCATCTGTACCCAATGATAACATATTTTTGCAGACATATTACTGTTACAGTGTGTCAAGTTGAAAGTGTTCAAAATGTGTTGCATTTCTTAAACTTTCACCAAACAACCCGAAAGCTTCAACTTTCTAACCAATACATTTGAACAAAAGGAGCTAATGCATTGTGACCCCACTAAGGTCATTTTCTGTGTATTTCTGAATTGTTATTATTTTGTTCTATTCTACAATTTACAGGCTTACAGTTACCATGACTTTATCTGTGAGATAGATCATCACATGGTGAAAGAATGTAGAAAACTAAGTAGTGAATCTTTTGAATTCTAAATTTAACTGGACTTTATAATTTAAATACTGGAGAAACATGTCACAGAATATGGTGTGTTGCAAATATGAGACAATATCATTAACATGAGTAGCCTGTGCCCATTTGGTCCAGATGCTACTAGTGACCCCACCAGGTTTCAGTGTAAAGTTTTCAAAAACAGTATGCCAGAGTATGTTTAACAATCAGTCTGGATAAATGAGGTTTCATTGTGCAGTTTTGAAAACCAGTATGCTAGAGTTTGTTTAACTATCAGAGTCAGGATATACAGTCACTGTACAGTTTTCCCCAAACAGTATGTTAAAGTATGTTTGTCCATCATAGCAGAGACCATATAATATATGGTCTCTGATCATAGTCTGGATAAATGAGATTTCACTGTACAGTTTTGAAAAACACAGGGTTTGAGCATGTTTGGATCCTGACGAATATGTGAATTTAAACTGATTTGTTTACTTCCCCAGCCTGTGAACTAACCTTACTGTGTGTATGACCACGCCTGCCTCTACTCTGTATTTACATTTTCAATGTGGGCTTCGCTTGACCTCTTCATCTCCAACTGTTTATATTTCCAGTGTTTATAATTAGCGTTGCTTATGACAGATCTGCAAATAAACCAACAATATCTACAACTGTTGTTGTTTAATGAAAGAGAGAAGTTGGTTGGTTGTTTAACGCAACACTCAGCAATATTCCAGCTATATGGCGGCGGTCTGTAAGTAATCAAGTCTGGAACAGACAATCCAGTGATCCACACTATGAGCATCGATCTACGAAACTGGGATACGATGACATGTGTCAACCGAGTCAGCGAGCCTGACCACCCGATCCCGTTAGTCGCCTATTAGGAGTTACTGAAGACCAGTTCTAACCCGGATGTCCACGGGTAAAATAATACACGTGAGTAACGACATCCACAAACATCCTGGTCCACGTCAATGCCAGTCAACTCTGGAAGAACTGAAAGACATCAGGCAGCACATGAATCAAGACTTTAGAGACTTGTGTGGAAAATGCTATAGCTAGATCAGCGGATAAGCCTTGACTCCGAGGAAACAGTAGATCTATTAAATAAATAACTGCTGAAATCGGTTGGATAAAATCATTTTAGCAGTCAAGCAGTTGTTCACAATTAAGCAAATTTAAAATGAAAACAAAAGAAGCAAATTTTAAACTTGCCCATTTCGCTCAAATAAAGAGATTGGACGCAGAAAAACGTCCAGAGGGTCATTCTACCCACAACACATATTTGTGAGCAGATAAAGCAATACCACCCAACCAGAACACTAAGATCCGTAACTCAGTTTCTCTGTACTGTCCCTAAGTGGCGACTTAAAGGATTTGGCTACAGACGATTTCCCACTCAAGTTGCAATACTCAATTCCCTTCCTGAAGAGTTGAAAAGAGCACCAAGTCTGGATGTTTTCAAGTCAGATCTGAAGACCCTGCTTTTCAAGACTGACTGACTGAGTTTAGTTTTACGCCGCTTTTAGCAATATTCCAGCAATATCACGGCGGGGGACACCAGAAATGGGCTTAACACATTGTGCCCATGTGGGGAATCGAACCCGGGTTCTTCGGCGTGACGAGCCAACGCTTTAACCACTAGGCTACCCCACCGCCCCTGCTTTTCAAGAAATACTACGACTAGTTGAACTAGTCAACTTTGTAGCGCTATGAGCATACCTTCTGGCGTGGAGTTTAGCGCATTCAAAATGGACTCATTATTATTATTATTATTGGTTGTTTCGTTCAGGGCAGTTTCGTACGTCATTTCACCCATCAGTCCACCTGACCAATGATTCATTCCAGGCTCTAAAGAAATTATGTAAACATACACTTCTCTGCACTGTTACTAAACAGGACCCTTATATTGTCACCAAGGACACTTAAAACCATGTTTGGGAGTCGAGGTAAACCCCTGTTATCCTATCTCACATTCGGCACTCTTCCTTGATCCTCAAACGTGGACACAACCACGACAAGTTTCCAGCCCACACCCCTTCCTCATGTGTTGTCGGCACTAGGCAGTCAGTCACAATATGTCCGTAAAAAGCAATGTAAAATTGTAATATACACCTGAGAAAACGTTAAGCACCCCTAAATATACACAAAGTATTAAGTTAGGCACCCCTGACATATGCCACGCCCTGTCACGATTGGATGAGCCCCGATCTTAACCGTTTGGAGCACATCTGGGACATGATTGGTCGTCGTGTGCAACAAAGGGATACTCCTGTACAGACCCTGACCCAATTGGAAGCTGCTTTATGGCGTAGATTGACCCTTCAGAGGTTCAGGAGGCTCACAGGGGGTATGAGGAGGAGAGTGCTGACTGCCATACAGTTACATGGACGTTACATTCGGTATCGACCTTGAATCGTGTAAGACACGCAGAATGGTCACCACGAGAAGCTTTACGTATGTGTTGAAAACCTATCACTGCTAAGATACAGGGGTGCTTAATTAAGTTGTGTGTGTATATGCTGACCACTGACAGAACTATGATGATACGTGTGATAATGTTCATTTAAGTAATTATTGCAAGTGTAGGAAAACCAAGTTCTATGGATAGTCAACTTCTTTATTGCAGTGGGTGCGACGTTTCGGTGTAGGTACTAACACTCTTATCAAGCTTCATCACCTACACCGAAACGTGGCACCCACTGCAATAAAGAAGTTGACTATCCATAGAACTTGGTTTTCCTTTCCATCACTTGCTTGATAACGGTGTTAGTACCTACACCGAAACGTCGCACCCATTGCAACAAGTGTAGAAGTGAGCACAGCTCACATACCCCCGCTTCTCACTTTGGGACATCGAAATGACTGATATTGATATATATAATGTGACAAGGATCAGCAGCTCACAAGACTTTCTCCTTGACTCTACTAAACTTTATATACATGTTAGATAATAGTTTTGCCATGTACTGATTACAGTAATAATTTCTGGAAAATTTCTAATTTTTTTTGCGTTTTCCGTGGAAACCTGACATACAATTGAACTTGTTGCACACAATGAAGTGGACGTAGATGAAGACTGATATTTTTTAGCACATGGCATATCTGTGGGTCATGATTAACTTGTGTATTAAGTTTGGTGAACTTAGCATGTATAGTTTCGATGATATGCTGTGGCCAGGTAACCATCAAAGACATTTTGCACCAAGTCGTGTTTCCATGGAAACAACAACAAAACAAATTCTGAAAAAAATTAAAGTAGCAAAAGGCACACCAATGGGTAATGATTAGCATGTATGTGAAGTTTGGTGAACTTAGCATGTAAACTTTAAGAGATATGCTCCGGACAAAACCATCAAACACATTTGGCACTAAGTCGTGTTTCCATGGAAATAGCCACACACAAAAAAATTCTGAAAAAATATTAAAATAGCAAAAGGCACACCAATGGGTAATGATTAGCATGTATGTGAAGTTTAGTGAACCTAGCATGTAAACTTTAAGAGATATGCGCCGGACAAAGTTTCGGGACGGACGGACGGACGGGATGAACGCTATATACCCCCGTTACTTCGTAGCGGGGGTATAATAAAGAAGTTGACTATCCATAGAACTTGGTTTTCCTTTCTATCACTTGCTTGATAACGGTGTTAGTACCTACACTGAAACGTCACACCCACTGCAATAAAGAAGTTGACTATCCATAGAACTTGGTTTTCCTTCATCTATCCAACTTCTAAAATGCCTCTCAAAGAAGTTATTGCAAGTGTATTTGGTGGAAAGTGTCTCCCAAACACACCACGTGGAGCATGTCCAGAAGCAAACCCACAATTGCAGTTTGTGCTCGTGCCACATGTCGGTATTTAATCTGCATCTGCCACTAAGGCCAGGGATGAAAAATGATTGATAAACATAACCTCGGTATGTCCTTTAAGCAACTGGTCGGGAATGAATGTTCACTACACAGCTGTCAGTCGTTTGGTCAGAAAATACAGGGATACCAATGAGGTGAAGGATCTCCAACGTTCTGGACGACCTATGATGAATTTAGATGATGAGGACAGGGCACTGTTATTGAATCTCATTCGACAACAAGCACTGTTATGAAGCACCACCGGTTACCATTTCGCAGGGTTTCTTCAAGAACAGTTCGAAATCGCCTAAGCAGGTGAGGTGAGGTGAAATTGGGTTTAACGTCGTGCTTGAGAATATTTCGCTCATATGACGACGTGCATGCGTGTGTTTGTGTATGTGCGGCTGCTTGTACTAGCCCAGACTGAAGCTGGTTTTATAGTGCCAGCTCACTGAGATACCATGCCGCAGTGAAGCATGAATACCCCACTCAGACACAGTATACTGACTCCGAGCCGACCAGTCCTTGTTGTACCCATTAATGCCGAGCGCCAGGCAGAGACCAACAAGTACCAAATTTTAACAACTTTTGGTATGACGCGGTCGGGGATCGAACCCGCGACCTTCCGCTCTCCGGGCGGACGCTCTAACCACTACACCACGGAGGCGGTCAATCGCCTAAGGAAAGCCGGTTACAACTCTTGAAGGGTCATCGAACGTCCTCTACTGAGCGATCATCACCAACAAGTTCGTTTGACTTGGTTTACAACGCTGGGATCTGAGGACTTGGCGAAGAATACACTTGGCTGATGAAAGCCTTGAGTGTGATCAGTACTGGACAAGCACCAATGATAGCCACAGCATGCATGCTTATCTCAAAAGTCTTCTGTATCAACATATTTAGGGGTGCTTTATACCAGGAGGGATTTGTCACTTTGCGTCCTCGCACAATGGGTTTTGCTCACTCTTAGAGTAAGTGAGTGAGTGAGTTGCGTTTTACGTCGCTTTTAGCAATATCCCAGCAATATCACGGTTGGGGACACCAGAAATGAGCTTCACACATTGTACTGATGTGGGGCATCGAACCCGGGTCTTCGACGTGACGAGCGGACGCTTTAACTACTAGATTACCCCAATGTCCCACTTAGAAGTAGCTGGTCCCTGGGTAACAGTCGAATTCTAGGTAACAATCCTCTGACAAATCACCTGAAAAACAGAGGCCAAAGTATGATGTAATACAGAATACGTCTGAGATTGAGCGAGCGAGTTTGGTTTCACGCCGCTTTTAGCAATATTGCAGCAATATCACGGCGGGGGACACCAGAAATGGGTTTCACACATTGTACCATGTGGGGAAACGAACCCGGGTCTTCAGCGTGACGAGCTAAAGCTTTAACCATTAGGCTACCCCACCGCCCGTCTGATATTGAGACTACGGTACATCGGAAACGTGTCATGGACACCTGTCGCTCCTGACACCAACGACGTGTTGCAGTAATGTGGACGTGGACGTAGGGCATGAAGGTTTCATCTGTGTAGCCGATCACGAATCGTGTGCCCACTGTAACACTTAAACTCTGTGAACCTTATCTCACATTTGAGAGGCACTTTGACTACGGTTTCGCAACAGGCGTTCTCATGAAACAGACCTGTCCGACAGTTGATGCGCATGGTGAACCACAGCGCCTGACATCAACGTTATTTGTCTGTCGATGTCGTGATTGTAATCCACTTGTAGCTTGCCAACTATGAAACAGTTCCTGACGATAGACACAATATATCTACACTTTAACACAAGAGCAGAATAACTTTCAGTCTGGTGTTTATCCCTGAAATGTACAGCAACACACTGGCACGTTTCACTGTAAATTTCCAAATTTACCCCGACCATTAGACTAATGCTTAGTCTCTGAATATATATAATTTTGATAGTAACAAACAAGCCCATTTATATTGAAAAGGAGACCCAGGGAGACCAGAGATTCAGCCTGAACCTGAGGAAATCTAGAATTACTTTATTTAGGGCTTTAGCACTGCAGAGAGAGCTTTACTTGGCAGTGGGGAAAATAATGTGGTTCAGGGACTGTGAGACAGACTACCCGACCGTGTTCGGCGTGCCGACCGAAAGCTTTAACCACTGGGCTACCCCACTGCCCCATAAAATACCGAAAAAGTGGTGAAAATGCAACAACGTTGAAGCGTGGCGACCTAACACCAACATTAAATGAACGTGAATTATTGGGCTATGAAATTGTATTTTATCACAGTTGTAAAGCAACACCATCGGCCGACTGCAGACAGGCGACTCGGCTTCACTGCCAGGTTTTACAGACGCAGACCCGGTCGAACATGTGTCACTAGTAACGTATGTTATATTTGGGATTACATATTCTTAGTAAAGTACAGATTCTAGTACTTTGGGGGTTGAGACCCATCCGGGATTCGATCCCAGACCCTCAGAGTCAGGCACCTAATCGCCAGCACACAAAGTCAGCCACCTAACCCGCTCAGCCACCGCCACTTCCACAAAAGGCGACTGACTGTTCTGGCGATTAGGTGCTTCTTTTGACCACTTTCTAAATGTCATTGTGTAATCATGTGTCACAACTGCAGCATATCACAAATCAAACGTAGAACAATCAAAGGATAGTCAGCACAGGTTACTACTAATGGAAATAAAACCTTTTAGGCTGAATACATTTATTATAGATTACAGTATTGTTTCACAGACAGTTACATGGAACAGTCACACGTTCTTCCATACAGAACACAGTCAATGGTTTAAATCTTCAAGACAAGTTTTTTTGTTTTGCATAGTCCCGTCATCCAGAATGGTGTAGGACTGTACTAAATATATACTGAACCACAAAAGAAAAGTCGCTTTTCAAAACCAAATGCAAAATTTTGTTCTTGCAAGGTGGTGGTTTTATTATCATTGTACTGTTTTGTTAACATGTTTTTCAATCCAAATTGACAGTTATTACCAACATCAGTGTGTTTTCTGATGAAAAAGCATATCGACCAAACGCATCAAAAAAGGCAGACATGGTAAAAGTGTCATGACATTCGTAAAAATGAAAATGCACGTGCACGTCGTGACAACCCTACCAATGAAAGCGAGTCTCAAACACGCCTGAAATCATATTTGTTTTGACACAATCACCATGCCACGACTTACGAGAGATCACAGGAACTAAGTGTTGGGACGAATGCAAGTTGTCCAGACTGCACGCAGGGTAGCCAATCATTTTAATGTTCATGTAAGGACAATCTACCGACTGCAGGAGTGGTATCAGGTCACTAACAGCATCCAAAACCGTCTCTTTTTTTTTCTAAAATGCCTCTCAAAGAAATTATTCGCCGTCTACATGGAGACGTGGCAATTAAGACTCAACAACATGGAGAAGAAGTACATCACTTGCCTGATAACGGTGTTAGTACCTACACCGAAACGTCGCACTCATTGCAATAAAGAAGTTGACTATCCATACAAATCAGGGGTTTTTTTTCATCCAAGACCGTCCACGCAGCGGGCGACATTCAGTAACATCGCAACGTCAAGACCGACAGATTGTGCGCCACCATCTGCAGGATCGCTTCCCCAGAGCGACAGACCTATCAGTGGAAACAACAGAGAACAACAGACCTATCAGTGCCGATACAGAACGTCGATGTTTGCGCGGAAAAAACCTCTGCTGTCACAGACCATATCGTATTCCTGTCCTCACCGATCATCACCGCCAGCATCGACATTGGGGTTGTCGACAATGGAGACCTGTGCTTTTATCTCATGAAAGCTGATATTGTGTTTCGACAGTCGATGGTAGAGTGAGAGTATGGTGAAGGCGTAGTGAACTGTTTTCCAATGAGTGTATTCTTGAAAGAGATCCGTGGGGTGGTCCAAGCATCATAGTGTGGGGGGCAATCGGTCTGAACCAGTTAGTTGACATCGTGGTGTTCCGGATTGAAATGACGCGACAGCTGCTCGCTATATTGACAAGTCATAAGACCCCACGTTGTACCACATTTTGGACGTTACAGAAATCACATCTTCCAGCAAGACAACGGTCGTGCCCACACTGCCAGAGCAAGATTGGACTTCCTAAGACGACATGGTATCCAAACCCTACAATAGCCTACACTCAGTCCAGATTTAAGTCCAATAGAACACCTTGGGACGAGATTCAAAGAAGACTGAATGGCCTCCAACCAAGGCTGACAACTGCGGCTGGACTCAATCAAGACGTTTCACAGAGTATGGACCCAAGTGCCTATTGCCTTCATCAACCGGCTAATTCATTCCATGCACAGAAGATGCAACGCTTTCATCGATGCCCATTGAGGCCACACACAATACTGACTTTGGGGTATCTTAATGGTAACATTTTTGGTGATTTTGTTTGTGTGAACTCTAAATGTGCTTCCCGAAAATGTGTTAACCATAACTGTCAAGTTTGAACTCAGTCCTCCGTTTTGATTGTTACCTAGAGTGAATTAAAGTGTGTGCTTTCAGAAACAGCTATCGGTGCGACATTTCTTTTGTGGTTCAGTATATATTGATGAACTCTTGAGTATGTAATCAGAAGCAGGAGCAATTCAGATTACCGTCGACCACGTGCACGTCCAGTAGGAGTTATCCCTGCCCGAACCACGACCGAAACCCGCCAAATCGGTTATGCGTGGCCACAGTTGCATCAGATATAGTGTTACCAATAGCCTGACCCTTCATTGATGACGCCGAGAATTGCAAATGTTGAGAGCCAAATGCATGCTTTCTAAAAAAATGGTTTGTTTGGGAGATACAGTCAAATCCCGATGAGTCAAATGCCGGTGTCTCGAATATTATGCATAACACGAAGTACCTGTCGGTCCCGACCATTCCCTGCTATTTTTGTCATCATTTGATTTCCGGTTACACGAATTCGTCTCATAAAATGTTCTCATTTGTATAATGTTTGTTTCCATTATCCATTATTATCCATTGTCTATGTCACATAATGTATTGTTGTGCTATATTTAGATATGATGTGCTGAATAAAGGAATTGTTCAATATTGAATCATCTTTTTTTTCTACCCTCATAGACATACCTATGTCTCGAATACATCGATAAGCCGAATCTTTTACTTGGTCCCCAGCGATTCGACTCATCGGGATTTGACTGTATGTTTAAATTTTACGGATGACATCTACTCGTACCAAAATACACCCAAATAACATTGATAAAAGAGCATGAAACGTGACACAGCACAAAACAGGTTCGTCACTTTTGTGACAATTTCACGCCAGACAGTGAGGAAATGTCTTCACGCCGCGGGTATTCGCCCGAGACGTCCAGTCCGAGGCGTCATTCTGAGTGATCAGCATCGTCGGTAGAGTCGAGGACACAGAGTATGGCAACAGTGATGGAGACGTGTTTGGTTTTAGTAACGTGACACGTTTTCATTTTGCTTCTCCGTACAGTTTCAAACGTCGCGTTTACAGACGTCGCGGGGAACGTTATACTCGAAACTACAGAAGGGATGTGGATAGGTTTGGTGGCGGTAGTGTAATAATGTGGGCTGTTTCTCCCACTGGTACACACGTCCAGGGCAATTTGACAGCACACAAAGTTACACAGATGAAATTCTTCAGCCACGCATTCTTCCCATTACAAGCATATAGTGAGCGAAATAGTTTCCAACTTTTGCAAGCCAGTCGGGCTAGCTATGCCTGAAAGTTACTAGCCCACATAATAATTCATGATCATTTTTATCAGGCCATAATCTTGCATAATTTAAAAGTGTGTTATAACTTAACAAGTCGGAGAGAGTTATGAATTTACAAAATGAAGCCATGAAAATTCACTAGCCAGTCGGGCCAGTGACTGTGGAGATTTGCTGGCCCGACTGGATTTTTACTAGCCACGGGCAAGAGGCTATTTCGCTCACTGCAATCAAACGTCATTTTTTAATCATAAAAATGCTGACAACGGATTTTTAGAAGAACCACAACATCCAAGCAGTGCCATGGCTCTAAATGTCTCCAGATCTAAAGGTATCCAGATCTAAACCCCATCGAACGTTTATGGGATGCTCTTACAGACAATTTGAGTTTGTTGACGAATCTTGTTTCTCGAGGAAGACTTCCGGTGGATCATCTTTCAGCCTCTGCACGTGATACTTATAATGTATCCGATACACTGCCCTTCTGGGGACCGCGTGTATGATCTCACATCCTGAAAAAAGCAACATTGTGTTTACAAAGACGTTATACTTCTCCTACCCATCCAAACACACAATATATATATTCAAATCAGATCAAAAGAAAGCAAGCTGCCAAAGTCAACTTTTTCGACAATTTTTCAGTTCTGTAAAGCTTTCAAAACTTACCCTACGGTTGGCGTCTTGTGACGGAGGCGGCACGTAGTTAATTAGTCCTCTTCACTATTCCCTGTCGTGTCCTGTGTCCAAATAGTTTACTGAAGTACTAAACGTTTCTCATTTGTTTCCGTGAAGATTAAGGTTAGAACTGATCTTCAGTAACCCATGCTTGTTGTAAGCGGCGACTAACGGGATCGGGTGGTCAGGCTCGCTGACTTGATTGACACATGTCATCGGTTCCCAATTGCGTAGACCGATGTTCATGCTGTTGATCACTGGATTGTCTGGTCCAGACTCGATTATTTACAGCAGGAATATTGCTAAGGCAGCGCTTAACAACAAACAAGAAATGCATTCTTATCCACTTTAAATAAGGACAGAGTCATCGATATCCCCGCAATTGTTGATAGTGGACGTTTTAAAAGAAGTACAAATGTATATAGTTACACAGTCTGCATGTTATTCTTAATGGTATTAGTGGAGTAGTTTCCAGCCACGATTGATAATATAAAAATAAATAGTTTTACGCGGCTTTTAGCAATATTCCTGCAATATGTCGACCTGAAATGGGCAGTTGTACCCATGTGGGGAATCGAACCCGGATCTTCAGCGTGATGGGCAAATGCTTTAACCACCAGTCTACCCAGGAAACATATGATCAATTTCTCCTTTGATGAAAAATGATACGTTTTATTTATTTATATTACCATTAGTCATCATGCAGTAACTAAAAGGTTTGCTGGACATCTTTAGTTTACCACATTGACTAAAAAGAAACCAGAAGCAAAAATCGAATTTTGAAAATAAGTAGAAGAATCAGATATGGAGCTAATGAGCTAAAATTTTAACATCACGGTTAAATATAGTACGTCAGTGAAAAAGAGTACCCAGTATTGATTATCCTCGGAAGCAAATGGAAAGTAGTTGTAAAAATTAAATGAACGGATCACTGAAAATCTGTGATGACACCGGGTGTTTGCGAAAAAGGTAAGCAAATCCCGCCGTTCCAATAGCGCCCGTCATTCACAAAATGTGTCTAAATATGGAAGTACCATGCTTGCCACAAAAGGTGACTATGCTTGTCGCAAGAGGCGACTAACGGGATCGGGTGGTCAGGCTCGCTGACTTGGTTGACACATGTCATCGGTTCCCAATTGCGCACATCGATGCTCATGCTGATGATCACTGGATTGTCTGGTCCAGACTCAATTATTTACAGACCGCCGCCATATAGCTGGACTATTTCCGAGTGCGGCGTAAAACTAAACTCACTCACTCACTTACTACTTCAGTTAAAAATGTCACTTTCAGAACAGAGTGGCTATAGTTGTTTCAATAAGTGGACATTCATTCCAAACAGACTTAATTCCCTGTCATAATTTTAAATTCAAGTTCACGAACAAAATGTTCAGAGCTGTACATTCACCTGCCATAATGTATTTGGGGATGCGTCGTTCCATTTTCTCAGCCAGCCCACGATTGGTTAATGGTTCCTAATCGGAAATCAAAATCGTCGTCGTCTTTTACATCTTTGTCCAATTCTTCAGAAGAAGGGTCACAGTGAGGAATATATTGTCGTTATTTTCCTTTCCGACTTCTTCGCAGACGACTGCGAATCAGACCAGTGGGTCGCTTGCACGTGCTGTCCGTGATTTACATGCCTCTCCTGGTTGCGGTGGTGATCAGTCTCGCTATACCGTCGCGCTCGCTATACCGAAGAAAATCGGGAATTTACCTCTTCCTGTCATCTTTTTGTTTACATGTTGGGGATAAATCTGGAAAGAGGGAAAGTTTTAGTCTCAGTTTATGCAGGTATTTTTAAGAAAAAGAACAAATTGGTACGTTATAGATTGTTTTTCTAAATTTCAAGATTAGGTGATAAACGTTTTTAGGTAAAACATATTTTCACTGAATAAAACAAAACACGAAACTGCTCTCGGGTTATTAAATCGCTTTTGGTTTAGTAATTAGGAGATACATCTATACTGTGGTTTGAAATTAGAGTGTATAATGGAATTATAAAAGCTCGGGATTTAATTTAAAACGTCGTGATAACGCTATTATAATTCCGTTATACTACCTCTTATTTCAAAACAAAGTGGGGCGGTGGGGTAGTCTAGTGGTTAAAGCGTTGACTCGTCAAGCCGAAGACCCGGGTTCGAATCCCCACATGGGTACAATGTGTGAAGCCCATTTCTGGTGTCCCCCGCCGTGATGTTGCTGGTATATTGCTAAAAGCGGCGTAAAACCATACTCAGTCACTCAGTCAGTCAAAACAAAGTAGGTGCATCTCCATTCTACCATGACAGTTTTATGTACAATTTCAGTTGGAACTCTTTCTTTGGTTACGAGGATATTTGATTATGCAGCATGAATGTGGGTTTAATGTTCTGGTACATTGTTGAACAAATAACCAAATATACCACAGTTCAGCACTTTTTACCATAAACCAGCCTCCCACGCGAGGTCGAACGCTGTTGTGAAATCATTAAAGACGAGACAGAATGTTCGTGTCGCTTGTGTTGAAACTCCCCTAATTCCGCGTAGAACAAGGTGTCACTTGTGGAGAAACCTTTTCTGAATTATATTTGGGCTAGAGTTAAAATATTACCTATCTGTAAATAATCGAAACTGGACCAGACAATCCAATGATCAACATGGACATCGATCTACGCAATTGAGATACAATGACAGCGAGCCCGACCACCCAGTTTCGTTAGTCGTATCTTACAAGTATGGGTTACTGAAGAAATATTCTAACCCAATGTGTGAAGCCCATTTCTGGTGTCCCCCCGCCGTGATATTGCCGGAATATTGTTAAAAGCGGCGTAAAACCTTACTCACTCACTCACCTCTCGACTCCGAGGTTATGGTGTGCCGAAAGCTCGAAGCAACTTCATCCTGGAATCCATCATTACATTAAGTAGAATGTGACCACAGCTATTTTCAAGAGGTTGAAATTTTGTTTGAAACTTTGAAGGCTGTTTATTCAGTTGAGACCTCCGTGTAAAGTCTCCAGCATGGGACTGCACAGAATCAGAATTCCGAATTCTTGTGCCTTTTCATTTCCTACCCAAGTTGATTGAAGTGCGTGAGAGTTACCTCCCTTACATCAGGCAGCCGTCACGTATTTAGACTCTTGCTAAGTGAGAGTGAACCATCAAGCAGGGCCTAGATTTTCAAATCTCTCTTAGCGCAAAGATAGTCGTAAGTCAATGTTAATGTATGGCACTTACGACTACCTTAGCGCTAAAATAGCTTTGAAAATCTAGGCCCTGGTTAACATATTTTCGTACCATTCTTATCAAAGAGAATTCTTCTCAGCCCTCTTTGGCCAAAATCTACATGCATACGAAGACCTTGGCGCGAAACCGATTTTAGATTCACTGTTCATTATATGTTATACACATGTTTATATTTATTGATATGCTCAAGTATGGACTTACAACAAATGTTATATTTGGGATTACACTTTCTCAGTAAAGTACTGATTCTAGGACTATTTTTTAGTTTAGTCCCATCCAGGATTCGAATCCACACTCTCATAGTCAGCGATCGAACTCACTCAGCAACATGGCACATGTGCTCACATTATACAAGCTCAGTTTGAATATCCTCTACATACTTGGGAAAATGCACCTTTGACTTTGCTGAAGGTAGTTTTGTGTGAACACCTCTGTATCTGTCAAGGTGGCCACACGGTGGCTCAGTAGGTCAGGTGGTCCGTCGTGGTAACTTGGTGTCATGATTCTCCGACCACGTGGTAGCAGTGTTTCTCTGGTCAAGATTCCTGTACTGACAAGCATAGAGTGAGTGAGTGAGTTTAGTTTTACGCCGCAGTCAGCAATATTCCAGCTATATGGCGGTAGTCTGTAAATAATCGTGTCTGGACCAGACAATCCAGTGATTAACAGTGGGAACCGATGACATGTGTCAACCAAGTCAGCGAGCCTGAACACCCGATCCCGTCAGTCGCCTCTTACGACAAGCATGGGTTACAGAAGATCAATATTCTAACCCGGACCTTCACGGGTCCACAAGCATAGAGAGATCATGCAGCTGATTTTGTTGACGATATTATTCTCAGTTGTAACTCACTCATTAGTAACAAAACAACTTCCAGATAACTGACAAAGGACAAAAAACTGAAAGATGACCCATCAGCCCAAACAATCATCAAAAGGACATTGCTAAATATCGGACATCATAGAAATCCTAAGTGAGTAAATGAGTATGATTTTATGATGGCTTCACACATTGTATCCATGTGGGGAATCGAAAAGCGGACGCTTTAACCACTAGGCTACCCCCCTGCCCCAGACATCCCAAGTAATGAACAAGATGATGTACCATCATCATCCAGGAATAAGTTCACGTAGATTCAATCAATATCGTAGCCTGGGTTTTTTCCATATCTATTTAACACACCTACATTCTATCTCGTAACTTGGGCGGCATCACCTGATACAATCATCGTTTGTTGTGCTGTTTGTTTTGTTTGTTTGTTGTTTAACGCCACACTCAGCAATATTCTAGCAATAAATAATCAAGTCTGGACTAGACACTCCTGTGATCAACAGCATGAGCATCGTTCTACGCAATTGGGAACCGATGACATGTGTCAACCAAGTCAGCGAGTCTGACCACCCGATCCCGTTAGTCGGCTCTTACCACAAGCATGGGTTACTGAAGTCCGCTTATAACCCGAATCATTATCATTATTTGTTCGCGCCGACCGCTTGTTAAAACGTCAGGTTGTGATGTTAAAGGGGGAGGCTAAATCTTTTAAAAACTTCAAAGTGAAGTAAATTGACAAAAAATAAAATTCGAAAGCATAAGAAACATAGAGTAGGATATTTTCAACACAAGAAACGATCTTGCGCATGTGATAGAAGGTAATGTGTTTGTTTTTACAGTACAATTGTAGATATAACTTATATCTGGATGAATCTAATAAAAAAACTGACCAGCAATAAAAACGCAACTCAGAATTCATGAAAATGATACTTTTTTAGCATGAGTTCGGATTTGATACTTTAACACAATCGTTTTGATTTCTTGAATTGCGTTTCTTTTGCTGGTCAGTACATGTAGATTGAAAGAGAAAATTACGAAAATACGAATTACTTCAATAAAAGTATCGTTCAGTGTATACATCGTTCATGTGATAAAAAGATTTGAAAAAATTTGTTTTATTATGGTCGCTATAACGCACATCCTAGTCTTACCTTAAATATTTCGCGATCACACCACCAAATATATAGTCATTCCATGAAAAGCAACTTTTTCTTTCATGCTGTTTTTCATAAATCGAGCTTAAAATTGTATTTGCATACAGGTATAAACATGTGCATTTAAAGGCAAACATGTTAGTATATTTCCAGTAAAGTTGCCCATTTAATTCCAGTTTAATAAAACAATAATGAAACTGATTACTGTCTGTGGATAAAACAACTAATATTTTTGCCATGGAAGAAAAACGCAAAAATTGACAATAGCCCACGAAAATGAAAGTGGCAAATTAATTATGATACTTCCTTTTTCAGTAATATGTATTGTCATCTTTTGTTTTTCGTTTGGTCGTGTGAAGTGGGGGTGATGTGAGGTGAGGTGAGGTGAAAAGGAGTTTAACGTCGTACTTAAGAATATTTCGCTCATATGGCGACGTGCATGCGTGTGTATGTGTGGCTGCTTGTACTAGCCCAGACTGAAGCTGGTTTTATAGTGCTAGCCCACTGAGATACCATGCCGCAGTGAAGCATGAATACCCCACTCAGACACATGATACCTACTCCGAGCCGACCAGTCCTTGTTGTACCCATTAATGCCGAGCACCAGGCAGGGACCCACAAGTACCATATTTTAACATCTTTTGGTATGACGCGGCCGGGGATCGAAGCCGCGACCTTCCGCTCTCCGGGCGGACGCTCTAACCACTACACCACGGAAGCGGACCGGATGGGGGTGAGGATGGGTGGAAGGTACATATGTAATTTAACATTGTGTAAAGAAGCTATCTAGACAAACACAAGAATGCATTCATCTTGCTTAGGCAAGATTTGTTTATGGATCAATCATTTTAATAAAGGTCCATATTGTTATTGATGTTAACAAAAACATGACAGGGGTAAGGTTTTGATAATTTAGATAATGCAGGTGAAAATATATATAAACTAAAACCGATTTAAAACGTCGAATCGAAATCATACTTTAATGCTTTGGTCTGTTTTGACAGCTACCTCAATCACTCCCATCCTCTCAATGAACTATATTAAATAATATTGTCGCGCAATATAACGACTTGATGTACGTAGAGCTCATCTTTTCCTACCACATTCAGAAAACTGTGCGTTATGCTGGTGGGGTCAATCAAGTGGTCAGCTTTACTCCTCAGTCGCTGTCGAACTCTCCGGGTTCGATTCCCCACATGTGTGTAATGCGTGACAGGACATATCGGGTGTCAACTGTCGCCATATTGCCGGAATATAGCTCATCTGGTTTTCAGATCATTTCAGTCACAGGGAATATTAATTAATTATCATTCTAATCACAACCTAAGCCACGCGTATTGATTAAATGACCACAACACAGATCGACTGTTGGATTTGACGTCATCCGCGTCACGGCACGCGAGGTCAAAGCACGCGCACCTTTCCAGACCATATTCACTGCGGCGGGAATGGCAGCGAATTACCAAACACAACTTAGTGAACGAAAAAGACAAAAACCTTTCCTCATTGCTGACAGTATAGATGACGTATGGAATTAAATGAAGATACTTGAGATAAAATACGTCTTCTATTCTCTTCTTGTTTATTGCTGAGAGTGATTGTTACATCGTTATCAAGCTGAAACTGACTACAACCGGGGATATTCTACGTTATCTATTCTCCACTGAGAGTGATCGTAACGTATACCCTGGAGATAATCTACGTCTTCTATTCTCCACTGAGAGTGATCGTAACGTGTACCCGGAAGAGATAATCTACGTCTTCTATTCTCCACTGAGAGTGATCGTAACGTATACCCGGAAGAGATAATCTACGTCTTCTATTCTCCACTGAGAGTGATCGTAACGTATACCCGGGAGATAATCTACGTCTTCTATTCTCCACTGAGAGTGATCGTAACGATCGTAACGTATACCCGGGAGATAATCTACGTCTTCTATTCTCCACTGAGAGTGATCGTAACGTATACCCGGATAAAGAGATAATCTACGTCTTCTATTCTCCACTGAGAGTGATCGGAGATAATCTACGTCTTCTATTCTCCACTGAGAGTGATCGTAACGTATACCCGGGAGATAATCTACGTCTTCTATTCTCGTATACCCGGAGATAATCTACGTCCAGGAGATAATTCTATTCTCTCCACTGAGAGATAATTCACGTATTCTCCACTGAGAGTGATCGTAACGTATACCCGGAGATAATCTACGTCTTCTATTCTCCACTGAGAGTGATCGTAACGTATACCCGGGAGATAATCTACGTCTTCTATTCTCCACTGAGAGTGATCGTAACGTATACCCGGAGATAATCTACGTCTTCTATTCTCCACTGAGAGTGATCGTAACGTATACCCGGGAGATAATCTACGTCTTCTATTCTCCACTGAGAGTGATCGTAACGTATACCCGGGAGATAATCTACGTCTTCTATTCTCCACTGAGAGTGATCGTAACGTATACCCGGGAGATAATCTACGTCTTCTATTCTCCACTGAGTGATCGTAGTGATACCCGGAGATAATCTACGTCTTCTATTCTCCACTGAGAGTGATCGTAACGTATACCCGAGAGATAATTCTCCAGAGTGATCGAGACGTCTTCTATTCTCCACTGAGAGTGATCGTAACGTATACCCGGAGTGAGATAATCTACGTCTTCTATTCTCCACTGAGAGTGATCGTAACGTATACCCGGGAGATAATCTACGTCTTCTATTCTCCACTGAGAGTGATCGTAACGTATACCGGAAGAGATAATCTACGTCTTCTATTCTCCACTGAGAGTGATCGTAACTTATATAATACGTCTTCCTGGAGATAATCTACGATATACCGGGGAGTCTTCTATTCTCCACTGAGAGTGATCGTAACGTATACCCGAAGAGATAATCTACGTCTTCTATTCTCCACTGAGAGTGAGAGTGATCGTAACGTATATTCTCCTGGAGATGATCTACCCGTCGTCTTCTATTCTCCACTGAGAGTGATCGTAACGTATACCCTGAGAGTGATCGTAACGGAGATAATCTACGTCTTCTATTCTCCACTGAGAGTGATCGTAACGTATACCCGGGAGATAATCTACGTCTTCTATTCTCCACTGAGAGTGATCGTAACGTATACCCGGGAGATAATCTACGTCTTCTATTCTCCACTGAGAGTGATCGTAACGTATACCCAACGTATGGAGATAATCTACGTCTTCTATTCTCCACTGAGAGTGATCGTAACGTATACCCGGGAGATAATCTACGTCTTCTATTCTCCACTGAGAGTGATCGTAACGTATACCCGGGAGATAATCTACGTCTTCTATTCTCTCCACTATACCGGAAGAGAATCTACGATCGTATCGTCTTCTATTCCCGAGATAACGATGTACCCGTGAGTGAGCGTATACCGGAAGAGATAATCTACGTCTTCTATTCTCCACTGAGAGTGATACCCGGAGATAATCTACGTCTTCTATTCTCCACTGATCGTGATCGATAATCTACGTCTTCTATTCTCCACTGTGATACCCGGGAGATAATCTACGTCTTCTATTCTCCACTGAGAGTGATCGTAACGTATACCCGGGAGATAATCTACGTCTTCTATTCTCCACTGAGAGTGATCGTAACGTATACCGTAACGATAAGAGATAATCTACGTCTTCTATTCTCCACTGAGAGTGATCGTAACGTATACCGGAGATAGATAATCTACGTCTTCTATTCTCCACTGAGAGTGATCGTAACGTATACCCGACTGAGAGAGATAATCTACGTCTTCTATTCTCCACTGAGAGTGATCGTAACGTATACCCCGGAGATAATCTACGTCTTCTATTCTCCACTGAGAGTGATCGTAACGTATACCCTGGAGATAATCTACGTCTTCTATTCTCCACTGAGAGTGATCGTAACGTATACCCGGGAGATAATCTACGTCTTCTATTCTCCACTGAGAGTGATCGTAACGTATACCTGGGGACGATAATCTACGTCTTCTATTCTCCACTGAGACGTCTTGATTCTCCACGTAACGTATACCCGGGGAGATAATCTACGTCTTCTATTCTCCACTGAGAGTGATCGTAACGTATACCCTGGAGATAATCTATACCGTCTTCTATTCTCCACTGAGAGTGATCGTAACGTATACCCGGGAGATAATCTACGTCTTCTATTCTCCACTGAGAGTGATCGTAACGTATACCACTGAGAGGAAGAGATAATCTACGTCTTCTATTCTCCACTGAGAGTGATCGTAACGTATACCCGGGAGATAATCTACGTCTTCTATTCTCCACTGAGAGTGATCGTAACGTATACCCGGGAGATAATCTACGTCTTCTATTCTCCACTGAGAGTGATCGTAACGTATACCCTGAAGTGATCGTGGGAGATAATCTACGTCTTCTATTCTCCACTGAGAGTGATCGTAACGTATACCCGGGAGATAATCTACGTCTTCTATTCTCCACTGAGAGTGATCGTAACGTATACCCGGGAGATAATCTACGTCTTCTATTCTCCACTGAGAGTGATCGTAACGTATATTCTCCCCGTAACGGAGATAATCTACGTCTTCTATTCTCCACTGAGAGTGATCGTAACGTATACCCGGAAGATAATCTACGTCTTCTATTCTCCACTGAGAGTGATCGTAACGTATGCGGGGAGATAACGTCTTCTATTCTCCACTGAGAGTGATCGTAACGGGAGATAATCTACGTCGTTCGGAGATATTCTTCTATTCTCCACTGAGAGTGATCGTAACGTATATAATCCCTCCACTGAGAGTGATCGTAACGTATACCCGGGAGATAATCTACGTCTTCTATTCTCCACTGAGAGTGATCGTAACGTATACCCGGGAGATAATCTACGTCTTCTATTCTCCACTGAGAGTGATCGTAACGTATACCCGGGAGATAATCTACGTCTTCTATTCTCCACTGAGAGTGATCGTAACGTATACCCGGAAGAGATAATCTACGTCTTCTATTCTCCACTGAGAGTGATCGTAACGTATACCCGGGAGATAATCTACGTCTTCTATTCTCCACTGAGAGTGATCGTAACGTATACCCGGAAGATAATCTACGTCTTCTATTCTCCACTGAGAGTGATCGTAACGTATACCCGGGAGATAATCTACGTCTTCTATTCTCCACTGAGAGTGATCGTAACGTATACCCGGGAGATAATCTACGTCTTCTATTCTCCACTGAGAGTGATCGTAACGTATACCCGGGGAGATAATCTACGTCTTCTATTCTCCACTGAGAGTGATCGTAACGTATACCCGGAGATAATCTACGTCTTCTATTCTCCACTGAGAGTGATCGTAACGTATACCCGGGAGATAATCTACGTCTTCTATTCTCCACTGAGAGTGATCGTAACGTATACCCGGGAGATAATCTACGTCTTCTATTCTCCACTGAGAGTGATCGTAACGTATACCCGGGAGATAACGTATACGTCTTCTATTCTCCACTGAGAGTGATCGTAACGTATACCCGGAAGAGATAATCTACGTCTTCTATTCTCCACTGAGAGTGATCGTCTTCTATTCTCCACGTGATCGTAACGTATACCCGGGAGATAATCTACGTCTTCTATTCTCCACTGAGAGTGATCGTAACGTATACCCGGAAGAGATAATCTACGTCTTCTATTCTCCACTGAGAGTGATCGTAACGTATACCCGGGAGATAATCTACGTCTTCTATTCTCCACTGAGAGTGATCGGAATCTGATCGTATTCTCCATACCCGGAAGATATATCGGAAGATAATCTACGTCTTCTATTCTCCACTGAGAGTGATCGTAACGTATACCCGGGAGATTATCGAGGATGCTATTCTCCCTGCTACAACCAAATGGTGAGAGGTATTATACATGCTATGTAATGACAAACGGCAGATCCACATTAACAACAGCATGTAATTGAATAACAAGTGGGACATTATTGGAAGAGGCCAGATTGGGACTAAGTACAACAAATAGCACTGGTGACGAAGCCAATAAACAAGGCGGATTTAAATTAAAGTAGGTATATTCAAGTTTCAGTATTGTCACCTTTATTAAATGTATTTCGTACCCAAAAGAGTACGGTCTAAGTTAGAATAATGCTTAGTCTCTGAATATAGAAACAGATAATTTCATTCAAATTGAGAAGAAGCCCCAGTGACCTTTGGATGTCGGTCATTCTCCAACGTATCGGCACACCTCTGGAACACTCTTCCAATGGAATTAAAAAATTCACCATCAGTGACCCAATTCAAACGTCAGCTCAAGACGTTCTTATTCAACTAGCACTTTGTGTACCACCTGTGCTAGACAAGCGCTCCAAGCATACATGTGTATGGAATTAAGCGCTATACAAGTAACCTTATTATTATTATTATATATATATATGTATATCAGACTGGAGTCCTTAGACTTGCCTCTTTAACGGACAGAATTTTTTACTATATATCCATTGGCTTAGTATTCAGTGCAGCCTTGGAGCAAGGCTGGGGCTTCTCGCGCCGGGGTCATTACCAATGAAACATGGCATTCTACAACCATCAGATAAAGGATTAAAAATCCCGAAATCTGGACTGGCTTCATTCAGGGCTTTAGTATTGCAGAAAGGGCTGGGCGGAGGGGACATACTCCGGTTCAGGGACTGTGAGACAGATGGTACAACCAAATGATATGGATGTGCCAGTGTACGTTCTCCAGTATAGGACACAGTAGTTGTTAATCCCCTCTTCAAACGTATATAAATGTTGGCAGCCTGTACAGTACCCAAGTGCCGGGGTTGACACAATTACCTATTGCTATAGTGATCCTCCATGGTGCGACAGTGGGCTGTCCGCTGGGTGACGAATGAAATTCCATACTGCCGCTCTGTAGGAGACACCCCTTTGTGTATCGTGTTATAAAAACAATCGTCCGATTATATTGGGTGTAAAACTAATCCATCAAATGTAAGAATTCAGGACATTTTCTGTAATAAATATGGAGAGTTGGAATCTGATCAGGCGAACAATCTGAATGACTGGTGTTCAGTAGTGGGTTGCGTTCCTGCACCTCTGTACGTGGAAATGTTTCCATCCTCGAAGAACACCATCAGGTAATGTGATGTGTCGATTTTCAATTCTGGTAGGTGTATGCAATGCACTTTTGTGGTATAATAAGGGAAGTTGAAATGGTTGCTCATGCTCTGGAGATATTACCTTTCTTCCAGTCATATCGAGAGGCGTATGTTTCTAGACATGGAAAAGAACTTTGTTGGTTGTTTGGTACCTTAAGGTTGCGCTTCCGTGGCTTTTTAACGGGACGTTTCTGTTTGTGCCAGTCGTGACGCTGGGTGTGTCTGCGAGGGAAAGTATATCAACTCTCGGAGCGTCACCAATTGAATGTATATCAACTCTGGGAGTGTCTGCAAGTGAAAGTATATCAACTCTAGGGGTATCTGGAACTAAAAACATGAGCATGGAAACAAAATATAAAAAGGAGCCTGTCCCTAAAGGAAAGTTGAGTCGAGAATGATAGGGCAAGTCTAGATTTCCTTATACTAACGCCATGTCCCTGAATTTATATAATATTGACAGTAACAAAAAAAACCCATTTAAATTGAAAAGGAGCCCCAGTGAGTTGGAAGATAAATCTGGGGAAATCTAGACTTGCTTCATTTAGGGCTTCAGCAGTGCAGGGAGGACTAGGCTTGCTTCATTTACGGCTTCAGCAATGCAGGGAGGACTAGGCTTGCTTCATTTACGGCTTCAGCAATGCAGGGAGGACTAGGCTTGCTTCATTTACGGCTTCAGCAATGCAGGGAGGAGTAGGTTTGCTTCATTTACGGCTTCAGCAATGCAGGGAGGACCAGGCAGTGGGGAAAATAATGTGGTTCAGGGACTGAAACGGACTAAGATTTCCTCAGCTCCATAAATTCACAATTTGTACTGGTCTCCTCTTGGATGGTATTTAATTTGAGTTAGATAAATATTTCAAAATGAGACAAATTTATTTCTGGGACTAAAACTGAGAGGCTGTTGTTTGGTTGGCGCTGACCGATGTCTGACCACACCCGTGAAGATCCGGGTTAGAATTGATCTTCAGTAACCCCAAGCCTGTTGTGGGAGGCGACTAACGGGATCGGGTTGTCAGACTCGCTGACTTGGTTGACACATGTCATTATATCACATTTACGTATAGATCGATGCTTATGCTGTTGCTCACTGGATTGTCTGGTTCAGACTCGAATATTTACAGACCGCAACCATATAGCTGGAATAATGCTGAGTGCGGCGTTCAACAACACACAAAGAAGAAACAATGTCTGTTCTAACAAACAGAAACCTCTTGAGGAAAGAGAGGCATGACATAATATAGATAGGTATATATTACTGATATCTACATTCGTAAATATACTCTACTTCACAGCCCCAAGAAGAGAATCAGAATGAGAACTGATCTTCAGCAAACCATGTCTGTTGTGAGTGAGTGAGTGAGTTTTGGTTTTACGCCGCTTTTAGCAATATTCCAGCAATATCACGGCGGGGGACACCAGAAATGGGCTTCATACATTGTATCCAGGTGGGGAATAGAACCAGGGTCTTCGGCGTGACGAGCGAACGCTTTAACCACTAGGCTACCCCACCGCCCCCCATGTCTGTTGTGAAGGGTGACAGACGGGACTAGTCAGGCTCGCTGACTTGCTGATGCATGTAGTTATATCCTCACTGGGTAGATCGATGCTCATGTTGTCAATCACTGGATTGTCTGGTCCAAATTTGATTATGTCCAGACAGCCGTCATATAGTTGGTAAGTTACTGTGAGTGGCGTTAAACAACAAAACAAACAGGATCAATATTCATGGTGTCAATCACTACATTGTGTGGTCGAAACTTGATTACGTCATAGAGTTAGTAAATTACTATGAGCAGTGTTAAACAACAAACAAAATAAACAAGACTGGTGCTCATTGTATCAATCACTGGATCGACTGGTCCAGACACGATTATGTCCAAACCGCCGTCATATTGTCAAACACCTAGCATATATATTGACATGAAACATCCGAGGCAGAGGCTTTTAGAAACCTATTCTATTTAGTTCCTGTCTAAAGACCACGTGTGGTTCACGGGTCAGGTACTGAAACATGGAAAGAAGCAGTCGGACATACAACTGACCACCTCCCGACAATACCGGCTGACTGTCAGCTGACCACATGTACATATGGTGTTATATACATACATCAAACATGTCCACGATGTCAGTTGTATAGACCGAGAAGCCAGACACACGGAGTTGTACAGTTGTATATTTGCACTGTCGGACACGCCACAGATCTCCACATGAACAAAGGGAAGCGAGACGGCCGATCCTCACCTGGAGACGTGGTGGTATGTGTGGAGGTGGTCGCGAGGGGAACAGTACACGTGGGGTTGCGCGGGGTGATGGTACAACATGGGGTTATCATTTCACACGTGCACAAACTACTTCCCTAACAAGACAGCCTCTCCCCCATCCTCCTCCCCTCCATCCCTCCCCCACGCCCGTGTGCAGGTGGCCCGCATCAGATATCAGCATGTCAGGCCCAGAGTACAGGGAGAAGGTTCTGCTGCACTGAGGCCACGTCTATTTGCCGCCATGGATAGTTTCTCCTGGATAAGTGGGTCACTTGTCTGTTTCACTAAACTAGCGGTGCATCATCATTAGGAGGTCTTAGACATGCCCACGTGTTGTGACGTAAACATACGTTGATGTTATATACGTTACAGTGATACGTACAATTTATATATGTTACACACTGTAACAGTGTCGCATAGGGCACATGTTATATGCGTTACAGTGATAAGTACAAGTTATAGATGTTACACACTGTAACAGTGTCACACATAGGGCACATGTTATATACGTTACAGTGATATACGTAGTTATATATGTTATACACTGTAACAGTGTTGCATATGGCACATGTTATATACGTTACAGTGATACGTACAAGTTATATATGTTACACACTGTAACAGTGTCACACATAGGGCACATGTTATATACGTTACAGTGATACGTAGAAGTTATAGGTGTTACACACTGTAACAGTGTTGCATATGGCACATGTTCTATACGTTACAGTGATACGTACAAGTTATATATGTTACACACTGTAACAGTGTCACACATAGGGCACATGTTATATACGTTACAGTGATACGTAGAAGTTATAGATGTTACACACTGTAACAGTGTTGCATAGGGCACATGTTATATACGTTACAGTGATACGTACAAGTTATAGATGTTACACACTGTAACAGTGTCGCATAGGGCACATGTTATATACGTTACAGAGATACGTACAAGTTATAGATGTTACACACTGTAACAGTGTCGCATAGGGACATGTTATATGCGTTACAGAGATACGTAGAAGTTATAGATGTTACACACTGTAACAGTGTCGCATAGGGCACATGTTATATACGTTACAGTGATATACGTACAAGTTATAGATGTTACACACTGTAACAGTGTCGCATAGGGCACATGTTATATACGTTACAGTGATACGTACAAGTTATATGTTACACACTGTAACAGTGTCGCATAGGGAACATGTTATATACGTTACAGTGATATACGTACAAGTTATAGATGTTATACACTGTAACAATGTCACACATAGGGCACATGTTCTATACGTTACAGCGATGGGATACGTAGGGCACATGTTATATACGTTACAGTGATACGTACAAGTTATATATGTTACACACTGTAACAGTGTTGCATATGGCACATGTTATATACGTTACAGTGATACGTACAAGTTATAGATGTTATACACTGTAACAGTGTTGCATAGGGCACATGTTCTATACGTTACAGTGATACGTACAAGTTATAGATGTTACACACTGTAACAGTGTCACATAGGGACATGTTATATGCGTTACAGTGATATACGTACAAGTTATAGATGTTACACCCTGTAACAATGTCACACATAGGGCGCATGTTCTATAGGTTACAGCAATGTTATATATTTAGGACCAGTACAAGCAACAAGATATAATCAGGATAACACAGACAGTGTACAGAATCTGAGACGATGCACCCCTCAGTTATAATCGCATTGTTGTATTTTTAGGGCACATGTTATATACGTTACAGCGATAGGATACGTACAAGTTATAGATGTTACACACTGTAACAGTGTCACACATAGGCGTATGTTCTATACGTTACAGCGATGGGATACGTACAAGTTATAGATGTCATACACTGTAACAATGTCACACATAGGGCACACGTTATATACGTTACAGCAATGGGATATATTTAGGACCTGTACAAGCAACAAGATGTAATCAGGATAACACAGACAGTGTACAGAATCTGAGACGATGCACCCCTCAGTTATAATCGCATTGTTGTATTTTTACCCGCGACATACATATAGGGCACAAGCACATACCTGTCGGGTACAACGCAGGCTGAAGCGATAGCGCACCAAACGCTGTAGACAAACAAACGGATACCTGTGTTAACCTCTAATCACCATTTGTGCCTATTTACTGATATTTTCTCTGTTCATATAATTTTCAGAAAATTCACAAAAACAGGCTCCTTGTGTACCTACGCTAAATGTAGTGTTTAATGCACGATATCGGCTATACCATGAGCACCCGTGAAGTTCCGGGTTAGAATGAACATTCAGTAACCCATGCTTGTCGTAAGAGGCGACTAACGGGCTCGCTGACTTGGTTGACACATGTCATCGGTTCCCAATTGCGCAGATCGATACTCATGCTTTTGATCACTGGATTGTCTGGTCCAGACTCGATTATTTACAGACTGCCGCCATATAGCTGGAATATTGCTGAGTGCGGCGTAAAACTAAACTCACTCACTCACTATACCACGAGCATGTGTTTTTAATCACTATCAAATGGTGATGAAACCACGTTGTTTGTTTATTTGTTTGTTTGTTCAGCGAAGCTATATTACAGGGGGGATGCAAATATGAGTGAGTGAGTTTAGTTTTACGCCGTTTTTAGCAATATTCCAGCAATATCACAGTGGGGGGACAACAGAGATGGGCTTCACACATTGTGCCCATGTAGGGAATCGAACCCGGGTCTTCGGCGTGACGAGCGAACGGTTTAACCACTAGGCTACCCCACCGCCCCCTGCAAATATGAAGTAGGTCCACAACTTAACTGGCATGACGTCATCATTTTTTACTGTTTGTTTGTCTATTGTTTATCGCCACGCTCAGCAATGTCCCATCTGTGGAGGCGATTTGTAAATCTAGCATGACCCGACAATCTAGTGAGTGATGTCATGAGCATCAATCTGCACAGTGGGGATACGATGACATACATCTACCAAACTAAACCTAGTCCATACATCCTATCAGTTCGTCTGACTGTAAGTGAGGGCTGCTGAAGACCAGTTCTGAACCGCATCTTCACGGGGATGATTTACAAACTGAAACGAACATCCCAGACATCTATAGAAACACACCGTCATCGTGTCTGTTCTATGGGTACCCGATGGTGACTTTGTGTTAGGTCCCAACCAATGCTGGTTACAACAGGTGGCACAATAAACCAGGTGGTCAAGCTCGGTGTTTGGGCCCATCTGCACTTGATCACACCTTGATGGCGTTGTTCACAATATCAATCACGGGATTGTCTGGTCCTGGGACTCAATTATCCACAGACATCAGTAAAGCTGCCATATTGCCGAGTGCGGCGTAAAATAATAACTAACAATATGAACACGTCATATCAACAACAGAGGTTCGCCCCCCCCTCCACCCTTTAAACACCCACCCACCCTTTAAACACTCACTACTTCCTCCTAGTCAGCTTACCACTACACGGACCACCCCAAAGAGAGCTAATATTGAATTCATTATAGGTCAGGTGTCAAACTAAACATTAACCCTTCATCCGCTCAAAGCAGTACACATAGGTGGAGTTACGTCTGTGACCGGCTGTCTTGCGCTGTTCGTTAACCCTTGATGAGATAACGAGCTTAATGTGGGTATGGTCGTATATTTCCTCCATTAAGCTTCTCTGGTCGGAAAGAATGTGAAATATGTACTAAGGCAGTTAAATAATACAGCTGGTTCACATAACGCTGGCTCGATGTTTGGTCACATCTATTAAATGTTTACAGGAAATACAGAAATACCACGAACGCATTCATAATCGCTGGGCTGTGTTTGTTTTTGTTGTTTTAAGGTGTTTGTGTTTTTTACAAAACGAAAACCACACACGCGTGGTTGTTGTTTTTTATCGCAAGTAGGTATATATGTGTGATCACATGGTTGTGGACTTGATGTGTGGAGGCCGGGGTGATGTAAGAAAATACTGGCCACAGCCGCGTTCAGCTCGCTCGCTCACTCACTCACCCACTCACCACCAACTCACTCATCAACACTACCAACTCACTCACCAACACACTACCATCTCATTCACTCTCACTCATACCCAACTGACTCACGAACCCACCCACTCACTCATCCACCCTACCACCCACTCATTCATCCACTCACTCACTCATCCACCCACCCACTCATCCACTCACTCATCCACCCACCCACTCATTCATCCACTCACTCACTCAACCACCCACCCACTCACTCATCCACTCACTCACTCATCGACCCACCCACTCATCCACTCACTCACTCATCCACTCACTCATCCATCCACTCACTCACTCATCCACCCACCCACTCATCCACTCACTCATCCACTCACTCACTTACTCACTCACTCACGGGAAATGTCCAAAAATGTTGTTTCACAGATAACGAAGACACAAGCTGTTTGCTGGACCGTGAGAAAATCCTGTCCACATCGATGGCACCCGTCACAAACATGCGCAGTGTTCACCTGGAAACACGTGGTCTCATGGTCCAAGTCAAAGTAAGGGATTGTATCAGACATAAATGTTGTCACTGCCACGTCAGACCTGGAAATGTCGTCCATGTGTCTACCATCTGAAGACTTCTCCGGGCCATGGGTGTAACGTTGTTTAAACAACTTTTGACCAAGGGTCGAACAACGCCCTTTGAAATCTTCACAGAAACAACATGCTCAAACGTTGTGAAATAGACTGACCAAGCCGGGGATTGCTGGAACACTACCATACTGCGACCCCTGGTGGTCAGATCCACAGTATCGCTCATTGAAGTCATGAGGACCGACTGGAAGGGGATTGGGTGGTCAGACGCGGGTTGATGGTGTGTCCTAGTGCGGTACACTGAAGGCATAGGACGTTCATCATATCATTAGGCACTGGCTCGTCTGGTCAGATCTACAGTATCCCTCATTGATGAGTGAGTGAGTGAGTATAAATTTACGCCGCTTTTTGCAATATTCCAGCATTATCAAGGCGGGGGACACCAGAAATGGGCTTCACGCATTGTACACATGTGGGGAATCGAACCCGGGTCTTCGGCGTGACAAACGGACGCTTTTCACTCACTGATGGGGACCGACTGAAAGGGGTCAGGTGGTCAGACTCAGGTTGGTCGTGTGTCCTGGAGGGTTACTCCGAGTAAATAGGATGTTCATCATATCACCAGTCACTCGCTTGTCAGGTCGAGGCCCGATTCTTTTACAGGTGTAATATATACTGGGGCAAACATAGTATACACTTCAAAATATGGAACAGTTAAATCGGCCATGTAAAACACATCACTGTGGAATAACCATGAACTTCGTTGTGTATTTTATCTTTCGCCATCACCAAACACGCATACGTCAGGCAGCGTCATAACTAGTACTATTTTCTGATCCAAAGCGGCCGGCATCGAACCGCCGACCTTCCGCTCTCCTGGCTGACACTGTATCCACTACACCACTACACCTCGGTGGCGGTATTCATAGCCTGGTAATAGAACAGTGAGAGAAATGATGACATTTGTTCCTTGTAGTGGGAGTAAAGCTGAAAGAGGTTTTCCTCTGATGAAAACCACAAACGTTGACCAAGTATCATATATACTTTTATCATCCAAAACTGTGTTCCACAGGAGTTTTCGCTTGTGTGAGATCATATGATATCTTTTGACAGTAGATTTTGTACAATGCCCTAACCATGCTATGACGTCATCAACTTGATGACGTCACAATGCTATGACATCGCTGCACTGCATGTCTAATGGTAGTACAGAGTTGAGAGATGTGCATTTTTCATTGAAAACTAATGAAGAATGAGTTTGATGATAAATAGAATCTCACCCTCGTGTCTACTGATATCAATTATATCAACACTCGTTGATAAAGGTAAAAATATCCTCGGCAAGCCTCGGATATTTGTAACTTTATCAACTCGTGTTGATATAATTGATATCAGTAGACACTTGGGTGAGACTCTCTATGTAACACTGAGATATAGTCGGGAATCGAGCCACAACCAACTCACCCACGTACACAGATTCACACAATCATTATATTGTGTATAAGTGGGAAAGTTTTCTTTGGTAGGCCTGACATTGTAACCAGAGAATCAAACTGGATGTTAGGCGTGACGAGCGAGCACTTGAACCACATGACCACACACACACACACCCTGTCCCACATACGGGATAGATTAACGTGTGTAGTCATAGTGCTGTTGTCCAGCAAAGTGTTAATATTGACAGAGCAAACTCCTATCTAGAAATCGGCTTAGTCTAAATGAGATTGTATGAAAGATCGCAGAGAGGGAGGGGATTGATGAAACAATAGTGTTGCATTGTTAGAAGGGCTCCCCTTGTACTTGATACCACGGCAGCCTTTATGTCAACACTTTCATGTGTAAGTAATACACTTGGTTTGGTCGCGGTATCTTAATCGGAATTTGTTCAAGTGACTGGAGTTACCTCGGTGTCAACGATTACTTAACGTTTTGTCGTAATTTCCCGATAAGGTCCGAATGCGAATACATAATATCAAATAATTAGGATTAGTGTCAAATATGCCCTCAATGTAGGAGCAAACACGAGTCGGAAACTCCTTGTTAAAACGACATGATTACCGTTGTGCTACGGAAAACAGTTAAGGATAAACACTTGATACTTGAAAGTGTTGAATAATTAAATTTGTTATATTTCAATATAACTGCGGTCTGTTAGTAATCGTGTATGGACAAATGTGCGAAATAGTTTCCACATTTTGCTAGCCAGTCGGGCTAGCTATGCCTGAAAGTTACCAGCCCACAAAATCATTCACTAGCCTGATATGTGAATGTAAACACGGGTTTCATCACTAATATATTTACAAAATGACCCCATGAAAATTCACTAGCCAGTCGGGCCAGTGACTGTGGAGATTTACTGGCACGACTGGATTTTTACTAGCCACGGGCTAGCGGACCAGCGGCTATTTCGCACACTGGTTTGGACCAGACGATCCAGTGATAGGCGTCATGAGTATCGATCTGTGCAGTTGGCACATGACATGCATTAACCATATAATGAAGCTTGACCACTAACATATTGTATCGGCTAATTCTAACAGAAGTACAGATGCAGTACAAAACCTATGAACCAAGGACCTCGAGTAAACTTATTAGCTATGAATGCCTTCCAACTGTCACAGGGTCAACGGCAAAACCAGAATGAAACGGGGTTGAAATCAGTGACTGACTGCCTGACTGAGTTTGGCTTTACGCCGCTTTTAGCAATATTCCAGCTACATCACGGCGGGGGAACACCAGAAATGGGCTTCACACATTGTACCCATGTGGGAATTCGAACCCGGGTCTTCGGCGTGACGAGCCAACGCTTTAACCACTAGGCTACCCCACCGCCCCTTGAAATCAGTGACGTTAATGTTCACAATATGGGAACTATGGACAGACGTATTTATTTCAGGGAATACTTTTAATCACATACTTTTCATTTCACTTTGTTTCAAATACACGGTGCTCAATAAGCTCGGAGGGTGTCTTCCCTGGAAAACGACATTTGGTATTCCAGTACAAATCCTGTGATGTTTCGCCAAGGTCGACATATGTTGTATAAATGGATTAGTGAGGTGTGTTATACTAAAACCTGAACTGCATAACGAAATCAGACTTCATTTACATGATATCAACTCACTTAGGAACATGAACATGATATCACTCACTACCACTTATCACAAGGTGTGGCGTCTGGTTCGATCATGCATCGTCATACCCATTCTCTTCCCACAGAGGTTACTTGTCATACCTTCCAACGAACCTCTGTTCTAACAGGGAGACTATATAAGGGGGAGTGGTCACTCCTGGAAAAGCCCTTTAGCGTATGCCTCGCCTTGTCACGTGACCAGTGTAGCCAATATGGCGGCAGCTTGGTTTTTAAGATTGAGCCCGGTTTATTTTCAACAGCTGATTACATTCGCTGAGTGTTGTGACAACTGAAAACCTACATGTAGAAGATAAGTTACCTATTCTGTCACTTCATTTTAAGTCAAATAATTGTTGTTAGTGTCAGTATTAGTACAGTAGCTTTGTAGTACAGTTTCAAGTCGGCATGTTGTAGCTCACTGGCTTCAATTCTCGGTACACAGCGAAGAAAGACTAAATTCTATCGCTAAAAACTTCTTTCACATACAGCTTTAATTTCTAGAAGGGAAATATACCTTTAGCTGAAAGGTGTTTGCAAGTAATAGTGATAGTTTATAACTTTAAACAATTTGTTAGGGTGTATTTGAGGTGTGTGAAAAATATGACATATCGCCGATCTGATCTGATCCGCCATTGAAATACTACAGGGCGTTGTTTGAGTGCTTCTAGTTATTGTTCTAAAAACTTCTTTCACATACACCTTTAATTTTTATGAGGGGAATATATCATCAGATGAAAGGTGTTTGCAGGTAATAGTGATAGTTTCATAATTTTAAAAAAATTGTAAGGGTGCATTTGAGGTGTGTGTGTGACATATTATCGCCTATCTGTTCTGATACGCCAGTGATGCTTGAGTTTTATAGTTCTAAAACTTCTTTCGTTCTTGTTGATCTTAGTATTTGACAAAACTGTAAAGGTGTTTACAACGCTTTGTGATAGTTTTAAACTTTCTGTTTTTGAGGGGTGTGTGACAGTGTCAGTTAACATTCAATGTCCATGCCATTCCACACATGCAATAAGATATCTGAATTAATTACTAATGTCAAAAATGTCTCAAAGTAGATTTTTTTAAAAGGACAGCTGATGTTAACACATGTGTTCTAGCGATAGTTTTGCGTGCTTTAACATGTTTGGGGAGGGATGGCCGTGGTGTATCATTTTATTCTTTCATTCATTCACATATGTATTTCTTTCTTTTGTTCTTTTTCTTTATTTCATTCATTCACATATAATTCTTTCTCTTTTAATTAATTCATTCAGTCATTCATTCTAAAATTCCAACTGATACAATACACTGGCTGAAGTACTGTTAAACGCAGCCGAAGTTGCGCTGGGAACGAACCAAGTCACTGTGTGCGTTGGCATGACGAGGCACACGCTAATTAGTACAAATGGTAAAGAAAGCAAGCGAGTGACCTATCCCTGTTGTAGATTATCCCTGGTTCTAATACGGCCCATTCATGGTGCGAGTGTTCAGGATTCGTGATTGGTTGCAATCAGATTTAGTTGTGCAATCAGCGACGTTGTTTCAAAAGTGATCATTCGCAAGGCCTCGGTAATTTCCGTATGCTTCGGGAAAACTAGAACCTCTTCCGCTGTGCGACAAAACTCGGTCATGGTATGGCGGATCAATGGCGTCTCCATCGCCCTCGTTGACAACGGACAAGCTAGCCATTAAATGTCTTATGTGTCGTATCAACACAAGTCGCCGACAGAGGAGGGATATTTGTGGCCCCATATTTGCATACGTTAGTCAAGTTGGATCTAAGTCGATGTAACACGTGTTCTGATTGGATAGAAAGAAGGGAGATAATTAGCATTGCGAATTTTTGCCTCTAGGGGATTATACGAGAACCGGGGAAAATGGCCGTATTAGAACAGAGGTTCGTAGGCAGATATGACAAGTAACCTCTGTGGAAAGAGAATGCGTCATACCAAGGAAAATAGAAGACTGCAGTTATCCCTGGTCATACTTAAAGTGAGTGAGTGAGTTAAGATTTAACGTCACATCGGCATTATCTCAGCCATGTCGTGACGAGAACAATGTAAATCATATCAGTAAAGAATAAATTGAGAAAATAAAAACCTGTCATCGAAGGACAATAAAACTACTAGAATATCACAGCTCTTAATTTAAAACTAGTACGCTATCATAAAAATATATCACTTTTGACAACAATACAATATAAAACAGGGCTATAGACCACCAGCAACTGAAGGCTGATCACCATACTAGGGACCATGGGGACTTACAGTACCTTTGCTACCTGCATGGACCCTAGCTGGATTTATATCAACTCTTCAGCACCTGGCAATTGTAGGAAAGCTAAGCCAAAATTAAAATCACAAAAATACTACGTTTTTAAAAAAGTTGGTAAGTTTAATTGTACTTGGAAAGTTTTGGGACTTACGTACCCTCTCAGGGGGACAATAATTTTACAGTACTTTAACCCCCCTTGAGGGTACAGCCACTAACAATCTGAGTTATTAATTTAAACTTCCAATCATAAAATATTTATCTATTTACAAATCAGTTAACAAATCTAATTCCTTTAAAACTCCAATAATTAAATGAGAACTTATATTATTAAAAAGATCCTTCATAGTTCGTGATTTGAAATGGTTATCCCTTGTGATGGAATATTCAACACAGTCACGCAAGATATGCTTGACCGTGATTCTTTCATCACAAGGGATGCAAAACGGAGGATCTTCGCCTTTTAACAAATATTCATGAGTATATCTTGTATTGCCAATGCGACATCGTCGCATGATGACCTCTTCAAATCTGGACTGACAACCCAAATAGGTGTAACCGATATAGGGTTTTATTTCATGTAATTTATTTATACCTACTTGGGTGTTCAACTGCTTCTGCATCAGATCACGGATGTAGGTTCTAATGCTAGCTTTGTAATCAGAGTATGGAATAAGAAGTGGTGTCACAGATTTGTTGAGAGCTGCCTTGGCAGCAAGATCAGCCATTGTGTTCCCAGAAATGCCAACATGGCTGGGTAACCAACAAAAGACGATGTCGCATTGGCCAGTTGCAAGATCATTATACAATTCAATTATTAAAAGTGGATGTTTACAAGAGAGATTTTTTTATAGCCTGAAAGCAAGAAAGAGGATCTGAAAATATAATATATTGTTTATATTTGGGGTATCTATTAATGTATTTAAGAGCTGTTAGTATTGCGTTTGCTTCTGCAGTGAAAATAGAGCTGTTATCAGGTATGCGAGAAGATATAGTTCTGGATCCAATGACAGTGGCACAAGCAACTGCGCCATCCGTGGACCCATCTGTAAATAAGGATTTGTATGTATTATATTTATTTCTTAACTGACTAAATTCTTGTTTATACTGTAATTCATTAGTTTCGGATTTTTTAAATGTGGTCAATGTTAGGTCAACTTGAGGCCTAACCAATTGCCAAGGAGGAGAAGAAAGAAAACGGGAAGGAGATATATTGTCCAGCTCAATGCCGGCAGCAGAAATGAATGGTTTAATTCTTAAACCAAGAGGTGGAACAAGAGAAGGCTTTTTTGCTGTACAAATCCTCATAAAGAGGATTAAAGACACAGTTAAATGCAGGGTTAGACTCGTTAGAATAAAGTTTTGTTATATACTGCAAGGACAATTTGTATACGGCGTTGTGTAAGAGGTGGTTCATCTGCCTCGACGTAGAGACTGTCAACAGGAGAAGTTCTAAAGGACCCAAGACAAAGTCTGAGACCTTGGTGATGGACTGAAACTAATAGTTTGAAGTTACTTTTGCAGGTTCCGCCATATACGATCGAACCATAATCAAGTTTAGATGGCACCAATGATCTATATAAGTGAAGGAGGGTAGCTTGATCCCCTCTCCACTTTGAATTGGAGACAACCTTTAACAAATCGAGTGCCTTCAGGCATTTAGCTTTAAGGGATTTAATATGTGGCAGGAATGTTAAATGGGAATCGAAAATTAGGCCCGAGTATTTGGCCTCCTTTACAACTTTGATGGGAGTGCCATTTAAAGATAGTTCTGGGTTCTTATGAGGCTTATATTTTCTACAAAAATGTATACAATTAGTTTTTGATTTAGAAAATTTAAAGCCGTTTTCAAGACACCATTTATTTATTTTGTTTAAACATAACTGCAGTTGCCGTTCAATAATATGCATATTTTTACCACGACAAGAAATATTGAAATCATCCACAAAAAGGGATCCATCAATTGAATCGTTTAAAATCTTGGATAAACTGTTGTATATTGATCTTGATGCTAAAGAAAGTGACAGACAAAATACTGCGTTGTGGGACACCCTGATCCTGATTGTAATGATCAGACAGGGTTGAACCCACTCGGACTTGAAATTGCCTGTCTTTTAAAAACTGTGAATCCTTCAAAATGCCATACTTCCAGGTCGTGTCATGAGCTTTCTCAAGATCAAAGAAAATTGATACAGCATGTTGTTTATTTATTATAGCATTTTTAACAAAAGATTCTAAACGTACCAAATGACCAATGGTACTACGATTTTTCCTGAAACCACATTGAATATTTGTCATAAGGTTATTGTTTGCAAGATACCAAGTTAATCTATTATTCACCATACGTTCCATGGTTTTACAGACACAGCTAGTTAGATATATCGGTCTGTAATTCGACGGATCTGTATGATCCCTGCCAGGTTTTGGTATTGGGACTACAATGGCATTACGCCATGAAGGAGGAAATTCTCCAGACGTCCATATTTGGTCAAACATATCTAAAAGTGTCATAAGACATGGCTCAGGCAAGTGTTTCAGTAGCTGGTAATGTATATTATCATCACCCGCTGCAGTGTCATGAGCTTGCTCAAGAGCAGTATGTAGCTCATGTAATGAAAACACTTCATTATAATCCTCACCGTTATTTGATTCGAAATTAAGATTGGTCTTTTCCTGTTGTTTCTGATATCTCTGAAACTCAGGGACATAATTTGCCCATGAAGAATTTTTGGCAAGAGTTTCGCCAATTTTATTTGCAATTTTAGTCTTGTCGGTAATTAAATTATAAGATGGTGAACAGCAGACTTTGAACCTTTGCCTTTAATTCTCTGAACCATATCCCATACCTTGGACATGGGCGTGCGTGAATTAATTTTGGAGACATAATTTCTCCAAGATTTTCGTTTGTTTTGTTTAAAGGTACGACGCGCCTTTGCATTGAGTATTTTAAATTTATTTAAGTTATGGACAGTTGGATGATGGCGGAAATACCGCTCTGCCTTTTTCCTCGCTTTTCTGGCTTGTCTACAACCATGGTTTTCGTACATGTGGACTCGTAGAGGACTTTGGTATACACTCATCAGCTATTTCATTTAAAACGTCAGCAAAAGTTTGAATGGGATCAGGTATATCACTGAAACATTCAGGTCGCAGTTTCAATTTACATATAGTTGATATAAAGACCAGTTAGCCTTCGAAAAGTTCCATCTTGTATACGATGGAGAATCAGATGGCGTTATTTCTGAAAGGATAGTTGGGAAGTGGTCACTTCCACAAAGGTCATTATGAACAGACCAATCAAATTCATTCAGGAGGTTAGAATCTGCAAGAGACAAATCCAGAGAAGAATAAGTGCCAGTTGCAGGATGCAGATAGGAGCTTGAATCATCATTAAATATGCACAGGTCATTATTGGAAATGAAATCTTCAAGTATTTTGCCTTTAGTATTAGTGTTAGTACTGCCCCAGAGTGGGTTGTGACCGTTTAGGTCACCCATAATAACACATGGTTTCGGGAGTTGATCATAGAGTGATTGAAGATCAGTCTGTTGAAGTGCCGATGAAGGCGGAATATACAGAGAGCATAAAGTAAATGCTTCACCCAGAGTAAGTCGGACTGCAACAGCTTGGAGATTGGTGTTAAATGTAACAGGGCTGTGAATAACATCCTGTCGTATAAGGATAGTAGGAACACCGGTGGCTCTATCACTTGGAGGGGGAAAATAATGATAGGCTTCAAAATGACGTAAGTTAAAGTTATCTGTCTATTTCAGATACGTCTCTTGCAGACAGAACGCTGATTGAGTTAAATCCTGTATTAATAGCTGTATTTCATTAAAATTTTAGGTGGATTAATAGGGGATCTACCAGGCACCTTTTTCAAGGGCGACAAGCTATGTGCCCAAGAAAGGACGTTTTCGGACACATCCATGTCCTCAAGTGATCCGTATTTGTTAAATAATTTGATTTTATCATCGGACCCTTTTTGGGCTCTGCCACTTTGTTTCTTCAAAGAATCTGGCTTCGGTTTGCCTTTGTTGTTAACGATTTGTTGAACGTTTGACGTTGATTGAGACCTTTGAGCTGACTGAGAAAATGTGTCATCATCATGGGTGATTGTGCTTGGATTTGGGCCTTGACAGGAAGTGATTCCGCAGTTTGTGTAGACATAGCAGGTGACAAAATCTTAGGAGAATCGGTTTTAAGCCACGTTAAATTCGTCTGTCAGCTTTCAGATGATTTGGCTATTGGAGGAGTTGAATCAGACGATGTTTTGGCTATGGATGCATAGGTTTCCTTAATTTCAGATCGTAAGACAAGCTTTTTGGCATCGGTAAAACTAATGTTTTGGGTGAACTTTATCTTATTGATCTCCATCTGCTGTTTCCAGATCGGACAATCTTTTGAGAATGATGAGTGATTGCCTGCATAGTTGGTACATTTCTTAAAGTCACTGTCATAGTCTTTTGTTGTATGTGTCTTCTCACCACAGTGAGCACACACAACAGACAATGTGCAAGTACGAACACCATGACCAAACTGCTGGCATTTAAAACACCTTAAAGGATTTGGTATGTAGGTGTCGACATTAATGTGACAATATCCCGCCTTTACTGATCTGGGAGCATTTGGAGAGGAAAACGAAAACAGGTACATATTAGCCTGAATGGTTTCCTGTTTTTTGCGTGTTGTAAAACGCTTAACGTATGTCACCCCTTGATCTTTCATTTCTGAAACAATATCAAGTTCAGACATGTCGGCAAACAATCGATCTCTATCTCTGATGATTCTTTGCTGGTGTTAAGTGTTCTGTGAGGAGATACTGTTACTGGAATGCCGACGAATGTTTCAGTAGTCATCAGGTTAGTTGCCTGTTGTCTTTTGCTGCACTCTACGAGCAATGCACCTGAACGTAAACGTTTGATATTTTTAACGTCACCGGCAATGCCTTGTATACCTTTCTGTATTGCAAAAGGGTTCAACTTTAATCGTGTGTTTTCTTGAGCCTCAGTCACGAGAAAACGTGGCCAGTAATCAATTGAAGTGGACAGTCCTTGGTCGTTATCATCTGGATCAGTGTCAAGTGGACGTTTTTGGGGGTAATGGGGGTTTCGTAAGCCATGGTTATTGTTAAATGGTTCATCATCCGAGCTCCCGACCCTCCACGGAGTATCACAAGGACAATGCTAAAATCAAGCGGGTCTCCAGCTTGCAGCACCAAGGGTACTCGGATGATATACTCCAGCAGAAAAATTAAAATATTAATAATTCCACCAGATTGGCCCATGAGCCACCGCCTTCTGGGTATGGTACTCTAGGCAAATAACAAAAGTGAAATATTTTCAAATTCAAAAACATAAACATATAAGCCAAGTCATTTCAGAAAACATTTTCCAAAGTGTCGAAAACGTGTGTATCAAAATATACATACACAGGGCTTGGCATGACCAGCCGATTGATAGAACCGGGCCAGTTCTACCACCCGTCTAGGGCCGAAGTGGTGTGTTGGGCAAAGGAACGCTGTTCCTGGAACCAGTGCCCTCAACCACCAGTATCCCGTCCTCCACCGACACAGGGCGCAACCCACGACAAACGGGTTGGTGGACCAAATATGACCCCGGGTCCACAACGGTGTGCGTGTGTGTGTGTGCGTGCGTGCGTGCGTGTGTGTGTGTGTGTGTGTGAAGAGCGCTTAGCGTTACCCAACACCCACCACGAGGAGGTGGCTCTTCACGGGGTGCCGGGTTAAAAGATGTTATTTGTTGTTACCCGTCTAGTGTCATTGAGGGGATACCCGTCGGGTCGGAGACTGTACTCTGAGTGAGGGGATACCCGTCGGGTCGGAGACTGTACTCTGAGTGAGGGGATACCCGTCGGGTCGGAGACTGTACTCTGATTGAGGGGATACTCGTCGGGTCGGAGACTGTACTCTGAGTGAGGGGATACTCGTCGGGTTGGAGACTGTACTCTGATTGAGGGGATACTCGTCGGGTCGGAGACTGTACTCTGATTGAGGGGATACTCGTCGGGTTGGAGACTGTACTCTGATTGAGGGGATACTCGTCGGGTTGGAGACTGTACTCTGATTGAGGGGATACCCGTCGGGTCGGAGACTGTACTCTGCTTGAGGGGATACTCGTCGGGTTGGAGACTGTACTCTGATTGAGGGGATACTCGTCGGGTCGGAGACTGTACTCTGAGTGAGGGGATACTCGTCGGGTTGGAGACTGTACTCTGATTGAGGGGATACCCGTCGGGTCGGAGACTGTACTCTGAGTGAGGGGATACTCGTCGGGTCGGAGACTGTACTCTGAGTGAGGGGATACTCGTCGGGTCGGAGACTGTACTCTGAGTGAGGGGATACTCGTCGGGTCGGAGACTGTACTCTGAGTGAGGGGATACTCGTCGGGTCGGAGACTGTACTCTGATTGAGGGGATACTCGTCGGGTTGGAGACTGTACTCTGAGTGAGGGGATACTCGTCGGGTTGGAGACTGTACTCTGATTGAGGGGATACTCGTCGGGTTGGAGACTGTACTCTGAGTGAGGGGATACTCGTCGGGTTGGAGACTGTACTCTGATTGAGGGGATACTCGTCGGGTCGGAGACTGTACTCTGAGTGAGGGGATACTCGTCGGGTTGGAGACTGTACTCTGATTGAGGGATACTCGTCGGGTCGGAGACTGTACTCTGAGTGAGGGATACTCGTCGGGTTGGAGACTGTACTCTGATTGAGGGGATACTCGTCGGGTTGGAGACTGTACTCTGAGTGAGGGGATACCCGTCGGGTCGGAGACTGTACTCTGATTGAGGGGATACTCGTCGGGTTGGAGACTGTACTCTGATTGAGGGGATACTCGTTGGGCAGGAGACTGTACTCTGAGTGAGGGGATACTCGTTGGGCAGGAGACTGTACTCTGAGTGAGGGGATACTCGTCTGGCCGGAGAATGTACTCTGAGTGAGGGGATACTCGTCGGGCCGGAGACTGTACTCTGATTGAGGGGATACCCGTCGGGCCGGAGACTGTACTCTGAGTGAGGGGATACTCGTTGGGCAGGAGACTGTACTCTGATTGAGGGGATACCCGTCGGGTCGGAGACTGTTCTCTGAGTGAGGGGATACTCGTTGGGCAGGAGACTGTACTCTGAGTGAGGGGATACTCGTTGGGCAGGAGACTGTACTCTGATTGAGGGGATACTCGTCGGGCCGGAGAATGTACTCTGAGTGAGGGGATACTCGTCGGGCCGGAGACTGTACTCTGAGTGAGGGGATACCCGTCGGGTCGGAGACTGTACTCTGAGTGAGGGGATACCCGTCGGGCCGGAGACTGTACTCTGATTGAGGGGATACCCGTCGGGTCGGAGACTGCACTCTGCTTGAGGGGATACTCGTCGGACCGGAGACTGTACTCTACTTGGACTATTCATGTTAACTGAGGTAGAATATTTCAGTAGGCTATAAAATCGGTTTTAGTCTAGTGTGCACGCACAAGCACCTGCACATGCAAGCATGCACGTCGCTATATCATCTTGAACTCCACGTTCCACCCGTAAGCACACGTATCACTTCATCACCATGGTGACAAGCCAGAACGCTAGAGACCAGTTCTATCCCAAACACAAATGATTCCACACCCGGCCATATGTTTTGATTTAAACAGTATTTTATTTCCCGAAGGACATGCAATATTCATTAAACGTTAATAAATTACAAAGGGAAAAAGTATCAGCAAACAGGCTGCATCAGCCTATATAAATGCTTCTCATAAACATACACTTATAAAGAAATAGTTTCTAAATACATTTGTGGAAATAACGAATTCAATAATTTCAAACTAAGTACAGCATATGATACCTCACTTTATGGGAAAAGGTTGGTATAAATCGCACATATATGCTAGATTATGTCCAATAAATATTGTTCCAGTGGTTGCTACGTTTCACCAACTTCCAGAATTGCATAAAAGGTCATTTTAAAGAGCGGTGTGTTATAATGCCCACTGGAGTTACCACATGCTAAAAACATATCCCTAAATCGTCTCGATCTAAACTATTTCACCATGTTGTCTCGACATTGTCGAGTCTGACTCTGAGCACGTTTGCCTTGTCACGTGAATGCCGCAAGAATTTCTATTTATAGCTGTTATGTCACATGTGAAATACGGCATTCCATTGGCTGTAGGTCAAGACGAGGCTCCAGCACGAGCGTCACGACCGGTGGGTATTGTATATGCGTTATCTGACACTCTGACGGGGGATATGCCGTCAACACGCTATGATGAATGATAAGACGTTGTTGGTTCATGTAGCACGACATCGTTAATGGTTATACCACGTCGGACTCGGGAATGTATTCAGAATGTAGGAATAAACTAAACACAGACAGTCAGCTGTGTATGAAGCAATGTGTGAACTAGATTTAACATATACATGTATAAAACAAAATAATAAGTATCTTCTATCCAAGCGGTCTTTCCAGATTCTCTCCAATTCAATCCTCTTTTTTGCCCTTTTGTTATTTTATTTTTTACAAACTATGAAACACTAATCATTGTCTAAAACACAAGCTAGGTTTCTAAATACACAAACTCAGCTTGTTAAGTCTATGGGATTACGCAGATTAGTTAAAGGTCACATGCAACGTAAAACACAACTTTGCAGATTCTGATACCTTTCGGTATGGACTTACCGAAACAAAGCGTCAAAAAATGCAAATTCAACTTATAAAGTTGAAAAATAACGCGATGAAAAAAAACGCGCGAAATCGGAGTTCAAACGTTTCACTAATTTTCCCCAGACTTTTCTGGGGAATACGGGTTTCAACAGCTGGACTGCGCTCATAGCACGTGCGCAGTGAAATAGGTTCGCGCAACTTGGAAGCAGTCTGTCTGGTGAATACTCGGTGAAGGCTTTGGTGTGAGATATTTTCATAATGTTTTGTTGATATCTCACAGGCGCGAGCTTTTTTATACGTTATGACAGTAAATAAACTGTTTATATAATTTCATTTGTCTATTTCACCACACGTTCTTCTTACCGAGTCACTTTCTCAGTTCGATACTTAAAAGCAATGTCATTATTTAGCGTTGACACAATTTCTAACTGTGATATAGATATGTCGCTGTCACAGACCAAACTCAATGTCTTGTTTTATTGACACCTGTGTGTCTGCCTGCCTTTCTGCTAATGACAATATTCAATACACAACTGCGATCACTGACCACATGCAATTTGAACTTAACACCAATCAGGCTATACACCATAAACAAAACGCATTGATTTATGGCCCGAGTTCGGTCTCTGTCACATTATGTAATTACACAGACAGGCAGGTGTGATACTTGAACACATGACATGTTACGATGTCTGTTGATTGCAAAATGTTATACACAAAAAATGAGCATGTATTTACAAAACCCAACATCTCTATATATACACACACCGTGAAAGCTGACTGGGTTCGGTATCCCGGCTGCTTCGTTTCGAGGGAGGTAAACCCAAGTACAAAATATTGCACTTTTGATTTGCGATTGTACGCTTATAATTTTGTTTATTTGTTTTTTCATAATCAGCAATGCATATTATATGTCATGAATAAGTGATAATTGTGGTTTAATTATGTTTGATTTTTTGATTGCATGTGACCTTCAAGTAATTGCTCAATCCAAGGGATTGAACTCTACTAATTGCGTAATGACAGGGTTTGTCGCATAGCGTCGTCCATTCTCGGGGATTACGCAATATCTTGCGTAATTCGCGGATTGGGCAATTCCGTAAATTACGCACGACATATATAATTTTATGTATTTTTCAAATACGTCCCCACCCCACCCAAAGGTATTCACGGTTGTTGATGTAAACGTGCGACATTAACTGGCATTAGTGGTACAACGTAATGACCTCCAGCCTTGATCTGCCTCGACAGTAGAAGTACATGGAACAACGATATCGATGCTGGCAGATGTAGCCAGAAACTTACCGATATAACCATGTTCCACACAAACATCTCACCTTATCTTTTCTCAAATGTTTGACAGTTGAACATTTTCAAACAACTGCCCGAACCGACGTCACGTGCCACATATATAGTAAAAAGAATAAAACAATCAAAATGGCTTTATTATGAGGAGATGGAACGTGGGTCATAAGGTCTGTCTGATTGGATGGTGTTAAATAACGACCATGAATGTACGTGTTACGTTCTGAGCTTGGGGTGACCAAACCCTCCCTCGTGCAGTGTGTGTGGAACGGGTGGGGTCGACCCTCCGGCACTCCCCGCAGAGCCTGTGTGGAGAGTGGACTGGGTGGACTACAGCGTGTGTGGAACGGGTGGGGTCGCCCTCCGGTACTCCCCGTAGAGTCAGTGTGGAGAGTGGACTGGGTGGACTACAGCGTGTGTGGAACGGGTGGGGTCGCCCTCCGGTACTCCCCGTAGAGTCAGTGTGGAGAGTGGACTGGGTGGACTACAGCGTGTGTGGAACGGGTGGGTCAGTCCGCCTACTGTGTTAAGCGGCTACCCGGAATACTCAAGTTTCATGTCAGATTATCCCATGATAAAGCTGGAAGCAATTTGTTGGAGATTAGTATAGTGTCTGGGTCAAAGTTCAGAGGGTGTTGTTAGGTTTCTGTGTCACCTCATCCAACATCGGTCCATGCTTCAGAGTATTAGATCTGCATCCGGTGATTCACATACTGTGACAGAGACAAATATTCCGAGTGCTACCTGAGTGAGTGAGTTTAGTTTTACGCCGCACTCAGCAATATTCCAGCTATATGGCGGCAGTCTGTAAATAATCGAATCTGGACCACACACTCCATCAACAGCATGAGCATCGATCTACGCAATTGGGATAGGATGACATGTGTCAACCAAGTCAGCGAGCCTGACCACCCGATCCCGTTAGTTGCCTCTTACGACAAGCATGGGCTACTGAAGATCAATATTCTAACCCGGACCTTCGCGGGTATGTGTGTTACCCGAACGTGATGAAGGTCTCCAGCAATATCCAGGCGACGTGACGGCGGCCTGTAACTAAGCTGGGAAAGAGAGACAACCCGGTGGATGATATCATGAGGTCCATAACGCACAACTCAGCATTATCCCCTTCCAGTGGAATCTGTTTCGGGGGATAATGGACAATGGAGATTCTATGATGAGGAAAGAAAAATCCAGTTTGGGGAACAAACGATTGGAGAGAACAACCATATAAGTGTAGCCATTCTCGTTGCCATGGTGATTGAATTCCTCTCTGTTTGGTTCAGTGAACGCACACCATACTGTCTACCACTTCTACTATGTGATATTACAGCTGCTAACATCGACGACAACAGTCACTGGATTATCTGGTCCACACCCGATTATTATAGCCGACCCCTACATGAAGCTGGAATGTTGCACCGTTTATAGCAACAAACAAAGTAAAGATGAAATATCGCAAACATGACTTTAAAATGTACCTCGCTAATGTTAAACAATATCACACTCGTTCACAGTGTCACACTCGTTCACAATGTCACACTCGTTCACAGTGTCACACTCGTTCACAGCGTCACACTTGTTCACAGTGTTACACATGTTCACAGTGTTACACTCGTTCACAATGTCACGCTCGTTCACAGTGTCACACTCGTTAGCAATGTCATGCTCGTTCACAATGTCACACTCGTTCACAATGTCACACTCGTTCACAATGTCACACTCGTTCACAATGTCACACTCGTTCACAATGTCACACTCGTTCACAGTGTCACACTCGTTCACAGTGTTACACTCGTTCACAATGTCATACTCGTTCACAGTGTTACACTCGTTCACAATGTCACATTAGTTCACAATGTCACGCTCGTTCACAATGTCACACTCCTTCACAGTGTTACACTCGTTCACAGTGTCACATTCATTCACAATGTCACACTCGTTCACAGTGTTACACTCGTTCACAATGTCACACTCGTTCACAGTGTTACCCTCGTTCACAATGTCACACTCGTTCACAATGTCACGCTCGTTCACAATGTCATACTCGTTCACACTGTCACACTCGTTCACAGTGTCACACTCGTTCACAATGTCACACTCGTTCACAATGTTACACTGGTTCACAATGTCACGCTCGTTCACAATGTCACACTCCTTCACAATGTCACACTCGTTCACAATGTCACACTCGTTCACAGTGTTACACTCGTTCACAGTGTCACACTCGTTCACAGTGTTACGCTCGTTCACAATGTCATACTCGTTCACAGTGTTACACTCGTTCACAATGTCACATTCATTCACAATGTCACACTCGTTCACAATGTCACACTCGTTCACAGTGTTATACTCGTTCACAATGTCACACTCGTTCACAGTGTTACACTCGTTCACAATGTCACACTCGTTCACAATGTCACGCTCGTTGACAATGTCACACTCGTTGACAATGTCACACTCCTTCACAGTGTTACACTCGTTCACAGTGTTACACTGGTTCACAATGTCACACTCGTTCACAGTGTTACACTCGTTCACAATGTCACACTCGTTCACAATGTCACGCTCGTTCACAATGTCATACTCGTTCACAATGTCACACTCGTTCACAGTGTCACACTCGTTCACAATGTCACACTCGTTCACAATGTCACGCTCGTTCACAGTGTTACACTAGTTCACAGTGTCACACTCGTTGACAATGTCATACTCCTTCACAATGTCACACTCGTTCACAATGTCACACTCGTTCACAGTGTCACACTCGTTCACAATGTTACACTAGTTCACAATGTCACGCTCGTTCAGTGTCACACTAGTTCACAGTGTCACACTCGTTCACAATGTCACACTCGTTGACAATGTCACGCTCGTTCACAGTGTCACGCTCGTTGACAATGTCACACTCGTTCACAGTGTCACACTCGTTCACAATGTCACACTCGTTCACAATGTCACACTCGTTCACAGTGTCACACTCGTTCACAATGTCACTCTCCTTCACAATGTCACACTCTTTCACAGTGTCACACTCGTTCACAATGTCATGCTCGTTCACAGTGTCACACTCGTTCACAGTGTCACACTCGTTCACAGTGTCACACTCGTTCACAATGTCACACTCGTTCACAATGTTACACTGGTTCACAATGTCACACTCGTTCACAGTGTCACACTCGTTCACAGTGTCACGCTCGTTCACAATGTCACACTCGTTCACAGTGTCACACTCGTTCACAACGTCACACTCGTTCACAGCGTCACACTTGTTCACAATGTCACACTCCTTGACAATGTCACACTCGTTGACAATGTCACACTCGTTCACAATGTCACACTCGTTCACAATGTCACACTCGTTCACAGCGTCACACTCGTTCACAGTGTCACATTCGTTCAAAATGTCACACTCCTTCACAATGTCACACTCCTTGACAATGTCACACTCGTTGACAATATGACACTCGTTCACAGCGTCACACTCGTTCATAGTGTCACACTCGTTCACAGCGTCACACTCGTTCATAGTGTCACACTCGTTCACAATGTCACACTCGTTCACAGTGTCACACTCGTTCACAGTGTCACACTCGTTCACAGCGTCACATTCGTTCAAAATGTCACACTCCTTCACAATGTCACACTCCTTCACAATGTCACACTCGTTGACAATTTCACACTCCTTCACAGTGTCACACCGGTTCACACATACAGAACTTCAAACAATGATTCCCATCACAAAAGGAAAATCTGGAGTGACAAGGATCCTCAACAATTAATTGATGTATTAAATTCTCAAACTGAGGGATAGCTGGCTAGATCATGTTTCCTGTTTTGTGTTAAAAAGTCGCACTGTTCTGACCCTTGTAACTCGACCTCCACAAGGACAAAAGCCCTGGCAGAATAACGTGGGATACATGCAGAACTAAATATATTGTTCTGTCCTTAACCACACAGAGGTGTGAAGTGGTGAAATTACCTTTCAAACTTCCCACTGAATGAAAAGAAAGGGCGGTTCTAACAAAGCTGGAACATATCTTTTAAAACCAATCTTCGTTCACAAGGAACTTAATTCCCACTCAAGGACTTTTATCCCGGTAATATCATATACCTGCTTCATTCATTTGTATGGGTAATAATTGTTAATATATGTATGTCTTATAATAGCTGTCACGTGATAACCATGGCCACAATGGCGTCTACGGGAGTTATCCCACATGTGGCCTGATATGCCCTGATTAATGGAGAAATTACGTGCGTCTCTGTACATTTCTTCCAGGTGCCAGTAGGTATGTGATTACATCACGGACTCAGATTGTAGAATTACGTTTCATGTTTTCATTATGAATGGAAGTCTATAGCATGGGAACACGCTAGGTCTGACGACAGCGTGGGTGCTTTATGTAAATACGTCTTTTGTTGCAAAAAGTGTGACGTCAATCGGTTGTTTCGGCAAACACACATCTACCGACGAAGAGATCAGGTCTTACTTCAGTAGGACTCCTTCTAGTACGATTCTGTATCATGGAGGCGGAAGTGTGTGTGTGTGTGTGTGTGTGTGAGAGAGAGAGAGAGAGAGAGAGAGAGAGAGAGAGAGAGAGAGAGAGAGAGAGAGAGAGAGAGAGAGAGAGAGGGAGAGTGTGTGTTTGCATTCGTATATGTGTGTAGTGAGAGAGAGAAGAGAGTGAGAGAGAATGTGTGTGTGAGAGAGATAGAGAGGGAGAGTGTGAGACAGTGTGTGCGTGTTTGTACATTGTTGTATATGCATGTGTGTGTGAGAGAGATAGAGAGGGAGAGTGTGAGACAGTGTGTGCGTCTTTGTACATTGTTGTATATGTATATGTGTGTGAGAGAGAGAGAAGAGAGAGTGTGTGTGTGTGAGAGAGATAGAGAGGGAGAGTGTGAGACAGTGTGTGAGTGTTTGTACATTGTTGTATATGTATATGGTGTGAGAGAGAGAGAAGAGAGAAAGGATTAGTTTGTGTGTTTGCATTTGTATGTGTGTGTGTGTGTGTGAGAGAGAGAGAGAGAGAGAGAGAGAGAGAGAGAGAGAGAGAGAGAGAGAGAGAGAGAGAGAGAGAGATTGTCTAATGTTTCTTTGGGGAAGGGGACCCGGAGTACGGGTGACGGATGACGACGGAGGAGCTGTAGGTGAATATATTTTAGCTATAGATGCACACCGCCAGTACCACTTTAATGGAAACTGCGTTGTTTGGTTCGTTTTATCGTCTATTTTAGTTTGTCCATGTTGTAATCAGCTGCTGGTGTTGCGACACATCCACAAGCCACGTTGTTACTTTCAGACATCACTGTGACTCACTGCACAACCAAACGCCCAACAATGTTACCCTCCCTCACCCCTCACCCTGTCCCCTACCGCTCCCTCGTCTACATGGTGGGCATGTTAGGCCCCCAAAATCGCCGTCCCTTAGGTGTTCGAATCCAGATTCAGATTTGAGTTTCTAGGTTTGTCTGCACCATGTAACATCTGCTTCACATCGAGATGTCCGCCTCATGATGTAACTGCCGTGGTGTAGTGGTAAGAGCTTCCGCCCGGAGAGTGGGGAGGTCGCGGGTTCGATCCCCGGCCGGGTCATACCAAAGGATGTTACGATAAGGTACTTGTTGGTACCTGCCTGGTGCTCGGCATTAATGGGTACAACAAGGACTGTTCAGCTCGGAGTCAGTATAATGTGTCTGAGTGGGGTATTCATGCTTAACTGTGGCATGGTATCTCAGTGAGTTAGCACTATAAAACAAGCCTGGGCTAGTACAAGCAGCCACACATTCAAACGCATGCACGTCGTCATATGAGCGAAATATTCTTAAGTACGAGGTTAAACCCCATTTCACCTCACTTCATTTAAAGGAGCAGTGTTTTGGTCTAAAACACCTTCCAGGTAAATACTGGCTTAAAGGAAAACCAAGTTCTATGGATAGTCAACGACATATCTTCACCGAATAAAGAAGTTGACTATCCATAGAACTTGGTTTACCTTCATGTTTCCTTCTAAATTGCTTCTCAAAGAAGCACACATATTATTACCACACGTTAAACAATGTACAATGTATATAAACATGATATGTAGACATATGTCAAACTAAGCACCAGCCGGCTGCCTCAGACTCCTTAGCGTTAAAGTACAACTGTAATCATTTTTTAATATTTTTTCCAACCTCGAAAACAGTAGTGCTCATATTTCCTGCGATGGGATTGTGCGGCAAAACATGGCGGAGGAGTTACAGACAGGGAGTGTGGAGTTACGCCATATGTTAAGGTAGACCCGCCGTCACTGACGGACTTCAGACATTCAAAACCATGGAATTCCGACCCACTGAGAAACACCGCTTAACTTACATGTGAATCACACCAACGATCGTCCTACGTCTAGACTGTTAACTGGTTCCCGTGCGATCCGCTTGTCTTAAACGTGCTGTATGTAGAGACGGAGCCCAGCTGAGTCTGATAACACCCGAGGTACATCTCACATGGGTGTGATCCGATTGTGTTCACACCTGAAAATCAAGTTTTTTACTTATTTCTTTTGTTTTATATTTCTGTTGTCACGTGACTGCATTGTTGTTTTAGTCACGTGAGACAGTTATAATAATGCCATTACAAGGAAACACAAGCTAGTCTAGTTTGAAGACGATCGTGTTAGGAGGTTGGGGAGTTGAAACGAGCCTCAGTGAGACTCTCTTAAAGACAAGTGTGTACTCAGGGTTAAACAGGCAAGGGTTAACGTGTGCAGTAATGTAAAATAAATAGCCACAGGGTCTGCCCAGCTCCATGAGTGATCTGTTTAGCTTGGGTTTCAGTTGCAAAACCTAGAACAGATCCTTAATTGAATATGTGGCGTTTCATTTCATTCTTCTTACGCTGGGAGACATTCGTTTCGGAAATGTTGGCGGTTTGAAATATTCACGCGTGTTAGTTCTTGTGTGTATTATATGTGTATGGATGCTGAAGTTGATAATTTTAATGACAGATAAGAACCATATACACCTATCGGGGAGGCCATAATGCATGTTTCATTTCCAATCTCTAGGTGGTCTTTACGTCAACTTATCTTACTTGCGCAGTAAGCTGAGGAACATTATATTTATTTGTACTGGGTTCACCTCAGTCACGGCATACAAGTAGGGTTCTACATAGTGGAACCCTGGTTAACCGGACGACATGCCGTTCACAATGGAATCGCCCGTTTTGACGGTTATCCGGATTAGCAAGACGCGATCATGGAGTTATGTGTGTGCAGTTCGTCAGAGGTGTTGGTCTGAATGTGGAGGGTCTGGATTAGCGGGGTTTCATTGTTACCCACCATGCCTGTTGGGTTTATATTTTATATAATTTCAAAGTACTACACTCACCGGCGTTTCGTGGCATGACTGATAAGTAAGGTTATACTGGAAATCTAGTTGATTAAGGCCGAGTTTGCTTTGTTAATTTGGCAGTACCAGCCACTTCATTATCTTACTGAATATCAGCATAGAGTTCAAGATGACTCGTGTCAATATCAGTTTACACATCATTAATGTAATTACTAACATTTAACGTCTAGCTCACTCACTCGCTCACACACCCGTGAAGGTCCGGTTTAGAATATTGATCTTCAGTAACCCATGCTTGTCGTAAGAGGCGACTAACGGGATCGGGTGGTCAGACTCGCTGACTTGGTTGACACATGTCATCGGTTCTCCATTGCGCAGATCGATGCTAATGTTCACTGGATTGTCTGGTCCAGACTCGATTATTTACAGACCGCCGCCATATAGCTGGAATATTGCTGAGTGCGGCGTAAAACTAAACTAACTCACTCACTCACTTTACATACCAGCGGTTCAGAGGGAACCTTTACCTACAGAGATAGACACAAACTTAGGTTTGATTTGTATCATTAATGACACTACGGGTGAGTGAGTGAGTGAGTTTAGTTTAGTTAGCTGTACAAGGTGTTTGCACGTATTCATGTGGTCACCATCTGGTCATCTACCAACGGATTCGTGGATTCTTTTAAGTGAACAGGGTTGTGTACTGTACACTAGGGATTGTGACAACACCGAAAGAGTCTGCACACAAAGTTGACTCCAAGGTTTTTACACCCGGTCACAGGTGGGCTCGATCCCGCTATGATATTGCTCTGTGCGACATTAAACAACATATAAACCGAAATCAACAAACCAATGTCCCATGAATTGCATTGAGGCAAACCACAGACGGAACCAGTCTTGAACAGACCTTGATTTCACCAAGGATCATAAACGGAACGAATCTGGGATTCGAACCCAGGTCTGTTTGATCCTAGATGTTCTAAAGGCCACATTTATTTCTATGCACGTAGACGCGATCTGACAGAACCCCGAACACTCAGTACCTCGTCCCATTACACATTCTTAACCGTTCTGGGCACTTCAGTGGGAATGAACACTGCTTACAATTATCTGAAGATGTCTGAATGGCTGCAACAAGTAATGGCCGACCCGAGGCCTGCAGATCTTGTCTAATAGCTATGATAAAACGTAACAATACAAGTAGGTAAGATGGCCACAGATAAACTATTTATCAGGTGGGTGACACATCCGTCTGTTCAATGTTATAAGTGTATCTGGATCGTTGTCGAGGACTCTTGACTTTCAAACAACGGGAGCTGTGTACTTGAACTGTACAGGGGTTATCTCCCTTTAACTTTGGTTTCCATGATTATTTCCAATTATAGAACCTGCAGGGTATCATAATTTATCTACGAGCTAGATATTTTTGTTTCCAAGACAAGTTTATATAGTACAACCATTGTGTTATGTCTCCATTTGTTAGTGTCCATGGCAGCTTTGGAATATCAAACGATGTGATATGTCGAAACTGGGCTCGAACCCTCTTGTGTTGTAAGCTTGATGCTCCAACCAATAGATCTCTCAGAGTCTGCTCCTTTTCAATTGGATTCCGCACAAAGGTAGAAAGAGCTAGGCGCAATCGTGGTGCCTCTGATGTGATAAGGCTGGGCTGAGATAAGATTTCTCATGTTCCTTACAACAGAAAATGACGGATTAAGAAGAAATGTTTGGTTCCGTGTTTGTCGTGACCTAACTTCCATCCACTAATGGGCTGAAGACTTGATCCATGGGCAGACAGGGCACACGTACGTGATTAGGACAGAGGGGGTGGAGGGGGTATTTAGAACAATAGAAGTAAAGTAACCGGTAAAAATCTTGAGCATAATATGAAACACTATGTAGCGCGAGTCTAAATTCATAAATATGGGGGTTTGCAGGTGCATGTCATTGGTTGCGCGTGGTGGGAAGTGACTGAAGCGCGTGACCTAGGGGATGACGTAGCTGCCGCAAACATCAAGATGGAATCCATGGTGGTGGTTGTGTTCCGTGTTTTGTTGTCGAGCCACAGACAACACGCAGCATGTGAGAGTCAGCTTTGTCTTCTCACCACTGTCTCCCTTAGCGCCGGAAGTCGCAGAGAAACGCGCTAGGCTGACCTTGACCCTGCACATAAGTTACGTCCGTGACACTGACAGGCGATTGGCGGGAACATGCACAATTAATGGTTACCAGATATTCGTAATCTTGTAAAAGGTGTCAAGCGTTGAATTTTATCACGATCACTTGCGCTATCCAATTTAGGTTCTCCGACTCACATGAACTGGTAACCTATCTGACGTGTATCCACAGACCTTGTCTCACTCCCTGAACCATAATATTTCCCCTTCCGCCCAGCCCCGACTGCAATGCTGCAGCCATAAATAAAGCAAGACTAGATTTTCCACAGATTCTGAATCTCCCATCTCGCTTGGCCTTCATTTCAACTTAAATAGAGTTTTTTATTTTTATCAAAATTACATATTTTTAGAGACTAAGCCTGAGTCTGCCCAAGCCCAAATCGGGGAGCTTATCGGGAACAGGACGTAATGAATATCTCAGATTCATCGGAGTTGGAAAGACAGGATACACAGAGACGTCTGAGCACACTCGAGTCAGATTTATGGCCACACTGAACAGACTCCTTTAGCATTACAACTTCCATTGTGAGTGAGTGGTTTTTCACTCGCGACACACATTCACGACTATTGATAATACGCATTTAGGGAATGGAACCCGCTTCGAAGCTACAAGCCAAGTTTTAATGCACGGAGTTACCCCACTGCACCAGAAGTGTTTATACCATTCAGCAACAGACGTATGAACCAGTATCTCAGTCATAAGATTTAATGTTGGTGTTCATTCACGAGTGCAGTGTTTCTTGCAGACAGACCAGGGTCTCAGAAAGAGATCCAAGGCAAGCAGATCTTGGCACATCGCAGTCAAACCAGGGCCTGTGTTTGTGAAAGTGATAGAATTTTGTGACACAGACCAAGGCAGAAGAAATTTAGGTCCGGGATTTGAACCCAGCAAATCCTAGCTCATAATCTCGATCATGTGCGGTCTGTGTTTAGTGTAGGTCACAATGGCTTGGTGCAGGTGGACCAAGCCATAACAAATTCATATCTGAGATTCAAACTAATCAGATCCAGGTACACTGATGGGAGACAACTCTTCACAACGGAGCGTTGATGAACGGCAAACTGGACCACACATTTTCTTTACTTGGCAGAAAAAATAAGAACAGACAGTTGGTTACTGGAACCATGGTGCACAGTTCATGTTTTTTGTTTCCTTTGTCCACCTAGGTTGAGTGAGTGAGTGAGTTAGGTTCCACTACATTTTGAACCATTACCTAATAGACATGTAACGCTGAAGCATTTGATTGGGCAAACAGTCATGTTTTGGTGAATAAATAAATAACTTGTGCCAACATTCTACAATTTCTTGGTAGACTGAAAACATACAGTGCAGGATGCCATTGTACAAAACAACCATAGTGCCAAGACTACCTTCAGTCTTTCTTAACGTTACAAACTGTGTCTTTAGCAGCCTGAGTGAGTGAGTGAGCGCACACAGATTGGGAATTGAACCCAGATCTTCTGTGTGGTGAGCAAACACTTTAAGGGCTAAGGTACCCCAACATGTGTGTGACTAGTAGTCATTAATAGAACAGATGTGCTGATTTGGTTGATCATGTATGTTCCAATTGTGACGGGAGGAGATATTGGGTGCTTGAGAATATTTCACTCATATGACCAGGTGCATGCGTGAGTATGTGTATGTGCGGCTGCTTGTACTAGCCGAGACTGAAGCTGGTTTTATAGTGTTAGCCCACTGAGATACCATGCCGCAGTGAAGCATGAATACCCCACTCAGACACATTATACTGACTCCGAGCCAACCAGTCCTTGTTGTACCCATTAATGCCGAGAGCCAGGCAGGGACCAACAAGTACCATATTTTAATGTCTGTTGGTATGACGCGGCCGGGGATCGAACCCGCGACCTTCCGCTCTCCGGGCGGATCCAGTTTTGAAGATGGATGTTGATGATGACAATCACTGGATTGTGTGATCCAGACTGTATCATATACTGTCTGTCAGAACATTGCCAAGTAATACGTTACAATGACAAAGCTGACACATGGCTCTCTGCCCATCAAGGTTGAGGTCCTGGTGTACTGAGACGGAGAAGTGAAAAACAAACATTGACATTATGATCACCAACAAGTCGGAAGGTACAAAACACTTAAGTATAATCATAAATAATTTGTTTATTCCAAATGGTTCATATACATGACTGCACTTGAATGGTGGGCTATTGGTGTCCTGCTGTTATGATAGAAAATTAGACTGACTAAAGCATGTCTCCTAACAACAGTATGGCATAAAGACAATGTGGAGACCTGCCCCTTTGGACAGCAATAGTCTTAATACAAAAAGGGTTAATGCTATAGCAAGTTGTCAGGATGATAGCCAGAGCCTTAATGAAACAGGATCCACGTTTAACTTCGCAAACAGCCGTAAAGTTATAAGGTGGCTGTCCTATGCAGGCTTTTGATAACAGGAGAAACTAACAGATCTCTTCTTTCTGGAGACAAAAAAGGGTTAATATCAAACTGAAATTCAAAATTGTTTCGAAAAAAGGGGACACTACTCTGAGTTTCTGGTCCTATTTAGTGACATACATCTTTTGTTAAATGAGAGTAAATAAACACTGCTTAAAACATCAAAAGTAAACACAAAGAATTTGTTATCCATTGATGAAAGATATATCCAAACATATTTTCAAAATGGTTGAATACAAGAAGGCAGTTACAGGGCTCAAGATAAGGGCGTATCGGCATATATACGGATAAAAAATATGCACGGTAGGAAATAATTTATAGCAGATACGCACCACAGCAATGGTGTACGGTCTAAGAATCATTTACAGACATATGTATCTGAAAAAGTTTTGTTTTATTGTTTTTGTACCTGTTTACAGAAGAGTAGCAATATTGTCGTGCATATATGTTCAACAAAACACAAGATTACCGATACTCCATTTACTTCCATTCAGTACTCAAAATGTACTCGTAAGTTTTTCCAGTACTCCTATTTTAAAAAAAATAAGGAGTACGTACTCCTGATGTTGAAAAATTATCTGGAGCCCTGCAGTTTAAGGTAGAGACAACGAGGACAATCTAGACTGAGACAAGAGATGGTGAGAGTAATACTTGGAGTAGGATCTAAGTAACATCATGACAATCTGACCAACATTTCACCTCTGTACACTTGTTGCCATCACGTATAGCAAATTTACCCTGAACAATTTTATTTGATTTATGATCTGGCAATTCTGGTGTACAAAGAGTAACATTACAGTGGTGTGAAATATACACATGTTCTAAACATGACGGACACGTTTCATGTCTGTCACTTACATACAGAACAACAAAAAGGGGTGGAATATAACATTAAAAATCTATCTCAAGCTCTTCACCTGGGCCTTACAATGACATATGCTAAATATTAGAAATTAAAGTGACATTTGTAAAACTAAGAGACACCCCTTTCAATGTTTGAAATAATTCTTTGCAAGTTTACATCAACTTGAGACAATATCTAGATTGTCTACAAGGTCTATTGTCTATGTTTGGTAGCACACTGTCATTATTGGTAGATATATCCATATACAAAGCCACTGTACAAACAAGCGTCACTCATAAACAACAACTGACTGGTTTCCTTCCATAAAACCAGCCAATGACATTCAGACTAACAAGCCATTCCTTTCACCTCCCTTGCTTAGAGAGGGGACATTCTTTTAAACGCCCCTTATAAGTCCTGTATATTGTAAACAGTATATAAATAATACAATTAAATTATTTTGATGATTTTGGGCATCTACAAATCAATCAGCATAAAATTTGTCTTAAGAGACTTTTGACTAAAAATAAACATTATCAAAAACCTTTGATGTTGTATATCATTTTCCAAAACACTTTTAACATTGAAAGAATATATTTCAACATGTCAAACAATCACTACATAAAGTGGAAAATTCCCACTAAAGTGTATTTCTGGAAATTGTCATTCTGAAACAGGGTTACTATTTATCGTAGGTACAGTGCTTTCATTCAGAGCAGTGGAAACATTGTCTATCAGAATACTTAAATAAACATGACACAGAATACATAAACAAGGGGACATTACCTAGTGATTAGATCTGCATCTCCTCAACACAATGACTTTGTACAAAATAGTCTCATAGTAAGTATACAGTAAGGAAACAACTCCCAGTAGTGGGCGGGCGGCCACCTCTGAGTTGATTCTTCCAAGCCGAACATATCATTCTGTTGAGTAAAACTGCACAGGGACTCTATCAAAAGTTCATATCGTATTTTTCGCAAACGAAAACAAGACTGGCTATCAAAGCTCACAGTGCTATTGACCTTTATGTCCTGTTTCTATTTATCAACATTCGCTTCAACTTGTCCGACTTAGTTAATGATGAAGGCACTTATCGTCCTGTACGCATATTATGTGTTTTTGAGGGCTCATAAAATGCCCTTTTAAGTGTGCAAATGACAAAACGTTTGCTGTATAATTTCATGACAAATACATCTTTGACACAGTTCCTAGTTCAATTTTATGACAAAAGAACTTTTGACATGTTCCCATGCCTAATTTTAATCAACATGTTGCAAGTCTTGCCTATCTATCGACTTCATTCTAGCATAGTGTTACACGTTACAAAACCATGCTTTACGGACAATCTGTATACACAATCAAGTAGCTAATGATCACATGTTACAAACAAACAACTTATACTTTCCAACTAGTCACAATGAAGGTCTGGTTAGGAGTTCGTCATCGAAGGCCAAACATGAACACTAGTGGTTCAGGTACCACAACCCTCCAGTCAGAGCACCTGCAGCCTGGAGTGCTGTATTACACCTGCAGCACTGTATTACACCTGCAGCCTGATTACACCTGCAGCTTGAAATTACACCTGTAATCTGAAGTGTTGTATTACACCTGTAACATTAACCTGAAGTTGTACAATACTGTCGTTAACCTGAAGTTGTACAAAACTGTCGTTAACCTGAAGTTGTACAAAACTGTCGTTAACCTGAAGTTGTACACAACTGTCTGTAACCTATCTGCAATTTACCATCAGGGACATGCTACCTGAATCACAAGTTTTTAATTTTCTTAAACCTTCTATCCTTACGTTAGCCTAATGTGTTTTTATAAATTGGATTAAGATGTTTTCGTGCAAAATCCATTTCATTTCATGTTCCTCATAGAACAAATTCAGAAATATGTTCAGTGTTTGATTCGCATAACTTTTAGGTCCATAATGTGAACACAAAAGTAGAAAAATAAAACATATACCTCTCGGGATTTCAGAGTATTTCCTGATTACATATTAGTATCTTTTCCTGGGGGTTTGCAGACCCATAGACCAATTAAAACAGAATCACCTTATACGTCCATTACCATAATACCCTGCAGTGAAGGCGCCATGCTACAGATATGTTGGTTGCAGGGGTGCCACGATTCATAATACTTTCAACTCCATTCAAAAAGTCTTTTCTTTCCTTTACCAATCAAAACTATGAAAGCAGAAGTTTATAATCTAAATTACCACATTTTAAACTTTGTTTTGGAGATCCTTTTGATCCCATTTTCTGACTTGGAGTGCCACCACTTGTGGAACCGACTTTAGAAATTTCATCAGGTACCAAACAAATCTGTTCATGCTAATTGTGAGAATGGCTAGTGCTACCAATGGGGAGCACATGCTTACTGTATCCATGAACACCAGGTTTCATAACTGAATCACAGTGATCAAGGTCTTTTACATCCAGTTTGCCTTCTATTTCCAATGGAATCTGTTTTAGGTGAAAATCAAGTCTGGCTTTTCTTTGGCATGGACTTTGAATATTTAGATACATTTCACCGCGACATTTGTTAATATGGATTGTTGTGAGTTACATATATTGTGACACGCCACGTGGGTCTATTACCATACACCCACCCCCTTACACACGGACACCCTCACATGATCTTCAATACCATAGGTAGTCCACATGCTATACACACTGAACAATAAAAAGGTAAATATACCTTAGCATTAAAAAATTAATTCTATTGACAATTTAATGCTGTTTAATTCCTCAGGATTTGAACTATCATAACAGGTTGTAAAATTAAAAGGGATAAAAATGCAATTGACCCGAATTCCTTGTGATCTTCTTCGACGTACAAAACATACATGTAAAGCCATTTAAAAAAACTAATAAACATATATGAAATAAAAGTATGGTCTTGGCATTACATAAATGCTCCCCACCCCCTTTGAGGTAAGTCATCATTGTAGTAGAAGTGTGGTGGGGTATACGGCAACTCCATCCCCATTTACCATGGATACGGGTTGCCATGGAAACATAGATGCCCTTTTCAAAACATGAGGTCTTGTGGCAAAGTCTAACTGGTTCTGTGCGCCAGGCAAGCTCAGATGGGTTTCGTTTTGATCTTCATTGACTGAGAAAATTCAGCTGGACTAATGAGTTGAGAATAGTCAGAGGTAGTTTGCTGTTCCGTTGTCCTCCCTTTTGAAAGGTATTTCCACTTGAAGCTGTTTGTCAGCAGATTGCTTGGAAGAGCTTGCCTTGTAATTACACCAGTTGGAAACTAACACACGTTACAACCAGGAAGATGATTGTCTTAGTAAGTCGTTAGGAAAACGGCAGAATCGTGTGTACACGATTCTCTGTCTTCCTCCGCGCTAGGGCTATGCCATCATGGACAGCTGCGGTGGTGGACTTGGGTCAACCACGTTCCTCGTAATCGACAACATCTTCGTTGCAATCCCAAACATCACTCACATTATTGGTTTGTGCCTCATTTGCATAATAAATGGCTAGTCCTATAACGTCACATATACACTGTCATCTAGAATAATAACACATGGACAATCTAGGACTCGAAAAAAATTGGAAAAATATTCACAGCACAATGTTGTTTAAAATTTATCCAGATTTTGTACATTTTTGGCGCACCTTTTGATCTTTGCAATTCAGCCCTTATAGTCAACTCAATCACTTAGCACTTGAATGAGAAGGGGTCCTCGCTATCACGTCCTCCAACCCAGCATAGAATGTCCAGATTGACGCCCGATATCCGTACAAATGTCCGTACGTCACACCCGCCCGTACAGAGCACCAGACACAATAGTTTAGGCACAATGTTGACAGTATTGCTTTCGTTTGTTGTGGATTCTTTGACAACCAAAATAATCGAAAATTCTGTCAGGATTTGCAAAAGAGTCCTCCTCAGCACCGCAAGTATTGAAGCACTGCCTGTCCTCCCACCGCCATGACTAACATAAACACTGACGCGGCGTGCACCACGGAGCCTGATTCGTCCCTCGTCGTGGGGTCGCGGGGCTTCTGTGGTTTCCTGGTTTTCCCTCCGCTACCACTTGGTGGCGGTTTCTTCGTTGTTTTCCTCCTGCCACCGTTCGTTTTTGGAATACTATCGATGTCAATGTCGTCTCCGATTGAAGGTGGCATATAACCGTTTCCTGAACCACTGCCGTTGGTGTCTTCATCGTCAACTCCAGCACCGCTGCCACTGCCGCTCATGCCGTCGATATCTACCGAAAAAAAAGGTGGGAATGAGTACAGAAAGCTCTAGTCATACTCTATGTTTTTGCCGATAAACAAATTGCAAGTGTTTCTGTGGCATATGATTGGTCAAAATTAGCACTTAATTTTCCATTTATGTTTCCATTACTGAAATAAAATAAGGTATGCCCATAAACATCTGTTTCCTGATTGGCTGATAAAAGAATGTGTTTGTGTTGCAGTTTTCTGATTGATGTCACTTCAGATTATTTTCAATATGTGTGTGACACTGCCTTACATTATTACACCACATCAGATTATGTAGACTATTTTAAATGATGCATTCAGCATGATTCAGAGATACAGCATCTGCCCTGCTCACATTTTCCCAGACCTGATTAACAGTCTTGAAACACACTTGAATCTAGCATATGTGTCATCACTGTAAGAGTCAATTTATGTCTGTTATCCCTAGTCTAGTATTATGTCGATAACTGTCGGACCTGGAACATCATTGGGGGTAATGGAGGACATTACATGGCTTGTTACTTCAATCTCCTAAACCCATCCAAGAATTCACAAGTGCGATAGTCACGTCTTCCTCTCACTATTTCACCCTTCAAGGCGTAAGTACTGATGTCAAACCTTGACATTTCCACAAATAACCTAATTTCAATATAGGTGAGGAATTATTACTCATAAGAGGCCCCATCTTCTCTCGAGTTTCCGTGTACATTCGTCTAATGTCCGACTGTCAGGTTTCTGAATCAATACCTTCACCCAGGGACGAGGTGGGACCTCTCCCTTAATTAATTTCATCAATGCTGTCAATGGAGATAATGTACAGTGTCACAGGCAGAGTAGCTGCCCTTGTACCTCAAATGGACTCATCTTTGTTCATTGCAACTCTGCGTAATGGTAATCCCCGGAGGGGTAACAGGTTGTGAAGGCATGGCAGGTGCTTGTCGTACTCAAAGTGGCATTTCCACACAGCACATGATAAACCATTGATTTGTAATTGAAGATATCAGTAGTTCAGAGGATGCAATTAATCATAGAGATTGTTGAGCTGAGGAAATTATTTGATATCTCAACTGACTGGTGCCTAGCGCAGAGAACATTTCAGTGATTCCCTCACTAAGAAACAAGGAAGCTGTAAGGCTTACGTGGGACCACGGCACAATAGGCCTCCGCTCTGGGAGACAGATCCAGTTTGTAACAAGTACATTATTAAGGACAAACTTGAGGTCATGAAATTCAGATTTAATAACGTCCATGCTGGTGTTGCGTAGAGACACTGAGTGATTGACAAACAATGATTGAACCCAAGTTAAGGTTGTTTATCTTTCCAAGCACTTTTGTCATTGGGCGTCGGGTTCAAGCTTTTCAAACTTCCTAGATGTGAAGTATCTTATTTTCAATGTTGTCATCCAAGACACTGAAATTTTCCTCTATCACTATATGCTTGGTTATTTTACAAAAATGACTTTTCTCTTTGCTATGTATGTTGGAAGCATGTACTGCAGCCTGTCTTCATGGAAAATGTTTGTTCTATAAAACTCCTGTCACTTAATTTGTTCCCTAGGTGGCAGCACCTCCGTGACACCTCGTCTTCCTGTCCCAGCTCACCAATCAATATCCCTGCTGAAGCATCCCCCTCTATAACACACGCAGTCACCAGGCGATATTGGATTTATCACATGCCCGTCACACATTCAATATCGCCTAAGAATTGATCGATAATCACTCACACCACAAAAACTTTCATCCCTCTACTTTCTATGAAATAATACATGTGATATATTTCATAGCATCATGTGCGATATTGGATTTAACGTCCCTCTATAACACATCCTCAATAATCAATAACAAAGATTGGATGCTAGGAAGGTGATGTCACTGATTTTCTGTCGTAGCAGCGAGCATCTCGGTCAAGCTGACTCCACTGAGAGACCATAGCAACTCAAGCAGTGTACAACTCATCTACCTTGACTATGGATGGGTGCTTGCAAATGCAATATGAACATTAGAAGTGTTTTTTTGAAACATATTTAGAGAAAGCAATTTGAAGACCAAAACTCCCTTGCTGTTTAAGTTACAGCTTATCTTAATCTTGTTAACGCCCTTAAAATATTGTTTATCCTGTTGTGCCTAAGAATACAGCTTATTACATTCATTGTTGCAAATATTCTTGTGTCAAGCGATGCATTACCTGTGCAGGTGTCGGAAACATATTGACCAGGTGTTTGATAAAACAATGTCAGACAGAGTTATTTCCGGTGACTGAGCTATCGGTCAGGGTATTTTTTCAGCAGACAGTGATGTAGTCCCTGAACAGTCCCTGGCAATCCGAGGTGGAATATGACGTGAAATCATTTACCGTTTACCAGTAAATACAGTAAATCAGCATCTTATTTCTCAATTACGGCTTCCTATTTCCATAAAACAAATGGCATACTGTATGTGATAAACACTTTTTGTCATAAATGATGCATGGATGGCACAGGAATGTCATAAAGTTCGGCCTCGTATCGAGCAAAACTCGGACATAAAGAGGTAATTTGCCTCCTCATCATCTAACACGATGTCAGTGGCTGAAAATGTCAAAAGAATTCACTCCCTTTCCACAGCCTTATCAATCAGCATCGATGGAGAGCAATTTTTTTCTCATTCTGTACAGAAAGTGCCACCGGTCTTTCAGGCTTGCATCATGTGTGTTACCATGGAAACCAAATTTCTCCCCATTCTTGTCCCTATTTTTTAAAACTGTTCCTGGTCCGCCTGAGGATAATCCTGTCTTGTACAATGTTTCCGGTCCGCCTGAGGATAATCCTGTCTTGTACAATGTTTCCCACATGCTAGTTCTTAGTCCTACTTTGTGTTTCGCGTCAGTCAATGTACACATGTTTTTGAATTTCACTTGATAAATCTGCTCCCTGTAGCTTCAGTGCTTCTCGACATCTTTAATCACGACCCAAAAAAACTGACACACTGCTGTCCCATTGCTTCCAAACCAAACAATTCTACACACACCATCATTCTTATTTCTTTCACAATGAACTGTTTCAATTAATCTTGTCTAGTTCTTAATCAGATATTTCTCCAGTCTCGATTTATTCTGTTGATCACTGATTAGTCTCATGCCTCAATCAGCAATATTCCAGCTGCATGAAGACAGTCCGTAAACCATTGAGTCTGGACCAGACAAACCTGTGATTGACATTGTAAACATAATCCGTGATAAGATTACACACTGTCATGCAGTGAGTGAGTGAGTTTAGTTTTACGCCACACTCAGCAATATTCCAGCTATATGGCAGCATTCTGTAAATAATCGAGTCTGGACCAGACAATCCAGTGATCAACAGCATGAGCATCAATCTGCGCAATTGGGAACCGTTGACATGTGTCAACCAAGTCAGCGAGCCTGATCACCCGATCCCATTTTAGTCTCCTCTTACAACAAGCATGGGTTACTATTCTCACCCGGCCAATATTCTAACCCGGACCTTCACGGGTCCACTGTCATGGAAACATACAAGCCTGACCAATCACTACCTGCCCCATTGTGTCATCTCTTCCAACCACCATAGGTTGGACCAGTTGTAACCCAAGATCCCATGGCTCATGATATACACACAATATCACTTGTGTGATATAATCTATATCACTATGATGGAAAAGCAGTATCAATATCGGTCATGAAGTTACCTGTATCAATCCAATCAACATCAAGTCCATTGAATGCACTTCTGAGACGATTGGTTATAATCTGGAGCTGAATGATTTGATTGGTTACAACTGTGTTGGCCTTGGTAACGTCCACTTCCACTTCTGGGTTGTTGATTTGATTGGTCACTCCATCCTTCTGGACGTTAGGTATGTACCTGAAGAACGAAGCAACACTGTTACATACCAGTATCCACATGTGAGACTTTTGTAATGGTTTTCATAACATTTTTGCACTTATTTAGCTGTGTGCGCGGAGGACTGAAACACGACCTTCCAAGGGGCATACATTCATGGATGTTTGTAGTCTCAAAATATAACTGGTTTAACAAGTTTTGTAACTAATTCTTTCTGCATTCAGCTCATAGTAATATTTTCACTAAAGCTATTTTGTGGAAGATAGCAGGTCACAGAAATCTAATTAATCCCCCTCTCATTTCCGACAGCTTCCTGGGTCCTGTAACTTCAGATTTTAAACAGTATCAGCCGGATGCCAGTCCAGGATACATGAAATCATAATCAGAACAGTTTTTCTCGTAGCAATCGGCAACACTTTTAAACTGAATTTCAGGGGTGGAAATAACCCATTGCCTGACGTCCGAGTCTAGTGTTTTTTTCTGTCGGGCAAGCAAATTTGTATATCACACTGTACCAGTGTCCAGTTGACTTTCCAATTTGTTGTTTATTTAAAAACTCAACAAGAAAACGGACGGTATAGTGGACAAATTATGAGGGCAAGTGATTTTACATGTGCCACTGTACCGGAGTACACTAGCAATTTTAAAGTTATTTCCACCCCTGATTTGTAATACAAGACCTGGTCCAACCTTTCTGGCACATAGCAAGAACTTAGGTGTCCTATAGTGACTGTTACACTAGTCTTGTACAAACTCTACCAGACTTACACATACATTTGACAGTCATGGCAAAACTGAAGGAAAGAAAATCATTGCTTGAAGAAAGAGGCAAGACTGACCCTGGAGTGTGTTGATACACAGGCAATCCAGCAGCTGTCAGGCTGTCGATTACAGCACAAATGCCAATCAGCTAACTCAAAGTAAACTGGAGTGCAACACAGCTATTTGTCATTGGTGTTCTTGCTTAACTAGCCTCCGGAAGCTGCCCACGTTTGTAATTGTTGTTTTTGAGACATAAGATGGTGACATCACTTGTGCAAACTTTCCAAAACGGGAAACCTTGGGATTCTGTTTTTAAATCGGCTCATTTGTTACTCTTTGAAAAAATCTCTCCAGTCTTACTTGCAGTCTTTTTACACGATGGTATTCAGAACGACAACAATGCAAACAACAATAGAATTAAACAGAAGTAATCGGTTGAAGGTAAATCTCGGCAGTCACAAATAAATTCTACGAGGATTGGAATGCTGCAATATATACTGAACGAGTGAGTGAGTGTAGTTTTTATTCCAGAAATATCATGAAGGGGACACCAGTAATGGGCTTCACACATTGTACCTATGTTGTGAATCAAACCCTGGTCTTCGGCGTGACGAGCAAACACTTTAAGCACTAGACTACCCCACGTCCCCAAATACTGAACAAAAGAGCTTGGGGACCCTTGACTATTCAGGGTATCTTTTAACAAATTTTGTGTTCAGACATCACTACGAACAATATCTCCCCCCACTCCAAATTCTTGATACCTAACTTATTTCCTTCAGTATAAATCAATAACAAGGCCTTGATTCAAACACTTTGATGTACATCGTCTCTAGCAGCTGACTAAGTCTAATAAACAAAAGAGTGACTGCAAAATACGCCCAGCTCAACCAGTAGGACATGACCTTGACACTGCCACAGTGGGCTTCACCCTTCTTCATGGTCGGCCACCATCTGTGAAGGAATCAATCTGCTATCTGCCTCCTGGACAACAGATCAGACCATGTACTTCCCACTTATGACAGGTTGAGTGACAGCAACAAATGTGATATACACGTTGTATATCACGTCAATGTGGGGTATATCTACAGCATAACACATGCCTGCTGGGACGCTTCTCTCCATAACAGACTCGGTGCTGCTGATGTATAAATGTACATAGCATGTCTTTTTTTTGCCAGCATCATTTCTGAAGTAATACGTTTATCTAACATCCGTGCTATGGCCAGGCTGGTGGAATGCCACACATAAAGCAGGGTCTCTTTATGAAATATCTTAAAAGGGAACTATGGGGTTAAAACTGTTCTTTGTTTTTTTCCACATGTTGCAGTTCACTGTTGAATAACTTCCAAATTTCTTATGTTAATGATTCTTTGTGAACATGGGATTAACAAAAAATACTCTATTTTCTTCCTTTTCTAAACTACCTATGCACGCTTTCAGAATTCAAATATGGGTTTTACTTTGCTCGGTCTTGTCCATTCCAGCAGTCGTTGTCATTCATCGGTGAAGCTGCGATGTTTTCATCATTACAGACGGTGTAGGGAAGCTGTACCCAGAAATCCTTTGCCATTTTGACACGTTCTTTAATATCTCGTACAAGTCGATCAAGGCTGGTGCCAGCTGCAGTTGTTGACCGTGCAGCTGCTCGATTGGGTTTGAAGGTAAAAGTGTACTCGTAGTTCTGTGCCTCACGTTTCCTGCGACCAAGTCTTGGGGTACCACAACCAGCAAATATCTGGAAATGGAAAACAACTAAATTAAACAGGTGTTAATTTGAAGCTAGAGCTAAAAGTTAATCTTGAATGCATTTTAAGCAAGTGTGTAGCCATGCAAATACATGTATACAGTGAGTGAGTTGGTTTAGTTTTACACACTTTTAGCAATATACGTGGGGGACACCAGAAATGGGCTTCACACATTGTGCCCATGTGGGGAATCAAACCCGGGTCTTCGGAGTGATGAGTGAATGCCTTAACCACTAGACTACCCCACCGGCGCGACATATTTACAAACATAATCACAAGGAATTGCAACACAAAACATATTGCTTGTATAGGTTTACTATAGTTCCACTAGGAATGTTTCACCATTCACCTGCAGTAGAGGGCCTGGTCTAGACAGTGAGCTACTACTCAACGTGTCACAAGTCTACCACATCGACATGACAGGGTAACGGACACAGTACAGTGATAATTGACCTACTGTTTTTTGGGGATTTTTTTTCTGAGTATATATAATATATATATTTTTTAATTATGTTTTAATTTCAGAAACCCCTGTTACAAATTCGGGCTCCAGCCCAAGTGACCTACTGTTACCGAATTAACATTTTGCCCCTTGCAACCAACACAACAGATTAATGGGTAATACACTGACTGACTGACTGAGTTTAGTTTGACGCCGCTTTTAGCAATATTCCAGCAATATCACGGCGGGGGACACCAGAAATGGGCTTAACACAATGTGCCCATGTGGGGAATCGAACCCGGGGTCTTCGGCATGACGAGCTAACGCTTTAACCACTAGGCTACCCCACTGCCCCAATGGGTAATACAAGTTTTATACCACACCAGGTTGATATAAACATTAGCCACCTTTACAAAATATATATAACGTAAGAGAGGACACTCAACATGCATGTTCAATTGATCATTACACGCACAGCCACCAAACATCATTATGGTATAGAATCAATCTTTAATACAAGAAATAAATCTGTCATCAATTTATACCTTTATGTTCTTCCTCAATGTTCCAATATCCAGTAAGATAACTAGCATATACCATATTCTGCTTGTTTAACACCCAGGCATATGGACATGTATCCTGTATCATGTGCTTCAGAGGTTTCATGCCGTTGTGTACTTTTCATATTATTCTATCAGGAATCTATTGTGAACCTGATTAAAACACTGACTGACTGAGTTTGGTTTTACGTCGCTTTTAGCAATATTCCAGCAACATCACGGTGGAGGACACCAGAAATGGGCTTCACACATTGTACCCATGTGTGGATTTGAACCCTGGTCTTCGGCGTGACGAGCGAACGCTTTAACCACTAGGCTACCCCACCGCCCCCTGATTAAAACAAGAGGGAATAGAAAGTCCCTAAAAAGCTGTAAGGTTTAGTTTGTCAAACAAGCTAGCCTTGAACCAGGGAAGATTTTTCAGATTCTTGACTGCTTTGTTGTGACTACGGAAGACACATTCTCGACATCGTGGAAACTATCGTGTGACTTGTGACTGGTCCGACCTCAATCTCCCCTCAGACATCTTTCCTAAGGCCGACATATAAACAGTTTCTTCTGTTAAATTCAGTTCATACAAATGAAGAAAATCACAAATGTCTCCATTTATCAGAGTATTGAAATTTCCTCGTCAAATAATATGAAGTACAGAATATGTGTTTTGATTTGCACATACTGACAGATTGATTCTGGTTGACAGGTATGTGTTAATATTGACGGACTAGTTAACGGGATGTAAAAAGGCGTCGTTTCTTTGAAACATTACTGAGTCATCCTTAAGTAAAGATGTGTCATATGTTAGGCTGATTAAACAGTTTCTATTTGCCTTATAATGAGGTGGATTCAAAACATCCCCTCACTATTACACCATGTCGATTGACTGTCAAGCATAGCAACAGAAACACTTGGGGACAGGAGGTTTACCGAACAAACAAACCCAGCATGTTTGTCCAACTCTTCACGCTGGAGGTAGGAAAGGTGGCCGACCCATCTCGACTTCCTCTAGTTTAACCAGTGTTAATACACTAAAAAAGTCAAACTTAGAAGTTGTCTATCTTACTCTCTCACTCTTATATACAATTTGCACTTAATGAATGATTCGAAGGTCTACAAGACCATGCATTCACAACAGAAATGTTGTGTTTTTTGGGAGTGCTTGCTGGGCTGAAGAATGTATGTACATTTGTTGTTTACTTGACCTTATTCTTTAAAGAGAGGTCTGAATTTTTTCACAAGTTAATACGAGGCACAGAGAGAACAAGCACTGGGGAATTGAACCGAGGATTGTACGTTAGCGTAGTGCATGCCGAGCAACTGTGAAACCTGCCTGACACAGAAAAACAACTTCTGGCAGTTTTACTGATTATCAATACTTGTAAAGACTGAACATTTCCATGAGGTTTTCACACAAATTAGACTTGGTCATCTTAGAAACCTTGGAGGAATAAAATTCATTTTATGATATCTGAGATTACCACAGGACTTGAACATACATACATGTACAGATTTTGATGAAACTAAAACGTTCTTCAATAGTCACCCAATCTTTTACAACATCCCATCTAACTTCGTCAACATAAAATATTATCTTCCTTATGAAGTATTGGCTGAAGAATAATTGACAATCCACCAAGTTTGATTTTAAGAAACTTATCATCTCTTTGTTTACATGCCAAACCAGCACTTCATGATTGCACAAGTAAGTGTATACTCCCTAGGGAGTTGTGATTGATAATACGATGTGCCGTTGAGATTGACATCCAATGATCGAGGGAAAAATACCAGCACCTTGAGCATGCACTAGTGAGTGAGTGAGTTGTGTTTTATGCTGACTTTTAGCATTATTCCAGCCCTATCATGGTTGAGGACCACTGATAGTACAGACATTGGACCCGAACCTGACCCACTCTGTGATGAGCAAACGCTTTAACCACTAGGCTACCCCAACTAGCTGCTCTAACAAGTTTGTTGCAACCAACATATAGTGTCTTAGCATGGAACTTTAATGGAGGATAGACCCTTGAAACCCAAACCAGATTTCTCATCCCCAGGGAAGATCTGAGTTAGAATTGTTTATGGGTAGTCCATACTTGTCAATACAGGTAAGTAGCCAGAGGTCAGGGGGTCAGACTTGGTGACTAGATTGGTGAGTGAGTGAGTGTCCCAAATACACAGATCCATGCTCATGTCGTCGAGAGAGCAGGCTTTCATCCTAAGCTGATCTGCTCTCATAAAACTGAAATTCTGTCCAAAGCAGCATTTAAATTCAACTTACTCACTCATGTTATCAATCAATGGACTGTCTGGTCCAAACCAGATTATAAACAGACTGCCTTCAAATCAAGCAGTGTTAAAAACAAACCTACAAATCAAACAGTTTGTTTTTTCTATACCTGTGGGGTAATTACACTTAAATCAATCTATGAGAACGAAAGCTAAAATGCTGTATTCAGATATATGCATACACATAAACGCTAAATAAAATTTTAAAAAATTATAACTTTTTTAAAAGTGCATAAACTGGTATTTTTCTTTAGTCAAGGACATAAGCTCGCTTGTATATACAAAGATGGTGTTTAAAAATGGAAATAAGAGATTTGTTAATGCAAACTAACGGCTGATTATACACGCTGCAATGAATGTGTGACTTGGCACAATCTTTAGAAGGTCACTAGGTCACAGTGACTCCTCTTATGCTATGTATTCCACAAATATTTCATTTGTTTACCCTTTAAATACAACCAGTTAGGGACTGTTTTTACATTAATCTTCACATAACAACATGAAATTTGTGACAAAAACTCTAATTATCTCTGCTGGAAGCAATTACTACAATTATCACTTCCCATATATCAAAGTGTACTAGTTGCAGACAACTGTTTCTGACATTTGTGTAGAAGTAACACCCTTCAGTTGGAATGTAGACTGCCATTTTTATCAGCCTGCAGGAAGTACCGCATTCTATCACCTGCATGGAAAATTACGTGTTAAATATCAGCAGTCAGTTTTTATGCAACTTTTTCACCAAAAAACATTAATCTGGGTAAGCTGAAAGAATTAATTCTGGTGGGAACTCTTCTCTTACCCAGCTGGATTAGCAGTCAGGACAGCAGTTAGCACATGACAATACAATTGTATGGCAATATATGGTGACATAATTTATTAATCTGCTAATATGTGTCACAGTAAAGTATTCAATAGATTAAGCTAGTGCTGTGTGGACGGGGATGTAAAATTAAATGGATCATGAGACAAATTTTGCTTGAGTATGATGTGTATATATTTTTTTCACACTATATTCAACTGAAGAAATAAGTCAGACATTTTAAAGTGGATGTTCTCTTGAGATATCCAAGTATAGGAAGAAATAAACTTGACAACATATAATGTGTAATTATGATACTGAACTCCCCGATGACATATTCCAGGCACAATCTGCGTTGATGACCACCAGTCTAAACAAACAGATTTCTTTTAAATCTGGCCACCATTTTCATGAGGTAAGCTCTGACACAAATCGGGCCATGTCGGAGCAAGTTGAGTCGGTGATTTCTGATTACATCTTTATACAAGACAAGCCAAGTCAAATCCCGTGTTTGCCATGTTACGAGTGGCCACTAAATCTGAGCCCCTTGCAACCTCCACAAAGCCCCCTAGCACAATAGGGCTCCCACAGCCTGACACCAGCGCCCACCCTGTGTTTGCCATCGCTGGATCCCCCTTTTCTCCTTGTTCTGTTTTGCTCCTTTTTTCTCGGAGGGATTTAGAAGATGATGATGTTGTGACTGTCGCTATCATCCTCAAACAAAGAGGTGAAGACAGGCTTACTGTTCCACCATACTTCAAGGTTTCATTATCGTTCAATGGATTTCTTCTTTGTCTGAACCAGCACTCATACTGTACTGAAATTACAGAATTCAGTAGTGCTTTCTGTTCAAAATGTATTGCCACACATCCTTTGGGTACTTAGTGACAGCAACTTTCAGGGGTGGAAATAACCCATTGCCCGACGTCAGAGTCAAGTGTTTTTTTCTTTCGGGCAAGCAAATTTGTATATCACACTGTACTGGTGTCCAGTTGACTTTCCAAGATTAATTATGTTGTTTATTTAAAAAATCAACCAGAAAACGGCAGGTGTAGTGGACAAATTATGAGGGCAAGTGATTTTACATGTGCCACTGTACCAGAGTACACTAGCAATTTTAAAGTTATTTCCACCCCTGAATTTGTAATACAAGACCTGGTCCCACCATTCTGGCAGTGAGCAAGAACTTAGGTGTCCTATAGTGACTGTTTTTTCATACCCTATGAAATATCTTACAACAAATATATCTCTTTGTTTTTATTTAATTGTAAGTCTCATGTGAAATATAACAGTATGATTTGGTTTGAATTTAATTCCGATATTCATCAGTCATGGCCCTTGACTAGGGGGGATGCCACCAGCAGCTTTAACCCAGTTTCCTACGCACCACATCACAATCCCCTTCCTGGCCAGCATCATCAACTTGGGACCAAGTCCTCCACACAGTAACAGTGAAAACAACTGAAGAATTTGGCTGGAATACGGTTTGGAAAACTGCATTGTGGGAATTTGTTATTTCTTCTGTTATGAAACATCCTCATGGGTCTAGGGCCTCGTTCCTCAAAGCGATCGTAGCGCTACGACAGTCGTAAGTCTATGTTAAAGTATGGGAGTTACGATCATCGTAGCGCTATGATCGTTTTGAGGAACGGGACCCAGGTTGTAGTGACTGCACAATGATCACTATTGATTGGTTGTAACTTTGTTTTTAGTGAAAACTCCAACTGGCAAATGTTACAGTTACAATTCTACTACCCAAGCAGGGGAGGCTGCGACAGGTCAAGGGTCTTCATCACATTACTCACCGATACTCACACAGCATTACTGAGGTGGCTTTTATATACTATTCACACTTTGCTAAGGATCAAATTATGGATTCAACAGAAAACTATGATGTGGGGTCAAATTTGGTTTAAATATCTAAGCTTATTGTTAGCATGGATCCTAGGCTTCAGTATGTCATTGCATGTTGTGGATCCCATACCTGCTATTGACAGGTGTTGTTTATTTGTCAATGACTCGTTCCATGATTTGCAAAATGGTTGATTGGTGCCATGAAAACCATTCTAATGGTTACTCATGTATCAAGTGCATCAGGTTAGATTAAAGTGGCTGTTTGTCTAAACAGGGGTTACCATATCATTATTTATCCAGTTTTAAATGGATACAATTTCAAATTATAAATCTACGTTTAAGTAAAGTTGTGAAATTTTGTGACCCTTATCAAAGTGTGAGTAGTATATAATGAATATTGTATTACCAGTGAAATATATTGAGAGATGCACAATATATCTTGTACTTTGGAGTCTCTTGCTGCAGTGAGTTTCATACAAAGTGAATATACAGGGATGGAAATAACCCATTGCAAATTCGTATATCACACTGTACCGGCGTCCACTTGACTTTCCAATGTTAATTATGTTGTTTATTTAAAATATCCAACAAGAAAACGGTCGGTATATTTGAAAAATTATCAGGGCAAGTGATTTCACATGTGCCACTGTACCGGAGTACACTATCAATTTTAAAGTTATTTCAACCCCTGTATTACATCGTGGGGATTATGATTCTGACCAAGCGTGCCCAAATATCTGTAGGAGTATGGTCCAAGTATCTGCAGGGTGACAAGAAGCACCATCTGTTAACGTCTTTGGTATAATGGACAGATTTTGTGTTAGTGAGGAATTCATCGGTCTCAAATGAAGTCAAACGGACTATAGTCTATGAGGAAGACCATCATGAGATATATATTTGTCCTCAGCACAACTTGGTTGTCCTGGTGGATTCTGGAGGCTGTTCATTCCTTCTCAGAGCCACTGTGGCTCTGAATGCCCATTACAGCGGGAGCATGTTATCAGCAAACAAAGATTCTTTCTACGTACCTTGGCAGAAACTTGTTGGCCGTTCTCTTGCAGGTTCATGATGGCGTCGGATATTTTGACATCGATAGGATCCACCACAGACTCAATGTTGAACGGCCCTTCAAGACGCCCGGCCAGCATCTTCATGGCATCTGAAACAACAACAAATGAAATATGTTACACAACACAGGGATTCTTATGGAAGATGGCTTTTACTGTTGTTGGATGGACTGGAGGGAGGATGGATGGACAGGAGTGTGGGTGGATGGGTGGGTGGAAGGGTGGGTGGATGGGAGGGTGGATGGACTGGAGGGAGGGTGGATGGATTGGATAATGAATGGACTGGAGGGTGGATGGATGGACTGGAAAGATGGTGGATGAACTGGAGGGTGGATGGATGGACTGACTGACTGACTGAGTTTGGTTTTACGCCGCTTTTAGCAATATTCCAGCAATATCACGGCGGGGGACACCAGAAATGGGCTTCACTCATTGTACCCATGTGGGGATTCGAACCCGGGTCTTCGGCGTGACGAGCCAACGTTTTAACCACTAGACTACCCCACCGCCCTGGATGGATGGACTGGAGGGAGGGTGGATTGGATAATGAACTGGAGGCTGGAGGGTGGATGGATTGGATAATGAATGGACTGGAGGGTGGATGGATTGGATAATGAATGGACTGGAGGGTGGATGGATTGGATAATGAATGGACTGGAGGGTCAATGGATTGGATAATGAATGGGTGGTTGTGTTGTTGGTGTATCAGTTGTTTCTGGGCTGGCAGCTCTCCTGTCGGTGGGTGTTCTGCTGGGTGAGTAGGTTGTTGGGTGGTTATTGGTAATTTTTTGGTTAAGTGTCTTGTTGGGTGGTTCAGTGTTTCGGCAGAGGTGCTGCTTGTTCATCAAAAGGTCTCTACCACATTAACAGCTTGTAAACAATCAGGACATCAAACATTTTACCAGAACTCTGATCTCCACAGTAAGTAACCTCCATTCACGATGACATAACGGTTTTATCCACAAGTCCATAGTGACTCCATTGACAGTGGGTAACCCCTGATTGACCCACACCAGCAGCACATGGAACCTGCAGTGTAAGCACTTCACACCTTCCAGCCCAAACAATGCCTTACATAACACAGCAAGTGTGAATCAACTCAACAAGCTGGACAAGATTACAAGCAAGTCCTTTTTGTTGTTGAGTAACTTCCAGGATGGGGTGTGAGCTATCTTTGTTGTCAATGACATAATGGAAGCATGTGGGAGACACTTCTGATGTGTGGGTTTGGTCTAGCTCCCCCACATATAATGAGGAATGAGCCCAGACTTATGTACAAACACTGCAGAATGGTCAAGAAAACATACCTTGGCACCAGTGTAGGACTGACTGACTGAGTTTGGTTTTACGCTGCTTTTAGCAATATTCCAGCAACATCACGGCGGGGGACACCAGAAATGGGCTTCACACATTGTGCCCATGTGGGGATTCGAACCCGGGTCTCCGGGGTGACGAGCCAACGCTTTAACCATTAGGCTACCCCACAGCCCGCACCAGTGTAGGAGAAACCATCAGCTTTGAGTGGATGTGCGCAGTGTGTGACTGGCACCAAGGTCAGTTTGCAGCAGATTATTTCACATATATCTCCTGGGTTCTGTCATTTCATATATGACTCTATGACCTTCAACGTCCTCCCAGAGAGGTCAGTTAAAGTCTCACTGAGGGAAAAGTCCCACCAGACGAATCCTTAAAAGCCCCCTTAAGTCACAGACCCTACTAATGGACTCTCACGTCACAATCACAGACCCCTGACGCGTCGCTATGAACAAGTCACAGACCCTGACAGCGCTATGAACAAGTCACAGATCCCTGAGGCGTCCCTATGAACAAGTCACAGACCCCTGACACGTCCCTATGAACAAGTCACAGACCCCTGACACGTCCCTATGAACAAGTCCCAGACCCCTGACACGTCCCTATGAACAAGTCCCAGACCCCTGACACGTCCCTATGAACACGTCACAGACCCCTGACACGTCCCTATGAACAAGTCCCAGACCCCTGACACGTCCCTATGAACAAGTCACAGACCCCTGACGCGTCCCTATGAACAAGTCACAGACCCCTGATGCGTCCCTATGAACAAGTCACAGACCCCTGACACGTCCCTATGAACAAGTCACAGACCCCTGACATGTTCCTATGAACACGTCACAGACCCCTGACACATCCCTATGAACAAATCACAGACCCCCCGACACATCCCTATGACCAAGTCACAGACCCCCGACACAACCCTATGAACAAGTCACAGTGTCCCCACTGACAGACATGTACGTCACACCCCATCACAGTGGCATCTTCTAATGGAACTGTATTGTGTTTAGCATTTTCACGGCTACCACATCTTTTTCAAGATACTTGAAATTCTGAGTAACTCATTCTGAAGTAGATCACTAAATCACCCTATTCTTCCCCGAAGCACAACACCAGGAAAAAAGCTAAACTTCAACATCTCCTAAACACTTCATCCCCGCAGTAAGGCAACCTGATTAATACTTCTTTAATCTAATAATTTTTTCTCTTCTGTCGAAAATGTCTATCAATTTTAGAGATACGTTCGTACGAGTCCCCCAAGCTGCGAGGCACAGCAGTAAACTCCACAGCACCCACCAGCTTCTCTAAGAAGATTACCACTGGCTATCTTTCCTAATGGTCAAAATTCCCAAATGAATTTACCCAGTTCATTTCTATCGATGAGTCAAGGCAAGAAATCCAATAATGACTAGTCGAGTACTAACACAATCTCCTACTTGTCAGCCCCTGCATGTGGGTCCTCGTGTGCATCGGAGCTGCAGAGGGGTCTCGCCACAGACTAAAACAATACCCACTGTCGCCAGGGCTAGCTCAAGAGGATGGGTTGCCGGACATAATAAAGGTTGTAGTTGACCTGAATAACAATAGGTTGTTGTAGGAGAGGGAAGGGAGGCCTGGCATTTACCATATGTCATTCGATGGGACGGAGTTGGGATTCAGGATATATCTCCTGAGAGTGTCCAGTAATATTGAGAGGTTCTGTTCATGCATCAACACACATCGTGGTTGTTTAACGAAGAGTTAACTAAATCTATGGCTACATTGTTTCTTGTCATCATATATATACAGTGTTAATCTGCAGCCACTGGTCCTCAGACAGAGTCTAGTAACATTGTGTTTAGTCCAGGAAGCGTAGCTAATAACTCTACTCTAATATACAGAGCAATGCGTTAAATTATCCTGTTTGCCCATCATCAAGTTACATCATTTTCATCTTTATTTAGATTTTTTTACATTAAACTCACTTCCAAGTCACAATTGATAAAAGACATCACTACCATTAATATACATTTCACAAAAACTTGCTGACACTAATCTTGTTTGCACGCAAACAATCAAGACAAAATGAGTCCAAATCTGAAATATTCCGTTGCCATGTTATATTGACCATATTAATTGCTGCACTATCTTGACAACACACCAATTCCTAGCAAGAAAACCAAAGATGTTGAAGGACAAAGAAACAAGATCCATTATTTTATAATAATCAAAATATTTCAACAAATAATCCAAATTAAGACTTGCTAATCTGAAACAGCTTCGGGGTTAAAACAAAGGACACCGTCTGGAGAGGGTTAAATTAACCTTCTTTCACCAAGAAAAAACTGTTCCAATCAGTGTTTCGAGTTCAGGAAATGATTTTGGGCTGAGGTGCGAGTTAATAAGTCTGTGGATGACTCACGGTCTAACTAGATTTGCGGCCATGTTAACTGGGGCTTCCCTCTCCCTGCCTGTCAGTGGTCTAACAAAGCATGGAGAGGACACTGTGGAACATTCTTTAAACTTTGCGGTCATTACAAGAAGGTGTGAATGGTCACTGCTGATTTTTGTCATGGTCAACACTCTAAAATTGTTTTGAAAATGAAGTATCCACTTTTAAGCAAATCCCTTCTGCATTCAACAAGAATCATCTTCAATTTGAAAGGACTTATGGGGCATTTCCATGTATAGCTTATACTAGTATTTCTAGAATGAAAAACTATACACAGATATTTTCTACTCTTAAAATGACCCTATGATGGCATAAAAAACATATAGACTAATAGTTAGTGAGTGAGTTTAGTTTTATGCCGCTATTAACAATATTCCAGCAATATCACGGCGGGGGACACCAGAAATGGGCTTCACACATTGTACCCATGTGGGGATCGAACCCGGGTCTTCGGCATGATAAACACTTTAACCACTAGGCTACCCTACCGCCCCTATACACTAATAACATAACTACTTTAATATACACTAATAACATACCTACCCCCATATATTCAATATCATACCTATCCCAATATACACTAATAACATACCTTCCCCCATATATTCAATATCATACCTATCCCAATATACACTAATAACAAACCTACCCCCATATACTCCATATCATACCTATCCCAATATACACTAATAACATACCTACCCCCATATACTCCATATCATACCTATCCCCATATACTCCATATCATACCTACCCAATATACACTAATAACAAACCTACCCCATATACTCAATTTCATACATACTCCAACATACACTAATAAAACACCTACCCCCATATACACTAATGACAGACCTACCCCCATATACTCATATCATATATACTCAATTATACACTAATAACATACCTACCCCCATATACTCAATATCATACCTATCCCAATATACAATAATAACATACCTACCCCCATATACTCCATATCATGCCTATCCCAATATACACTAATAACATACCTACCCCCATATACTCCATATCATACCTATCCCAATATACACTAATAACATACCTACCCCCATATACTCCATATCATACTACTCCAATATACACTAATAACATACCTACCCCCATATACTCCATATCATACTACTCCACTATACACTAATAACAACAATACCTTTGCCACAGTGTCTGGGCAACAAAGGCTTGGAGGGGACGGTACAGCAATATTTGCACTAGCTACAGTCACGATGTACAACAATTGTTTACTACGTGCTATATGGCTGTTATCAATACACTGGGTGTAAGCTATTCATCCATAGGTGTGTTCGGTTACAGTAATTCGTCCAACAATAGGATAAGGGTGTGCAGGAGAAGGGAAACAAAACTAGCCAACAAGAATTCGTTCTTTCTTTCAAACAACTTCTCACACATGCCGGCTATATCAGCCAATCCTGCAAAACATTGAAACAAGTGCATGTTTACATACTGCTAGATGCACAACAGTCTTCCATACATTGTCACATGGGCTGTCGGAACAATAACGCCTGGCGCAGATAATCACTGGGGCTGGTGCTACAACTGGGGTGTAACACATCCAAGAGACATGTCTGTCGACATCGCTGATACGTCATCAAGTCTTGACCACAGTTGAACCGATTCCCAGACATATTTAAATAAAACCTTGTAAGATTACAGGCAAATATTGTCAAACTGTTTTCCCGATATTGACCAAGATGATGTACTTTGAGAAAAGCAGTCAGGATAAAACTAATCAATCCAATTTGTGTACTGTGATTAGTCCTCTTAGTTTTCAATAATTATAGAAGTTATTTTGGACTCGTAGTGACAGGATGTTGGCATGATGTATTTCGTACAATCACACAAACAGCTGGAACTTATTGCTTGTATGTAAAGTAATGTACCAAAACATCTGCCCACTCTGCTGTACAGCGAAACACGATTGCAAGGTCAAACTTTCTCAGCATTCACAGTCCAACTTTGGCAATCACATTTAGCCGTCTATCATCCATACATAGATTCAAAGTTACACATCTAATTTCTGATGTGCTTCAACTTACCAATATCGATCATCTGTCACGCCACAGTAAATGCTCATTCAACGCATGTGATAAATGTATTATGTCATCGCAACTTAAAAAATCGTCCGTTTGTTTTGTAATTATAAACCAAAAACAGGGGAGGCCTTCTTGGTTGTCTAGCCCTGCCATTCTGCTTCATTAGTATACCAGCGGGAAACAATGAAAATATTTCATATCAAGTCAGGTCTCTGCCCAAATACTCTGCCGTTAACTCAAATTGAGTTTTCTGCAAGTGCGGGAATATGATATATCTTTTCTGACAGTATCACTTCATTATCGACTATTTCTTGTCAACCAATCATCATAATTCATGTCTCGCCCTTCGAAGACACCCGCTGTCACATGATTAGATGACACGCAGGCTGACAAAAAACAAATCCACTAAAATTGTTCAAAAACAAATATTTCATTTCCATTTGAGATTCTCTGCATGAAATCGCTGTCCAAAATTTGCATTTAACGCGCGCCCCTCAATTTATCAAGAATGGTTGAAAGAGCAGAGGCAGAGGGCTTGAAGAAAATCGTGATGATTCATCTAATAGAAGACAAATAACATCCCCCTTAAATATGGCGGCATTTCTAATCTGATCTCGCCTTTCTAACAAAATGTATAGTATTACACATTGAGAAGCACTCTCATGAAGGCAGAGCATTTTCACGACAGTATCAACTTTTTATAAAATGAAATCAAATACTTTTGCCCACTTTTTCATGAGTTTTTCATGACTTTGAAAAAAAATTCAACATTATACATGATCCCAACTGAAGGAAAACAAAATGTCCTTGCTGAGAATATGGCCGTGGCTGTGCTCGGTCTTTAACATGTGAAAGGAAATGATACGGGTACGGGTGTCCTGCCTTGCTGGTGACACCACCACTCACTCAAAAAAGTAAGCGTTTGTTTATTGACATCGCACAGAAAAGTTCCTGCTATACGACTGTTCACAAACCAGACAAAAGAACATTAATCTCAAAAGGCTGTAACTCGATGTTGTCTGTTTGCATCAACACTGGTCAGGGGAACCTTTGTTTAGATTTACAGTTCGATTTCAACGACAACAGCTCATGCAATTTAAAACAGAATTTACAGGTCCTATTCATATCCAGACATTTTTCAGTATCAAATGGGTTAGTCCCATTAGTCATACAGAACCTCTGTTTAGCTTTTCACCAACAATTCAATTTCAACCCCAAAAGCTTACCTAACTTAAAACTTGTTCCTATCCATTGCAACTCAAGACATATTTCAGTATCACATGGATCTCGAATGTTTCAAATGTTTCAATTTAGACAAATGTCCTCCAGTACTTCAGAAAGCTGGGAGTAACTGGACGCGTACCCGCTTCCAGGATTAAACCCAATCCTCTCAGGTACATCACCCACCCTGAAGTCCCCTCTGTGTCTGGCTGTCACGCAGATTTGATGGATGGCCGGTGGGTCAAGATGAAAGGGTTTAGCTCCAATGTGAGGCAACAGGGCATTGTGGGTAGGGGGAGAGTTGCCATACCTCGGATAATCATACCTCTTTCATCTACTCAATGTTGGAACCATTTCGTAGCAGCAAAATTCAAATTCTTAGTGAACCAGAAGCCTCTCGCTGTCGTTTTGTTACACTGCCTACAGCCCAGTATTTGATAGGTCTATTCAAAAGAGGTAGGATTCAAAGGATTCTCTCTTTGAAGAGTATTCATAGTGGTGATTGACTCGCTTCAGTGGCCATGACGAAAAGAGGCCATAATTTTATGGCCGGAATTGATCTCGAGGGAATCGTAAAAAGACAATTACAAATCAAACTCATAATTTGTTAAAAAGGCACCGAAAAGAACACATCATAATCTTGATGACCCTTGTACGTTTAATAGTCTACTGACATAACATAAACACACAGCAGTGCTTCGACACAACATAACTTCAGGCGTCAATAGGCTGAGACTATAGAGCTCTCCTTACACACCTAACCATATACTCCACAGCCTTTACCTTACACTACTCTCTACCTATACACCTGCCCTGTCACAGCCTTTACCTTACACAATATACCCTCAGCCTTATACACACAGCCTTACCTTACACACCTCTATATACTGTCACAGCCTTTACCTTTATACACCTCCCTATATACTGTCACAGCCTTTACCTTACACACCTCCCTATATAGTCACAGCCTTTACCTTACACACCTCCCTATATACTGTCACAGCCTTTACCTTACACACCTCCCTATATACTGTCACAGCCTTTACCCTACACACCTCTCTATATACTCCACAGCCTTTACCCTACACACCTCCTATATACTCCACACTCCTACACCTTTATATACACACCTCCCTATATACTCCACAGCCTTTACCTTTACACACCTCTCTATATACTCCACAGCCTTTACCCTTACACACCTCCCTATACTGTCACAGCCTTTACCTCTACCACCTCTCTATATACTGTCACAGCCTTTCTATACACTCTCTCTATATACTGTCACAGCCTTTTACCTTACACACCTCCCTATATACTGTCACAGCCTTTACCTTACACACCTCTCTATATACTCCACATCCTTTACCTTACACACCTCTCTATATACTCCACAGCCTTTACCTTACACACCTCCCTATATTCTCCACAGCCTTTACCCTACACACCTCCCTATATACTCCACAGCCTTTACCCTACACACCTCTCTATATACTCCACAGCCTTTACCTTACACACCTCTCTATATACTCCACAGCCTTTACCTTACACACCTCTCTATATACTCCACATCCTTTACCTTACACACCTCTCTATACTCCACAGCCTTTTACCTTACACACACCTGCCTATATACACACCTTCTCTATATACTGTCACAGCCTCACAGCCTTTACACAGCCTTTACACACCTCCCTATATACTGTCACAGCCTTTACCTTACACACCTCTCTATATACTCCACAGCCTTTACTTCTCTCTTACGACTCCTCCCTATTTACTCCACAGCCTTTACCCTACACACCTCCCTATATACTCCACAGCCTTTACCCTACACACCTCTCTATATACTCCACAGCCTTTACCTATATACACAGCCCTTACACACCTCCCTATATACTGTCACAGCCTTTACCTTACACACCTCTCTATATACTCCACAGCCTTTACCTTACACACCCTCTATATATATAGCCTCTTACACAGCCTATATACTCCACAGCCTTTACCTACACACCTCTCTATATACTCCACAGCCTTTACCTTACACACCTCTCTATATACTGTCACAGCCTTTACCCTACATACCTGCCTATATACTCCACAGCCTTTACCCTACATACCTCTCTATATACTCCACAGCCTTTACCTTACACACCTCTCTATATACTGTCACAGCCTTTACCCTACATACCTGCCTATATACTCCACAGCCTTTACCTTACACACCTCATTAAAACTCTCTTCTCCTGAGATGTTTCTTAGTATTTTGAAGAAATATAAATAAAAATTGGAGGTGAGGTGAGGTGAAATTGGGTTTAACGTCGTGCTTGAGAATATTTCGCTCATGCGACGACGTGCATGCGTGTGTATGTGTATGTGCGGCTGCTTGTACTAGCCCAGACTTAAGCTGGTTTTATAGTGCTAGCCCACTGAGATACCATGCCGCAGTGAAGCATGAATATCCCACTCAGACACATTATACTGACTCCGAGCCGACCAGTCCTTGTTGTACCCATTAATGCCGAATGCCAGGCAGGGACCAACAAGTACCATATTTTAACGTCTTTTGGTATGATGCGGTCGGGGAAGTAAAATTGGAAATTTTAATTTTATTATTATTATTTTTATGTTGACTAGCACATTATTAGCCCCAAAGCTGTACATATTCCCCAGAAGGAAAGTCTTCCATGTGAAAATTGACTAGTCAGATCAGAGACAGGCGTTACAGTGTTTTAATCTGATGACAGGGAGAAACTTGACAAAATCAAGCAAACATTTCATGGGCATACAAAAACTGTAACAGCAGATCACTTGATCCAGTTGAGCTAACAATTCATCCAAAAATCCAAAAACAATCCTACGGTCAACAAAGGGATTGAAATCAAAGAAACTGTAACAAACATTAATTAACAAAATAACTATTAATATTTCCCAATCTGTAATGATATATCGATATACTGACTTCCACTTGTATATTAATGAGCTCATTAACTTGAACTGGAAATGATATAAGAGGTCCTATATCCTTGAATGACCTGCGAGTGTCGACAGCCACCCCTGCAGGATTACGACAGGGGGAAGGAGCTGGGTGAACCATTACAAGACAGCATGAGCCCTTGCTATAAATCTCGCCATTACATTGGGAGCTTAATACCATGTTTTCAGATGTGGATATCGTGTCTGATATTTCACCTCCTGAAAGTGCTTCCCATAATCCTGTAATCCCCTCTGCGGGATACATATGTTATCTCATATGATGTATTCACTGCTAGGGGATATTGCAGCTTATTCAAAGTACCCTATCATCATCCTTGTTATTGGTTATCTAAGTTTGAACGATGTTCAATTGAAATTCGAAATGCTGAAACAAGATGGCCTTGAATCCATCCAACCTGAAATATAGTTCCCTCTCACTCCATGTAGGACAGTGCTTGTATGAACAGGAGATGTCGATCATTAATACTTCCTTTGAAAATATCAGTGTACACAGCCCAGGAGTTAACTCTGATACATACTGAATCTTTCTTCCAGTTACCCCAAGGGGAGATCAATCTTCATTACAGCAGGCTCTTTTTGAATGTTGCCAAGAACGTTTCCATGCTGAGATATATACTGAGAGAAACAAATAAAGGATCACATTTAAATTCAAGTGTTCCTTTATCAATTTCCAGTTTTCATCACCAGCTTTGAATAGCGCTGTGGTGATGAAAACCGGAAAATAATGAAGGAACGCTTGAATTTTCCTGTCAGGGATGAAAAATAACCCATTGCCCGACGTCCGAGTCCAGTGTTTTTTTCTGTCGGGCAAGCAAATTTGTCTATCACACTGTACCGGTGTCCAGTTGACTTTCCAATGTTTATTATATTGTTTATTTAAAAAATCAACAAGAAAACGGCCAGTATGGTGGAAAAATTATCAGGGCAAGTGATTTTACATGTGCCACTGTACTGGTGTACACTAGCAATTTTAAAGTTATTTCCACCCCTTCCTGCGATCCTTTATTTGTTTCTTTCAGTATATCTCAAAGATTTCACTTTTTAATGAATTCTAAAGAGACATTACGTCTTAGTATATCCAAGAATAAAAGCACCTTTATAAAATCCTAATACGTTTTCTGTGACAACCAAAGAAACCTCATCCTCACCCACCTACATGATGCCTGCCTCACCCCAACCATGGCCTTGTCTGAAACTACCAATGATGTTTCTATGCACTCTTCTGAGTCCATGTCACTTTGAAGAAATAGTAATGTACAAAGTAGCCACATATCAACAATGAGGAACAATTACCAAGAGGACAGCTCTGTTTTTCAAGTCATTTCAGTACTCTTTATTAATGTACTTCACAAAAAAAAATAAAAATAAAAAAAATAAAAAAAATAAAAAAATCCAAAACACTGATTTAGCATCTGTCAGTTTGAAATGAAATCACACTGCAAAATATTTTTGCTATAAGTTCAAATATCAACTGTTGTTTCAATGCCTGAGTAGGAACTGGTCTCTACTACCGAGTCTCCACCAATCAAACGATCGGGATTTCAAGAGCTAACTGTTATGGCAATCACTTGTTTCAAGGGGGACTGAATAATTGTTTTTACATGCGATTATTTGTTTTCTCAAGGTCTGGGCGGAGCCTTTTTGCAGAATTGGGATCATCTGGTTTCGACTTTTCGGTGTCTACATCTGGTAGCGTTCCCCGTAATACTGACAGGAACTAGAATCAAAACTTTAGAAAGTCTTGTGGGATAGAATACCAGGACTGGTGCCCATTAAGATTTCTGTTCGGTTTTCGGATGTGAAAGTTTATGTAGAGCACATTCTTGACAAGCGCTGTACACAAAGTTTGTTCTTGAATCATGTGTACGCATACAAAGTTCACTTACAGTGGTCACAGTTGTAACTCTTTCAAAATGTCAGTTTTTCCTTGCACACACTGTGTGCCTCCAGGCCTCAAGTTTGAAACTGTAAACTTTTCTCACAGATGAACGCTCTGGACAGGGATCATCTCAGCTTCTATATTTTTCACTGCAAAGTGTGTAAATATCTTGTTTTTTATCCCCACTTCCAACCCATACAAAAATAGGACAAACGTAAAATAGTTTCAATTTTATTTGCAACGTCATTTGTCGAAAACATCAACCCACAAAGATATCAAAGTCGTCCATACTCTTCTAACTTAGGAGGAGAAATATATAACCAAATGTTTGAACTGTAACATCAAGATATCCCAGAAAACAAAACATTTGAATCCCTACAACAACCTGATATGGAGGCCTGGTACACATAATGGAATTGTTCTGGCAAACCGGAACCACAGAGCTGTTCTGTGAGTGTTCAAAGGCCGTTAGTAACACCTTGCTGGCCGGCCCACTGTTAACACCTGTTTCTTCTACACACACCTCGATCGATCAAAACAAAAACGTTTTCCTTGCCTCAATTTTCCGATGTCTCGTTGGAGGTTAATAACACCAGTGCTAGAAACTACCATGTTTCCTGACTGTGGCCAGGTTTTGTTGCTCTTCAAAGAAGAGCCGTAGTTCCTGGATAATTGGGTTCACATGGCCTCCTGACTCTTTTTTTCTGTGGTTTAATTCCCGGACAGACGAGGGCCTGCCAAGCCAGGTAGGGGAACACTCGTACAGGTGGGGCCCACGTGGAGGGGGGTCGGAATACTTGTTCCGATTCATACTTCACCCAAGCAGCCAAATTCCTTAATGTACATAGGTGAAAGATTACTTTCCCCATAAACAATGCCGGTAGACGGCAAGAAGATATAAAGCAAATGTGTTTGGATTAGTGAAACAGTATTTGGTGGTGTCATTGGCTTCCTAACCTTCAGCTTGGCCTTTGAGTGATAACGTGTGCTGATAATATTAATTACTTGTAGAAATCGGCTGCATTGTTTCCTACAACCTATCCCAACTGTCCTAAGATGTATTTACAAATATTACAACAATGTGTTGGAAATAGAACAGAGGAGTTTTCAACTATTTAGAGTCATTATCGCATTAAAGATGATAGTGTTTACATACTCAATAGGTCTGTACATTTCCCACATGTAAGAACTAAGAATCTAATTAGATTAAGGGTTCAAAACTGTAACAATTTATATAAATCTTCAGTTTCACCTCAATGTACCGGAATATCTCACCTGCAGACAGCCAAATATCTCAACTGTGTAGTGAAATTTCTTACTTGTATGAAGTGACATATCTCACCTGTATCTGGTGTTAAATCTCACCAGTATGAGTGAGTGAGTGAGTGAGTGAAGACTACCCCACCGCCCCTAACCTGTACGAAATGAAACATCTCACCTGTATATAGTGAAATATCTCACCTGTATAAAATGAAATATCTCACCTGTATATAGTGAAATATCTCACCTGTATAAAATGAAATATCTCACCTGTATATAGTGAAATATCTCACCTGTATAAAATGAAATATCTCACCTGTATATAGTGAAATATCTCTCTACTGAGTGAAATATCATGTGTATGAAATAAAATATCTCACCTGTGAAGAGTGAAATGTCTCACTTTTAGATTCACAGGGATAGTGGGCAGCCTATAGTTAAAATTCCTGCTTGTCACACTGAAGACCTGGGTTCGAGTCCCCACATGGGTACAATATGTGAAGCCCATTTCTGGTGTTCCCCGCCATAATATTGCTGGAATATTGCTAAAAGCGGTGTAAACCCATACTCACTCACTCATTAGATTCACAGGGCCTTCTATTGCTCCAAATAGAGTGAGTGAGTGAGTGAGTGAGTGTAGTTTTACACCGGACTCAGCAATATTCCAGCTATATGGCGGCAGTCTGTAAATAATCGAGTCTGGACCAGACAATCCAGTGATCAACAGCAAGAGCATCGATCTGCGCAATTGGGAACCGATGACATGTGTCAACCAAGTCAGCAAACCTGACCACCCGATCCCATTAGTCGCCTCTTACGACAAGCATGGGTTACTGAAGGTTCATTCTAACCCGGACCTTCACGGGTCGACCTGACTAGGATACAATGGGACTTGCTGACAGGGGAGTAGTACATGTTGGAAACAGATGTGAATAGCTGGAAGACCTTTACCAAATATTAACTGATGTGTCGCCTGTGACATCTGGTGATTCATTTGGCAACAGCAAACATGTACCAACAGATTCCACTTGGCTGATAGAAACATGTACCAACAGATTCCACTTGGCTGATAGAATATAACGAACACAGAAATGTTATATGTGAAAGTCGGGGAACGATAAACAGTGTTTATCTGAAACCAGTCTATTTCTATCTGCAGTCCACTATCTGTGAGGTGTGCAGATTCTGATACTCCTTGCAAGGTCAAGGGGTGTCGGGAGCTTACATAAGAATGTATGATAAATCTATTTCGTTAGCAGTGAAGTCATATTTTCCTGGAATCAAGTTCTCCAAACTTAAGATAGTCAGAATTTTGTCCAGTCCTTTGAAATATTTTGTTGACAAACATTATCAGTGATCTTGATGTTGAAATGGAATTGAAATTAAGATATGTTTGTAATCCACAATTGTAATTTGTGAGAGGAATATATGAACACTCGGAACTTATACCACACAAAATATTTCAAATATCAAGGCTTTGCTTTGCTTGTTTAAATTTCAATTTGATAGAACACTTTCACAAACCAGTTAAATGTCAGCTGAATTTGTATGGACCTGCCAAATGTTTCTTGCAAGCAGAACATTCAGATACTGAACCGGTGTTATTTAACAAAATGGCGATCAAAGGCAAACCAACCTCAGTAAACTAGCACCGAAATCTCCATAGGTTTCGACGTGACTGTGATGTAAACACGTTTCACGAACCTTGAGCAGTCCATATATTTATCCACACCTACAAAGCCGCTTACCTAATATATGGGATGCGCAGACAATGGACACTTAGTATTGCATTAACCTACATCTGACACTCGAGACATTTTAGATTAGCATTCATCTTCATCTGCTTCAACTTCTTATCTCCCCATGCCTGAAGAATGTGCATTTGCAACAGCAGCAAAATATTTGGGGCCTTCCAGATAACGCTTTCCGTACACGTAGCTCAGTAAAACACGGTGGCACCAATGCTGCCTGGGACACTCCTTACCATGAGTACCAAAATCAATTTTGTGGGCAGGTAAAAACCAGGACAAATTTGTTGCTTGTTTGTTGTCTTCCACCAGTCTGCCATCAAAATCTGGTGCGGGACAGGAAGAGTGAGTGAGTTAAGATTTAACGTCACATCGGCAATATCTCAGCCATATGGTGACGGCGGGACAGGAAGAAGATCTACAGTCGGGATATGGTGGTAGTTGGTCAAACCAAGTCTAACAACCAGGGCCTAGATTTTCGAAGCTCTCTTAGCAGTAAGATAGGCATAAGTGCCACACATTAACATTAACTTACGACTATCTTAGCGCTAAGAGAGCTTCGAAAATCTAGGCCCTGATCCATTTCGTCACTTTTCACAACAAGCAGCCATGTGTTGAAGACAGGCGGTGAAGAGGCACCACAGAGTTGCTGTGTGGAATCAAACACCTGGCTAACCGCACAGACCACTGAGCCACCCCAGACCACTTGAGTAAGCATTGCTACTTACCGATATATTCGTTCCACACGCTGTTGATGTCTGCCTGGTAGGCAAGGCAGCCCTTCATGGTGTTGAGGCAGAAGTTGTTGCAGGGCTTGGTGCTAACCAGCCCCTGGCAGTGGGGGCAGTACATCATCTTCATCAGCCCTCGTGTACACTGCTCCGTGGCGGGTACCTGCAACAGGACATTGTTGTTGGTGTATGATGTCTATGAGACATGTCTGCATATATCAGGCTAACCTAGAGTATGCAATAAATACTTGAATAAAACACCCAGTGCTTATATGTTTTGGAAGGTCACCTGGTAAAATGATGCTTACATACTGGCATTTATTCAAGGATTTACGGTATGCTTCATAGCATAGCTCCATGGTTATGCTGCAACTAGGCCTCATCCTGGCCAAACTTCAAGATACGGTTCATCATAGCAATGGTCCAAGACCATACCCAAAAATGTAATATGTAAATTTTAATTTGGGTTATATCGGTATTTAACAAATCTTCCAATCTTTCATCAGAAAAAATTAAGGTCATCATTAAAGAAATTGAATAATACAATTTTTGAATGATAATTTTCAAGAACACTTGAGCAAGTCTAGCCTCTGCACCCCAAGATTGGTATCTGTTCATCATCACCCTCCGATATGATAACCAAGATGAATCAATTTATCAACAGCGTAACTTCCTGCACAAACAACATTTTAATTGGGACTATTTCTAGCTGATATGAGCTATTGTATCAACAAGCAGAAAAATTTGGAAACATTCTGCATGTCGAAACATGTCGCTATCTGTAATAAAATGCAAGCAATTTACGTCAATGTCTTGTGAAAACATCAAAGTTAATGCTCTGAAATACGCAAACTGTCTGCGGCATGGTACTGTTTATCAATCCGCCAAGATCCTAACCCCTGGACAACCACCTTTCAACATCGGTCAAACATGTCCCCTGATGGCAGCAGACATCTAAGCCAACATAACCCCAAACATTCACAATCAAATATCATCCATAAATATTTTGGCTATGTATGGAACCCTGCTGAAAATGGCACAGCAAAGGTTGGTGCTATTATCAGGTCTAATCCTGCCCTTCCTGTTTGTGGCATTCAGGATTGCTCTCGCCTTCTGACTAGTAGTAACCACGCTGTAACACTTGTGAAGCAGGTTGTGGCTTCAGGACTCGAACAACTCGGGTCAAATTAATCATTTTCATCTCCTGAACCACGTTGACAGAAATATCCTGCTTTTCTAGTACCGTATTTGACTAAAATGTGCCCCTTCGTATACATAATAAACCTTTGTTATTCGTGGCTGCACCAGTGTGGGTTAAAATGGATGCAGGCGGTCAGCTGATTGACCAGCATCTATGACTGACTGACTGACTGACTGACTGAGTTTAGTTTTACGCCGCTTTTAGCAATATTCCAGCAATATCACGGCGGGGGACACCAGAAATGGGCTTAAAACATTGTGCCCATCTGGGGAATCGAACCCGGGTCTTAGGCGTGACGAGCCAATGCTTTCACCACTAGGCTACCCCACCGCCCCAAACAGCATCTATAATCATCCTCGACTTTGTAGAACACTCCTGAAGAGAGGTCCCAGGGAATCCAATGCATGAAAACTGCAAATTCAGCCGAGTTCAATATTTCAAAATGTGATTTATTACTTGATACTTCAGGAAAACTTGATACTCTTTCCAAAATGTTTAAAATGTGATGTTTTATCCATGCATCTTAACGTCAAAAGCATTTCGAAATATTTCAAAACTGAAAAACATAATATCATTTTACAAATTAAAGTCGTACACCAGCGTTTCAAATGCAGTCAAGCCCCTAACCATGAAAATAATTGCATCACTTCTAACCGTATCAAATTCAAATAAATTACAAGAATTCATCGAGAGAAAATGAGGGAAATCGAATTTCAGCTGGAACGTATGAAAGTGTAATGGCCCTGTTTGTCCTCAAGCCCTTGCGTCCCTCCCTGGACCAGCCAACCATCTGGCACGTGAGCAATGGCGACTGTGTCATGTCCTACATTCTGCTCCATATTTCCCTTGTTGTTGGAAACAACGGCTACAATGTTGAAGGTGTCAGAAAGAAACCGTGGTATAAATAACAATAACTTCCAAAGGGAGATATGTTTACTTGCCACTGCTTTTGCCTTTTGCGTTTTCAGAATGGAATGTGATGCTTATGGCTCAATCAAACATCGCTCATGTTGGCTTTGTGCCTAAGCTCAATAATGGAGGCGTACAATACAGGACATGTAATGAAGATGAAAATAGATGTTTGATTCTGTAGGCAATTACAGATGTACTTATTTTTATGAAACAAGTATCAGAATTCACAGTTCCTACAGAAAGGACTGAGGTTTGATTACGGTGTAATATATCAGTTGAAGAGTTGCGAAACTGCAAGCAACCAGGAGTTGTCACGTATGAAGGTTTCTTATACAGGAATGTTGTTAGTTTTCTATTTTCCACTCTGAAATATTTAGAACTGAGGCCAAATGACGTCAAAACTGATTTGCTGTCATTATATTAACTCTTGTGACATTACTTTTACAAATTTTCTTTGATCTTGGAGCCTTAATTGTATATAAAACTTTGCACTTTATCAGAAAATAATTGCACCATTGCCTACAGAACACTGACAGACACTCCTCTCTCAAAACTTGGTACTTATTACTACAGATTGCAGGCTCGATTTAGTGCTTTGTTACTTGCAATGGTGCAACCCAATATTACAAAGTGCAACCTAGTTATTTGTCAATTTTTTAGACTTCAGCTGGAAAACAGAATGATGAGAAACTGACTTGGAAGAGTGACTCTGATGACTGTATGAGCAGTGACTGAAGGACTTACTGTTCATGACATTTTAGGAAGTAAGATAACTAATCTTATCAGTCCCAGGTTTCTTTTGTTATAATGTTCTAAACTATCAATACAAAAAACTCAAGCATCATATTTTATACAAGATTTTATATTGAGCAGCAGGTGCAACCTGTTTTTATCTGATGTAACAAGGTTTCTACCTAAGGTTGCACTGGGTGCAAGTAGGTTTCATTTCTTTAAATTGAGCCCTGGATTGTTTGTCTGCATACTCAGAAACATCCGAAACAATATCACACGAAACAATATCACACGAAACAAATTCAACAAATTCAAAGTAATCTTCAATTTCAACAACAAAATAACAATTTAACAAAATTACACGTCTTACGTTTTCATTCCCTTCAAGGTCTTTTTAACCTTGAAATCTGTAAAATTTCCCACACTTTTTACAGTTAAGTAATCCCTAATTAGAACTGTTTTCTTGCGTCTTAACTAGCATTTTTTTTCTTGAACGAGTTCCCCATTTTAGCCAGCTCGTTGTGTGTTAAGCTATGACTGCCTTGTCTGCAGACGAGAAATTCAATTCACTGAGCAAACATGACCTTAAATGGGGGAAAACAAACGAATGAACACAAATACATCAATCTGTAGGCTAATAGTTCACCAAGAACAAATTGTCGGTTCTCTTTTCCCACTTGGAAAAGAAAACGTCAGCTCTTCAACTCAGCCTTGAGACAATCATGCACTGAAAATTTGGAACTCGGTCACGCAGACTCATAATTACCGATATTGGTACGTAACGTTGGGAATTATCTTCAGCGGTTTGAAAACCTTTGCAGTGACGCATTAATGATGGATGAAGGAAGTCTTGAACGAAGAAAAATAATGATTCAAGAGCGTTCTTTCATGTAAATGAAACTAAATGAAATTACAAAAGTCTGGCAATATCTGACCTAGTCTGTCATACAGACCCTGAAGCAAATATATCCAAGAAAGCCCACGCAAGTCTAGGAAAAGTGGCAAGTCTGGATTTCCACAGCTTGAAGAAAGACTCGGGGCTCCTTTTCCCTATATTTTATTTTTTTCTGCAAAATATGTTCATTGCAGAGACTAGTTGTTAGTCTATATCTGACCATTCTCACTGATATCTAACACACCACACATACATTTACATTGGTTTAAATAAACGTTGACAGCATGCAATATTTGAGCATATCCTTGGTCAAGACAGCCATTGGCTAAAATTGACCAACAGCCGAGATCACCACCAACCAGTAATATTACTTATCATAGTAGCCAACTTTCCACCTCAGACGTACACACAACACTTTTAGGCCAAATAAAAGAAATGTTGTGGTTCCGATTACACCTCTTTAAAATTTAGGGTAGGTAGGATTTTTTTTTATACATTTTCTTTTAGAAGTACAAACTAAAAACACATTATCAATGTGTAATTGTTTATTCAGTCATGCTTGCGGCCATGATGTTGACTTTCTCTATCAGAATGACCGATGTCAGGAAAAAACAATGGTATCTGAAAGCTTATTTTATTCATACTGCTTGAAAAAAATAGGGTCGGCAACAGAATTCAAGGGTTGGTCGGGTAATCGGAATCACAACATTGTATTTTTAGGCCTTAAGTATATTCTTGATATTACACACCATATAAGATAACTTTCCACCTCAGGAATGTACACCAACACTTTAAGGTATATTCTTGACATCATACATCAAATCTTCAGTGCTTCCACCTCATTATGTTATTACACTGTTTTCAATCCAGAAATATCCGTGTTTAATTGGCTACCATTCTAACAGAGCAGGTGGATATACATCAATACCTTCTCTCACAAATATTTCAAGGATGATAAGAAAGTTCGCCATAATCTTTGAAGACATTCCCTCTGGGATGAACGAATCATACGTGTATCTCTTACAAGCTCACAGTCACACACATCAAAGCTAAACTCCTTACAGAGATAACAAACATGGCCGCCACTTCCTGAATATCTCTTTTTCACTTGCTCCAAAACAATCAGTGTGCCTTTGATGATTCCAGGGACAGTTTATTTTCAATAATTCAACACCTGGATTACTGCATTAAATGTTTTTTAAGTGTTTAATATGTGTCAACGGATTAATAAGTGAAAACAGTTATTTGAACATCTGGGTCTTGAAATATTTTTGTTGTGCACCTATAACAAGCAGTAAAACAGTTGTCTGAGATGAAGGCATTAAGGCTCTTAATGTATAAAATGATGTACAATATACGTCCAACTTAATCATTTGGCTGAGATGAGTGAGCAAATCGTGTATATCAGTAATATATATAAATATCACAAGATCTGCATTCAATGCTTCACTGATCAGTATTATATATCATATCACAGGACCTGTGAAGGTCCGGGTTAGAATATTGATCTTCAGTAACCCATGCTTGTCGTAAGAGGTGACTAACGGGATCGGATGGTCAGGCTCGCTGACTTGGTTGACAAATGTCATCGGTTCCCCATTGCGCAGATCGATGCTCATGCTGTTGATCACTGGATTGTCTGGTCCAGACTCAATTATTTACAGACCGAAGCCATATAGCTGCAATATTGCTGAGTGCCGCGTAAAACTAAACTCACTCACTCATATCACAGAATGTTGGCTTGCCGACACAAATATTAACCGCTCTAGCGAAACCCACAAGCACGAATATAGTGCTGACAAAGAACTTGTGATCCCTGGAACCTGGAAACAAACACAAGGAAAACACAACTCTCACGATCAGCCAGGATCACACAAACCATAGGTGTGGGATTTGCAGAGAAAGGTCTTGTAAACAGGTGTTGCTGTGCATAAGAGAACCGGATTCCAGCCACACATGGAGTGTATCCTTCATGTTGGCAAAGTCCCTGTACCTTCCAAGTCTGCATTGCTTGGAATCATGTTCCTGGAGTTCGTGTTGCTGGACATTCTACTCAGTACAGATGCACCAAGTAGAATGAGTGAGTGAGTTTAGTTTTACGCCGCTTTTAGCAATATTCCAGCAATATCACGGCGGGGCACCAAGAAGAAACGCAGGGACTCAAATTGTGAACACAAACTCATATGTGAAGAGTCCGTTATATATATTCAAACTCTATAAAACAGAACAATCAGCAAGCACCTCAACCATTAGGCCCCCACTTCCTGGCTATCTGCTGCTACCACTGTAAAATCCTTCTGTTAACGAAGTACACCAACTTCGTAATGAAAGTCACACAAAACTGAACCTCAAAATACCATTCAACCTCTACCAGACAGGGACATATAGACAAAACATTTGTTGATATTATAACAAAGATAACAGAAAGAAAGCTGAGCGCAAGTGGAAATTGGATCCAAATGTAACCTCACTGTCGTATGATCCCTGGCACTGCTGACATTACAGAACTCATAAATCTGTTATCCAACTGTTCACATAACATGAACATGACCAATATATAGAACCAAGCAACATTCCTGACTCACTCAACAGCCGACTTTTGCAGATTCCCATGGAAAGCTGGTCTCTGACCTCGGCCTGTGTTACTTATCACACACTGATACATGATCCATGGACCCGTGAAGGTCCGGGTTAAAATATTGATCTTCAGTAACCCATGATTGTCGTAAGAGGCGACTAACGGGATCGGGTGGTCAGGCTCCATGATTTGGTTGACAAATGTCATCGGTTCCCAATTGCGCAGATCGATGCTCACGCTGTTGATCACTGGATTGTCTGGTCCAGATTCGATTATTTACAGACCGAAGCCATGTAGCGGGATTATTGCTGAGTGCGGCGTAAAACTCCCTCACTCACTACATGATCCATGATCCATGACACGGCACATGAAACTGAGTAGCTAATGTTACATATTTCATGACTCTATATGGAAGCATCATTCCAACAAATACTGTTTGCCATTCACCTCATGCTTATTTAACACAACTGTCCAGCTCCAACTGGAAATGTCTGAACCAAGTTCTGCTGAGCGTGTGTGTGGATCAGGTCAGGATGTCTGTGTTCTCCTACCTTGTCTGACAGTAAGACAAAAAGGTGAACGTTCAGGAACTGAACTCTCCACACATAGAAATGAACGCAATCTCTGTTTAACCGCCGACATGCAGGGCCCCTACACCTCACTACACCTGCAGAAGAGTCTTTAACCCCTCTGCCTGACATTTGTTGTCTCTCCCCACCCCAGCCTGCAGCCCCTCCCCACCCTACACCTGCAGAAGAGTCTTTAACCCCCTCTGCCTGACATTCGTTGTCTCTCCCAACCCCAGCCTGCAGCCCCTCCCCTCCCTACACCTGCAGAAAAGTCTTTAACCCCTCTGCCTGACATTCGTTGTCTCTCCCCACCCCAGCCTGCAGCCCCTCCCCACCCTACACCTGCAGAAAAGTCTCTAACCCCATCTGCCTGACATTCAGTTGTCTCTCCCCACCTCTGCCTGCAGCCCCTCCCCACCCTACACCTGCAGAAGAGTCTTTAACCCTCTCTGCCTGACATTCATTGTCTCTCCCCACCCCACCCCAGCCTGCAGTGTCTCTCCCCACCCCCCTGCAGCCCCTCCCCACCCACCCCAGCCTGCAGACATTCCCTCCCCATCCTACACCTCACTACACCTGCAGATGAGTCTTTAACCAGCTCCGTCAGCCAAAAATATTTATTAATAAATCTAACTTAACCATAGTATCAAATTCTGCAATGAGATTTATTCAACACTATCAGTATGACACAATCTTTCCTTAATTGCATTTCTGATACTGTTACCCTCACAACCAATAATATCATGGACCCTCCCACGAAAGTTTACACAAGTATACTCTGAAGTGACATGAGTAAATGTTTAATGCGGATAGTGTCAGTGCATCCACACAACTAATTACATGGCCATCAGCATCGGCTGCAAGTTGCAGCTAATTATGCAGATACATTTCAGGTCCATATGTAACCTGAGAGGCAGTTATCAGGAAGATCTGATATAAGGGCCCTATTATCTCTGGAGGAGAAAATACACACAGCTCCTGGAAAGTCCTTATCTGCCTGGCCTCAACTGCTGCCTTCATAATAAACAAGCTATTTCCCTGAAACTAATTGCAGTCGCAAGTGCTGACCACAGCAAACAAAACAAACATCATACTGGGGAACACACCTCATTTATCTGTTGTAATCGAGGTGATTTCATTTGACCTATCACAATACCGTTACCATGGTGATTGATACTATGTTTATAAATCCATAGAACAAAGTGCATCAGTTACACTTACATTTGTGAGTGTGTTTGAAGTCTAAACAATAACACATTGACATGAGGGATGTAAATTATTAACAAGTTCATTCAATTTACTACTATTCCCTGCAGCCACAGAGATTGATATCGTAAAGACAGTATTCTGATTGGTTAATCCCCCAAGGCAAACAATTCTGATTGGAAGGTAACATGTAACAAAGTATTGTGATTGGTTAATCCCTTGACATGTTGCTGGAATATCACATCTGATGTGCTTCAATGATAAATGTAGCTGCACTTTGTAAGCTTTGACTTCTGTGCCCACATCACGATGACTTCCACTACCTCCAACTTTGAATGTCAAAAGGCTGCTCAATATCCATAACAACACAGATTACGTTTCAGAAAAAACATTCTCCTACAAATTTCACTTGTCAGTTGGGACATAAGTATTCAAATTATTGATGATTACGGGGTCGAGTTCCCCTACTTTCCCTGTGGTAAACTCTTATATATACATCTATGGTAAAGTCATATATACACATCTGTGGTAAAAGTATATATGTACATCATCTGTAAAGGTAAGAGTCATGTATATACATCTGTAGTAAAGTCATGTATATCTGTAGTAAAGTCATGTATATCTGTAGTAAAGTCATGTATATACATCTGTGGTAAAGTCATGTATATACATCTGTAGTAAAAGTCATATATATCTGTAGTAAAGTCATAAATATATACATCTGTGGTAAAGTCATGTATATACATCACTGTAGTAAAGTCATGTATATCTGTAGTAAAAGTCATGTATATACATCTGTGGTAAAGTCATGTATATACATTTGTAGTAAAGTCATGTATATCTGAAGTAAAGTCACTCCAGATATATACATCTGTGGTAAAGTCATGTATATACATCTGTAGTAAAGTCATATATACACATCTGTAGTAAAGTCATATATACACATCTGTGGTAAAGTCATATATACACATCTGTAGTAAAGTCATGTATATACATCTGTAGTAAAGTCATGTATATCTGTAGTAAAGTCATATATATACATCTGTGGTAAAGTCATGTATATACATCTGTAGTAAAGTCATATATACACATCTGTAGTAAAGTCATGTATACACATCTGTGGTAAAGTCATATATATACATCTGTAGTAAAGTCATATATACACATCTGTAGTAAAGTCATGTATACACATCTGTGGTAAAGTCATATATACACATCTGTAGTAAAGTCATATATACACATCTGTAGTAAAGTCATATATATACATCTGTGGTAAAGTCATATATATACATCTGTAGTAAAGTCATATATATACATCTGTGGTAAAGTCATATATATACATCTGTAGTAAAGTCATATATATACATCTGTGGTAAAGTCATGTATATACATATGTAGTAAAGTCATATATATACATCTGTGGTAAAGTCATATATATACATCTGTGGTAAAGTCATATATATACATCTGTGGTAAAGTCATATATATACATCTGTAGTAAAGTCATATATATACATCTGTGGTAAAGTCATGTATATACATCTGTAGTAAAGTCATATATATACATCTGTAGTAAAGTCATACACATCTGTAGTAAAGTCATATATACACATCTGTAAAGTAAAGTCATGTATACACATCTGTGGTAAAGTCATATATATACATCTGTAGTAAAGTCATGTATATACGTCTGTAGTAAAGTCATATATATACATCTGTGGTAAAGTCATGTATATACATATGTAGTAAAGTCATATACACATCTGTGGTAAAGTCATATATACACATCTGTAGTAAAGTCAAATATATAGACTTCTGTAGTAAAGTCATGTAAGCCGTTGGTAAAGTCATATATATATAACCTGTGGTAAAGTCATCAATGAATGCAGCAGGCAGGGAGAGTGTTCCTTGGTCCAATATCAACATGGAATACGACAGTTTCAAGACAAATGTGAACCAGTCAGTGAATACGAGTTCTACAGCTGCTCATGCTATCAACCACTGGTAAGCCATGTCCGGGTAAAGAAGTTCAGGGTCGTAGATGTAACAAAACCAACTTGTCAAACAGTACTCACTCCCCTCCCTGCCTTTCAATTCCCTGCTACTCTCTCATCAATCATCATTATCCCTTATCTGCCTAATCTTGGAGCAGGGATATAAAATCATTACTACGCCTCTTCTCCATCACCTCATCTATGCTATAACCTAATCAGGTTTGGGTTTGATAGTAGCTTTAGGGGGAACATTATTTCATGTACCAGCCTCCTACAACAATCATGTTCAATAATTGCCACTGTGTCCAATCAGTGCAATCAATGGGGTACAACATGACTACATAGCACTCTCTATAATGACCATACATCCACTCAGCCTTGGGTTGGGTATATACTACATACAGCCTCCATTATATACTCAGCCTCTGGGTTGGGTAATGTATATAGTACATCCACTCACGGGTTGGGTATTGTATATATACCACTCAGCCTCGGGTTGGGTAATGTATATACTACATACACTCAGCCTCGGGTTGGGTAATGTATATACTACATCCACTCAGCCTCGGGTTGGGTAATGTATATACTACATCCACTCAGCCTCGGGTTGGGTAATGTATATACTACATACACTCAGCCTTACACAGGGTTGGATAATGTATATATACTACATACACTTATAAGAGATAATGCCTACATACACAGGCCTTATATGGGATAATAATGTATATACTACATACACAAGCCTTATAGGGATAATGTATATACTACATACACAGGTCTTATATACACAGGGATAATGTATATACTACATACACAGGATTATATGGGATAATGTATATACTACATACACAACTCCTGTAATGCAGATAATGCATATACTACATACACAAGCCTTATATGGGATAATGTATATACTACATACACAGGGCTTATGGGATAATGAGATACTAATACACTCATATACTACATGCACAGGGCTTATATGGGATAATGGGTAATGCTTATATATACTATATACCACTACACAGGCCTTATATGGGATAATGTATATACTACATACACTCAGCCTCGGGTTGGGTATTATAATATATACTACACACACAAGCCTTATATGGGTAATGGATATACTACACACACAGACCTCTTATAAGAGATAATGTATATACTACATACACAGGTCTTATATGGGATAATGTATATACTACATACACAACTCCTGTATGAGATAATGCATATACTACATACACAGGGCTTATATGGGATAATGTATATACTACATACACAGGGCTTATATGAGATAATGTATATACTACATACACAGGCATTATATGAGATAATGTATATACTACATACACAACTCCTGTACGAGATAACGGATATACTACATACACAGGCCATATATGGGATAATGCACATACTACATACACAAGCCTTATATGGGATAATGTATATACTACATACACAAGCCTTATAGGATAATGCATATACTATACACAGATATATGGGATAATGTATATATACTACATACACAGGGCTTATATGGGATAATGCATATACTACATACACAAGCCTTATATTGGATAATGCATATACTACATACACAAGCCTTATATGGGATAAATGTATACTACTACATACACAGGGCTTATAAGGATAATGTATATACTACATACACAGGGCTTATATGGGATAATGTATATACTACATACACAGGGCTATATGAGATAATGTATATATACTACATACACAGGGCTTATATGGGATAATGCATATACTACATACACAAGCCTTATATGGGATAATGCATATACTACATACACAAGCCTTATATGGGATAATGTATATACTACATACACAGGGCTTATATGAGATAATGTATATACTACATACACAACTCCTGTACGAGATAATGCATATACTACATACACAAGCCTTATATGGGATAATGCATATACTACATACACAAGCCTTATATGGGATAATGTATATACTACATACACAGGGCTTATATGAGATAATGTATATACTACATACACAGGGCTTATATGAGATAATGTATATACTACATACACAACTCCTGTATGAGATAATGGATATACTACATACACAGGCCTTATATGGGATAATGCATATACTACATACACAAGCCTTATATGGGATAATGTATATACTACATACACAAGCCTTATATGGGATAATGCATATACTACATACACAAGCCTTATATGGGATAATGCATATACTACATACACAAGCCTTATATGGGATAATGTATATACTACATACACAAGCCTTATATGGGATAATGCATATACTACATACACAGGGCTTATATGGGATAATGTTTATACTACATACACAAGCCTTATAAGGGCTAATGCATATACTACATACACAGGGCTGATATGGGATAATGTATATACTACATACACAACTAACTCCTGCATGAGATAATGCATATACTACATACACAGGGCTTATATGGGATAATGTATATATACTATAATGCATATACTACATACTCCAGTTTGCATGGGATAATGCACATACTACATACACAACCCCTATATGACATAATGCATATACAACATTCTCCACAACCACATATCTTAAGGTCTACGAACAACACAAATATACCTACACCTACTTAAAGGAATGACCACTTACCTCCATAACGTTCATAATGACGTCCCGTCCAATGGCAAGTCCCTGTACAAATGTCCGAGCTGCAATGAATGCTCTCCTCACTTGGATGGACAGCTTCACAGGTACATCCCCAAAAGGTTTTAACTCGTCCATGCGATCCGTGACACATGCCATGTATTCTTCGTCAAAGGCGTATTGAGTATTTATAAGTTCAAACATTTTCTGTAAAAGTCTGCTGAAAAAGTTATCCATAACATCCTTTAAGTTTTTGTCCTTGCCCTTGTAGTATCCTCTCAGATCGTCGAATAGATCTGTGAATATGTGTGCATTTTGTTGGTATAGCAGTCCGTATGTTTTAACAAACATTTCATGTAGATCTCTTCTGGCATTATCCAACAATTCTGTGAAAAATTCTGAAAACACAGATAAGAAAAATATTGTTAGACATGATGTCTGTGACAGTAAGCAAAGATTCTGTACCTCTACTTCATCACTTAGACGAGATAGAGATGACAAAACTTCATGGATGATCAACTTGATATTTTAACAATGGCGATGTTTCAGTATAGATGTTTATACCGTTTTCATACTAGAAAATGGTATAAGCATCTATACCAAAATGTCGCCATGGTTGAAAACGGTTTAAGGATCTATACCGAAACGTCGCCCTGCTGGAAAACGGTATAAGAATCTATACCGAAACGTCGCCATAGTTAAAATATAGAAGTTGATCATCCTTAGTTTTGTCACAGCTAAACCACCAACTTCTAGAATGTCACTAAAACAAAATTAGACGAGATACTTGAGACAGGTGACATTTATAAGAAGCATTTGTAAGAGGATTCAAATTTACCATTTATACATTCATCGCCTGTCTGAAATAGCGGATATTGAATTATTAACCGTACGTTATAATGGTGAAATGCCACTCTCACATCAGAGTCTGAAGGTGGAATCAATTTGTGATAGCCTCATAATAAATATAGCATGTCTGAGGTATATCGCCTACATGTGTGTTATTACATCCATAAATCATAAGCCAATTTGTATATAATACCATCCCGCTGATCCAGACTTAACATCAAGCACGTTCAGCGCAATAAACTGTACGTAATGAGGAAAAGATCCCTCGAATTACCCAGATCATAGCATAAAAGTGGAGTAAATATATACACATATATGCCTTGTGCAATAATCCGTACAGTTCTTTTTTGCAGGCAGAGCAGAGAGGTTTAAGTCAGATGGTATATGAAAGAGGCAGCAAAGTATCTCTCCAGATCTTTTTACAACACTTGATCAAACTCTCCACCCCATTGCAGGAAGGTTTCCAGGCATTTTATTGTTGTCAATAAATCTTAGAGCACCGGATTCCCACAAAACCAGCTCCCTTATCTGGCGCAGAGTCGTAAAAGATAACACTACCTTCTTAATTCAACAAATATGTACACGTTCAGCGTTCAGAGATGCCAATAAAACTTGTTCAAATCCAGATCACGAACAAACAGAATTTCACTTCATGTCATACCCCTCTCATATTGTAGACCTATAATTAACTTTATAGTAAACTGACCAAAGATCTACTTGCCCGATGTAATGTAGGGTCAAACTTCATGGGATGTTTTAGTGAAAGCTGTTGATTTCCTTGCTTTGTTTTATCCTACAGGTGAGGGAGTGAGAGACAAGCTGAGATTTACGGCTGTCTGATTTTCAGGGTTTTATTAACTTTTCTAAATTTCTTTATTTTTCGTATATGCTTACATAGTTTTACACGCAATAGTATTCATACAAATAATAAGGTATTTAAATACCTCCATTTATACAATTTATGATGTATGTGTACTTTGTTAACTTCTCAAATTCTGATCAGGAACATCACAATTAAGCAACACACATTGAACACATTTTTGGAATGAAACCTGGTCTCCAGTGTGACATGTTCTCTCTAGGCTAAATATTTAGGTGTATGGTTCAAACTTTCCATTGATTTCTTTTGTTTCAACATTCTGATATTTTTTCAGAAAAATAAACAATGAAACACGGTCAATAGTTCCAAGGCAATCACTACACATGAACTGTTTTGTTTGATAATCATGTTGATCAACCAGTCAACTCCTGCAGCCCTGTACGTGCCAAGACCATTTGTAAATCAAGGAATAAACTTGTTTTGGCCTAAATGACCGAAATACTTTGGAAGTATTGACATTTCTGGTCTGTTGCTGTTTGTTGACTTTGGTTTACAGCGGCTCCAGAATAGCCACTCCAGAGTGTGGGTGGTGTGGACTGTGGGTGGTGTCAACTGCTTATCACCGTGGCATCTGAACATGCAGGTCACATGACTGACACCCAGGTCACATGACTGGACAATGGATCACATGGCCATTGTCTGTGCATGTCTCACCATATGAGAAGTCAAGACAGACACGACCAGAATGTGGCAGTTAATCAGTGTCTTCTTACATTTCGGATTTCAACAGCAGCTGAATTAGGGTGGAGTGGCTAAAAGTCCATTGGCTCATTGAGAGATGCTATTTCTGAATCTGCAGGAAATCTGAAATTTAATTAACCTACAATTTCAGAGAAACGATATAAGATTGTTTACAGTTTATATGGTCAGTCTTGTTACCAGGGGTTCAATTTTTTCTTTAAAAAGTCAATTGCCACAGGGCAAGTGACTTTAAGAAACTATGGCAATTGACTTTAAGAAAGTAACTTGCCCTGACTAATTTTCCACTTGCCCTGATTTTATGAAATAATCATGATGATGTAATTATGAAAGAATAACTCGACAAGGTATTTGATGTTTATGTTTACAGGAGAAAGATAACTCTATTTTATTATCATTGGGAAATTTAATAGCTACATTTTGAGCAGATATGAAATGAAATCCAAGTTTATTTGCAGTTTGAAACCATAAGTGAAATTATCTAGTAGCCCACGGACAAGTAGGATACCATTATTTGATTGCCCGAAATGAAAACTGACTTGTCCCAGGCGTCGGGCGATGGGACTTTTGAAACCCCTGGTCACACTGTACCACAAATCTCCATTTGTCTAAGAATTTTGTCTTTTCATGGGGAATATTTCAGGATTGCCAAAACCATCTCACAATTTTTTTTACATTAACATGATAAGTAGCATCTAATTTCTTCTTTCAAAAGTGGAGAAAATCCCTCATAAAACAATCACGAGGAACCAACACTAGGGCAGATCTGTCACACAGTCTGGACAATTTACATCATGAAGTCCCATCATTAATAGTCATGCAAGGGAGGGCCTGGTATGCTTATTGTTACAACAAAATGCTTCCCCAGAAACTGCTTGCATATTCATCATTGTGACACTGATGTACTGCTTCCCTACAGAGTGCTTGCAACTACACGATTTGTGGTAGCTAGGTACTGCTTTCCTAGAAACCTCTTGCACAAGCATGATTATGGTAGCAGTGTACACTTTCCTACCAACTGTTTGCATGTACATAATTGTGGCAGCTAACCTCTGTTACAGCATGCTAATCTGGTCATCCTATGCCCCACCATCTTGTAGCCAGCAGGAGAGATTGCGGCATTACAGAGCCACAGTTTAACTGTTGCTTCAAAGGCAGATCATGATTGAGGCAATTTATGATGTCCTATCCCTGTCATAAAACACATGCCGTCCCATTGTTCCTGTGCTACGGGGCACAGGAAGTCCCACTGTTCTCAATGGGAGGATAGTTCACACTGGGGATATCGGCACTGCAAAGCTGTCACTCTGTTCCCTCAAATCCTCACATCTACCTTGTGGCATTCATAAGTGGAGATTATTACACATTAAAACCGACACTATAGCACTTACTCCTACCAACTTGCCCATCACCGTGTTTACCTGATGGAGTGAATAAGATTATGTCCAACTTTTATCATTGAAGCGATGAGATACTCATAGCATTTGGCAAGACGGTGTGAATGTTCCATTTCTCTTATCCATTAGGTACATGATTTTCATCACATACACATCTATGTGCTATACACCCGTAACATTATCATATCTGTTACGAGTGTGAATCGTATGATAATAGATATACATGTTTATATGTTATTTCATCAAATCCTCTACTTATGTGATGTACCCACTTTTGTAACATTTATATTCATCTATTACTCGATATACACATATATTTTTTATCACATCCAGTACTAACATGATATACACACTAATGTAACATTATCGTATATGTTAGTCGTATGATATACACATTCATATACTATTATTTCATCAAATCCTCTACTTACAAGATGTACACATTTATGGAAATATTCTATCTTCCCACTATTCAATATAAGAATATTTCTGTAACATGTGATAGTCAAATTGATGATTTTACAGATTATTCTCTAAAGGAACCAACAGCTTGTCGCTCCTAGCAACAATGATGCTGTTGATTAATGATATTACTGACTGAAGTTTGGCCAAGTGAAGATATCTGTTTATTATCACTTGGAGATAAATGACGTAGCAGAGTATATATACTGCATGTTTACGTATAAAATTCCTGAAGATCTTGAAGTATTCACCCTGCCACTGAGGAGGCGTTTATGCTCTTGCATTCTTTTATTGCTGTCTTTCATTTTTAAAACGCTGCTCAATGCTTATCATTCAATCAATCCTTCCATTTGTGAACACTGTTGATATCAAAACTGACTTTCAAAAAACATTTCGTCTGCATGCTTCTGTCTCTAATCCACCACTCAGATTTCAGTAAAACTTTGTATAGCCACATTGTTACATAATCTCTCTAATTAACTTACTTCCTAAATCGACAAAGCCGACTCACAAGGTATACTTATCATATAAAATTTCCGCTTGGGGGAACACTTCATTTACAAAGTTCAAACAAATTTCTCTCTATTTATTTCCTTTAAACACCCACCATTTGTAAGAAAAATCTCCTTGAGGACAAAACAGAACGTCAAACATTGACCCCTGAACCATGCAATCCAAAGTCTCATTCAAAAGCCAAGCCCCACTCAAACAAAGGGTGTCTTGAACTGACACAATGACTGGTGAACTGTTTTGGGCCTCTGCTGTGCGACACAGCAGTTTTACAGGGGTGTAATTATCCCCTTGAAAAATATGAATCAAGGGTGACATTTCATGTCGGTATCAAAGCTGGAGTGAAAGCATCAGGCAGGACGACGCAGTAACCTTGCACATGTTGACTTTTGGGTGTGGAATATAAGTTGCATTGCCTTAACCTCTAGCTTGTCTTTCATTAGTCTTCCCAGGTGCTGGTCAAAGATGCTGAAACTGTTTCACACACAGCCTGGTCAAACAAAGCAGTATGGTATATACATCGTATATCCCACCTGATGGGCTACGTGGTCGAAGGTGATATTAAAGCTCTGTGTGGTCTCCATACACCCAATACAGAATCACAGCCCCCTCTACAATGGCAGGCCAGTGAAAATGCTTCAATTTGCTTTGAATACCCTCAAGATGAAACTTTGCATCATAGCACAAGGATAAAACATTTTCAGCATCTTCATAATGCCTTAGATCCAGACACTGGACCAGTATTATCTACCACAATGAGGACAGTAATTGCCGAGGGTGCTCTGCTTCGATGGATTAGGCATCAGGAGGACAGAGCTGGGGCGAGTCTGGTATTTTAATAGGATCTTGACAATTTTGTATCAGATTTCCACAAACTATGCATGATAAAACAAAGATTAAGAATTTCCCTGTTGACAAAGAAGACTTTCTTCAGACTGTCAGCCATCACATATTGAAGATTAGTTGTTGGAGCAGTAGCTTCGCGGGTCATGTCGGGACAGACGTGGCTGTGAATGAGTTGTGTTTGTATTCAGTGTTGTTCAATAGGACTGTGTGGGTTACAGGAAAGATGACAAAGTACACAAGATGTCACGCCAACAAAGCTTGTCTCCTGTGCTGATGATCATGATCGGTACACATGTTGGCTTGGGGAAGCTGAAGCCAGTCGTTTCAAATTTCAAATTTCATGTTAACTGGGTTTAAATAATTTTTCAGATTCCACTTCTAAATGTTAAGTGTGGACTTATGTAAAAGATCTTCTAACAAGGAATTATAATGTTTCAGATGAATCAAAGATTGATCCTCAACAGTCTCCTGACTTGGGTCATGTTTCATTGGTTAAGTCGAGTATCTGTATGTTGGGGTAGTTTTGAGGTGAGAGAACGTGCACGAAAGTACACGTATCGGAACGTTGAAGGAGCTTTATTTGAACTGACAGGTGTACTGTGAAGTTGATCACTGCAGCCGTGAGAACATTGAGCTTTATTTGAACTGACAGGTGTACTGTGAAGTTGATCACTGCAGCCGTGAGAACATTGCTATCCAATTCATCAAGCTGACACAGGTAACTACCATGGCTGCTGAAGAGTTCTTATTTCACCTGAGTGAGTGAGTGAGTGAGTGAGTGAGTGAGTGAGTGAGTGAGTGAGTGAGTGAGTGAGTGAGTGTAAGAGAGCAAGTCCAAATGATCAAAAGTGGGGACATTGAAAATTGCAACGTGGATTTGGAGCAACGCTTAATTCAAGTGGTCCTATTAATGTACAGACTAGAAATGCAATTACTCAGCTACTAGCATTACTCCAATATGGACTCGTGACAAGAAAAATATCCAGTAATTCATTTGTATAAAAGACAGCATGGTCAAATCTATCAGCCTTAAAACATTGGTGCTGACAGAGCTTTTACCAAACTGTCTTATCTGTCAGATCTGAAGGCAGGCAGATGATGAACCTGGCTCATGGAAGCAGTGGAGGAGGGTAGTGAGGGATGAGATGGGTAAGAGTGGGTCTCTTGGGGGAGATAGTAGACTCACCAATGGAAGAGAGGTAGACTCCTAGAATGGGTGCAAGGCCACTGAGGGAGATGAAAGGGGAGAAGGAAAGACAACTGCAAGAGACACTGACCGTTGTAAACGTGTGTTACTAGTACAGTTACAGGGCTCGATTTAGTGCCTGTTACTTGCATTGGTGCAACCCAATATTACAAAGTGCAACCAATTTATGAGTCTCACTTGCACTAGGTGCAAGTCAATTTTCGATTGGGTAAACTTCTGAAAAAAACATCTAAATAATTCAATAGCATATTGCTGTCATTATATATTGCAATAGAAACAGTGGAACTGGAATTTGACTGGTGCAACTTCGTTTTGTATTTTAGGTTGCACCTGGTGCAAGTGGGTTAACACCTCTTAAATCCAGCCCTGAGTTACATATGTATCACTGTCCAAATAAGTTAATATCCACTGGTGCTGCTTAGCCAGTCACCTTGGACAGACGTAGGCTTGACACTTGACAGTTTACTGTTGAAGCAGGATTTCTATGTGCTGTCATGAAATACTGAGTAAGTACAATTGATGTTCCATCTGCAATACAATCAGCAAAACCAGAATCTGGATCATCAAAGAGTGTTCCAGACAATTTTACCATCCCCTAGTTTGGCTACCTACAGGCACATTTGTCATCAAGGGTTATGCGCAACACACTATGACTTCCAGGACCTTCCCAAACTCACAGGAAGTTCATTCCAGTCTCACCATTCCTGATTTATGATTTGTAGGTATAATGGTACAGCAGGCGCTGTACCCAGCAGCCGGTGCTACCAGGGAGATGGCTGGAGTCAGCTGGCCTTGTCAGTCTCCCAGAGGTAGGAACAGCAGACAGGACTGCTGCAATTACCCTGACTGACAATGGTGGATGAGAAGCTCCACATTCATCCCTTCACTCACCGACACGAGGCCACCAGCAACACTGACATGAACACAGTGTAGCTCAAGCTGATGATCTTGAGACCATTCAAAACAGGTCTGTGATATCTGGGACTACTGGACACCTTATAAGACAGGTCTGCAATATCTGGTACTATTGCACACCTACTAAGACAGGTCAGCGATATCTGGTACTATTGCACACCTACTAAGACAGGTCAGCGATATCTGGTACTATTGCACACCTACTAAGACAGGTCAGCGATATCTGGTACTATTGCACACCTACTAAGACAGGTCAACGATATCTGGTACCATTGCACACCTACTATAACAGGTCAACGATATCGGGTACTATTGCACACCTACTAAGACATCGGGTACTATTGCACACCTACTAAGACAGGTCAGCGACATCCGGTACAACTGGACACCTTCTAAGACAGGTCAGCTATTTATCAGGGACTATTGGACACCTACTAAGACAGGTCTGTGATATCAGGGACTATTGTACACCTACTAAGACAGGTCTGTGATATCAGGGACTATTGGACACCTACTAAGACAGGCCACCACTGACACCTGGCATTTGGTTCAGCACCATTGCCACGATGCATCTTCTTCTCGGGATGTTCAAACCTTTTCATCATGCTCAAAACATAACTACAATTAAAGTTACCGATATTTGAAATTACTTCAGATTAATTCAAAATATTTTCCAATATCCAGCATCATGCTACCATAGTACCTGAAGTACAGCGAATGACTTCAGAAAGCTCTGAGAACCCATCATCAAACATCACATTACCACAATCTCAAGCATGCGACTTCCCTCAGATCTGTCGGCCATTAGCCATGGCGTCTGCAAACTGCGTAACAATACCAAAGCAATAATTCCCAGGTTGGGAGATTAAAAGGTACCATTTCCCTTATCACTGACCATCATCAGCAGCTATCAGTCAAGCCAGCAATAGCTGCTGAGTCTGTCCGAGTTGTGGGCACATCAAAGAGACATAGTTAGAGCGTCATTAAGGGAGGAAGAGAGTGATATTCACAGGTGGGGAATTCTTCGGTCTAATACAGGCATATTTCAACCTGGGTCAACAGTCACAGTGAGGGATGAGCAGGTTTTGTGGCTAATCCAAAGCTGCCGCCTGTGTTCCAGACAACTACATATACCGACTTACAGTACTCCCCCTAGATTGAGCCCCCCTCATTGTGTAACTCCTAATTCTGGTCAGATGTCTGCTGCATGAGCCATATGTCGGCGGTATAATGACAGTCTTGAGTGATTATCAGAACCCTGTTTCATGTTCTACACAGAAATGTAGGGCTTAACGTCATATTCAAGATTACTGCACTTTTGTAGTGACGTGTGTGTGTGCATATGGGAAGTATGACACACTGAATGGCCTCCATTACAAAGGTGAGGTGAGGTGAGGTGAGGTGAGGTGAGGTGAGGTGAGGTGAGTTGAAATTGGGTTTTACGTCGTGCTTGAGAATATTTCGCTCATATGACGACGTGCATGCGTGTGTATGTGTATGTGCGGCTGCTTGTACTAGCCAAGACTGAAGCTGGTTTTATAGTGCTAGCCCACTGAGAACCCATGCCGCAGTGAAGCATGAATACCCCACTCAAACACATTATACTGACTCCGAGCCGACCAGTCCTTGTTGTACCCATTAATGCGGAGCGTCAGGCAGGGACCAACAAGTACCATATTTTAACCGCCTTTGTTACGACGCGGTCAGGGATCGATCCCGCGACCTTCCGCTCTCCTCCGGGTGGACGCTCTAACCACTACACTATGGAGGCGGTCGACTTGATACAGTGTCACACCAGGAACTGCTATCAGGCTGTAGAGACATTGGGGATCAACATAAGTGAGTGAGTGAGTGAGTGAGTTTAGTTTTACTCCGCTTTTAGGAATATTCCAGCAAATTCATGGCGGGGGACACCAGAAATGGGCTTCACACATTGTACACATGTGGGAAATAGAACCCGGGTCTTCGGTGTGACGAGCGAACGCTTTAACCACTAGGCTACTCCACCGCCCCATCAACAAGAGACCATGTAGAGGGTACATCCAAATGGCAGTAGTGGTGGTAGTGCAGATTTAAACAACTGATACTTCTGCCATATTGTGATTCCTTCACATAGTACATGCTGGACAACTTATGAATACCTGACAGGTGGCCTAAAATGCTATACGAGGTACAGCTTGATCTTGATGACGTGGATAATCTTTTCTTTGCCAAACATTCCAAGGTTAACAATCCCACGATCATGGCATCACAGATACCAAATATCAAGATAGACTTTTCAGGAACATCCCTCGTTATGTGGAGATAGCAAGGGGGAATGGACGCTAATTAGTAGATAAAGCTGGCTGGGCTGTCTTGGTGCAGACAAGGTAGGGTCCGAACTTGAGGTATGCAGAGATGTCAACCCTAATTTAGCCAAGTTAGCATTTTGGACAAAAAACTGATGCACAAATTAGTATTTCTTGGCCAAACTTAGCATTAACTTTTCCAAAGGATTTTATATTTAATATAAAAAATATATAGATATCCTAAGAACTTGTTACTAACATTGTCCTCACCTAAATCAGAAGTAAGTAGCCACATATAGCTTGATACTGAATAAAAAGTGGTTGAAATTTAATGAATGCCATTTTATAATTTAATTTAATGTATTTTTTTTACAAAATTCGTATATTTTCACAGCTATCATTATTTTTTCGTAACGAATACAATAAAATCGTATGGGTTGGTTGAAACTATCAGGGCACAAGGGAAACTTATTTCCAACTGTGTTTATTGTTTAATACTGGATGCTGCATTATTCCAGGCATATGATGACAGTCTGTAAATAATCAAGTTGGCACCAACTGACTGATATCATGAGAACAGATCTGTACAATTGAGATACAATTATGGACCCCCATTTTCAGCTAAATGAAGATGGCCTAAAACCAAAATATCTAATCTGGACAAGACAATGTGAACTGATCTATTAAACTGGGATATAGAGACATGAATGAACCGTCTTGAAGTCTGAGTCTTAAAAACAGCAACCTGCAGATCCTGGTAGCTAAGGGAGGTAACTTGGACTGCTGTGCCTGGAAGTTGAGGTGGGATGTATCAGTTGGTGAAGGCAGAGGCCCTTGTATTATGAGGGGGAACAATTCGTGGAATCTGCACAATCCCATTACCTGGTAAATGGGTAAGATGGAGGGAGACAGGGCCAAATGGGTTTCCAAGCCGTGGGTATCCAAGTACTATTTGTAAAACCTCGACACTGTATCAGTAAAACATTACATTTGTCTGGGTATCTGATTGGAAGTGGATCTGGGACAGTATCCTACCATCTTCCAGCATACCTTGAAGGAGGTAACACACAGGGTCTGCAGTGCACAAGACAAAAACACTGTCAGTTTCAGTGAGTGAGTGAGTGAGTGCGTGAGTGAGTTAGTGAGTGATAGTGGAGGAAGGAAGGATGGATGGACAGGGATTGGGATAGAGAACTTTGACAATGGGCCATTTTCAAGATTATTAGCCATTTTCTGAATTTAGGATGGGCCACTACCCTTGTATCAATAGTAAACTTCAAAGGGGCCATTTTTTATTCTAATGTGTAAAATGGCCCCTGGCTTACCCAATCCCTCGATTGAGTTTGGGTTGTTCCATGCCACACTCAGTAATCTGCCCTACATATGATCAGTGGTTGACCACACGGTGGACCAATGGTTGACCACACAAAGCAGTGATCAACACAACTGCAATATGCCAACCAGCTCAGCATGCATGTCCACCCTCTCCAGCAAGTCAAGTGAGTGAGTTAATGAGGTTCCATCATAACGAATCTTTTAAATGAAAATAACATTTACATTTTTATTCCACCAATTATACTCCCCGCCAATTAATCCACAATTATGATTTTTCAAGCAAGTAGTCACTGCTGCATTTTGACAAATTAGGGGCTCACGTGGAATACCTAAGTGTTTGTGTTCCCTGAATAACGACATTACAGTGGTATTAATGAACTCATTTCTCACTTAAAATAGTTTTGAGACGTATCATGTCCAAACAGACGTGTTCCCTACACACACTGCTCAACATCAGTGATATTCCTTTTTAAGAAATATTCTGGAATTTTCCCGAGTTGATCCGCGCTGGATGTTGTTGGACATGGCCACGATCCATATCTTGCATTTCATCACACATTACATCCATCTAGACTACCACCAACACTCCCATGGTAATCTCCTACTCCGTTAGAATATGACACGGTCAGGTACAAATGATCATAGCCAGCGCTGGGAGCAGTCTCATGCATCAAAATTATTTACAACTCTAACACGGAAACTAAACGATAATTTGTGGACAAGAAGCGGGGCAAAGGCACAGATTTTGCGTAAAATATCCAGATATTAATTCTTGGATGATTAAAATGATTAATGATTTGATAAAGGGCGTAAGGGTCCTAATCACATTCGCCCCGTTATCGGATTTCCGTTCCTCTAAGAAAGAAGAGTTCTTCTCCGCGTGATGCGTTAGGTACACCCAGATAAGCTGGGGAAGCTCGCAAACACCTGCGTAGTTTATAGCTTCTTATCAATCATTAGTGAAAGAAAACAAATCTCTGATGTGAATATATTTAGGATAGCATATACTTTTTACCTATGATAACCGTCATATCAAAGGCACTTTTATGACCAACAGAAAAGGTTTCATGAGAGTGAAAAAATACTTTTTCAGAACCCTGACTTCAAAGAAATAGTGGGGTTTTTTCAACAGGGTTGTTGAGTAGTAGGGAACTTGCTGCAGTGAACTTCAGACTCTGTTTTCAATTTGTGTAGTACAAAAATGTTTTTAAAAAATTCGCAATATGGAAAAATTACAACCAGTAATAAAACATCAAAATATGGTGAAACTACAAAAAAGAACAGTTTTACAAAATACCACAAGCCTGCTCTGTTCCACAATGAGTGAGAGAGAGATTGAGTGAGTGCTATATTGTACAATGATCACTGACAAAGATGATTAATTGATATATATGATGGCACCTTCAACAAAAGAACCTTGACTTGAAAATTTGCCAGTTTTCCAGCAACAGCCATGTTCTTGTGAAAGGACAGGGCACATCTATGGTCTCCGTGATTGATCTTATTTTGATAATGGTTTTTGCATGAAGCAAATTGTATAGTACAGTTGGTGTATGTTTGCGTGGTCAGAGGTACCTGGCCTGCTACTATCTGAGCAGTGTTAGCAAACACTTGAGGTCTGTGTACACATCACGACCTGTAGAGAGCACCAGGGTCAAGTGTCCATGTGTGTCCTCAACCAGGAGCAAGGGAGGGTGCCACATTTATCACAATACTACAGGGGTGGGTGGTGGGGGTGGGTGGTGGGTGCAAAGCGGGGGTGATACAATATATATCATAATATGGGGGGGTGGTGGGTGCAAATATGTATGTATATCACTAAGACAAGGGGCGGAATGATATGTATGTATATCATTAAGACGAGGGGTGCGATACAATATATATCATAATATTGGGGGGGGGGGGCAGATATGTATGTATATCATTAAGGCAAGGGGTGTGATACAATATATATCGGGGTAGCAAGGGGGCAGTAACAAACATATCATTAAGACAACAGGTGTGATACAATAATAAGTGACACCATATACATTTCACTATCCACAAAATTGGCAACTTTTATATATCATGACAATGAACATCAACTCATATCACTGCAGTGTAACACTACTATGTTCCGTCCTCAACAGAAAACTGAAATATTGCAAAATATTATTACTGATGGTGTTTTGTTCTGAAATATTGAGCCTTTTTAAATCCCTATACCTGGACTTGGAGAAACTTCTCTAATCTGATAATGATATGTCTTTACGAGATAACATTTCGCAAATATGTCTGAGGTAGCAGTACCTAACCAACATATCTATTATTGACAGACATTATGAAAGGAATGCTCAACTAAATGTCTAATTACTGCTTCACCAAAATATTTCATAAGAGGCCCTGAACATGTATAATGTAGTTCCTATGTTACCACAATATATTATTATAGACAAAAATATCAAAAGTTACATGGTAATGTCAATGACTAAAAGACTATCTATAAATAAAAACCTGCAGAAAATTAACTTTCTGGTTCCCTGCTCAAGTGCTTAACATTGTCTGTTTTCCTACTACGCGACGATCACTTATTCTAAACGGGCCACTTTGCCACAGTACATTCTACACGGTGATTACGGGCTGATAAAGCCCCAGTTATACATATTTACAGTAAGCTGTCATATCATTAGTATTCACAGACTTGTGGGTGGTCCTCCCTCTCATAACTCTGATGCATTCTGGGTATTGCAAGCTTCTTTCTATTCTTCAGCCATCTTTCCATCTTGTATCAGAAAGCCTTACAGAAGATGCATTCAATGGTATTTAATTGAAAGCTGGGTTGGACGACCAGCCTAGTACATTGAGAAGAGATAAAAATAGTGATCTCTGATCTAGATGCTATTTCATAGCAGCTAATCTTTAAGTTTTTCAACATGGTGAATACTGAGTGATATTGTATCAGATTCTTTATGTTGTGTGAATGCATGGGTCGGACTGTTATGGACGCGTCTCGCAATAACATTCTGTCTAACCTCGCCACCACAAAGCCCGGTGTCTGTGATGGCCAAATAAAACTCCACCAGTGTAAAATCCTACATTCATAAACACAACAACCGAAACGAGACGACGGTTTTACTGACACAAGCCTGGGGTACAATATACAGGTTGAATAACAAGAGGCGGAATACATAAAGGAAACAAATAATGGCATATTCATCCAAGGTTACTGGAGTATATGAAATTACTGCAAAAGGATCTGTTTAAAACTGAAATCGGTAATGTAGACACACGTTTGTGAAGAGAACTTCTTCATAAGAAATGGACCAAAGGAATTTTGATGAGTAATAATTCTTTTCCATTATACCTAAATTTCAAATATAAAACCCCTTGTTCTGTATCATTTCATTATATCACAGACATACCCTAAATATATTTTTCTGTATCCTGACAATTGTAGTTGCATAGGAAGGACAGAAGACTAGCAGCTGTCACAAAGAATAGAATTTTACTTTTAACCTTCCCTTACTGTCAACTGTGGGACTGAAAATATGCAGTACACTTGTCCAAAAAATCATCTTTACTTCCAAATGATTCTACCCGTGAAGATCCAGGTTAGAATATTGATCTTCAGTAACCCGTGCTTATCGTAAGAGGTGACTAATGGGATCGGGTGGTCAGGCTCGCTGACTTGGTTGACACATGTCATCGGTTCCCCATTGAGTAGATCGATGCTCATGCTGTTGATCACTGGATTGTCTGGTCCAGACTCGATTTTTTAAAATAAACAGCATAATTAACATTGGAAAGTCAACTGGACACCGGTACAGTCTGATATACATATTTGCTTGCCCGAAAGAAATAAACACTGGACTCGGACGTCAGGCAATGGGTTATTTCCACCCCTGTCCACAAGTTTGCCCAAACTCAGAAACTTGCTGTACCACACTCAAGATATTTCAGTCTGACCCACAAACGGCCTCTACCCTCGGCCTCTACCCTCGTTGGACATTGTGAGAAGTTGCTACAATCTGCTGCATGTTGATCTCACTACAGTGGTGCAGGTAAACTGGCCGTGAGAAGTGGTTCTAACATATTCATCAATTGTTATCGCATCTGTCAACATCAATCTGCATCCTTACTCCAAAACAATACCATTGCTGCCTTCCCACACGACCCTTAAAACATTCAATTATGGATACATACTTACCCCTAAGTACATGAACAATTATACCACCCCTATGTACATGACCAATTATACCACCCCCTATATACATGAACAGTTATACTACCCGTATACACATGAACAGTTATACCACCCCTATGCACATGAACAGTTATACCACCCTTAGGGGTTACATGAACAGTTATACCACCCTTGCGTACACGACTACCCCTTCAGACAGACATCACTGCCATAGACACACTGCCACCCCCTCCCTACTCACACACTTCCACCACAGCCATGACCATACCCTCCCCTACAGAGACACGCTTCCACCCCTCCCAGACACACCACCACCCCCTACCCCAGACATAATTGCCACCCTCTCCCCCACAGACACAACCTTCCCCAACCATACACTTCCACCCTCCCCAGACATGCCTCCAGCCTCTTCTATCACACAGCCATTTCTCTTCACCTGTCTAATGTTCAGAAGAAGATGGATCAAGTTGATGTGGGTAAAACTGAGGTCACAGGCTAGAAAACTTTCCAGGATGTCTTACAGGCTGGGGGAAGGAATTATAGTCTATTTCAGATAAACCCAGGTGATAATCAGGAACTCTTACACTATGTACAGGAGCATCAAGTACAATCTATCTGAAGCCTATGGATATGGAATAAAAACAAATTAAATGAGTTGTTATAACTAAGATTTGTTTCATTTTTCTCCCCAAGTAATTATATGTTTTTACGTCTTCTGATGGCACTGTAATTGTGGAATATCAAATGTTCATCTTGTCCCTTACCACTGCCAAATATTTCTGTTATCCACCCTTGGCAGTGAATGTCATGGGTGAACGAAAGCGTCATAATGCATATTCATACCACCACAGATGGAACTACCATATTTATACCACTGTCAGTACATATACAGAAATGCCTCCCTCCCCTCCTAAACTTATACAACACGTGTGAAACAATGTATAACACATTTACACCACAGGCTGTACATATGGACAAATGCCTCCACTCCTAACATTGAATAACAACTGATATACACCAATGGATGTCTGGCAATGCCATGAATGTCGGTGCCAATAACCAAACGTGCCCTTCCTGTCCTGCACCTCCATCAGCCAGAATGGAGAAGTGACAACCAGGGGCAGCCATGAGCCGTACAGAACTGGAGAACCACCAGCAGACATCAGCAGACGTCAAATACCAACATGCAGAAGATCCTCCCAAATTTTACACTTTCCTTCACTTTCACAGATAGTATGGCTGAATATTTTGAAAAGCCTGATAACAAGATGGAAGGAATCCCTCCTCACCCGGCTGTCTGTGCTTCTCCAAGACAGCTATATTTAGACCTACAGATGTAAGGCCAATTCTAGGTCAAAAACAAAACAAAATCTTACATTAAAGCTTTATCAGAGATTCTTCCCAAGCCTGAGGGGACATCTCAAAGGTGAAGATGATTTGTTTCTAAAACTAAACTGTTTTAAAGGTATATTTAGTAAAACTGGTAACTTATGTAAACATTTCAGATTATCTTGACAGATTCAATGAAACAGAACATTGGAAGGATTTTTAACATCAATAAAAAAAATGTTGACATGAATATTGCAATCGCTTTCGAGACTGTCCCCTCCTCCACATCTGTGTGATGGGTGGCGCCATTGCCCTGCTTTGGTAATTTTCTCAAGTGATTCAGTCCGATTAATCCCTGAGATGTTTTTGAAATCCTTTGTCCTCCCCTAAGGGGAGGACAGATGCTTTGTGCTTATTTTACTGTTAACACAAAACATTTATTACTTCTAGGGTATATGCATTTTTCACAGTAAACTTTAACAAATATAAATAAATTACACAAGCTTACTTAATTGATTATGAATAAATAATAATTTAATGATTAATATCTAACATATTTATTAGAGTTTCATGTTTATTTATTTAACAAACAGAGAAAAAACAAATTCTGAATTTCATGGCACAGTTATATGTTCTGGATATTCCGAAACAATTTTTTTTATTTTTTCACATCACTGAAAGATTTTTAAAGCCTCATCTTTTAAAAGTGCCAAAACTGTTCAGAATATTGTGAAGATGCATGTGGTAGAATAATCAATTCCGTCAAATTAAACTGCCATGTTTCAGCTTCTCGGTCACTCGTTTGGATGGAATTGAACATAGCTCAACACTGAACAGATCTATACAGCAGTATTGATTGGATGTCTGCCAGTGTGCTACATGCATACTCAGTACAAAGCCTTAGTAATTTTACACAAAAAAGCATCAAGTCATAATAATAATATTTTTCTCTGTGACAGAAATGTTTTATATCTATTCATATTTTTCTTTCATAGAATTATCTTATTCTGATAAATAGTTGTCAAGAAGACATACTTCCTAACAATGGATCAATATTATACAGCATCATAATTAGATATTGTATTTATACACTAGCTCAGATTAGTTTGATTAATTTAATACTGAAAATAAATTAATAGCATCTCTTCAAATAAAACATATTTTATTTTTCAAACAGAGTTCATATTGTTATAAATGGTTGTTTAGAAATATTACTTACCTAAACACTGATCAATATTGTACAGTATTATAATGTATCAAAATACTTGTACACGATCTGGTTTAATTCATTCAAAATAGTAACTAAAACTAACTATTCTGCTTCAGATATAATGCATTATTTAAGTATCTTACAATGTTTATGATAACCTACATCTGAAGTACAAATTCAAATGATTATATATAAATAATTAATATGATTGATTTCAAAAAGATATATCTAATTATATAAGAATATCCATCTTTTATTGACTGTCTCACACACAGACATGTATGAGTTGTTTCAATTCATTTATGAACACATCTTAGGGAAAGAAATAAGACCCCATGAAGACTTCTAAATGGACATAGAAGTAAAAACAGCTTTTAGCCAGTCAAAAGCTAGGTTGTTGCAGTGGAAAAACTCTTTAGCCAATCAAAAGCAAGAATGGTGTTCTGCTGGAACTCTCATTGGCTGAGCTGCCTATAGCAAATGTAAGCCCAGCCAATAAAATTGCAAGGAGCTTATTGAACTCTCATTAAATATTTTTGAGCTATTCATGGCAACAGTTAGCCAATCCTAAAAAGGGGTGGAGTTCTTTTTGAACAGTTGGAGTGGGTAATTATAATTCAATATTATTTGAGCACAGATACTACACTAACTAGTTTAGGCCTCACACAAGTGGCATTTTAGGGTTTTGTCTGTATCTAATTGTCATCCAGGAATTATTTCATCACAAATACCATCATCTTAAACCCAAACCTGAATTTTAATATTTAAAAATTATCTTGTCCAATATTTGTAATTATAAGTGTTTTGGGGTTGTGGGGTGCAGCAATGAACCTTTGAAAATTATCCGATCCAAATTGTTATAGTGTTAAAGCTCAAGTTGTTAAATAATTGTTTGAATATTTCCTCTCAATTTTATACAAGTAATATATAAGGTCTATATTCTGTAACTGTTACAGGGAGGGTTGTGCAGCTTGATGGTGTAATAATGAATACTTGAAGATCGTTTCCCTGTTATAGCGAGGGTTCTATACTGTAACTGTAACAGGGAGGGTTGTGCAGCTTTATGGTGTAATAATGAATACTTGAAGATTGTTTCCCTGTTATAGCGAGGGTTCTATACTGTAACTGTAACAGGGAGGGTTGTGATAATGAATACTTGAAGATTGTTTCCCTGTTATAGCGAGGGTTCTATACTGTAACAGTTGTGCAGCTTTATGGTGTAATAATGAATACTATTGAAGATTGATTGTTTCCGTGCTTATTGCCACTGTAACAGGGAGGGTTGTGATAATAATGAATACTTGAAGATTGTTTCCCTGTTATAGCGAGGGTTCTATACTGTAACTGTAACAGGGAGGGGGTTGAAGATTGTGCAGCTTTATAGTGTGATAATGAATACTTGAAGATTGTTTCCCTGTTATAGCGAGGGTTCCACTAATCCAGGTCAGGGTGGTGTTAGTTCAGGGTGGCAGGCTTGTGAGATGTTTGCACCTCTGCCAGATAACATTGTTTGGTTGGTAGTTAGACTGAACCACCCTACTATGTCCAACATGGGTAGTATTTAACTTGCCACATTTTATCACAAGTTTTCTCAACCCCAACTTTTTCCCAGCCTTGTGATGTACCATACTGTGTCAACAATGTTTCCTATACTGGGAGTCCAATATAACTATGTTTCTGTATCCATGTTTACATAGGACTTAACCTGTTATAATCACTGTCAAATATAATGTTATAAAGACTTGGTGATAAAATCTTTATGAATATTGTGGTTGTTTATTACAGCATCAGGTTGTTGAAATGACACTGTTCTGTCTTCCCTTGACAGAGCATGTACATATGACATATTTGTCTCTTTAGTTGTTTGTTTAGTTATATTCTTGCTGAGAGTGAGTGAGTGAGTGAGTTTAGTTTTACGCCGCACTCAGCAATATTCCAGCTATATGGCGGCGGTCTGTAAATAATCGAGTCTGGACCAGACAATCCAGTGATCAACAGCATGAGCATTGATCTGCGCAATTGGGAACCGATGACATGTGTCAACCAAGCCAGCGAGCCTCACCACCAGATCTAGTTAGTCGCCTCTTATGACAAGCATGGGTTACTGATGGCCAATATTCTAACCCAGACATTCACGGGTATCTTGCCGAGAATCCACAAATATACCAATATTGTTATATTTTAAGACCCTTGAACAAAGCTCCTGGAAATTTAATATATTTTTATTTCTACTATATATTCATTTCCTATCTGGTGTGTATAATTTTGTTATAAACCCATTTTTCAACTTCAGAAATGTAACTGTTTCAAAAGTGTCACATGTGCCATGAGTAATTCTGGGTGTTAAAAGCCATACCTGAGACCATCCCCAGTGTAACACTCCCAGCATTAACCTCAGGGATGAACTCTGGAAGTGTTTGACAAACAACCCTGCACTCATTCCTCACAAATCGGTATTCATATTTCTCATTGTATAAGCTACTGTACACCATTCCATCTCTGTTGATTACTACAGCCTGGCATATGCTCACAGCTACTCGTTATAAACCAGCGTTGTCAAACAGCTTCTGTGTTAGCCAATCAGAAATTCCTCCAAGACAGAAAATGCAATACAATATACCATTACAGTTTGTCCAAGCCATTTGCTGTATATTTTAGTTGAGATGTGGATAACAAACTACTGTTATAACAAACAAAAGTATTTGTCCCTTTGAGTTAATTAAAACCACAGTTTACTCAGAGCTTCTTTGAGAGGCATTTTGGAAGTTGGATAGATGAAGGAAAACCAAGTTCTATGGACATACTCAACCTACTCACATTACCATCTCAGTGTACATCAACTCATCTATTGTATAAACTCACTATCACTCTGTACATCAACCTACTCTGCTCAAATCACTAATTAGCAATCCAATGTATATCAACCTTGTCAATTGTATATACACACCATGCAGCTATGTATAGATTCTCCATGTTACAACTCTTTGTATCACTTGCTTGATAACGGTGTTAGTACCTACACCAAAACGTTGCACCCATTGCAATAAAGAAGTTGACTATCCATAGAACTTGGTTTTCCTTTACTGAGAGCTGTATAAAATCTTACCAAACATGTGATAAGGAACCGCTATTCTAAAGAGGTTATTTCTACATATGCACACGTGTGACTGTTTATATAAATATCACACTGACATTGCTTTGGCATTATCAAACTGTTTCTTGAACTTTAAGATTGGTATTTACACTCAGTTAGTGTTACGATAATGTTTGTATATATGTACACATTTAAACATTGTGAACGAATGTAAATATTTCATAGATTCTTAGTATCCAGAGTTTGAATATACTTGGTTATAAATAATCTCATCACTTTCACTTTTCAATTCAAGTTCTCCCTAATTTTAGCACTGGCTATAGACATAGATCACAGAGATTGATAATTGTTAACTAAATACACATTGACAATCAATAAATATCCGAGAAGTAACTTTGAGCAAAATGCCAAAAATGTCTGAAAGAAATGAATATATTTCACATCACCGGTGAGTGGTGACATTTTTATGCACAAAACAGCGTCCTGAACATACTTCAGAAGTACCCCGTGAATGAAGGCCTTTCTTTATGTATAGAGAGATGCCAACCCCAATGTGTTGCAAATAGTAGTTTCAAGGATCAAAATTAGTAGTTTGACCATAAAATTAGTAAATACTTAACATCATGATGGATTCTGAGAAAGATAATATGACCCTAATCAAGAGTAGCCTTAATTTCACCGGTTTCATATAATCAAACGGAAGGAAAGGTTACGTGGTTAAATCATTCTGATAGGATCGTAATTTTCCGCCGGTATACAATATGTGGGCCAAATCGCAAAGGTACTGAAATCAGCTTCAGATTTCTGATAGGCAATTTCGCTAAAATTACATTTGTTACTTGTAATGATTCCAGTGAAAATATGTCAATAAATTTGCTGAATGAAAGTGAACTCCAAAAATGTATTTAATCGAAGAAAATATATGTTTTTGTCTATATATCTGAGTTTTAATGAAGTTTTGTAAATTTTCATAGAATTTCTAGTGCAGTTGTATTGGCGTAGTTTGAGACTAAAATTTGTAGTGACTACGATAAAATCGTAAAGGTTGGCATCTCTGTGTATTGTGTGAGTAAATTAAAACTATCACAAAAGTTTATGTACAATGTTATCAATAATCTTTAATAATCCTTCTTATCAAGGATATTTCTGATTATAGATCTTTCAGCCAACCCTACCTAATTTACACCTTGAGAAAAATAATGTGCACTAACTCATTAGTTTTTGTGAAACCTTTCACAATGAACTGCAATGCCCAATATTTGCTGTTATCACACTCTGTAGGTTATAATCCAATCGATACGCGACACAAGATGTGGTGAATCATCCCTATAACCGTCCAGCATCTCACTGGAGCACACCTGTCTAAAATACATGTAGCTCTTGTGTAACCATAACCGTATTGGGTAGTTTTTTGAAAAATTAATAATGTCAATCTCAAATTTATGGCATGATAATGTAGTGATCAATATTTGGGTTGGCGACTTGTGTGCGATGTAAAGTGTGGATTGTTCACGATTCAGTGATTGCATAAAGCTCTCATCAATAGTGGCCAATCTGTGACCGACATGCTAATTCTTGCTAGTGGAAGGTTTTCTATCACATTTTCAGCCACTCGCAGCTGTTGCCTGGAAATCAAGTCGTCGGGGAAATAGAGTCTTGGTACAAAGACACACAGATAGAGAGCAAATGCAAAAATTGTGACATCATGAATTTCATTTTTAACTACGTTCAGTTCTTTTAGGTTATTTGTGTGTGCTCGTATTTTGAGGGACAAGCCCCTTACCTCATCAACACTGGCTGAAGTTGATGGGCACTATGACTGAACTATGTTCAAGAGGATTCCCTTATGATGTTTCATTGGATATAACACTGTTATACACTATAAGTATATTATACACCAACAATTAGTTCATACATCATCTTTACAAGGTATAACCAAACAAAATTTCCAAAAATATATTTCAGATATTTCAATTAATTTTCACACTAAAATTTTCAACATCAATGTCTCATGAATTTTCAAAACTTTACATCTCTGAAAGTGAGTGAGTGAGTGAGTTGAGTTTATGATCACTAATAATAATTCAGTTATGTCATGGCATGGTTGATTGGGGTATGAAGTAATGCATACTGCATACTACACTCAAAAGAAAAACTTTTAATTAAAACCATATTCTTTATTTTCATTCTTCACAAAAATCCATTATTTCATTAAATGTTCCTAACTTTCTCTGTAAGGTAATAACAGGCATTTTGACAATCGATCTGAACTTGATCCATATTCATCAAGAAAACATTTCTGGCTCAATTTGCATCATTTGATTTTCGAACAACTGACAAGCATCACTGAACAGATTCCGTCAAACTGATAGGTCGAAGGTTTTGTGGAAGCGATCATTCCTGTTTGCATGTAATTGTAAATCAGCTGCCATCACCTGCCTCCATGTTGTGGTGCTGGTAGGTTGAGCGCACTGTGGTAAGGGATAGGCCATGTCTGCGAGAGTGCACACTACAAAGGGCAGACAAACACTACTGTTGTATTAACCCATGACATTAGGAACCACTTCCTGTGCTGCTTGCTGGCATTTTTACTGCAGATATCACGTAAATGAGAACGCCAAAAGGCGGATATATACTTCTATATTTATATCATCATTTCACGATCATTCATATTTAATGCAGCTTGCAGGAGAAAGTAGCATCTCCAGACAGGGGAACCTGGACATGATGGTGGTAGCAGTCTGGTTGCAGTTTATTACTCATAATAAACTACAACTGTGGAATTTTCCAAAATATATTCAAATCCCACCATGGACATTTATTTAAGTTTGTGAGGTTTGAATGGTGATATAAGGGAAGAGAAAGAAAGAAAATAGGGGAAATATATATATATTTCATACTGAAATGTCCGTTACACACTGGCAGATGTAAGATCTTGGATGTCTCCTAGGTGCAAATTGCCTAGGAAACTAAAGATACTTCTTTAACTCAATTTAAGAATATTATTGTAAAATTCAGACACCATGAATATTGACTGTACTGCAACAATTATTCATTACAATAAAATATAAAAAAATATATACAATAATAAAGAATATTAATTTAAATTGATGAAATAATCTTCGCAAAATTTATTATCTCAAAACTTTTTAAAAAAATTACATACGAATAATTATCACTATGAACTATGCTTTAAGAACTGCATAAAAGTGTCATTTTTTTCCTGAAAGTTGGTGTGCCTTTTTCCGTCTTTTATTGTTATTAAAAACAGCGTAACTACACACATATGTATCTACTGGGGACACAAATGGCTCACTGATCGCCTGTAGGGTCCTTGAGTGGCGTGGTTACTGTAACTTCTAAGGGGCTGGTCATGTCCGTTTCATAACTACCACATGGTTAGCATCAGGCACATCATGGGGAAAGACTCATGAAGAAAGACGCAGTCCAAACATAAATGGAACATAATTCCCATACAACTGTTTTCAATTAACAGCTCCTTATTGAAGACATGTGCATTGATTTTAGATGACATAAATATTCAAATCCAAATGACATATATTATGGGTTTGAAACCATACCAGAAAAATAAAAATAATTCCATGTTCGTTGAATTCTTTTCTCAAGGCAATAACACTGATTTGAAATTATTGGGGGACATAAAAGCCTGTGTTTTAAAAGGTTAGAAAAGCAAATGTATCTTTGATTAAGAACATATTTTTTAGATGTCTTTAGAGATATCTCATAATTATTGATTCTTCTCAATCCATAAAATCTGAGAGTTGGGAAAGATGAAAATGATGAAATAGTCAGCAATAGTAATAATAAATACATAAAATAACATTTAAAAAAAATTCGATTCAAACTGTAAGTGTTTTCAGTTCAGTCCCAATTCAAACAAGAAATTTAATCACACTGATATCGTTTATATAATCTCTTCACGGAGCAATACAACAGATAACATCTCTTCACTGAATACTTCGGTTCTATTTTCTTACAATATCGCTAAAACCATCCACCACATCACAACTACGAGCAGATTCAAAAGTATACAGCATTAAGTATCAAAGCCCAATAAACCACGCAATATAAACACGTGAAGTGGAAGGTCTCTGTGTCAAATACTACCATTTTTTCTCCATCATAAATGAACTTATCACCTGGGCTTGAGCCCAGACTTAAGCATTACACAGGAGCCCTGTTTTATGGGCGAATCTTTCCTGGTCCATTTGTCAAGGCAAGTAAAGCACAGTGTGAGAACTCACTCGCATGAGGAGGTGGCATGGTTTATGGCCCAACAAGAATGTTTATTTACTGGGGAGAGGGGCTTAAACACTGTAAGTCACATGTAGAAATTGCATCCAGATTTTCAGATAAAACAAACGCTGTATGCATAAAGTTAAGAAAACTATTTTCCTTTCAACTAATAATGACAAAGCTGTGGTGCAAAATTGTAATGTTTTCCTGAAGTCAAATAACATATTTCAGAAATTCATACATACTTCAAAAGACAATAAATTTTATAAAGAGTTAGTAAATATGTAAGCTGTGAAAAAGCATGCTAACAAATGCAGAAATAATTCCCATCACCAAATAGACTGTGACAGATGCTTCTGTAAGTTATTATACCATCAATATCATTTTCAAAATGACTTTTCCCTGTTAAATGTAACCTTTCTAAAAGGCTTTAACATTGCCTGCATATTTCCTTGCAATGACAAAGATGGCCCTTGTGACAGGTCGGGGGCTTTCTACAACCCCAAGCCCATGTCTGTTTCTCAAATTGCCTGTCTTATCAAAGTCCTACATATTACTAGATTGAACAAACTTCTGCGTTTTTCCCAAGAAGCTTTCTAATCTGAATTTCACGCTTGATAAATAAACACAGAAAAGTTTCGAAAATAAATAGAATGAGTTTCTATGCAAATAAATCTGAAAGGCCACACCAAGGTCGTTTCTGCTTCATATGCAAAGTACAAAACAGAGATTGACTGGTGAACTTCTCATTTCATCAAAGAAAATTTCAATAGTTTTTCCTTACGATGTAAATTGAAGAGAGGCGCTACTGTGAGACTGGAATTTGGGCCAAGTCAAGGAAAAGTTGTTTGGGTGATTATTAATCACCAGTCATGCATAAACATGAACAAGTCCTGCCCTGTCATACAGAGCTGAAACAAGACATGTGCTTTTGTTGGAAAGAAATGCTTCAATTACTACAAATCTCCCTACTTTGAATCCTTCTGAAGGAACACTTACGAATGAAATACAGATCAGCAAGACTGCTTCAACACTATTCAACAAAAAAGAAACCAAACTCAGACAAGAAATAACAGAAAAAGTGTTTCACTCGGTTTTTAGTGAAATTTACATATTCTTTAACACACCAATCTGAATGCAGTAATGCCATTAGCACAAAAAAATCCAGCTCAAAATTTGAGACGACAGAGAATCAAGTCCTTACAAAAATGTAGTTTTCGCTTTCACAGCAAAACAATAATCACCCTTGGCAACCAATTTACTTCTCCATTTACTTGGTGAATTTTCAGAAAACAAGTAATACCACAATCAGCAAAATGTCTAGCCGGTATCCACCTCCTTTTGTTATGCTTTGACTATGGCCATGGTTAATACTAAGTCAGCCAGTTTGGAGTCCAAATTAACCCCACATGGGTTAGCCACGACAGCTGGGGCTGAATCTCTGACCGATCCTAATTACATTCTGCAGGAGATTCAGGAGGTCACGTGATCTAGTCAGGATAATTCCGCTGACCAACGGGGAGGGGGAGACGAGCTAAGAGGGGTGACAACTACTTCAACTGGGAGAGGTATCTGGTATTGATAATTATTTCTGTGACCTGGGACTTGAGGTTGAGCGGAGTAACGGGTGGACACGGTTTTGTCATCGCAGCCATTAAGCAGACAATGCCCACAACGGATCATAGTCCCGGGATTCGATTTATTGTGTGTCCGTAAATACTACCAATTAATATGGAAGAGTCGAGCAATTTAGATCTTACAATAACATCTAATGGAAATTTTATGGCCTAACCAAACAGTATGATTCATTTTACAAATTTCCATGGTTTTTAGTAGCAATATTGATGCGAGATATTAAATGCAGTTCCCATAAAAGAGAATTTTGATGCTCATTTTGAATGGGTCCACGGCGTCAAATTTCACAAAATGTGTTATTATTTCTGCAGTGAAAACTTGTTTAACAAAATACGCACGGATGGAAGGAATGTCAGGCATCTGTGGAGTCATATCATATTTATCCAAAGTAACTGAAATAACAGAATACTTCAATATTTAAACCTAATAAGGCCTAAGAGTAACTGACCCAGAGGTCTAATTACATCTGAACGTACATTGAACCCACTATCTTATTCCCTCTATTTCATCTAAGATTGTGATCTTGACGATATACCGAGATAGCTTATATGTGATCTCTTTGATGGGTCCGTGTTAATTTGCTTCAATGAAACAACTGGGCTAATGGGCTTTGTGGCCGTCTTGACCAATCGCAGACATGAAATTGACAATAATTTCCTTTGATGATAGGTCTGGTCTTGTTTACCAGCTTATTTGTAGGTTCACACAAATTATCGTCCAGCATAGTTGATCGTGTAAGTAAGAAAGTATTTAGTGCCCAGGGCACGATCTGTACCAGGGTCAGACTAAATACATAAGCCTCAGGTTTGAATCAACCTGACTCGACATTTGCTTGAGGCAAAAAAATAATAATAGGCTATTTCAATCAAGTCATACACTTATATCAGGCTACAGTTACTGGATTATCTGGCCTAAACTTGATTATGTAGGTGCACCCTTGATTTTGTTGGAGTGAAAAATCTCTTAAAACATCTAAATCAACTGGTTAAAAGAATATCCACCCCAAAAAAACAACCAAAAAATAACCAAAAAAATTATAAATAAATTAAAAAAAACCACACATCCAAATTAAACTTTCTGATATATTGCAATGTCAAGACAAAGGCAAGAAAAGATTTTGGGATATGTTTTTTTCATTGAATGCTGTTCATCAATGCCCATTGGGAACAAAGCTTCTAATTGAGGAATTCAAAAACTATCCACTTTTCATTTCTTTCCTAAGAAATGCAATGACTAACATCCATGCAGTACCCTGCTCATTTCAAACCACTCTGAATAAAACAAGTACTCTTTTCCAGCGTCACGCATGTCCAGGTCGAGGGAAACAAAAATTCCTCCCGATTCATGAAAAGGAATTTCTTTAAATGTTGCCTTTTTCCATAAATAATGTTCCCGATTTTGGATGTTTTCTGTCATCAGTGTCGGTACAACAACAATGAGGTGAAGCAGGACTTGCAAGCTGCGATGATAACTTATGTGGCGGCAGTGTCAACAGGTTAATCAGCAGATCAACGACTGAAATCTTAGGAATTTCATTTTGGTAGGTTGTTAGTGTCTGGTTGCTGAATACAACCAGGGAACAATAACTACAACAATGACAAAGGTCACGACCCAAACAGCCCCTAACAGCCATTAGGAAACTTCATGGAAGAGAGACAGACTTGCTTCAAGTCTCTGTTGGAATACATTAGCTTATTTTTATTCTGGTGTAAATATCCTTACCAGGAATTATATGAGAATGATCTTTTGTATGTCTGTGAATTGATTCTGTTCTTGAAACTAGTCTCAGCAGAATGCATATCTTGTGTTGTTGATGGGGAAAATGTAAGTATTTTTCTTGTGTTTTCATTAGTTTAATGGCAGTCAGCACATTTCAAACTATATCATGGCAGTCAGCACATTTCAAACTATATCATGGCAGTCAGCACACTTCAAACTATATCATGGCAGTCAGCACATTTCAAACTATATCATGGCAGTCAGCACATTTCAAACTATATCATGGCAGTCAGCACATTTCAAACTATATCATGGCAGTCAGTAGACAATCAGCATATATTTCAGCCACAGTACCGCATGAAAATATACTTCACATCTCAAAGGCAGAAAATAAATACATGAACATCTTTCTCAGATAATGTCCGTCTACAAAATAATCCTATGAAGGACAAATTGAAATGATTAAAATATATTTTTAGACCTTTGTTTCCATGGGTTTCTATGCTTACACTAAATTCACCTTATAATATTGAAAGCACATTGGATTTAAGCAGCCATCCAGTCTCAATACAATAGGACAAGGGACAGGATAATACACTGACAATGCTGCTTACAACAGACATACGAAGGATCCCAGCTAAATGAAGGCACATCATACAGCCATTATTACAGTGAATTATGGGTATTATCGAAAACCAGCCATGTCCAGTCAATCCTTGGACTCACTAACAAGGTTCTGCCAATCATGTCTACCAAATATAGGTAATTACAGGGTCTAACTATCTGACACTTGTCAACACGGCCCTACAGCAACTGAACTCAATTGATCTGTACATCCTTGGCAGGCTTTGTGAGCAGAGGCAAGATGACTTCATCAGTGGAGCTAGATGGACTTCTCCAGTTTGACTGGTGCATAGACTTAGGCTTAGTCTCTGAATATATGTAATTTTGAGAGTAACAAACAAGCCCATTTATATTGAAAAGGACCCTAGGGAGACCAGAGATTCTGAACCTGGGGAAATCTAGACTTGCTTCGTTTGGGCTTTAGCACTACAGGGAAGGCTAGGCTGTAGGGAAAATAATGTGGTTCAGGGACTGTGAGACAGACTAACTGGTGCACTGTATCAGTTGATTCTGGCAGTCATTAACATTGTGGTTCTATTTTGAAAATTATGAACACCCTGAAACACCTATCACGAAGAACACAAACAACAAATTACTGCTGACATTTTCATTATAGAATGTTTTGCATACTGGACACAGCTAGTGGGAGGGCCTGGTAGTATGGCACAAGGTGGTTTACATGAACTGATGTCAGGAGTGTCAGAAACTTTGCCAGAGGATGTGATATAACATCATATCAATCAGAGAGTCTACTGGGAGATGTTACATCACTGAGTGTTGACACATACAATGTGTTCTACACCAACCAGGGCACTGGATAAGCCTGTTATGCTATGGCAGAGATGTACTGTTATCCCTATTATAACACAGCAGACTGGTTACCACGGGGACGGACCACCTGTCAATGGCCAGATGGGAGATATCTGGACAGTACAGGGCTTATCACATCTACCAGCCTTCACATCAAGATAAGATGGAGTCTGTCCATTTCTGGCAACATTAATCTGACATTCTGACACAAGCACACAATTCATGAATGATTTCATAAATGATTTGTGACCCAAGATATCAGATATGCACATAAGCCTCTGATGATCAAAACTGACATCCGAAATCCTTAGACCCTTCCCAAATGTTTTGATCAAGAACAAGGGCTCTAATTTTCAACAATGCATTGATGCATTATGACTGACTGACTGAGTTTGGTTTTACGCCGCTTTTAGCAATATTCCAGCAACATCACGGCAGGGGACACCAGAGATGGGCTTCACACATTGTACCCATGTGGGGATTCGAAACCGGGTCTTCGGCGTGACGAGCCAAAGCTTTAACCACTAGGCTACCCCACCGCCCCTTGATGCATTATGACTGTCAATTCATGTAGAGTTGGAACACTGCTAAAACATCAAAACAAAATGTCAACCAAACACAAAACAAAAGAATTGTGAAATACAGAAGCATGCATCAATGTCATGTCATGTCAAAGTAATTAATGAGGGGTTACCTTGGTGTACAACATGAGTGAGTGAGTGAGTGGGTGGGTGGGTGATTGATTGATTGAAGTGAGGGTGCATGAAAGAGTAAGGGAGGACTGAAGTTACAAAGGAAAGAAAATAAGGGACGACCAGACCAAGGTTATAGCTTCAATCCTAATCCTAATGTAGACATATTCCTGTCCAAACCATTATGATCTGCCATAGGTATTCTGGCCTAGTTCTGGGCGTATGTTTGTCCAGCAGCCAGCTGAATCAACACCGTCAGTAGTTGCTCATGATATCAACTTGCCTGGCTTGTTTCCTGTTCCAGACTGATGTCATTCAGGACTGAGTACGTGTGGGTGTACACTGCATTTGCAGCAACATCACAGTGGGGAACACCAGAAACACATTGTACAAATGTGGGCAATCGAACTTTGGCATTTGGCGTGACAAGCAATGCTTTAACCACTAGGCTATCATACATACACCTGAAATAATGCCGTGGATGACTCATATAACCAAGAATGAGTGAGTGAGTGAGTTTAGTTTTACGCCGCACTCAGCAATATTCCAGCTATATGGCGGTTGTCTGTAAATAATCGAATCTGGACCAGACAATCCAGTGAAAACAGCATGAGAATCGATCTGCACAATTGGGAACTGTCGACATGCATCAACCAAGTCGTCGAGCCTGACCACCCGATGCCATTAGTCCGGAAATTAAACAATCACATTTTACAGTACTCTATGTTCCCCATTTTATTTGTCCACCTGGGCCCCGTTTCACAAAGCTCTCGTAGGCCTAATATCTCGTAACTTTTCTCGTAGCATTCATACTTCCTATGTAACAGTATAGGAAGTACGAATGCTACGAGAAAAGTTACGAGATCTTAGGCTTACGAGAGCTTTGTGAAACGGGGCCCTGACCCTCATATTTCACACTAGGGTCCCTGGAGCCCCAGCTGGGGTCACGATAAAACCCTGCAGATGAATATTTCCCTACCATGAAGTGACCAGGAAGTATGTTAATACAGTTTTATGCATCTTTTAGCACTATTCCCGAGCGGCTCCAAAGGTTAGATATTGAGATACATATCCTGCAATGACATTCTGTATCGCTGCAGCCGCCCCAGTCTACCATAAATACCACATGTACCAGATCAGGACCTACAATATGTTCAGATGGGATATGCTTTGGCACATCTCAGACGAAGGATAAGAATTCCTTTGAAAGAAGCTCCAAGCCCTGTGTTCCACTCCCTGCAGCTTGCCTGGGACTAGAAAATGAGGGTTCAATCACACTTCCAACAATGTTTGCTGATAAGGGCCAAGAAAATCACTTTGGGTGTTTGCATCTGCCATACCACTCAACACCCCCCTGAAGCCTAAGGACAAGAATTGGATTCTTTTGTTGGACTTGCTGTCAAGGTTACATAAAGGCTGATGCATCCGCTTGCTCAAAATACTATTAGCTGTTTTGGGGAACATGTATCAAAATCCACCATTTTCTTGTATCCCCTGCTCAGATGATATGATATTTGGGAAAGGTTAATTCAAAGTTCTGACACCATATAATTCTTTCACACAGATGGTCCCTCTGGGAAATATTGAACAGAATTTATTTGACAGTTTCATAAATACCACTTGAATAGGATTCACTGGATACATTTCAGATTCAAAAGTTTGATGGATTGGGTATCTCTACAGTACATCTCCCATGTCCAATTGGGACTTAACATTTACAGCATTGCATGGAACCGAAGCTTCTCTGGGTTCCACAGTTTAGGATATGTGATGCTGTAACTCATTAGTGATAATATCAACTGGGAGCAGCAACCTAATACCAACAGCCACACGTGTACCACAGACACTGGGTTTCCAAACGCAGGCAGTCAAACAAGGATGGTGAAATCTGTGAAAGAATGCTATGCACCTTTACACTTCAATAGGTTGTGTAATTCAGTGTATATTGTTAGGTATAACCTTATGTCATATTACAGGATGATTACACAATGCCATTTAGAAAGTGATCAAATGTAACATAGGTTATATTTGGGATTACACTTTCTTAGTAAATTATAAATTTTAGTACTTTTTTCATTTTTTTATTTGAGCCCCATCCGGGAATCGAAACTCACATTTGACCACTTTCTAAATGGCATTGTGTACCACTTCTTGAACCACAACACAACCATCACACCCTGGTACAGCCCCCACAGAACCAGTGACACATCCAGCAACACCCTGTGTCCACCCTACACAACCAGTGACACAACCATCATACCCTGGTACAGCCCAACACAACCAATGACACACCCATCACACCCTGGTACAGCCCCACACAACCAGTGACACACCCAGCAACACCCTGTCTCCACCCTACACACACTCATGACTTACCATCAAACTTGCGTGTACGTGAGGAGAAGGTGAGCCTGATGATCTTGTACGCCTCCTCCAGCTGCCTGGTGTGATCCTTCTTGCTGAGACTCTGGAGCTTCTCCTCCATTTCCTTCGTACAACATGTCTGCTGCTTCGGGCAGATGTCCAAGGAGGCTCCTGCAACAAAACAGCACCATCAGTATCTCAAACCCATATATCACATCCACATAAATCATCAATGTAGCAGATGGGAACTAACAAGGTCATTAAAAACAAATTCACAGCTTCAATGATGAAATTGTTACATTATAAAACAGTACGCTATATTCAAAGCACAAATCAAAATCACATTCTAGATCCTGAAATGCTACTTCAGGATTATGTATCATTGCTTGTGTGAGTGAATGTATGTTATTTTATGCCACAATTACCAATCATTCTGCAATAGCAAGGTGATCTGTAAATAGCCAATTCCAGACCACCATTCTAGTGGCTAACAGCATAAGCAAAGATCCACACATTGGACAGAGCATCCGCCACAAGAGAGGAAGGCTTATCCATGAACAACTCCATTTAAACTCACTTCATTACTAACATAACAAGACCCCAGTATTTATCAAAATATGTTCAGAAGACATTATTTGTCCCCATACCTGAAGCAACTGTTGGTAAAAATGCCTGAAGTAGAACCAAAATGGCCAAATTATGGTGTGTGTATTGAAAATATACAAAATTAATTCATACTTCTAGTGTTTTTCCACGGGAGCTGGCATTTTCTTGACAACAGGACTTATAAACATGAAGGGGCTTTAATGTTCAGCCCTGCCTTCTTTGCACTGAATACATTAAAACACCTTGAACTTCAAGAGACTAAGGACATATAAGAAAGCCACAGTATTAGAGAATTCTTTTTCCAAATGTAACTGTCCAGGACACTTTGTTAGTTCTCCAAGAAACATCCCTGAGACCACACACTACAGCCCTGGAAACGCTGCTTACAGTGAAACATTTTATTTCAACTTATCCCGCTCCACCTGTAATCAACTATGTAAAGTGTCGTCTTCTCGTATCACCTCCGAAGCTCAATACGTCACGGCCCGACTCAAAGGGACTATCTCCCCTTATCTGTCTTCAGCCATGCAGACAAATTCTCCATGAACATCAATAAAACAGCCATAAAGCCCAACTAGGAATGAATGAACCCTCAACATTCACTGCATCTGTCCCATCGTACCATACCTGAGCCAAAATTTATTTTCTGAAAATGCACTGGAGGAAAGATTAGAGTGTATTCTTCAAGCAATCCGACCACGGCTGCCTGCCTGGCGGCACAAAGACTCCCCCTGGTGACAAAAACATTCTCGGTCGTTCAGAGCCCCACTCAATAACTAAGCAATTAAAATATTAATAGAGTCAGTATAGGTGAGATTTTCTTTAACCACAGAGCACATTTTATGGAATCGTCTATCATCTACAGACATAAAAAGCGATCCTAAGCCACGGGAGCTTGGAAAGCAATTGCATCACTACAGACAGCGGTATATCATTAGGACTCCGATTAAAACATCACCCTATGAAAATTAATATCAAACTAACAACACTCCATAAGAAAACAAAATATGGAAAAACAAATGAGAGTGTGTTGAAATATTTGATGATCTGTTTTTGTTACACAGCTCTGAATTCAGATCAATATTTCCGCCAGACACATCAGAAATGATGACAGCTGATCTTCCCAACATGTAATCCACTCAGAGCAATGAAAGGTCCCTGAAGATTTGTGTGGTAAGAGAAATAGTTTCGGGAGCATTCACTGAACATTAAATTATCAAATCTGGGCAAACAGCTAAAATGAACGGTGAGCTGAGTAACTCACTATTCTGCTGTATTTGGTAACTGTTTCAAGATCATTCGAGCTCAGATAAGATTTCCTCTGGGCATATAAAAACAGCATCAGATACGAAAGACCAGAAAAAGATGTAGCTGAAGCCACAATCACGAGATCCAGACAGTGTAGATACAAGGCATACCATCTTCACAAACATCCACTCTCATTCCAAGACAAACAGTCTCCAATAATTAACTGACCATTAAAATATCAAGTCCATCTAAATGCCCAGTGTCTAGTATGTCCGTCACTTAACAATGTCCATTTGAGAAACATTCTCTACCTCATAAAGCAGCCATAACAATTTTCTCATTTCAAATTTTTCCTATGCTGACAAAGGCTTTAATTAAGATTGATATTATCTGTCAAAGTGATTGACAGCATGGAATGTCCAACAATTCAACAGATCATATCAAATCACTACTCATGCGATAGTGAGTGGTCCCCTATCACAGACTGGGTGCACGGCCAGTTGGCAATATCTGTACCATGAACGTCAAAACGTTAACAAATTCCTACTGGTCATCTGTCGCTGTCCTGTGTGTCCCATGGGGCCTAGGGGCAGCCTGTCACAGGTTGGTCATCATGAGATTAACAAAGAGGCAGGTGAATATGATGAATAACGCCCCCCACCCAGATCTTCCCATATATCAGAACTGTATCTCATTTATATCCTACTGTGATTCATTGTTAGAAGTATTAGCATGTATGGCCATGCTATACGGTGTAATATCTACCTATACAGCAGGCTTGACCAGGTCACAGGAAGCATGACCTGGCTAAATATGTTTCCAGTTTATCACCACTTAGCAAGTCCTTCAGTAATCTCACAATAAATATGGTACGAGCGTGTGAAAACAAGCCCCAATGCACTGCTATCACTATTTAACCCTCCCTAAGCTTTCAAATAAGTCATTATAAAAGAAAAGCAATATATTTGCACACTGTTAAGTCTTACATACCCATATCGTCATTCCATCACTCTAAAATTTTAAATCGAAGCAATTTTTTTGCTTACTATTTCTTATACATAGAATGCAAAACTTCCTATAGTCATTTTCAAAACTACAGCTCTATTTTTGCACACTGCTGTGTTTAATATACTAATACATATATTTTACATCATTATAAAATACAGCAATAGTTGGCATGTTTTAGCTGTATCTGTCAATGTGACATAATAATTTTGCCCCGTCAGTACCATCCATATTGTTGTCAGCCAATCACCTTGCACCTCTCTCACATCTGCCACTTTGATAATGACATAACAAGGTGACAAGTTGGCTGTGCATGTTATAGTCGTTGAAAGCAATTTAATTTTTCTTTTATCACCTTGTTAACATACATGGAATAATAAAAGGAATAAAATAATGGCTATATCTCCCAAACATGTCAAGTTGTCATGAAATGTATAACGTGTTAATTACTATCTTATACACTATTCATATTATATTTTGATACATAAGAAACCTTCACAGAACCATTGCAAACATGATAAATAGAATTTCTTAATATTCAGCATTTTAGTAGGTTCTGCATGCCAACTGAAGTGTGTTTTGTCGAATGAAACTTGAACACTACCATTAATACTTACAAGCAATCAATATTTATGAACAAAGAAAGCCATAAATCTAACACAAATCTATTAACCTTTCACACATTTCAGGCATGGCAGACACAAGTCAATTCCAAATCTTCCACAGTTCACTCATGAATAATCATGAACATTTCAAAATACCCATACATAAATGAGATGGAAACAAGCACTTAAATAAAATAAACAATCGGAATGTCATTTTCAAACTTATAGTCGTTTTGATTATTTATTAATTTCCAGTCATTACAGTGTCGTTCAGTCCTGGATAATGGACTGACTGAGTTTGGTTTTACGCCGTTTTTAGCAATATTCCAGCAATAATGGCTTCAGACATCAGAAATGGCTTCACTCATTGTACCCATGTGGGGATTCGAACCTGGGTCTTCGGCGTGACGAGCCAACGCTTTAACCACTAGACTACCCCAACCCTGGAACACTTGGCACCAGTTAACAAATACTCATTTTCTCTCATGTTTTACTCATTTTATAGCTGCAGAATGATAAATCATGAGAAACTGTTGATTCCAAAAACAGAAAGTCTCAACAATAACCATGTTTAGGTTGATACATATTTGCTGTATATTTTGCATGATGACCAATAGGTACATCAGGCTAACTTGTCACAATGGAAATTCAGAATGACTAGTGAATTCCTGACCCAGAATAAAACCAGTGAGGCTTCATCTTAATGCTGTCATAACACATCCAAAACGTACTGCAGACGAGATACAACAACTGTTACATTTCGGACTACAGTTTCTCAGTAAGGTGAGGTTCTAGTACTGAATCTTGGGTTGAGTCCCAATCAGGATTTGAACCGACGATTTCCAAGGTGGGACTCGAACAAACAAACAGTACTAGAATCTGTAAGTATAAGACTGACTGACTGAGTTTGGTTTTACGCCGCTTTTAGCAATATTCCAGCAACAATATGGCGGGGGACACCAGAAATGGGCTTCACACATTGTACCCATGTGGAGATTCGAACCCGGGTCTTCGGCGTGACGAGCCAACGCTTTAACCATTAGGCTACCCCACCGCCCCGTAAGTATAAGAAAGTGTAATCCCATATATATTTGACCACCTTCTAAAATGCAGACTAGACAGTCAGCCAATGGTATTCACCATGCATGACCACGGTGTGCGAAATAGCCATTGGCCTTCTAGCCTGTGATGAGTGAAAATCCAGTCGGGCCAGTCAATCTCCACAGTCACCTGACTGGTCAGTGAATTTTCATGGGGTCATTTTCTAAATATATCAATCTCCCCAACTTGTTAACTTATAATACACTTTTAAATCATGCAAGATTATGGTCTGATAAAAAGGTTCATCATATTAGCAATAAAATGATGAATGTCTACATTCGAATTTCGGGTTAGTGAATTATTTTGTGAGCTTGTAACTTTCAAGCATAGAGAGCCCGACTGGCTGGCAAAATTTTGAAACAATTTCGCAAACTGCCTGACCACTACTGATTCAAAACACATGTTTTAGTTCAAACATGGCACTTTGGCAGTCAGGAATTTGAAGATATTGCTGAAAGTTAAGCTCAAATGCGGAACTTTCCATAACTTCAGTCTTAGTGCACAAAAATTCAAAAATGAACTGCGGACAAAATAGACTAGGTATTTACTCTGCCTGTCCACTAGTCATCTGAAACCTCACTTTTCGATGAAGTATAGGTGGCACTTTTGACAGGAATTTGAGAATGCTGTTAAATTAAGCAGGAGACAAGCATGGCAGGTTGTCTGGCCCACATATACCATGTACACATCTATCTGTTGTGGCCCCATTCAGGCTGTCAAATAACTCCTCTGAGGTACGCAGATGCTGGATTAAATTTCCAATGTTGCCACCCAGTAATGGGTGCTAGATTCATGTGCTCCAGTGTCCTTCATCTTTGTCAGCTTTCACAGATGGAGATTACAAATATCAGTGTTTTCTTCTCTCAACAAATGAAGAAAGTGTCACCCTTGCCACTGACTGGTCACAAGGTCTGGTTCTTGAGGAAAAGACAGACAGCTACTGTCTGCAGGTTTTGTAATAGGAGGACGATTCTTTCAACTGTGATTCATTTCCAATCGGCAATATTCATATTAATGAAAGTTTCAAAATGGTTTTTTCTGGGTAATATGATGTTAATGACATTTTGGTTGTAAAAGTGTCTCACATAAATCAAACTGTATGATAGCATGGTTCTTGACAGGGGAAATATAGTTCCCAAATATGATATGTGATTCCACTAAAATTACAATTAGATGTCAATGCAACATGTTTATGTGTCATTTTGAAATCGCCACATCGCTTTCCCCGTAGAACGTATTTATTCGCTCCTAAAACGTCAACCATAAATCGCATTTCAAACTTTTTCAGTGGAGTCCAAATTAATCCTGAGGCTCCGTCACTCTATCCAACAAAGACGAGAATCTCGCCCTTCAGCCAACAAAGAGTTCCAATGCGAACCGTTTAACACACAGTCTCTACTGTACGACCAACGTTGATTTAGCACCCCCTATTGATGAATGGAGATGAGTCATGTGCAGTAATTATGTGGACTAGTTCTGAGTCTGACAATTTCATGATTTCAATATTCGGCCACTTCCCGCCTGTCAAATACTAATCTCAGTGGACGAATTTTGAGGTTTTAAGTGACCAGTCAGGTTCTCGATTGACTTTTAGGTGGTGTGTCATTTATGGTAAATTTGAATCTTAATGATTCCTTAGTGCTGAACATTTTGGATTTGAAAATGTAAATTCCTCTTTCGCTACCAAATAGTCATATAAGTGAAAACTGGAAACACATTCCAGAGAAGGATTGATATATATGTTAAACATAAAAATCACCAGTGAATTTATCAGTCAAAACAAATTCTGTTGAGTGTAAAAGCCAAAACAGCAATACTATAAGAAATGTAAGAAAATGAGACATGACACCAGGTGTTTGCTAAAAGGATAAATATGTCATGTACCTACGTAGCCATAAGATAATCTAGAGGTAATGCAAAACATAATTTTCTGAGCTCTGAATGACAATAACACATAATGTGTGATCTTGCAATATTTGAATTTTTTTATATTTTGTTACATAATAATTTGTTGCAGGGGTTCCTAATTATTTTTTTTTAAAGCCACTTGCCACCGTGCCACAGGGCAAGTGACTTTAAGAAAGTAACTTGTCCTGGTTAATTTTTCACTTGCCCTGATTTTTATGACATAATCATGACGATGTAATTATGAAAGAATAAATCAACATGGTATTTGATGTTAATGTTCACTGGACTATTTATCGAGAAGTCATGAATGGCAAAGAAGGATAACTGTACTTAATTATCATGGTGAACTACATTTGCTACATTTTGAGCAGATATGAAATGAAATCCAAGTTTATTTGCAGTTTGAAACCATAAGCAGAGATTATCTAATAGCCCACGGACAAGTAAGATACCATTATTTGATTGCCCGAAATGAAAACTGACTTGTCCCGGCCATCAGGCAATGGGATTTTTTAACCCCTGTGTTGCCTGCAAGGATTCAACAAAAGAACCCTGATTAACATTAACACTCCTATCACAAAAACTCCCAATGGCCTCCACTAAACGAACCCAACATATTCCCCCAAAACTTTTGTAATGGCAATGATAATCCCAGCCACCAGGGACCCTGAACATGGACATGTGTCACAAGGTGAAAACTATCGTACACCCTGCAATGTGGAACTGAAACTTGGCTGGAAGTCATTGAAACAAGGCATTGTAAGTTCCAGCACATCCACATTGTCTTTTTATGGGGGAAGCATGGGAACTAGGCTAAAATGTTCCTGTTCCTTCTGGCCATCCAAAAGCTCCATCATGGACGACAAGCATGGAGTGCATGTTGAGCAACTGTTTTCATTTTGAATCTCGTATTTCTTGTAAACAGGTCTGGTTTTGAGTTTAAATTGAACATTTACATAACCTAAAATAAATAATTTGAAAGTTACCACAGAGGAAATTTGATGATTTTTGTCATTCTCAAAAAAGTATCTCCTCATATTTCATAGATTTATAAAACACACGAGGAATTGCTTTCCATTGATATATGCTTCATAGAGAGAATTTTAAGTATTTATTACTCTCGATCCACCAATGGCGGATCAAGTTTGAATATAAGAAGACTGTTTGAATATAAGAAGACGAGTAGGGTTGACGCCCATAAAGCAAAAACACAGAACACAGCTGGAAACAGAGATGAAAGCATTACAATTGTGATGCTGTAACCATACGCAGAATCAAACCAAACACACAACATCACAAATCCAGTACTATTGGGCCATCAGTTTGGGGATTTCTATTTCAGCTGCAACTCTCCAAAGCCAGGCCTGTTAATGAAACAAGCAACTCTAGAACATGGAGAATGATGTCTGATGCCCAATTTGGAAGCTACCAGGCAGATAGGAATGGAGAACTCTTGATAAGGCACAGCCTTGCCCCAGACCAATTCATTTGTTTCTTACAAGATGGCGGCTGACCTGGAGGTTCCCCCCTAGTGATAGGTTAGCTGCCATCTGGTGGCCAGAACTGAAACTACACATTCTAAGCCCCCCACAGGCAGATGAAATTCAAGCTGACCGTATCAAATTTTTGACAGTCATTTGGGCTTAATTTTACCTATATCTGAATAGATATTGCCTAATGGAGTTGTGTGTTGGAAACTGTTTGTAGAAAGTCAGACAATGGAAACAGCTGCGGTATTTTGATATAGCTCATGATCTATTATTCATATTCATGTCTGACAGTAAACACATCAACTAAACCATAAATCAACTTATAACTTACATAAAACAACTTATAACTAACATATCATATATCCAAATGGTTAAATGCATTAACAGTTTCTAATACAGGACCAGTTTGACTGCAAAGAAGTGTAGCAAATATACGACACACAAATACTCTCTAATGCCAGTACAATGCAAGCTAATTAACTGTTGCCATCCACAAGATTACAATGAACAGTAATTAAAGTTGTCAAAGGCAAGATCATATTTCCCTGATAACATATTATGACTAAACCAAGTCATTATATTATGTCTTGCTTCAAACTCAAATTAAAAGACAATTTCTTGTTCTTTGATAGCCACTGTCTCCTTAAAATGTGACATTTTCGTCCGAACTCCCTCAGATATTTCTTTGCTAATGCGCTGTTGTATCCATGAATGCAGCACAAAAAGGTGATAATTTCCTCACAACCCATTCAAAAACAAAATGTGCTTTATACATCATTGTGTACAACAAGCAAGCAAGCAGTAAAGAGAAGGCTTAACTTCCACCAAAAATCTCGGTCTTTATTATTCCACCATGTCTTGAACACATCACTGCCAAGAAGGCAGGATTCCATGACACCCTGCAGGGCCCAAGATGGGGTACATGTACTGACATAAGGTCGTCGAGGGCATAAAACTAAAGGGTTATTTTAAGATCACACTAAACAAGTCATAATTTACACATTACAACCCTGAGTGTGTGACGCTCACGCTAACGTTCATTCTTCTCGGGCTAATTGATACATACATGTCATTGTGTTTGTTCACCCTGTCCAATCAGGTGTGAAATAGCAACAAAGGCCCTCCTTGGGTTTCCCCGCAAAATCCACCAAAACGAGAACAGGGGATGGGAGAGGTGTGTTAATTGCAAATTTGAGCACTGATGGCGTGTTAACATTACCTGAGCACCAGCTTGGACTCCCAGAGATCTATCAGTGTATGGGGTAGGTTTAGGTTGAAAATTTTAATCGGGATCATTAGTCTTCTAAGGATTAGGATTACAGAGGCCTTGGGAAACAGCTGGCGACAAAGGCAAGAAATACAATGATTAGATCTTGCTCACGCGACCTTTGTCCCGGCCTTTTAGGCAAGATATGTGTCCAAGACTGACTGACTGAGTTTGGTTTTACTCCGCTTTTAGCAATATTCCAGCAACATCACGGTGGGGGGACACCAGAAATGGGCTTCACACATTGTACCCATGTGGGGATTCGAACCGGGGTCTTCGGCGTGACAAGCCAAGGCTTTAACCACTAGGCTACCCCACCGCCCCCTATGTGTCCAAGAGAATTATATTACTGTTTTATAGCAAGGTGTACCGCCAACAAGTAGAGTGACTGGACTGTTAGTCCAAGACTAGTGAAAATCCATTTATTTTTAACCCAGATTTAGCAATTTAAATTTTTGACCCGTAAGACCAAATGAGCTGCTGACCAGTTGGATTTGGCATCCAAATTTATTTTTAACCAATGCTGAGAATCCAGTCATTATCATGTAAAACATTGGTTTGGAATTGAAGTGATTGGGCAGCAATGGACAATGACACTGGGACATTTTCACAGCTTCAGGAACATATGACAGGACATTCTTCCATGTCAGTACCATATTTGTGAATAACATTTAGGAAAGAAACCCAGTTCTATGGATAGTCAACTTCTTTATTGCAATGAGTGTGACGTTTCTGGTGTAGGTACTAACACTGTTATCAAGCAAGTTGACTATCCATAGAACTTGGTTTTCCTTCACCTATACAACTTCTAAAATGCCTCTCAAAGAAACATTTAGGAAATTTTGGATGATTTTCAGTCAGCGTCCTAGAAACTAAAATGATCTGAACTCTGAATTTTCATATTCCACATTTTGAAAATTCGGGAAACTTACTCTCAAGATCAGTAAGTACTAAAAATGTACATCATGCAGACAATTTTAGATCTGATAGAAAATGCTGACAAGACATAATCCAAGCCGATAGCTTTGATGTATAATTGATGTTTCAAGTACCTTAACTCTGTCAAACTACACACCGACCACACCATTAATCAAGGAGAGTATTTGAATGTTTAACCACTCCACAAACACACCGGACATGTCGACCCTCCCCGAATCACACCTGACTGTGACCTCCTCAACTAGGTGGCGCTTTGGCCACTTATCATGTGACCAATACATCAGCTTCCTCTGACATTTGTCAATGTGTTATTAAATTTGTTGATCATATTTCAAAATGACATTTGGTCATTATAGAGCTGTATGGAACATCCGCAGTAATTGAAATAGCATTCCGTGTCAGAAGTTAATTTATAAAACTCAAAAGAAGTTAAGGAAATCTTATTCTTACATATTACGCTAGGTAATTCATGTTATACCATGACAGTGAGTGAGTTTAGTTTTACGCCACACTCAGTAATATTCCAGCTATATGGCGGTGGTCTGTAAATAATCGAGTCTGGACCAAACAATCCAGTGATCAACAGCATGAGCATCGATCTACGCAATTGGGAACCGATGACATGTGTCATTCAAGTCAGCAAGCCTGACCACTCGATCCCGTTAGTTGCCTCTTATGATAAGCATGGGGTACTGAAGACCAATTCTAACCTGGGATCTTCATGACTATCCCATGACAGATTAACTATGGTAATATTAAAGAAATGTGTTGTCCTTAACTTTTTCTGAGTAGTATCACATTTCTGCCAAGTAAATAACCATTTCATATTTCAATGGCAGATTTATTCCCCTGGAATATTTAATTTAGATTCTGCCTTCTTACCTGAAACGAACCTTGACAACATTGTAAAAATATCAGTTATTTTTTAAATATATATTAACTGATTTTTCCTGACCCTCGTAGCAGAAAATGATAATAATTTAATCTATTCATTCTCACAAAGATTCAAATACAGTAACAGTAATGTTTCCAACCAAATACTAAGGATTCGTTTTGAAATTAATCTTTAGATAAGTCACGATCTGTAATGGTGAAGATGATGTATATACATTGGCAGCTCCGGGACTGTTATCATTTACAAACATTTACATTCAGTGCTAATTCCATCCAGGAAAATTCAGTAGGTTGGTTATGCATGTGGAGTTTATGCAGACAGCTGAAAGTTTGTTTCTATGTTGTCACTGTGCAAGGTTAAAGCAATGGTAAGCTCAGCCAAAATCTGATTTATTGGGTAAGTTCAACAAACAATCTTCTCAATATCTATAGCAAAGGCACCAGAGAGAGAGAGACAGACAGAAAGAGAGAGACAGAAAGAGAGACAGAGAGAGAGAGACAGAGACAGATAGAGTTGACTATGCATAGATCTTTGTTTTCGTTTATAATATCTTACTGTATTTTTTTTATCGAAAACTAGCAATTGTATATTGAGAGAGAGTGAGAGGGGGACAAATATGTACAAGTGCATTTCATTAATTTCTACAGTAGTATTTTGGCGTCCATGTTATTTTGAAAATACTCAAGGTCTCAACCCCATTGAACCAGGGTCCTGGATTTGTCACAGACCATAACCTCAAACACATGTAAATCTGTTCAACTTTGGGACTTCAGACAGTCACACAGCCCACATCCCTTTAATCACATGGAAGTGGAAGAAAAGAGAGAAAACACACAAACCAACCATTCACGATTCCAAACTGTGTATACATCATTTGAAAAATGAAATGTCATAATTTGTATAGGTAGGTAACAAAGTTTTCTAGTCTCAGAGACAATAAGTATTAGATTTCAGGACACCTGAAAAGCGGATGAGCACAGATTACGCTTAGTCTCTGGTACAGACCCTGAAGCAAATATATCCAAGAAAGCCCACGCAAGTCTAGAAAATGTGGCACGACTCAGGGCTCCTTTTCATTATATATATATATTTTTTACTATGACCTTTTTGTCTCTCAGTAAAATATGTTCATTTCAGAGACTAGTTGTTAATCTAAGATTACGCTGTGAAGTTCATGATGGACAAATTGGGGTAATTGTTTTATTGACTGCATGTTCTGGGGTCTGTAACCCAAGACAATACCTCAGTGTGCCAGTGACATGCACAGACTTGACCCTGGCTGCCAGTGAAGGGTCAGACCCAGGAGACATGCCGAGAGTGATCTGTCTTTGTTTTGGTGGGTAAGATGTCCCTGGCTCCCTCCCACACACCCGGTCATGTGTGACATGCCTGTCCATCATGACACCTGCTGGTCTGGCCCCGGATACATGGTTGTGCTCCTAGATAATCTTATTGAAATAATTGCTGGTTGGGGAAACGGTCAAAGGGATGAAGCTTGGAGACACGCATCTTTGACTTTGAAAAATGTTTATCAGTAGGAACAGTGTTCTGGACTTTGATAAGGTAACAATTGTCACAGTCGCATACATTAATTATCACTTGCCAGGTTTAAGAGACATCACAACACATGTTCATTCAACTTCTCAGGTCCAAACATTAACATACAGGTTTCCGGTGACCTTTATCTGGATTCCTCTACCTTAACTTGTGGTTCTTGGTTGTACAACAACATCTTTCATTTCCATCAGAGTGAAGCTTTTCTTTCCTCTTCACAAAAGGAAAAACAGTCTTGTACTGGATAAGCCTTATTGCTGATATCAATCTTAACTAATGGTTGATTTTAATCTTTAACATATATTTTGAAATAAATGGGTTAATATGAAGAATAAAATCCAGGTGTTCTATAATACAAGTGAAAAGCTCACCCATACCGTTAACTTTATCTAACCTGCCTATTTCCAGCAGCAAATGTCTTGTCAGTACAAATTCCCCAATAGGAACTCAACATTTTCTGACTCATGTTGCTAAGGCTTTCTAGTGAAACAATAGAAGGAAAATTACGCTGAATGGGTCGTTGTCGGCATGGGTACTACAGATGTGTACCCAAGGTATGTTTCTGTATAACGAAATGTACCCTAGCCAAAATCAGAATACAGAAACGTACCCTTAGACGATTCCATTCTGCATTGTGGAGTTTTCTTGATGGAACTGTCATACTGTTGCATAAGATGCATTTGATATCGTTATATAAGAGCATACACAGTAACGAATATTTCACTGTGCACAACGTACACCACTCGCAAACAGCTGAACGGGAACAACTACATACGGTTTCGGTTTTGGGTTGCGGAATATTGACTTGTCCGTCGTTTAGGGTACAGGGTACGTTTCTGTAGTTTGTCTTTGTTTAGGGTACATGTCTGTATACAGAAACATACCTGGGGTACATATCTAGTATCTGTACCTGTGCCAACAACGACCCCTTCAGCGAAAATTATAGAGTAAGTGGCTTTATGGTTTACTCAAAGTTAACCGATGTGAATGCAATGTCAAAAAGTTAAAACACATTTGAATTTAGAAAAAAAGTAACTTTAAATAATGTGAATTTTGTACAAAATAATTATTTCCTAGTTTACCTGTCATGGGCAGTTAGTTGTCATTTGTTGAAGTATACTGCATTTCCCAATTCCTTAATCTTCAGAAAATAAAAATCAGGCCCTTCTTCTCCAATACACTTGTATACTTCGGGAATGAATGTCATCCACACTAGTGGATCCTCTAACAAACTTTCTCCACTAACTCAACTACAGTTTCACTACCTGTCAGGCTTTCCCTCTCCCAGCACTTGTTTCTGTACAAGTGATGATTTAATAATAATAATGAGAATATTTATAACGCGCCTTTTCCAGGCTAGATATCCTGCTCAAAGTGCACAATCTGATCATTATTACCCCAGATAACCCAAGCTGCCTGTTAGGTGCTAGAAGTTTAATAGTCTCACGACATATTTCACTGGGTACCCATTTTCTGCTGGGTGAACAGAGGCAATTTTGAACAAACTCACTTGCCAAAGGTGAGACCACATGTATCACATGTACTTCTTTGTGCGGCAGGACTGAAGTCCTAGAAACTCTCAGGAGTTAAGCTTCCAAACACGGTCACCCATCCAAGGACTGTCCGAGCCATACGTTGCTTAACTTCAACTGATTGTGACCTGAGCAGCGCTATGATGTTTGATCATATGATCAAACTTTGTAATTTGGTTGCTGTGTCTTTGGGATGTTGCGGATTATATCAATCACTGGTTTGTCTGATCCAGGGTCAAATATTAACATGCCACCTTCAGGTAGCTGAAATATTGCTGTGTGTTATGATAAACTTAACAACAAACCAATGTTTTCAGGTCATCACTGTACTCACCCGAAATTCAGGACTGACAAAAATGTGAACATAAATGAGTAAGTTAGTGAGTTTAGTTAAACGCCACACTCAGCAGTATTCCAGGTATATGGCGGCGGTCTGCAAATAATCGAGTCTGGACCAGACAATCCAGTGATCAACATCATAAGCATCGATCTGCGCAATTGGGAACCGATAACATGTGTCAGCCAAATCAGCAAGCTTGACCACCCAATCCCGTTAGTTCGTCTCTTACGACAAGCATGGGTTACTGAAGATCAATATTCTAACCCAGACCTTCGTGGGTCTGAACATAAATGAGTCCATCTTTTTTAACAAATTGACGAAGCAATGTCAGGCCATGCCCTGGACTTTCCCCAAAAGTCAAAGATGTATCAAGTTATATGTTTCTGTTAATGTAAAAACAAATCACCTTGTAAGACTCTCTACAGCATGAAGGGATGCATACACTCAGACTTAGTCAAGCATTCACACTAAACAGCATAATCAAAACATGTTCGTAACATTTTCATTGCCATTTTATGTCCTAATCATCCCATTAGCATTTCATAAACTTGAAAACGATTGGCTTTTTATCGCTGGGAGATTCTGTAAGGAATTTGTAGCTAGTTGGGTCATTGATTACATAAATATACAGTCAACATCATAAACATTCTATAATTTCCAAGAAGCAATATTTGAAGAGTAAACGTGGGCATTGGGCCTTGCAATCACACAACCACGGGAGTGAATATTTTTTCCGAAGAACGAAGCAAGTGAATCGGAAGAGACCAGCCATACCCAAAGCTTTGAAGTATCACTGCAAAGAACATCCGTGACTCACAAAAGTGCTGCCCCCTACTATGTTTATATGCAATTAAAACGGAAAACAGATCTTTGGAATACTTATGACTTCATTCAGAAAGAACTTCAAACATTTTATGTTTATATAAAGGAAAACCTTGAATGCTTCCAATGTACCATGGCCAAACTACTTGTGATGGTTACCGGTATATCAGAAGAGATTTTTGCTCAAATTTTATTCATATTACACAGCTTATTTGTAGAGAATGACAGCCTACTTGCTTTAAGTTACTGTCTGTAACAGTAAAATACTGTGCATTCTAAAATGTGGCATTAAAGACTCAAATTAACAGTAAATATTATGCAAGGTTCAATTACTCCCCAAAAGTGTGACAAACTGACAAGTTTTTACTAAATGCACAAATACTGACAACATCTATTTAGCTCTGCTGAAATATTCCAATATTCCTTCAGCTTATATTTACACTTGTTTAGATTGCCATGATGATCCTGTCCACCAACTGGGACATTATCGGCTTACTTCAACTTTTCGTCATTTCCATGGAGGTGAGGTAAAAAGCATATGATGTCAAAATATGATACATCCTTGAATGATCAACTTGTGAACACTTTCAAAAATAAAACTACTGTGGGAAAAGTGAACCCCTCTAAGTTACATAACTGTATTACTCTTCTAAGAAACACAACTGTACATGAGCCACCCTTCCAAGAAATACAACTGTATTTGAGATACCTTCCAAAATCACAACTATGTACTAGCTAGTCTTCTATGAAACAACTGTATTTGAGACGCCTTCCAAAAAACACAACTATGTACTGGCTAGTCTTCTATGAAACAACTGTATTTGTGCTACACTTCCAAAAATCACAACTATGTACTAGCTAGTCTTCTATGAAACAACTGTATTTGAGACGCCTTCCAAAAAACACAACTATGTACTGGCTAGTCTTCTATGAAACAACTGTATTTGAGGCTACCCTTCCAAAAACACTGTATTGCAGCTACCTTCCAAAAAACACAACTATGTACTGGCTAGTCTTCTATGAAACAACTGTATTTGTGCTACACTTCCAAGAAATAAAACTATATTTGAGCTACTCTTCTAAGAAATACAACTGTATTGCAGCTACCCTGCCAAGAAATACAACTGTATTGGAACTACGCTGCCAAGAAATACAACTGTATTGGAACTAGCTTCCACTACGGCAAGCATGCAGGCTGGATTTGGTAATAAAAGTATACATGGTTTCCAAAGAATACAAGGGGGACCACAAAGAAAGACAATTTAAAAATGATTTTTTTCTTTTCCCATAGAAGCTCTGCCAATTAAAATAAAAACTGTAGCAATATGAACATGATGAAATAATGTCTATCCAGTATGTAGTGTGTTTGTGTTTATCCTGAATGTAGTATTCTCTTCCAACAGAAGGTAGTTTCCCTGTGACTGAAGCGTCTATGTGAGACAATTCCAGCTGTCATTGTCTAGAAGCCACTGTGATAATAATGGGATTTGACTGTTATTATGCAACTTCCAAGGATGTGATATAACTCATAACACAATAGCTATATCTTACTGCAGTTTGTAATGTTGCCAAACATGCTTGTCAATCCCATTCCAAAGTTTTCACTTTCCAACTACAGCCTTAGTCTGTCATACAGACCCTGAAGCAAATATATCAAAGAAAGCCCACATAAGTCTAGAAAATGTAGCAAGTCTAGACTGCCACAGCTTCTGAAATTTAAGAAGGTCTCTGGGCTCCTTTTCATTTTATTTCATATTTTTCTACTATGAGCTTTTTTTTGTAAATATGTTCATTTCAGAGACTAGTTGTTAGTCTACTACAGCCCCATCCCAAACCCATAATTCCCCACCGGCTGCCCATCCCGACAAGCACCTGTTCGCTCACTCCAACTTACAAACATTATATCATCACTGATTCAAGGAGACACAGAGTATCTTCCTAGGTGTTGCAACCCAAACAAGGAGAAAATAGGAGATACATATAAGCAAAAGCACATATTTAATATACCGTAATCGTATATATTTTCATGGGGTGCAATTTTCTAGAAAGTTCACCAAAACCATGTTAGAGCAGTTGTTTTTTCACGCATTTCAAACACCTGAGTGATGGTATCCATTACAAAGTTTTCACAACCAATAGATATGCAATGATCAAAGCTAGCCGCCATAATTGAATTGTGTTTACTAAAACAATCAGATAGAGAGGTGGGATGATACTTGTGTCAACATGACAACACCGGTCCCATATGCGAGATTAACTGACAACAAAGTAAGGAAGAGTGTATACCAGTACTTACAATAATTAAACATAGAAATAATAAAGTAGTGTTTGTTGTTTATGAACACGTGTTGTTCACATGGTCAAATCACTGCTTGGCTGCATTAAACAAATTGCATGTTGTTCCTACTTGTGTATTTGTCTGAACTTTGTCATAAATTGACCATGAATATTTCACTTGGTGTGATTATTGACGCACAATCTTTTTGCGCTAAAAACGCAAAAATTGATCCCACGCGAAAATAACTACGATTACAGTAATAAGAATGAGACACAGTATAAAGATTAGCTGTCAGATTACAGATTAGCTGTTTCGTATTTTTATTGCTGTGTCTTTTTGATCAGACATGACCATCATTGTGAATTTGGATTGAAGAAATTAACACTATTTTGTCAATCGGAATCATGGATCTTTTAATTTGGATAGCCAGACATATTTAGCTGCATAACACCCACACATATGCTCTGGAAATACTGTCCCATCAAAATGTAGGACTTACATGATCCTCTATTTGGATTAATCTGAACATAATTGTACATTACTACATCACAATCATGTTTTAAAAAAATTGCTAATAAGATACTTTCCCAAAACAAAGGACTTATGATACCTAACACAGTGTACCTTTTTTTAGCCAAAGTGTTATCACGACCTGCTCAGGAGCCAATATATGGCCCTAAGTCCGTAGCAAATGTGACTGAAAATTCCCAAATGGGAATTAGAATTCTGGATTATAGTTTCTACTTATAACATATGCAATGTCTTGGTCAAAGTGACATACACTTGACTTCAAACAATAAAGAAGTGGTTCAATTTTACCGAAACACGTATACATTATGATACCTCTGAATTTAAGAAGAAAAAAGTTGGGGTTTTGTATAAAATAATAGTTTAGAATAAACAATTCATAATCCCAATTTTCCTGTCAATGGTCATTAGTCTTGCTTCCAGGATAAACCCATGGAGTCAGCTACACCACGACCAGTCTGTCTCACATTCCCTGAACCACATTATTGTCCCTACTGCCAATCTGCAGTGCTAAAGCCCTAAATAAAGTAAGTCTAGATTTCCTCAGGTTCAGGATCTCTGGTCTCCTTTTCAATTTAAATGGGCTTGTTTGTTACTATCAAAATTATATATATTAAGAGACTAAGCCTTAGTCTACACCACGACATACAACACCATAGACGGAAGGCCGCTATCTGCACAGAGGACAATACAGAAAGTCTGACATCTTTGAGAACATTGGCACTGCAAGCAGGCAATGCCTTACCCATCCTGACTGATACGTTGTAACAACAGAACTCCTCATCAAACTCTCATTTTTCAATCATGCAACAATACAACAGCTGAGATGTAACAACTGACAACACAGACTGTAGGTAATTCTTCTCTACAGCAGAAAACACACACTCGATTAACCCTTTATATATAGTCCACCCTCGTAAATTCTGCAACATTGGCACGTGACAGAAGGAATCAAAGCTCACTCTTTGTAATCGCCAAGCAATAAATTACCGTACAAAACATGCACAACGGTGCACAGGGAAGCTAAGGGTTCCACAAGGAGAAAACAATCAACTGGAAGGAGTACAATGTTGGGCTAACAACTGTTAGCTAATAAGAAGATTGATGATAAGGCTTGGTACTGGCCAACAATCTACCTTCTAGTAGCCGAGCACTTCACTTTTCAAAAGGGACAGTAATAGATCAACTTCGAACATGGCTTAATCCCCAGCAACAGAATACAGCAGAAAACAGGCAATTTGCAAACACTAACAGGCAAATCGATTCTCAAACCAAACATACATTTGGGTCTAACTGTTGTGTACTAGTTTATACATTTTAGACATCTTGTACGCATAAATGCTGGAACAATCTGATTTCATGGAATGACTGACTGAGTTTGGTTTTACGCCGCTTTTAGCAATATTCCAGCAACATCACGGCAGGGGAACACCAGAAATGGGCTTCACACATTGTGCCCATGTGGGGATTCGAACCAGGGTCTTCGGAGTGAGGAGCCAGTGCTTTAACCATTAGGCTACCCCACCGCCCTGATTTCATGGAAGACAAGAATAATTTGGATATCTTGTTTGACCACAACATTTTCAATGACAAGCACTTCTTTCAATACCAAATGTCAACACCTTACCAAGCTGCCATTTCTAAAGCCAAGCATTCTGCACAAAAAACATAAACCAACATTTACTAATGTTATAAGACATGGATGACATAAAACACATCTTTCAGAAGATGGCTTTCTTTCTTTAATATTGTTTATAAAAATACATATTGTCTTCACAATGCTCATATATATAATTTTATTTAAAAAGTATAGTTTAGTTCAGAAAATAAAAATGTCACCCCAGAAATATGAAAATACAAAATATTATCAGTACCGGGAAAACAAACTTAGGAATTAACGAGAATTTTGTGGTCAAAGTTCCCTGGCACATTTTAATCTTGGGTTCCCTTTATCTTTATCAGATCAGTAACAGGGCCCATCAACATCTTAAAAATGCTCTTATGCAAGGAGTAGCACATGGATTCAAGTATTTATTTAAATGTCATACACTTTGTATATCTAGATGAGAACTGGAAACTCTTCATGCAAGCCAAAGACGAAGAAAAAAGACTGACAAAATGGAGTAACTTGAATCTGACAACTGTGTCATGAAATTACATAAACAGTAAACATTTTCAAATGAAACCAAATATGTCCCTAACGACAAACTGGGCTGGACTTCCAAAAACACAAGTCTTGAGTGGAGGACTCTGTTTGGGTGAGCTGAACAAAGAAGAAAAGTGGATTTTTAGGAAGGATGGTAACAGATAAAATTCCAACCAAACTTAACTTGATCAAATTCAGGTTATCTGTGGGTTGAATGTTTCCATATTTCACAAAACTGAGTCACTTTGTTCCTGTATGTGAAACAACGATGGCAGGGAGAGTCAGTGAGAGAGAACCCGATAAGGTGGGCAAGACCGAGCTTATGTGTGGCAGAGGATCATAAGCTGTAACCAAATTCTTTACACTCTCATAAAATCCAAGCTCAATTACCCCTTGAGACAACTACAACAGATATCAGAATGGTTTAAGGAACTTTAAATGCTACGGCAATCTCAACCTGCACTGAATATTGTAGGTGTTTTATTCACAAAATAACTAGGTTATGGAGTTGGTCTGATGTGATTCACCCTGAACAAAGATTATGGTGGGTGGGGGAGCCATTATGGATTACGTTTTTTTAATAATTGTCTACTTTAGCGCCTTTACAAGCACCTTTTGGACTAAAGAGGATTGTACTTTATATCGCATTTAACAACGATCACGTGTAAGAAAATATTTATTTATATAACTCATGGCTTAAAAGTATGCGCTTTCAGGAATAAGTGGAATGTCAATTATACATTTCCTGTCACTACTACTGGATCTGAAAAGCAATGTTTCTAATATTAGGCTTTGTTGACTTATGGCCAAACGACTGATCCCTTCTTGAAAAGTAAAATGACATACATCCGATGTTTTCACTACGCTGTTGGCGTTAATAACAGGGAAACACTTACTTTACTAATTTAATAATTTGGCTTGTGATTATATTTCAGTATATACAGGTATAAAGAAATATATTACGGATCTGGTATGAGGCATCAGCAGAACATAGTGAGGGGAAACACTTGTCGATTTTCTCAATTTTTACTTGACACGGCCAGGAATCCTCCTGCTATCGTGCTCCAAGACCAGCCTAGCAGACGAAACTGGCTGCTGCCTCGGTCAGATAATATCGACTATAGTCACTACCTCCACTGTCTTACCTGTAACGGGACGCAAGGGAACTTGATCTCCATCCAAGCCCTTTTCCGTAAACGCTCTCTTTACTTCTATACAAGCCATTTCGAAGCAGTGTCCATAACTGAGTAGAAGCCATAGTGCAATGGCACGAATACACCACGAAACACTCAACGCCTGATGTCCTTCGGCGGCCATTTTTTACTTCCAAATGTGTGCCGGGGAATTGAAGGGCCGTGGAATCTTATGTTTCGACTTTGCTACCTCCTAATCAGCGAAATCGTATTGATCATGACCACATCCCACTAGAATCCGTATAAACACACGACATATTCAAGAAGATCTTGTCACAGGTTCTCCGAAATCCAAGAAACTCGTACACAATCTCCCTGTCGTACAAAGCTCCAGCTTTGTAACAATGTTTGTGTTCAGCTGTTCCTTTTTCCTCCTACGACAATAACCTATTGCAATAAAGAGATGCAATGAAAGGTACTTGGTCTATTTTACAATAGAACAGGGCCGTATATGCATCATGAATACTTGTTCATGTTTCATGTACCTACATAGGCTTCGACTGTAATTACACTAAGTGACAATGTTAGAAAATGCCACTGAAAGCACAATCAGGGAGGTAAACGCACCGGCCGAACAACCCTTGCCAAGCGGTCATGCAAAACCCCCTTTCATTGGTCGGTGGTTAAGCAAAGCGTTCAGCCATTGGATTACTTTTATAGAGGTATGCGGCCATTCACACAATCAGACCAATAGGTTCATTGTTCAAGCTGAGGCCCGCGACAAAACACATACCGTTTCCACATCCCATTCACAATCTCACTATCAGACTGGGACGGTCGATAATTTTATAATCTTATCTATTGTTTGGAGAGTGATAGTTTATCGCTAGACTGTCTAAGATCTCTAAGAACGAGGGAGAGCTATTGTGCCTCGTATCTATCTAAACCGATAACAACAACCTCAGGCTACCATATCAGGTTGATGCGCAAGTAATTTAATTACTTTCAGTTAACACTTAATATTGGTATCAGTATAGATACAATGCAGGAATCAAAGCTGATATCATGTGGGACCCATTCGTGTCTTTAGGTGACTTGTCAACCGGGATAATTTTGAAATCTCTGCATGTGCACAACAAAAATCGGACGATCCGTGTCCGTCGATATGTACTGAGTCTAAGCCCCGAGGCCTTTTTCGAAACTAGTCGTTAAGTACTAACTTTTACACACAGCAATAATGGTGATTTGAGAAAGAACGGCGAATTGAAATCCATCCCCAATCCACCCATGCGTCATATCAATATATTTCGTTATTGAATACAGCAACCTTTCTTGGAGTATAGTCACTGTTGCCCGCGTAGCCTGAAGTTACGAACGTCAGATTCTATTTCCGACTGACGATGTTTTCTCACATGTGTGAGAAGCATTTCTCACAGGGCGGAAATTACTCAGCACTGCCACGCCCCCTGCCCCGAACACGAGTCGCGAGCCGCAGCCATGACTACCCGATTCTTGCCGAGTGCTAAAAGCTTGGTTGTAAAATTTTAGGTGTGGAAAATTGTAACAGCGATTTTACATATACATGAACTATAATATCCAATATAGTAGAAGTCACTGAGTGTTATACAAGCCTTTTAAAAATTTTGAATTTTAAAAACATATTGTAAATGAACAAATGGATGGATATAGATAATACAACCTTAATCGACACAATACTACATATCTATTTTTTCAATTATAAACAACGTACACTGCTTTACTCGTGAAAAGCTAGACATACATGAACAAACATTATCCATTTATTTAGTTTTAATTCTATGTAAAGCTTTGAGAGAATTTGACGGAAACAGGGTATTGACCTCGGGTACTACAATAATCCGTCACTAAGATCTTTTATCAATTTAATGAATCTGAGTGTTAGCTAAATATACAGTTCTTATACAGCTTAAGTTAGTGAGTTAAAACTTATTGTCGCATTGTTAGTATTAACGTGACGAGAGAAAATTACGTTTACATTATACCCGTCACTCCATCGGTGACTTATTGTGTTACATCTATCTATCTATCTATCTATCTATCTATCTATCTATCTATCTATCTATCTATCTATCTATCTATCTATCTATCTATCTATCTATCTATGAAAAACATTGTTGTAATGAATATATGTATATTTTTCGAAAAATGGTCAGTTTATCTAAATATAAATGTACATGGTCAGTTAAATATATTTGAAACACAAATACAAGAAATATTTACATTGATCATAGAATGTCTCTAAAATCGGCTATAACTGAGCATGTGTGAGAGAACTTGTGCACGACTGTCACATAAGCTGTTCATTTGCCTTCAAATCAAAACTCGACGAGGGACGTTGTTTATTATAAAACACGAGACGTGTATATTTCTTACAGCGTACGTTTCTTTCCGCTGTGACGAAAATAAAGGTTCAGTTGCACTTGCATCACACCACGCCCACCTCACGATGAAATCGACAAGGATTGTATTAATCATAAGAAGAGGTTTCCTCCTAGTTCCCATTTCCTGCACAATCCCTTTTCGACAAACAAACAAACAAACAAACAAACAAACAAAACAAAATTAAATAAATAAATAAATAAATAAATAAATAAATAAATAAATAAATAAATAAATGCTTTGCTCCATTTAAATCAAGGTACATTTGGACTTAATTCAGTCAACTAATATCAGGAGACATCTCCCTTACTGACTAATAAACTTGACATCAGTGTAATGCATATCGGCAACATTAGCAATTAGTGACCATTGTTAATGGCTATCAGTGCCAACAACGAGTTCGTGTCGCCAGGTGACAGCTCGCGAATACCAGCCCGTCGGTATGGATTTGTCAATATACGGGTAAGAAATTAGCTGTGCTATTGTGGGGATGTTTAATAGCACCAATGAATAAGGCTTCATTAGGGAACAGAAGCAATGTGTCGTGCTCAGAACACGACATGTATCTTAATTAGGGACACATACTGCGTTTAATCCATATATTGTTTAATCAAATGAAAATGTGTTAATTATGTTTTATTTCATGTTTAATCAAGAGGATTAAATGAGAGTATTTCATTTATCTTCGAACAGGAATGTATGTACATGTATTTTCCAATTTAGAATTAATGAATAGAATAGAATAGACACTCCGCAATATTCCAGTTACAGCATAAATAATCGAAGACATATGTGGTGGATAGCCTAAGCGACCAGTACCAACATTCAGCCACTGTTCACAAACTTCAGTTTACTCTTTTTAGTATGTCGTCATTGAATTTGATCTTTTTACTAACACACGGTCCATGAAAATATATACGATACAGCAAAATCGCCACCTGTAAATCTTTTTATGTTGGCGTGACCTGGAATAGTATTTTTCTTTTTTTATTTGTTTTTTATATTATTGTCATTTTGGTTTTTTTTATAGATCATGCTGGATTATGTCTTCATACAAGTACATCTATTCCACTGTCATGGCCCAAGATTTGGGGGTCTACTCAATGAATCTACACGGATATCGCTGTCGTGTCTACATTAACCAGAGTAAAAAATGTGAAAGACCTGTCTAAATTCATCAACATCATCTTCAGACTAGTTGCAGCTGCATGTGAATATTGCTAACTTACTTTGTCATATTTCATTGAAAATTTCACTATATATATGTATTTACCTTATATTGCTGTCATCTTGATTGATTATATTATCATATGCGAATTTATATTGTACTTTTCTCATGTACCACCGTTGGTGGGTTCTCTTGAGAATAAACTGTCTGTCTGTCTGTCAACGGCGTCAGCTATGATGTGCCTGTCTTTGAATACACACAACCTCATCTAAACGGTCTACTATGTTATATTTAGTATATACTGAATATAACAAGCGGATGTGTGACACATTGTACAATACTGAAGGTGGGATGTTATGCGCTTATTTCATACTGAAACACTCTTTCACAATGTTCCTAAATTGTAAAAGCGGTTCTGGGGAATAAAACGTGTATTGTACCCATTTTTTTGAGTGTATATGCTAAGTTTAAACACATTCAAATTATTAGCAACAAATAAACCGTTTTGTCGACACGCATCACAAAGAAAAATGGGAGCTTTTGGCAACTGACTATATCACTAAGCACCTGAGTTCAGCTATACATCGAAAATATCTCCTTCTGCACACCCTCAAAGATTTCAGTCTCTTGCCCAACTTTATCTCCCCCTCGCGCTGTAATATCACGTGATCTCTGACGTATAACACTGGCAATACTGCGTAAAATTTGACCTCTGACATGTATACGAAATCCAGCATACTCCAGCCCCAAGATCCAGTCGAGCTAATGACAATAACACTCGCCTTCTCATAAATCATTCTACGCCCTGCTTGACAAATGGTGGCACTTGGTATTTTCAAACCCGGGACGAAATGAAGCTATATTTTCCAAAAAATATTTCGAGGCTTTGGTAACGTCCTCAAGCCGTGTGGGATTCTTTAGAAAGCCTTTCCTCAAATTATAAACTTCACATCCATCGATCATTGGGTAAAAACGACCAACACTACGAAAGGCCCCCTTCCTTCTCTATTTATCGTATTCACGCTGATGTCTGCATCATTAATGATTTTGAAAATTGCTTTAATCTGAAGGTCATACGTCTTTCTATGTATAAAAACAGTAAACAAAAGCATTGTGCGTAGAGATGTATTCACATATTGTTCATCACTATTTTGCCGATTACTGATTACTGCCTGAATATGTTCTGGCGTTATGAATATGTTATGTCATATTTGTAATATATTTAATAAATATCAAATATTTGAATAATAGATGTTTGATAATGCTTTTTGATAAACATAGAGAATTTTCTGGGTTTCATCTTTTTATTGTTTGGTACAACGTTTCAGGGCTTGTTCTGGCCTCATCATCAGGTAGAATAAAAAGAAGATGAACCCAGAAAATTCACTATGTTCATTTGAATAATAGCTGTAAGATTTATTGGGACTTGTTGTATGGTTTAGGGGAATAGTCCGGAATACGTTATACATGTAACATTTGATATCATCATCATCATCATCACACGTTTATTACTAAAAATAAGGGGCGGTGGGGTAGCCTAGTGGTTAAAGCGTTGGCTCGTCACGCCAAAGACCCGGGTTCGAATCCCCACATGGGTACAATGTGTGAAGCCCATTTCTGGTGTCCCCCGCAGTGATGTTGCTGGAATATTGCTAAAAGCGGCGTAAAACCAAACTCAGTCAGTCAGTCAGTACTAAAAATAATCCACCATCAGTGGTACATGAGTATAACAAAGGACTATGTTACATGAAAATCCTGTCGTGAAGGTATCCCATTAAAATAGAACTGTCCCAGACGACGTTTGAAGCAATGGATGTACGCTCCTACTGTCTGGAGGAGCTGTCTTTAGCCACAGTTTATAACAAATTTAACTCTCATAAATCTTTTACCCCGGCTAGCTCTCGTCATTTAAACGACTATTAAAACGTACTTCTTTTTTTAATCGTCTTGGATTTTTTTATACTTATGTGAAATTTTGGTATCTGATTTAAACACCGATTCTCTGTGATTATTGAAATGTTTGTATTTATGTAGTGTATGCTAAATATATGTTCTTAATCTGTTACCAATTCCACGTGTACAAAGAATTCCCTTTTCGGATAATAATGCATTGTCAGTGCAATATCCTGGTTTAACTTTAACGATAGTATTAAGTACGGACAGAGGTCAAAACATGGCTGAAACTTTGTGTGCTTCACTTACTAAAGGTAACACCAAGTTTCCCTGTTCCACCTTAGGGCTGGTTATCGATATCAATCACACAGATCGATACTGGTTAACTCAATATCGATTGATTAATGATAAAATATTGGAGAGGTAAATTTGAGCTTTAATGCCTGAAAAGAAATTGTTAAAAAATCACAATGTTTCACATCACCTGGATTACGAACAAAACGCCGTGTTGAAAATAATTCAGGAGCAGACCATAAATAGAAACCCAGCCTAATGTGTTGTCTGTGTAAATGAAAACTATATTTAATCATAGCAATTTATGTACGATCATTCTGGACCACATAAGTTTTTTATCGATACTAATTAGTAGTTGTTCCCAATCGACATTTCCGATTTCGATCTTTTTAGCTAGCCCTACAAAGATTGTCATTGGGGACGATTACAGTGAACAATCGCATGCCACCTATGTCCTCACGTTTATATCAGCTGGGACAGCTGCTTTAATTAGGATTAAATGACATACATGTATATGCAAAATGATAAATACACAGGGTATATCAATGTATATGTATATATATATATATATGAATATTTTTTATAATACTTTTTATTCAATTCTACTGAAAACAATATGTATTTATCTGGTGTCATTTAGGCCAGAACTGGCCCGGTGTTTGTATAAGGTAAAGTGCCAAAATGTATTACTCACGGTTCTTCAGGTGTTGTGTGTTCTTGTTTTGACTGTGTGTTTTATATGATGCATCACGTAACACGCCTATATTACATGTTTCTTCTCATTTAATATCATATTTTATGTTAACGCAAAATACATAGTTTAATATTTTGTTTTGAGATATGTATAGATGTAGCTATTGTTTTAGGGTGTCTTTTGGTTAGAAATTAATTATTGAAGTCAAACAGCTTCTACGCACTACAATTACAAAATTAGAATTGCGAAATTTCTATTAATGCTAAATGTAAGAAAATGTCATATATTAAACGATGAGCATCAAATCGTACTTGTATGACCAAAATATGTTAATGACTATATACCGTACATGACGAAATATTGTTGCTTAGACCAACTGTTCTCAAACCAATGCAGATAAATATATGGATCTTCAGTAGCCCTTTGCAAACAATAGCTTGGTTGTACAAATATGATTAACACTTTTTGTGTTTCTTTAAAAATGACAACATTGATATACGGATATCTGGTTGAAAATCATGTCATATTGGTGTTGGTCAAATAAATATTTTCCCCGCTCTGTTCTCTGCACAAAATGGTTAACGTATTTACGTGTAGGTCTTATTCGCCCACAATTTCTTTGACTACAGAAATTGTTGTGAGTGAGTGAGTGAGTTTTACGCCGCACTCAGCAATATTCCAGCCATGTGGTCAGTAACTAATCGAGTCTGGACCAAACAACCCAATGAGCATCGATCTGCGCAACTGGGAACCGATGACATGTGTCAATCAAGTCAGCGAGCCTAACCATCCGATCCCGTTAGTCGCCTCGTACGACAAGCATGGGTTACTGAAATCATAAACTACCAATTGAAAAAGGTTGCTGGACCATTACACCAAAAGAAAATAGCACCTGCAACCTTTGTAATTCATCAGCCATAGCAGACGAATTTCATTACATTTTTCGATGTACATCACTTGAAAAATCTTATACCAATTAAATATACCAATAATGCCAGCCTCCATTCTTTCAAATTACTCTTTTCATCCAGTAAAAGAAAGGAACTGAAATCCCTTGCAACATTTATAAATATTATTGCAACACGAGTGTCATAACCTCTCACTATCATGTTTGTTGTACCCATTATATGTACTGCTATCTTGCACATCATACTGTATTATTATACCTTGTAATTCACTCTTATACCACCTTTGGTGGTCCTATGGAGAATAAAGAATCTGAATCTGGAGATCAATATTCTAGGTGGGGTAGGAGATACCGAGATACCTAACCTTGTGTTATTTCATCTCACCGGACTGTTCTATCGGCTGATCACTGGTCCATAGCTTTGTTTGATAACACAGTGGGTTATAGGAACTGTCGTCGAAATTAGGCGACACCTGTACGATGGATGGGTGACGATGTGCTCTTTCTGGACAATAATAATAATTTATTTATAAAGCGCCTAATATCCACCGCAGAGATGCTCAGTGGCGCTGTGATAATATTGGGGAAGGAAATAGTTCATATGGCAGCAGGGAACAGATTGGTTTTAGCAGATAATGAGAGTTGTTGTCTAATTTTGTCTTCTTCAGTATATCAAGGCATTCACAAAAGATTGTTCGAGCATATCTTTATCCTTTTATTTCTACAATGGGCTAAACGAACTGACCTCGAAATATGCGACACCCGTCTGATGGATGGGTGACAATGCGCTCTTGGATAATGAAAAGTTATGTTGTTTTTTGTCATTAAACTAGCAACGTATTCACAAAGTATTCTTCTAGCATGTATTTATCTGGTTTTCTATATTTGCCATTATGGAGTGAGTATGTTTGCCTTGTGAGGTTTTGCACAGCTTTTATCAATATTCCAGCACTATCACGACGGGGACATGAGAAATGTGATTCCCATCCTGCACCCATTCGGGAAACAACCTTGGTCTTCGGGGGAGACTAGCGGAGGCTAACCATAAACCTACCACAACGGGTGTCCTTTATCGTCTTGACAAAAGCCTTACTTTCAGGAAAGTTTCAAATAATTTATGTTTGAATATGCACGGGCATTGATTACTATACTGACGTTCAAAAGAAAGTACACACCTGATTCTTTGGTAAAATATTTTCTTTAAAACAGCATTAATATTTAAAAAGTGTTTTGATTGTGCAAGTGTTTCCAAAACACCACAGATATTGTACCCAATTACAACATTGCTAGCAAAATATTCATGGTTTCAATGGGAATAGTCCCAAAACACCCGGTGTGTACTTTTATGTACGTCAGTATATATTTCGAAAAGTGACTTTATGCTTTCCCCCAGTTTTATCTTTTTCTTCAATTTTCATGCATTAAAGTTGATTGTTCATATATTTTCGGAACCGATTAAATCATATATTTGCTATTACTGCCATTAATGTAAAAAAACAAATTTACCAAAGGACCTCAATGGTGTTTTAAGTGAAAGAGTACAAGGAAGAACCGAGACTGCATTAAATGGTTCGAACATTTCAAAATGTATATTTATAGACACTGGATATACAGTCATCGACTGCTGTCATGTAACGGCAATGCAGTCGGAATGGCGTTATCGTCAAGCTCACCACACCGCGATATCTCCGTTCACGACGCGCGTCACTACATTTGTTATGGAATGTGCCCTGCATGGAGATCCAGCAATATAGACACGCAAAACGTGTGGTGAATAAAACATACTCTTTGAAGACATTCCAGAGTTTAATTAAAATGTCCTGCTCTCGGATCGATCATAGTGTCCACAAACAGACCCCGATTCAGGTATCACGTATATTCTATAGGGTATAACTATCAGAGGCACGGCTCTCGAGGTCAGACGGTTAAGAAAGCAAATCTGTTCTATGAAAAACATACATGATCAAACTATAATAAACCTTGATCGCACGTTTATGGTGAACTATGCATGGGTGACTGTGTTGAAAAGCTATAGCTAGTCAGATATACCATGCTTGAAAACCGTGGTATAACAGAATTATTTAGAATGAATTAATGTTTTCCAATATGATGTTCATTTTATGAAGATTTAGGATGAAATGATTGATTATCGTGTGTTATAGTCTTTTAAATTCTGACTGATTTAAAAAAAAATACAATACTTTTTCCACAGGGTGCAAAGAGTAGCATTCTTATGTATATACATGTATAATATATAAAATACTGATATCTTATAGTGTCTCTGAAGCCTTAGAGATGGCCGTTTCTTTAAAATCTTAATCCAGTTATGAATACATATAGCAATTGTAACGTTTAACACATAATCTGTGTCTCAATTGTGTATATTTGTTACACTTTTATAAACTCTCTCCGCTCTCTTTCTCTCTCATATATGTATATGTATGTCACAAAAATATTGTTCATAAATAATTGAATCACGAAGGTAGGTTACTACAGACAGTTCGTTAATAATTGTTCACATTTAACATTATATAGTTTCTTTGTATTATAACATTTGTGATATATATCCGGTTCATTTTAACTGTATGCATTTATCTTTCAAAGTTGGCCCCTCAAAGATCAAACCATTACAAAACAAATAATTAAAAAAAAAAATCGAATGATCTGGAAAAGTTATTATGCTCGAACACGCTTTTAAAAAAAAATAAATCCATTTGTGTATTTCTGCTGATGTTAATGTCGAATAACCACGCGAATATTCAAAGAAAATTCATTGATACCGAAATGAGTTGCAATGGCAAACGGTGACCAATAGAGACGTAAGAGTTATCTCCCATTAATGTTGAACTCTATTCTGCATAATGCAGAATAACTATGGAAATACACGATGAGCGACACTGTGAGTTTGGTTTAACTCCACATTCAGCTATATTTCACTTCAGTAACAGCGTGTCAGCTTTGTGCACACAAAGTCTGGGACAGCGCCAACAGTAATTACCACGTTTGAGGAAACCACGAACTTATTGCTACTGGATCATGAAACCCCATCATGGCCAATGATCAGCGGATCCTTGCATTGCAAAGCGACACAAACAGGACAGAATACGTGTAACCTCAGACTGCTGTACATTCGTGATAACGTTTTTTCTGTTAATCCTAACAAAGATAACGACTTATTTTTATTTTTCAAATTAGATGTATCGATGTCAAGTCATATAGACATACAAATCACGTGACACGTGCTATCTTCAGGGGAATAAATCCAATTTTTTTTTCTGTTAATCCTAACAAAGATAACGACTTATTTTTATTTTTCAAATTAGATGTATCGATGTCAAGTCATATAGACATACAAATCACGTGACACGTGCTATCTTCAGGGGAATAAATCCAATGTCTAGACGGTGTTTATACAGCAGTTTGTCGTCAACTCACGCGTGTTGAGGCACGGTATAGCTAACGACACGGATTGAGATAATTGTGATTGACACGTGGCTGCCATATCGTGACAACACAACTGTTGTTAATTGCTAAAACAACCTTCATTTACTTCACTGATTTTGATTGTGATAAATCTGAGTTGTTGTTTCTACGATATATTTACTGGACAGACGCTGTGTCAATACATACTGATCCTGTTAAGCCAAGTATTATCTTCTGTTTGATTGACATCGTACCTTTCTTAAGTATTATCCTGTGTGAACACCTTGTTGTCAACGTCACAAATATGCATGAATAGAAGGAGTTATGAATTGTCTGTTTAATGTGATTTGGGCTCTGGTTAGATTTACTTGTTTGTTTAACAACAACGATGACGGGGCGGTGGGGTAGCCTAGTGGTTAAAGCGTTTGCTCGTCACGCCGAAGACCCGGGTTCGATTCCCCACATGGGTACAATGTGTGAAGCCTATTTCTGGTGTCCCCCGCCGTGATGTTGCTGGAATATTGCTAAAACGGCGTAAAAGCATACTCACTCACTCACTCACAACGATGACGACATCGCCAACTATAACAACAATGGTTATGATTGTTGCCTCTATACATTTGGGGCGTCCCAGTAGCTTTTTATTCTCAGCTCCATGCAGAGAATGCGTTCCTTTAAAGGTGTATTGAAACATATTTCTCGCCTGAGGAGAGAATTTTCGTGAAGAAATTCATTATTTAAACCAGGTCAAAGTTCCTCTAGGTCAAAGGTCAATCATATCACTCTTTGAACATACACCAACGACAGAAAAAGTAGTTCCCGTTTCAAATTTCAACACGTTTATTATGTGCACACAGACTAAATCGGACACTGATTGATGAATAAATCATAGTGTTATAGCTAAAATGAATGGAATTAGCGTGAAACCGCCTTCTAGTTATCAGAATTGAGCGGGCCGATGCAAATATTAATGTCCCGCTGATAAGTTCTGTTGTCAAATGACGTCACAGCAGGTGAGGTCACGCTCCATAATGACGTCATAAATCCTGTTTCATGATCTAACAGTGTAGGGTCAACAGCCCGTTGCGAGTAAGTTGTTTGAACTTACAATTAAATTTATGTTACTGTTTTGTTTTTTTTAACACAAATTCCATCCATTTTAGCTAAATAGGGGAGTTAACTGACCTAGGTCCTCTGCAATTGCCAATGCCCTGAAAAACAGCGTTACCCCAATAGTGTAGGGATACATCCAAAGGTTTTGGTGAATAGGTTTTCAAAATGCGATCGTATATGCTGATTGTAATTATGGTCGGAAATATATAGCATTGACCAATCGTGAAATACACAATGCCATTGACCAATCGTGTTACATACTAAGTTGAATTAGAATCTCAGTAAAATAAGTAAAATAAGTATGAGATCATCCCATGATCTAAAATATTTTTATCATTTCTTTGCAAATTCAATACGAGAAGCCTCACAGATTGTTGTAATTTTATATATTTGGGGGGAAAAAGTGGGGAAAAAATTGAATTTTCCAAAAAATGTTCCTTTAACTCAATTTTAAATCCTCATAAATTATCTAACTAGAATATTGTGAGAACAGACCAAAGTTTATTTTAAGGAATATATCATTAGATTTACTTACATTTATAATATATGAGCTTGATTGGCTATAGATCACCTATGAAAACTTATCAAAATCAACGCAAACATATTTCATTTCAACATCAATGTCAAAGTAGCTATCTCATTAATCTATGGAAGGTTACTCAATCATGTGTAATTGTATCTAGCTTGACTGGATCAGAAAAGTGCAGTGCACTTAAGAGCTGCTTTTAAACACTTGGACCAGTTTGAACATTTTATACACATGCATTTCAGCAATTCCTGGCAGCCCTTTCATGCCAATAGAAGAGTTGTCCATACAGGTCCAAGCTCTCCCTAGAGTTATTGCCAACCCTATGCAGAGGGCTTGGTAACTCCTGTGATTTCATCAGGGATTGCTCTCAAACATAACTCCCCTGATTTACAGCTCTCTTTATATGTTGGATCAAAGCTGATTCTGTTGGGGGAATATTGTCCAAAGTTCTCCCCATCGTGGTGAACAAATGCTTTCTTGCTTCATTCACTTTCATGAGGTTGCTTGCTCTGTCATACAGCAGTACAACAAATCTCTCAAGCTGATGAATCAGCATTAGTGATTAGTGATTTCAAGTGGTGGACAGGTGAGGGAAATAGAGGTGCCTGTAAGTTCAGGAAAAGCAATCCATGCATTCCACGAGGTCTTTTCATATCAAAGGATGACACAATGTCACAGAATGTGAAGCTGTGAAACATTGGAAGGGATCTACTTTTCTCAGGACCCAGACCTGATGCAAGTTCATGAATTACAATATAGCGGAAGAGTTTTCCGGTACCAAACCCCACCCATACTTCTTCAAGATCGAGAATGCCTGTTGCAGCTATGGCCAACACAACCACATCAGTGTCAACATTACGGCTGTAAAACTTCTTCCATCCTTTATGTGAAGCATCAGTGAAGCAACTTTCTTTTATCCTTTTATCTCTTCATAGTTACAGGGTGCCAATTCCAAAAGGTCTTTTGGTTGATTGGACACCACATATTCGCCAATAGGGCTGATGACTTGTTTGATTCTATCAAGGCTATTTTCTGTACAAGGAAAGCAAAAAAGATATTTCTTGCTGGTATCACACCTCGGGAATTCTTGCCAGTTCCTCAGAACTGGCTTCCACTCGTCGTCTTTTTCCACTTCCTCTTTTTGTTCTTACACTGGATTTTTACGCTGTCCGTTTTGTATTCGTCTCAGACAATATCCACTCTCTGATTAGTGTCCAGAAGAGACTGCAAGTACTTCAAGAACACATTATCAGCATACTAGTATTCATCAAATGCTATTGGAGCTGCTGGTTTTAGCATGTTTATTACTGCAGATCCATCAAGGATTGATACGTCAACATTTGGTGTTGAGTCAGTTGGTGGTGAAATTTTCTTCAAAGCAATTGAGAAGAACTGATTTTGCGCATGGACGTAGAGAACCTTGATGAGATATAGTTGGGTAGCAAGACTGATTTTTATGTCTGACAAACTCATCCAGGTTTCCATCCCTTGACTCGTCTGTGTATATCTTGTCTTCATGGAAGAAGTTCTACATCCGTATTGTTGACACAGATGTGGTTGTGTTGGCCATTGCTGCATCAAGCATTCTCAGTGTTTCACAGCTTCACAGGCCATGACAGTATGTCATCCTTAGGTGGAATTGAAAAGAAGGCCTCGCGGAATACATGGAATACTTTTCCTGAACTTACAGGCACCTTTATTTCCCTCGCTTGTCCACCACTTGAAATCCTAATGCACAAAATTAATCAGCATGAGAGAGTTGTTGTACTGCTGTATGACAGTGCAAGCAACCTCATGAAAGTGAATGAGCAAGAAAACATTTGTTTGCCACAAAGGGGAGAACACTGGACAATATTCCCCCAACAGAATCATTCCCCCAACAGAATCAACTTTGATCCAACATACTAGTAACTATGGACAACTCTCACGAAGGCATGAAAGAGCTGCCGGGAATTGCTGAAATGCATGTGTATAAAATGTTCAAACCGGTCCAAGTGCGTTAAAGCATCTCTCAAGTGCTATGCACTTTTCTCATTCAGTCAAGCTAGATACAATTACACATTCCATAGAGTGATGAGATAGCTACTTTGACATTGATGTTGTCTTGATTTTGATATGTTTTTATAGGTGTTCTATAGCCAATCAAGCTCATACATTATACATGTAAGTAAATCTAATGATATATTCCTTAAAATAAACTTTGGTCTGTTCTCACAATATTCTAGTAAGATAATTTATGAGGATTTAAAATTGAGTTAAAGGAACATTTTTTGGAAAATTCAATTTTTTCCCCACTTTTTCCCCCCAAATATATAAAATTACAACAATCTGTGAGGCTTCTCGTATTGAATTTGCAAAGAAATGATAAAAATATTTTAGATCATGGGATGATCTCATACTTATTTTACTGATGTACTCTATATGGCGGCCATTTTGCAAAATGGTGTGCGAAAATTGGCGGCCATTTTTCAAAATGGCCACCAATTTTCGCATTTTCGGGTAGTCATGATATAAATTGACTTCCGTAGACCTAACCGTTAAAGATAAAAAGACATGTATAGATGGAAAATGACCAGCTATGGATTTCCTACAATTTGATATATGTCTTATGAGAATTGGAGAATTTTGTAAAAGGTTATAACGAAAATAGTATAAAAAATTATATTTTTTCACTTTTCCCCCAAAATTATGGAAAATATAAAAAATCTGCGAGGCCTCTCGATCTTTATTCAGTTAGAATGGTATAAGCTACAATCATGCCAAGTTTCATGCTTGTAACACAAAGTGCACAATTTGATCACTTATCCACTCACTCACTAACTAAATGTCCACTGAAATCATCACAAATGACCAGTGATAACAAGTTAGCTTCGGTTCATTCAGACAGCACTTCGTCTTTATAAACATGTGTGGCACTGCATAAATACTTTATTGTTAAACGTGAACGGCTTAATCTCAAATCGTTGAAAGTTTTATCCAAGTTCATATTTTCCATTTCTAATAATTGCAAGCACAACACTAAAAATGTTAGGGACTATGCCATGTTTTATCTGTAGTTAATCTGTCAGTCGGAGTAGTACAGACAGACAGACAGACAGACAAAATAGTTTATTTTTGTGTCACGTGAATGTACATGTCAAAAATGGCAACGGTAAAAAGACATAGTAAAATACAGACACCAGGCCAGATGGCCAATGAGACACACTAGACAATATGTGCATAAAATGTATAAAATATAAGATTAAAACATTAAGGAGTATCACTCATATGAAAGACCTAAGGAAAAAGAAAGAAATTTATAGGGATGATAACTTACGCCGATATATACGGCTAACTAAAGCGGCCAGTGGATTAACAATAATTTCTGTTTGTAAGAGGAATGTAGCTTGTTCAGTGTTTGATAACTGAGCAAAATTTGGGTACAAGATACTAGTTCACCTGGGTTCGACAAGATTATCAGCCATCACATTTAGGGCCCTTTTTTTGGCCAATCAACAATTTTAAAAAACACATATTATATACATAAGTAGTTGAACACACACAAGGTTGTGCGACCGACTATCAGATGGACAAATAATTAACACCCACAGTCATTGCAAGGTATTTTCGTATCATATCAATGTGTATTAATTTCCTGTAAAATATAGGGCCTTTTTAGGGCAAATCACTGGCGATAAGGGTCTTTTCAAGGCTAAAACGAATTTAGGGGCTTACTAGGGTAAAATGTCCAGATTTCAGGAGTTTCAAGCCCGTGTGAACACTGTACAGATGAAGAAGGAGAAATGTTTACCTTTGTGTCACACCTAACAACTCTACAAGTACATACAATATTAAAACATGATGCAATTAAGAGTGTGGGTCCAGCCAATAAATGGCTTATGAGACACATGTATATATAATAAACAGTTCATAGGTTAAAATGTAAATAAAGCTGTCAAATTGCACTAGATAACAGTGTTCACATTACAGACCGTTTGAGACAAAATGATACCGATGAATTGCAGTCTAACACGAATTGCAATCCTTTAGGTGCCAATGTGCCCTTGTAACAAACTGGGAAAACGCACAAATAAATGATGACAGTTTCTTAAACAACTTTTTTATTTTTGTGATACAAATGATGCAATTTTTTTCTAGAGTTGGTCTGTTGTTTTTATATTGCAGTCCGCGTTGGTTTGATTCTTTTATGTCTATTTGTTTTTGTGTTAGATTGCAATTCATCGGTATCATTTTGTCTCAAACGGACTGTACGTTACATGCATATAGAAATAGACATACCATATAATTATGACTGTAAAGACAATGGGGCTCAGATCTTTCTTTTGTACATATGAATCTGGCTATTTTGTAGACAGATAAAGCATTGTAGTTGTCATATTCCGGTTGATGTAAAATAAAACATGATAATTTCGATATTTCCATTTCTAATTACACCCAAAATACACCCGGGTTGGAGGAACATTTTGTATCCAATTAAAACAGTTTCTGAGAATAATCAGAAAGATCATCAAAGATGATCATGAAGGTCCCTAGTTTGTTCAATCGTTAACCAACTATTGAATCTACGTTGTTGGCAGTTTAACGCTGCACTCAGCAATATTCCAGTTATATGACAGCGGCCTGGGCATATTCGAATCTGGACCAGAAAATTCGGTGAGAGTGAGGATTGAGTCACGATTGAGGCACCCATCATGTTTTATAAACATTAAAATATATAACTATGCATTGGGAAGGTTTACTTAAGAATGTCGACTTTGTGTGCTGGCGATTAGATGCAACACTCGAAGCGTGTGGGTTCGAATCCCACATTAAGAAGAACCGAAAAACGTACCAGAATTTGTACTTTACTAAGAAAGTGTAATCCAAAATATATGGTAGCTTTAATTTAGAACTGACACTTTTGGTAATTATTTCCATAAACAATACAGGGTTGATAAAAATTTCAATTCGATAAAACACGGCCTTCTTTTCTCACAAACCTGTATCCGCCATTAAGTATTTTATCTATTTTGTCCCCAGTATTCGTCCCTATAAATCTGTTTCAACATCAAGTCACTTTGGAAACATACGCATTGCCTCGGGCATCTTATACTGTTCCACAGTATTCATAACAATTAATTCAGTCGATAATTCAAAGGTTAAAAGAGTTTAGCCTCGAGATATTTACTTTAGTCGATGTGGGCGGATTTGTACCGGTGGCTTTGCGGCAATGCCTTGAACCACTACGGGTTAAGCTACAGAGAAGTTTAACTGCTGGCGGTAGCTTTGATAACGACCTACTTGTTTAATCATTGTGTAACACTGAAGTCACATCACTCCGGGCTTTCAATGGAGATGAATATATATGTAAATAAACCATCTATATATAATTAATCAACAGAGCGACGACTTGGGGCGGTGGGGGTAACCTAGTGGGTCACTGGTCACACTGAAGACAAGGGTTCGGCTTACCAAATAGGTACAATGTGTAAACCGAATTTTTGTGATTTTGAATTTGCTGGAACATTGCTAAAAACGGCGTAAAACCATAAAACGCATTAATTCACGTTTAATTCCTTTCGATTTAAATTAAACAGATGCCCTAGTGAGATGGGAGATTCAGAACGCGAAGAAAAACTGTACTTGCTTTATTTTGGGCGTCCGCATTACAGTACAAATTTACAGTAAGGCTAGGTTGAACGGCAAATAAAATGGTCCAGGGACTGTGAGACAGACTAGACTAAACCTGAGCGCGACAACTAAACTTGGCCGAAACAAATTTTGTTACGTCCCCTGCACAACTGACCAACGGGAAATGTAACTGCGTTCTTCTATTCAATAATATTTAAATGAAAAAACGACGTTTTCATTTTTTTCTCACATCAAAACCGGAGCGAACACGCGTGGGGGAATAAAATGTTCCGCACCAAGATATACCAGTTAACAAAGGTCACGAAAGTAAATTTGTCGTTCCTCATGCTGCCGTGAGGCAAGTCCAAACGCCAGATTTTACGAGTGATTCGATCATGGTTCCAGCCACAAAGACGATACAGCCGGACTCCATTTGTCTACTGGCGAACGACGGCTGGGTTCCATGTCACATGGCCGTTTAGCGCTGGGTCATACTTTTTCCACAACAGGTAAAAACGCTGTATAAGGTTCGGAACAGCAATGAAGCATACGACTATAAAAAAATTAAAAATAGTCACTTTGTGGTTCAGCAGCATTAATACTCCAGCCTTCTAGTCATTCTGTTTCAGGCTAGACAACACTCCTGTAGAAATCGTGAGTGAAATCAGTCCACAAAGCCGATTAGACAAATTAGACTGCGTTTCATAAGCTTAAGTTTAAATACTTTATTGACTTGTGACAGGGGGATAAAGGGCAATGTTGGCATCCACTTTTACAGGGTTCGGTATCCCAAAAATGGGGTTGTCACCCTCAACGCATTGTCTTATATCGGTATCCCAAAAATGGGGTTGTCACCCTCAACGCATTGTCTTATACCAGGAGCCTGACGCTTTGTTTGTTTGATTACATTTATTCTTTATGATATTCAACCATTTGGATTTTTTAAATGCAAAATATTTAAAGTCTGAAATTTTGTTTATATTAGATTTAGTTTAACCAAGCCTTCACGTGTTCGGGTTAAAAGAGTGTTTTATTTCTTGTTTATTTCCCCTGATTTATTTTATGTATGATGTAAAGTCGTTATTAATACCATTTGACGTAATCAGAAATTTTAATATCATTATGTACGTATAAATGTGTCTTTCCCAGATCCAAAGATTTGGACAATGGTTAGATGCACAGCTGACATAACAAGAAAAACGAAAAAAACTGCCCACAGTGCAGAGAGTGAGAGAGAGAGAGAGAGAGAGAGCTGACTATGCATAGAACTTTGTTTTCGTTTATAATATTTTACTGTATTTTTTTATCGAAAACTAGAAATTGTATATTGTCCCGGAAAATGTTGTATTAACGCTTCAGACTGCTGAGAAAAAAATACACAAAAATGAAATACACTGTTATAAAGGTATTTTGAAAAAATATGTATTTTCATTGTATTTCATTAAAGCTTTCATTGTACACGTGAAGAGCCTTTGAACGATCTTGTGCTGATATAAAGGAGTTTTGGCAAGAAGGAATTTAATTAACATTGTCCTAATCGCAATTCTACATGGTACATAGTGCCTGTTATTCAGAAAAATCCGATGTGTCCAGACAATATATTGTCAATTTGTTATAGCAAATTAAGCAACGCGCATCTGATGTAAAGGGGATATGTATGGTGGCTGATAAGTGCCATCGCTTTCTCGCCTTAAAATTCGGAGGCGAAAAAGCCCATAGATATGCGAGCAGAAACTCCCCTACACCACGTGGGCGAATTGGGTCCTGTAAGGATTTTGAATTTAGCGCCAAATCGGCCGCCATTTTATATGAAAACACTGTGACGAGCGAAGACGTGTATTTTCCTTGTTAATATTGCCGCGCACGTTTGTATCTTTCCAATTGTCGCGTGTCTTTGTCGTCATTTCGATATTCTGACAAAGGTAAAACTGTCATAGCTGCGGGAAAATCCCGTCTTCGCAAGTCGAAAATATTTTGTTTGACGAAGCGATGGACTATCGTTGATGGAGACCGTCCGTAAATCTTTTGTGTTTTTCTTTTCACCAAACTTATCGCAATATTTAATGATATAAATATACATGCAAACAAACAGACGTGTACTCCGTACATCTATACTACAGTTATTGTTGCATCCATGACTTCACAAACCTTCTCACTTGTACTTGTCGGCCGGAATAGCTCAGTTGGGAGAGCGTTAGACTGAAGATCTAAAGGCCCCCGGTTCAATCCCGGGTTCCGGCACAGAGTGCAGGACTCTGGCGGCTGACCATATTTTTACGAATTTTTGCTTTGTTTTTACCACCCCCTGTCGAACGAACAACAATGTGAAATATTATTTGGACGATATTTTTACAAAGAAAATGTAAATTATAATATTTGTGCAAAATATTTCAACAGCACCTCCATCTACAACAGCAGGGACGAACACCAAATATATAGTATTTTTGTAAAATGTCAGCCAAATATTCTAACTGCCCCATGTAGGAAACAAAACCACCTTGAAAAAACATTAGAAACCTTTACACTGTAAACTAATTTTTACTAATTGATATCACATAAAGAAATATACATTTGTAAATAATAGATGAACAGCCTTAACCTCCAAATAATCAAAAGTAATAAGTTTCGTTCAGTCTTTACACCCTTTATCGTCATTTTCAATCACGTTATGGAATCACTGAAAGGCAGGTCTGACCCCCATTTTGAACGGATTACAACTGAAAAAAAAAGCTGACATAGATTCTACCACTACATAATTTGGAAGCTGTTCAATGTGGCTCTAAACTCGCTCTCTGAAATAACAAATGCTGTTCCATTTCGTCGTCTTTTATTTTTCGTATTTACTGCTATATTTGCTCGTCTTACTTGTGGTGTTGCTCAAAACACAAAACTCCGAACGCTAGATCTACCAAACCATGGAGCAAAATAGCGCGCAGATATGACGTCATAAATAATGGCAACGTTCCTACCCAGAGTTCTTTTCAGTCAGTGTGCGAAATGATTGCTGACCCGAATGTTTTTAAAATACCGTATGCTTAGATAGTCAAGGATACATATAAAACGATTCGTTGAAAACAGACACTGAAATTCGACATCAGCCTCTTTACAATGAAAAATGTGAATGATTATAAAAAGATATATTCATAACAATACAATTCATAACAACATATAGATCTGTTATCTTGATAATGACAATCTCAGTCAAGACTTATCGAAGTAAAAAGAGACAATTCGTTTTCAGGGACTATTTTGGGGGGACTCGTATATCCTTAAAATTGTTTTGAAGGACTTACACCATTTACAATTTGGCAATTAAATGAATTTATTCATATGCATTTGAGTCGCTAATGTACAGATTTTGGCGGCATACTAAGCTATTTTTCTGCTGAAACTATGAAAAGTTCTCTTGCTCATCTATTTAAACCCAAAATACATACTAGTGAATAATTAATAATAATGTACAAAATTAATGGCTAGGGGTAGGGGTGGTGTTAGTTATATATATAATATCACTTAATGGGGGGGGGGCGCCCATTTTGGTCTGGGGATGTGTGTGTGTGTGTACATGAACGTATTAAGCAACTATGTTAAATATCATGGGCGGGGTGGGATGGGTGTCATTGATTTTGTACATGATATGCAAGGGGGCGGGTGGAAGGGTGTGTGTGGTTCAGTTACTTTGTAAATTTTAGGGGGGTCATTCACATTGTACATGCTTCTGCATAAAAATGATCGTCACACCACCCCACCCCCAACCCCTAAATTATGAACGATCCCTTATCCACCGTAGAGATGCTAAGTGGCGCTGTGATAATATTGGGAAGGAAATATATGGGTATTACAGGCAGCAGTGAACAGTTGGGTCTTTAGCAGAGATTTAAAAGTTTCTTTCGATGGAGTGTTCCTGATTTCCTTTGGAAGAGAGTTCCACAGTTGTGTAAAAAGTGTAGATGGATAATGAATAAGTCAGACCTGGGTTTTTTTCAAGGCTTTTAGTAGATCTTTTTAAATCACACAAGGGTATACATTTCCACAGCGGGAGGGAAAACTTGGAAAAGTATATGTTTGATTATTTACCGTCCGAATGAAGATTCAAAGCTGGCAGGAGAAGGACAACGCAAAGGAAATCACGGTCGGCCTTACGTGTTTCCAATATTTTGTGAAATTCGGGCATGTTTTTCGTTCGCCGTGTAACCGGGTAGTGATCAACACCACTCGGTGTTTCTTCAAAGTTCGAGTTTAGCATTGGTCTTCCGCAACCCATCCTTGTCGGAAGAGGAGAAGGACGTTATCGGGTGGTCAGGCTCGCTTATATGTGTGACACATGTCGTCGTCTTTCATTGGCGTAGATCGATGCGCATGTTGTCAATCACTGGATTGTCTGGTCCAGAGTGGTTTATTTACAGATCCTCTTCGCATACCTGGACTATTGTTTAGTGCGGCTTTGAGAAACTAAAATTCAATCATTATAAGAATCACAAAATCGTCCATGTCTGAAGTAGCGCTGCTGTTTAGACGCCAAGATGAAATCTTTCTAGAAAAGCACGAGTCGCCATTCGTCTTGTCCCGGAATGACACTATTTGGTATCGAATGTCATAGCCTATGTATGCAATATATCTGAAATATACATTTCAATCAAATATTTCACCGACTGCGATTTTTTAAACAAAAGTATACAGAACAGGCGGCGTAGACAGAATCAACAACGAAAGCGTATTTTATGTACGCTTCTATGACAAATAACAGTTGGTTGGTTCAACCTTGGTTTAGCAATATTCCAACTATATATATATATATATATATATAGTTAATACATTTTCTGCTGATTTGCATTAGTGAAAACAAGTACAACGTGTCTTTGATATTATGAAAAAGTGTTTAGGAACATCTAAAATTATCGTTGTTAACATTTTTGTTTCTAAAGTAACATTTTTCCATTTTATGTTTACACATAGCAATATTCAAGCAGTATTTGCATCGATTTCGCGTGTAGAATGATTTTATAGGGTATTAAGAGAGACTAAAATGCATGATATGATACACAAGTACGAGAGATATGCCACGATTAACAGCTGAAGAGAGAGAAAGAGCCATTGGGATGGTGCAGGTGGGGATGTCTTGTCTTCTAACAGAACAGTTTCCCCACCACGTTACCTCCTCTTTGAAAGGGACATTGGATTGAGACTGTAAAAATTGCATGTAAACAAATAGAATTTCTTTCTTTCTTGAACCCACCTTCCAATATTTCTTTTTCTACTTAGGACAGATGCAAGTAAAAAGTTACAAACTGATATCAGTAAAATATAGTTAGGTGTATTCTCCATTTTGTAGCACATCTACATTAATTCCCTTTTTTATGATAAAAAATTGATTGGCCATATCTTTTCTTACCACCATAAAGGCCGGTCTGAAAGCCCTGCTCAATGCCAATAATTTGGCAGTCTGGTATTGTTGACACCACCTTGAAATAACAATATGATCAAATCTACGACAATCTTACCTATTTTGAGGTTTTAGTGGTATTGTCTTTTAATTTTATTCAATATGTATATTCAGCATATGTGTATTATTGCAATTCTTGTTTTGTTTTCATAATTACCAGCGAGGTCCTGTATATTTTACAAAATTACGGCTACATGTTTTCTATGATGTTAACTTACAAATACGGGAAAATACCTTCTCTTTCAAGTTTAGACAGAGGCACTGGGGCAGGTCTGTCTCCTTTTTTTCTGGCTTCTCTCCTTATGTGAGGTGAGGTGAGGTGAGGTGAGGTGAGGTGAAATTGGGTTTAACGTCGTGCTTGAGAATATTTCGCTCAAATGACGACGTGCATGCGTGTGTATGTGCGGCTTAAGCCAAGACTTAAGCTGGTTTTATAGTGCTAGCCCACTGAGATATCATGCCGCAGTGAAGCATGAATACCCCACTCAGTCAGACACATTATACTGACTCCGAGCCGACCAGTCCTTGTTGTACCCATTAATGCCGAGCGCCAGGCAGGGACCAACAAGTACCATATTTTAACGTCTTTTGGTATGACGCGTTCGGGGATCGAACCCGCGACCTTCCGCTCTTCGGGCGGACGCTCTAACCACTACACCACGGAGGCGGTCCTCTCCTTATGTAATTGCTATTCTTTTCATCTATTTTGTGATAAAATAACAATACGTTTTCAATATCTTCAGACTACATTCCTCATCTTAAAAACTAACTAGACTAGATCTACATACGTTCATGTTGCCGTAAAATGCCTTAAACGCACCATTTGACCTTTATGCAAATTATTATATTGAAGATTATTCCGATATGATAAATCAACTATATTTATTGAATGAAATGTAAAGTCAAGCACATCATACCTGTAGTCTTGTGACTCCTGTCTCTTCTTCTGTGGTCATTGCACTAGCGCATGTTGCGTATACTCCATTATTATCTCCAGTTTTGGTTTGGTGTCTATTCAATGCATCGTTCTTATTTTACCAATTGTTGTGGCTTTACGTTTTCTGTGGGAGCTCGAGGTTATATTCGGTGACAAAGATTTTACATTCGCTTCTCCCTAAAATTTGTATCAAGGTTGATAAAATCTTTAGTTCTACTTACTTTTCAGCAATTGTTGCCATCGACCTCTTTTTGTCGTTGTTCGTCACTGTGTTTGAAAAAAGCTGAGAAAAGAAACCTTTACTGTGATGAACTTTATCTGCAATGAACACTAATTCATTACTTCAAACTGTTCCCTACACGTTTGGTCTTACTCGTAGCCATTTTATAACCACTTCTGTCGTCTGCACGATTATCCGAGGGAGCACGTGCACCAAGCGGCAAGGGAAAATACTCTGAGGGAACCATAGGGTATCTCCTCTGAAAAATAGTTCGAACGTAGTTCTATGGACGGGTATAGGTAAATATACCTTACAATGGCTCTAAAGGCGCTTTGTGAAAGCAGTGAAAACGTGCGAAGATAGCGTCAATTGAAGACCTTTTTCAGAGCACTCTTGTCACCATGGTAGAACGGGCACAACATCGAGTTGCTTTGAAATCTGTATTTGCTTTGTAGAGTTGATTCCTCTTATGCCAATTAGTAGCCGAGAGCCTAAACAAAGGTTTATGTCCTAAATAATGGATGACTTCACAGGCAAAGAAGATGTTGCTATACGAACTTGACCAGGACAAAAAGTAAAAAAAGAGTGCTCGTGTTCACAGTGCGCGAAACAGTTTACACATTTTGTTAGCCAGTCGGGATAGCTATGCCTGAATGTTACTAGCCCATAATTTGAATGTAGACACGGATTTCATCATTAAGCTGCTAATATGATGAACATTTTATCAGGCGATAATCTTGCATGATTTAAAAGTGTGTTTAAACTTAACAAGTCGGAGAGAGTGATATATTTACAAAATTACTCCATGAAAATTCACTAGCTAGTCAGGCCAGTGACTGTGGACTAGCGGGCCAATCGGTATTTCGCACGCTACCAGTTGGGCCAGTGAGTGTGAACTAGTGGGCCAATGGGTATTTCGCACACTACCAGTCAGGCCAGTGACTGTGGACTAGCGGGCCAATCGGTATTTCGCACACTACCAGTTGGGCCAGTGAGTGTGAACTAGTGGGCCAATGGGTATTTCACACACTACCAGTCAAGCCAGTGACTGTGGACTACAGGCCAGTGGATATTTCGCACACTACCAGTCAGGCCAGTGACTGTGGACTAGTGTGCCAATGGGTATTTCGCACACTACCAGTCAGGCTAGTGACTGTGGACTAGTGGGCCAATGGTATTTCGCACACTACCAGTCGGGCTAGTGACTGTGGACTACAGGCCAGTGGGTATTTCACACACTACCAGTCGGGCCAGTGACTGTGGACTAGCGGGCCAATGGGTATTTCGCACACTACCAGTCAGGCCAGTGACTGTGGACTAGCGGGCCAATCGGTATTTCGCACACTACCAGTTGGGCCAGTGAGTGTGAACTAGTGGGCAAATGGGTATTTCACACACTACCAGTCAAGCCAGTGACTGTGGACTAGTGTGCCAATGGGTATTTCGCACACTACCAGTCAGGCTAGTGACTGTGGACCAGTGGGCCAATGGGTATTTCGCACACTACCAGTCGGGCTAGTGACTGTGGACTACAGGCCAGTCGGTATTTCGCACACTACCAGTCGGGCCAGTGACTGTGGACTAGTGGGCCAATGGGTATTTCGCACACTACCAGTCGGGCGAGTGACTGTGGACTACGGGCCAATGAGTATTTCGCACACTACCAGTCGGGCCAGTGACTGTGGACTAGTGGGCAAACAGGTATTTCGCACACTGCCAGTCAAGCCAGTGACTGTGGACTAGTGTGCCAATGGGTATTTCGCACACTACCAGTCAGGCGAGTGACTGTGGACTAGCGGGCGAATGGGTATTTCGCACACTACCAGTCGGGCGAGTGACTGTGGACTACGGGCCAATGGGTATTTCGCACACTACCAGTCAGGCCAGTGACTGTGGACTAGCGGGCCAGTGGATATTTCGCACACTACCAGTCAGGCCAGTAACTGTGGACTAGCGGGACAGTGGATATTTCACACACTACCAGTGAAACCAGTGACTGTGGATTAGTGGGCCAATGAGTATTTCGCACACTACCAGTCAGGCCAGTGACTGTGGACTAGCGGACCAGTGGATATTTCGCACACTACCAGTCAGACCAGTGGCTGTGGACTAGTGGGCCAATGGGTATTTCGCACACTACCAGTCAGGCCAGTGACTGTGGACTAGTGTGCCAATGGGTATTTCGCACACTACCAGTCAGGCCAGTGACTGTGGACTAGTGGGCAAATGGGTATTTCGCACACTACCAGTTGGGCCAGTGACTGTGGACTAGTGGACCAATGGGTATTTCGCACACTACCAGCCGGACGAGTGACTGTGGACTAGCGGGCCAGTCGGTATTTCGCACACTACCAGTCAAGCCAGTGACTGTGGATTAGTGGGCCAATGGGTATTTCGCACACTACCAGTCGGGCGAGTGACTGTGGACTAGCGGGCCAGTGGATATTTCGCACACTACCAGTCGGGCCAGTGACTGTGGACTAGTGGGCCAATGGGTATTTCGCACACAACCAGTCGGGCGAGTGACTGTGGACTACGGGCCAGTGGGTATTTCGCACACTACCAGTCAGGCCAGGGACTGTGGACCAGCGGCCAGTGGATATTTCACACACTACCAGTCAGGCCAGTGGCTGTGGACTACGGGCCAATGGGTATTTCGCACACTACCAGTCGGGCGAGTGACTGTGGACTAGCGGGCCAATGGGTATTTCACACAATACCAGTCGGGCGAGTGACTGTGGACTACGGGCCAGTGGATATTTCGCACACTACCAGTCAGGCCAGTGGCTGTGGACTAGCGGGCCAATGGGTATTTCGCACACTACCAGTCAGGCCAGTGACTGTGGACTAGTGGGCCAATAGGTATTTCGCACACTACCAGTCGGGCCAGTGACTGTGGACTAGTGGGCCAATGGGTATTTCGCACACTACCAGTCAGGCCAGTGACTGTGGACTAGTGGGCCAATGGGTATTTTCACACTACCAGTCAGGCCGGTGACTGTGGACTACGGGCCAATGGGTATTTCGCACACTACCAGTCGGGCGAGTGACTGTGGACTACGGGCCAGTGGATATTTCGCACACTACCAGTCAGGCCAGTGGCTGTGGACTAGTGGTCCAATGGGTATTTCGCACACTACCAGTCAGGCCAGTGACTGTGGACTAGCGGGCCAGTGGATATTTCGCACACTACCAGTCAGGCCAGTGACTGTGGACTAGTGTGCCAATGGGTATTTCGCACACTACCAGTCAGGCTAGTGACTGTGGACTAGTGGGCCAATGGGTATTTCGCACACTACCAGTCGGGCTAGTGACTGTGGACTACAGGCCAGTGGGTATTTCACACACTACCAGTCGGGCGAGTGACTGTGGACTAGCGGGCCAATGGGTATTTCGCACACTACCAGTCGGGCTAGTGACTGTGGACTACAGGCCAGTGGGTATTTCACACACTACCAGTCGGGCCAGTGACTGTGGACTAGCGGGCCAATGGGTATTTCGCACACTACCAGTCAGGCCAGTGACTGTGGACTAGCGGGCCAATCGGTATTTCGCACAATACCAGTTGGGCCAGTGAGTGTGAACTAGTGGGCCAATGGGTATTTCACACACTACCAGTCAAGCCAGTGACTGTGGACTAGTGTGCCAATGGGTATTTCGCACACTACCAGTCAGGCTAGTGACTGTGGACCAGTGGGCCAATGGGTATTTCGCACACTACCAGTCGGGCTAGTGACTGTGGACTACAGGCCAGTCGGTATTTCGCACACTACCAGTCGGACGAGTGACTGTGGACTACGGGCCAGTGGGTATTTCGCACACTACCAGTCAAGCCAGTGACTGTGGATTAGTGGGCCAATGGGTATTTCGCACACTACCAGTCGGGCGAGTGACTGTGGACTAGCGGGCCAGTGGATATTTCGCACACTACCAGTCAGGCCAGTGGCTGTGGACTAGTGGGCCAATGGGTATTTCACACACTACCAGTCGGGCCAGTGACTGTGAACTAGTGGGTCAATCGGTATTTCGCACACTACCAGTCGGACAAGTGACTGTGGACTATGGGCCAGTGAGTATTTCGCACACTACCAGTCAGGCCAGTGGCTGTGGACTACGGGCCAATGGGCATTTCGCACAATACCAGTCGGGCCAGTGACTGTGGACTAGTGGGCCAATGGGTATTTCGCACACTACCAGTCGGGCGAGTGACTGTGGACTACGGGCCAATGAGTATTTCGCACACTACCAGTCGGGCCAGTGACTGTGGACTAGTGGGCAAACGGGTATTTCGCACACTACCAGTCAAGGCAGTGACTGTGGACTAGTGTGCCAATGGGTATTTCGCACACTACCAGTCAGGCGAGTGACTGTGGACTAGCGGGCGAATGGGTATTTCGCACACTACCAGTCGGGCGAGTGACTGTGGACTACGGGCCAATGGGTATTTCGCACACTACCAGTCAGGCCAGTGACTGTGGACTAGCGGGCCAGTGGATATTTCGCACACTACCAGTCAGGCCAGTGACTGTGGACTAGCGGGACAGTGGATATTTCACACACTACCAGTGAAACCAGTGACTGTGGATTAGTGGGCCAATGAGTATTTCGCACACTACCAGTCAGGCCATTGACTCTGGACTAGCGGACCAGTGGATATTTCGCACACTACCAGTCAGACCAGTGGCTGTGGACTAGTGGGCCAATGGGTATTTCGCACACTACCAGTCAGGCCAGTGACTGTGGACTAGTGTGCCAATGGGTATTTCGCACACTACCAGTCGGGCCAGTGACTGTTGACTAGTGGGCAAATGGGTATTTCGCACACTACCAGTCGGGCCAGTGACTGTGGACTAGTGGACCAATGGGTATTTCGCACACTACCAGCCGGACGAGTGACTGTGGACTAGCAGGCCAGTCGGTATTTCGCACACTACCAGTCAAGCCAGTGACTGTGGATTAGTGGGCCAATGGGTATTTCGCACACTACCAGTCGGGCGAGTGACTGTGGACTAGCGGGCCAGTGAATATTTCGCACAATACCAGTCAGGCCAGTGGCTGTGGACTAGTGGGCCAATGGGTATTTCGCACACTACCAGTCGGGCCAGTGACTGTGGACTAGTGGGCCAGTGGGTATTTCGCACACTACCAGTCGGACGAGTGACTGTGGACTAGTGGGCCAGTGGGTATTTCGCACACTACGAGTGAGGCCAGTGACTGTGGACTAGCGGGCCAGTGGATATTTCGCACACTACCAGTCAGACCAGTGACTGTGGACTACGGACCAATGGGTATTTCGCACACTACCAGTCGGGCCAGTGACTGTGGACTAGCGGGCCAATGGGTATTTCGCACACTACCAGTCTGGCTAGTGACTGTGGACTACGGACCAGTGGATATTTCGCACACTACCAGTCAAGTCAGTGGCTGTGGACTAGTCGGCCAATGAGTATTTCGCACACTACCAGTCGGGCCAGTGACTGTGGACTAGTGGGCCAATAGGTATTTCACACACAACCAGTCGGGCCAGTGACTGTGGACTAGTGGGCCAATGGGTATTTCGCACACTACCAGTCAGGCCAGTGGCTGCTGACTACGGGCCAATGGGTATTTGCACACTACCAGTTGGGCCAGTGACTGTGGACTACGGGCCAATAGGTATTTCGCACACTACCAGTCGGGCGAGTGACTGTGGACTACGGGCCAGTGGATATTTCGCACACTACCGGTCAGGCCAGTGGCTGTGGACTAGTGGGCCAATGGGTATTTCGCACACTACCAGTCAGGCCAGTGACTGTGGACTAGCGGGCCAGTGGATATTTCGCACACTACCAGTCAGGCCAGTGGCTGTGGACTAGCGGGCCAATAGGTATTTCGCACACTACCAGTTGGGCCAGTGAGTGTGAACTAGTGGGCCAATGGGTATTTCACACAGTACCAGTCAAGCCAGTGACTGTGGACTAGTGGGCCAATGGGTATTTCACACATTATCAGTCGGGCTAGTGACTGTGGACTACAGGCCAGTGGGTATTTCACACACTACCAGTCGGGCGAGTGACTGTGGACTAGCGGGCCAGTCGGTATTTCGCACACTACCAGTCAAGCCAGTGACTGTGGATTAGTGGGCCAATGGGTATTTCGCACACTACCTGTCGGGCCAGTGACTGTGGACTAGCGGGCCAGTGGATATTTCGCACACTACCAGTCAGGCCAGTGGCTGTGGACTACGGGCCAATGGGCATTTCGCACAATACCAGTCGGGCCAGTGACTGTGGACTAGTGGGCCAATGGGTATTTCGCACACTACCAGTCGGGCGAGTGACTGTGGACTAGTGGGCCAGTGGATATTTCGCACACTACCAGTCAGGCCAGTGGCTGTGGACTAGTAGGCCAATGGGTATTTCGCACACTACCAGTCAGGCCAGTGACTGTGGACTAGTGTGCCAATGGGTATTTCGCACACTACCAGTCGGGCCAGTGACTGTGGACTAGTGGGCAAATGGGTATTTCGCACACTACCAGTCGGGGCAGTGACTGTGGACTAGTGGACCAATGGGTATTTCGCACACTACCAGCCGGACGAGTGAGTGTGGACTAGCGGGCCAGTCGGTATTTCGCACACTACCAGTCAAGCCAGTGACTGTGGATTAGTGGGCCAATGGGTATTTCGCACACTACCAGTCGGGCGAGTGACTGTGGACTAGTGGGCCAGTGAATATTTCGCACACTACCAGTCAGGCCAGTGGCTGTGGACTAGTGGGCCAATGGGTATTTCGCACACTACCAGTCGGGCCAGTGACTGTGGACTAGTGGGCCAGTGGGTATTTCGCACACTACCAGTCGGACGAGTGACTGTGGACTAGTGGGCCAGTGGGTATTTCGCACACTACGAGTCAGGCCAGTGACTGTGGACTAGCGGGCCAGTGGATATTTTCGCACACTACCAGTCAGACCAGTGACTGTGGACTAGCGGGCCAATGGGTATTTCGCACACTACCAGTCTGGCTAGTGACTGTGGACTACGGACCAGTGGATATTTCGCACACTACCAGTCAAGTCAGTGGCTGTGGACTAGTGGGCCAATGAGTATTTCGCACACTACCAGTCGGGCCAGTGACTGTGGACTAGTGGGCCAATAGGTATTTCGCACACAACCAGTCGGGCCAGTGACTGTGGACTAGTGGGCCAATGGGTATTTCGCACACTACCAGTCAGGCCAGTGGCTGTGGACTACGGGCCAATGGGTATTTGCACACTACCAGTTGGGCCAGTGACTGTGGACTACGGGCCAATAGGTATTTCGCACACTACCAGTCGGGCGAGTGACTGTGGACTACGGGCCAGTGGATATTTCGCACACTACCGGTCAGGCCAGTGGCTGTGGACTAGTGGGCCAATGGGTATTTCGCACACTACCAGTCAGGCCAGTGACTGTGGACTAGCGGGCCAGTGGATATTTCGCACACTACCAGTCAGGCCAGTGGCTGTGGACTAGCGGGCCAATGGGTATTTCGCACACTACCAGTTGGGCCAGTGAGTGTGAACTAGTGGGCCAATGGGTATTTCACACACTACCAGTCAAGCCAGTGACTGTGGACTAGTGGACCAATGGGTATTTCACACATTATCAGTCGGGCTAGTGACTGTGGACTACAGGCCTGTGGGTATTTCACACACTACCAGTCGGACGAGTGACTGTGGACTAGCGGGCCAGTCGGTATTTCGCACACTACCAGTCAAGCCAGTGACTGTGGATTAGTGGGCCAATGGGTATTTCGCACACTACCTGTCGGGCCAGTGACTGTGGACTAGCGGGCCAGTGGATATTTCACACATTATCAGTCGGGCTAGTGACTGTGGACTACAGGCCTGTGGGTATTTCACACACTACCAGTCGGACGAGTGACTGTGGACTAGCGGGCCAGTCGGTATTTCGCACACTACCAGTCAAGTCAGTGGCTGTGGACTAGTGGGCCAATGAGTATTTCGCACACTACCAGTCGGGCCAGTGACTGTGGACTAGTGGGCCAATAGGTATTTCGCACACAACCAGTCGGGCCAGTGACTGTGGACTAGTGGGCCAATGGGTATTTCGCACACTACCAGTCAGGCCAGTGGCTGCTGACTACGCGCCAATGGGTATTTGCACACTACCAGTTGGGCCAGTGACTGTGGACTACGGGCCAATAGGTATTTCGCACACTACCAGTCGGGCGAGTGACTGTGGACTAGCGGGCCAGTCGGTATTTCGCACACTACCAGTCAAGCCAGTGACTGTGGATTAGTGGGCCAATGGGTATTTCGCACACTACCAGTCGGGCCAGTGACTGTGGACTAGCGGGCCAGTGGATATTTCGCACACTACCAGTCAGGCCAGTGACTGTGGACTACGGGCCAATGGGTATTTCGCACACTACCAGTCGGGCCAGTGACTGTGGACTAGTGGGCCAATGGGTATTTCGCACACTACCAGTCGGGCCAGTGACTGTGGACTAGTGGGCCAGTGGATATTTCGCACACTACCAGTCAGGCCAGTGGCTGTGGACTAGTGGGCCAATGGGTATTTCGCACACTACCAGTCGGGCCAGTGACTGTGGACTAGTGGGCCAATGGGTATTTCGCACACTACCAGTCGGGCGAGTGACTGTGGACTAGTGGGCCAGTGGATATTTCGCACACTACCAGTCAGGCCAGTGGCTGTGGACTAGTGGGCCAATGGGTATTTCGCACACTACCAGTCAGGCGAGTGACTGTGGACTAGCGGGCGAATGGGTATTTCGCACACTACCAGTCAGGCCAGTGACTGTGGACTAGTGTGCCAATGGGTATTTCGCACACTACCAGTCAGGCGAGTGACTGTGGACTAGCGGGCCAGTGGATATTTCGCACACTACCAGTCAGGCCAGTGGCTGTGGACTACGGGCCAATGGGCATTTCGCACAATACCAGTCGGGCCAGTGACTGTGGACTAGTGGGCCAATGGGTATTTCGCACACTACCAGTCGGGCGAGTGACTGTGGACTAGTGGGCCAGTGGATATTTCGCACACTACCAGTCAGGCCAGTGACTGTGGACTAGTGGGCCAATGGGTATTTCGCACACTACCAGTCGGGCCAGTGACTGTGGACTAGTGGGCCAATGGGTATTTCGCACACTACCAGTCGGGCGAGTGACTGTGGACTAGTGGGCCAGTGGATATTTCGCACACTACCAGTCAGGCCAGTGACTGTGGACTAGTGGGCCAATGGGTATTTCGCACACTACCAGTCGGGCGAGTGACTGTGGACTAGTGGGCCAATGGGTATTTCGCACACTACCAGTCAGGCCAGTGACTGTGGACTAGTGTGCCAATGGGTATTTCGCACACTACCAGTCAGGCGAGTGACTGTGGACTAGTGGGCCAATGGGTATTTCGCACACTACCAGTCGGGCCAGTGACTGTGGACTACGGGCCAATGGGTATTTCGCACACTACCAGTCGGGCGAGTGACTGTGGACTAGTGGGCCAATGGGTATTTCGCACACTACCAGTCGGGCCAGTGACTGTGGACTAGTGGGCCAATGGGTATTTCGCACACTACCAGTCGGGCGAGTGACTGTGGACTACGTGCCAGTGGGTATTTCGCACACTACCAGTCGGACGAGTGACTGTGGACTATGGGCCAGTGGGTATTTCGCACACTACCAGTCAGGCCAGTGACTGTGGACTAGCGGGCCAGTGGATATTTCGCACACTACCAGTCAGGCCAGTGACTGTGGACTAGTGGACCAATGGGTATTTCGCACACTACCAGTCGGGCCAGTGACTGTGGACTAGCGGGCCAATGGGTATTTCGCACACTACCAGTCGGGCTAGTGACTGTGGACTACGGGCCAGTGGATATTTCGCACACTACCAGTCAGGCCAGTGGCTGTGGACTAGTGGGCCAATGGGTATTTCGCACACTACCAGTCGGGCCAGTGACTGTGGACTAGTGGGCCAATGGGTATTTCGCACACAACCAGTCGGGCCAGTGACTGTGGACTAGTGGGCCAATGGGTATTTCGCACACTACCAGTCAGGCCAGTGGCTGTGGACTACGGGCCAATGGGTATTTGCACACTACCAGTTGGGCCAGTGACTGTGGACTACGGGCCAATGGGTATTTCGCACACTACCAGTCGGGCGAGTGACTGTGGACTACGGGCCAGTGGATATTTCGCACACTACGGGTCAGGCCAGTGGCTGTGGACTAGTGGGCCAATGGGTATTTCGCACACTACCAGTCAGGCCAGTGACTGTGGAGTAGCGGGCCAGTGGATATTTCGCACACTACCAGTCAGGCCAGTGGCTGTGGACTAGCGGGCCAATGGGTATTTCGCACACTACCAGTTGGGCCAGTGAGTGTGAACTAGTGGGCCAATGGGTATTTCACACACTACCAGTCAAGCCAGTGACTGTGGACTAGTGTGCCAATGGGTATTTCGCACACTACCAGTCGGGCTAGTGACTGTGAACTAGTGGGCCAATGGGTATTTCACACACTACCAGTCGGGCCAGTGACTGTGGACTACAGGCCAGTGGGTATTTCACACACTACCAGTCGGGCGAGTGACTGTGGACTAGGGGGCCAGGCGATATTTCGCACACTACCAGTCAAGCCAGTGACTGTGGATTAGTGGGCCAATGGGTATTTCGCACACTACCAGTCGGGCGAGTGACTGTGGACTACGGGCCAGTGGATATTTCGCACACTACCAGTCAGGCCAGTGGCTGTGGACTAGTGGGCCAATGGGTATTTCGCACACTACCAGTCGGGCCAGTGACTGTGGACTAGTGGGCCAATGGGTATTTCGCACACTACCAGTCGGGCCAGTGACTGTGGACTAGTGGGCCAATGGGTATTTCGCACACTACCAGTCAGGCGAGTGACTGTGGACTAGCGGGCGAATGGGTATTTCGCACACTACCAGTCGGGCCAGTGACTGTGGACTACGGGCCAATGGGTATTTCGCACACTACCAGTCGGGCGAGTGACTGTGGACTACGGGCCAGTGGGTATTTCGCACACTACCAGTCAGGCCAGTGACTGTGGACTAGTGGGCCAATGGGTATTTCGCACACTACCAGTCAGGCCAGTGACTGTGGACTAGCGGGCCAATGGGTATTTCGCACACTACCAGTCGGGCGAGTGACTGTGGACTACGGGCCAATGGGTATTTCGCACACTACCAGTCGGGCCAGTGACTGTGGACTAGTGGGCCAATGGGTATTTCGCACACTACCAGTCGGGCCAGTGACTGTGGACTACGGGCCAATGGGCATTTCGCACAATACCAGTCGGGCCAGTGACTGTGGACTAGTGGGCCAATGGGTATTTCGCACACTACCAGTCGGGCGAGTGACTGTGGACTAGTGGGCCAGTGGATATTTCGCACACTACCAGTCAGGCCAGTGACTGTGGACTAGCGGGCCAATGGGTATTTCGCACACTACCAGTCGGGCCAGTGACTGTGGACTAGTGGGCCAATGGGTATTTCGCACACTACCAGTCGGGCGAGTGACTGTGGACTAGTGGGCCAGTGGATATTTCGCACACTACCAGTCAGGCCAGTGGCTGTGGACTAGTGGGCCAATGGGTATTTCGCACACTACCAGTCAGGCCAGTGACTGTGGACTAGCGGGCCAATGGGTATTTCGCACACTACCAGTCAGGCCAGTGACTGTGGACTAGTGGGCCAATGGGTATTTCGCACACTACCAGTCGGGCCAGTGACTGTGGACTAGCGGGCCAATGGGTATTTCGCACACTACCAGTCGGGCCAGTGACTGTGGACTACGGGCCAATGGGTATTTCGCACACTACCAGTCGGGCAGTGACTGTGGACTAGTGGGCCAATGGGTATTTCGCACACTACCAGTCGGGCCAGTGACTGTGGACTAGTGGGCCAATGGGTATTTCGCACACTACCAGTCGGGCCAGTGACTGTGGACTACGGGCCAGTGGGTATTTCGCACACTACCAGTCGGGCCAGTGACTGTGGACTAGTGGGCCAGTGGGTATTTCGCACACTACCAGTCAGGCCAGTGACTGTGGACTAGCGGGCCAGTGGATATTTCGCACACTACCAGTCAGGCCAGTGACTGTGGACTAGTGGGCCAATGGGTATTTCGCACACTACCAGTCGGGCCAGTGACTGTGGACTAGCGGGCCAATGGGTATTTCGCACACTACCAGTCGGGCGAGTGACTGTGGACTACGGGCCAGTGGATATTTCGCACACTACCAGTCAGGCCAGTGGCTGTGGACTAGTGGGCCAATGGGTATTTCGCACACTACCAGTCGGGCCAGTGACTGTGGACTAGTGGGCCAATGGGTATTTCGCACACTACCAGTCGGGCCAGTGACTGTGGACTAGTGGGCCAATGGGTATTTCGCACACTACCAGTCAGGCCAGTGACTGTGGACTACGGGCCAATGGGTATTTCGCACACTACCAGTCGGGCCAGTGACTGTGGACTACGGGCCAATGGGTATTTCGCACACTACCAGTCGGGCCAGTGACTGTGGACTACGGGCCAAGTGGATATTTCGCACACTACCAGTCAGGCCAGTGACTGTGGACTAGCGGGCCAGTGGATATTTCGCACACTACCAGTCAGGCCAGTGGCTGTGGACTAGCGGGCCAATGGGTATTTCGCACACTACCAGTTGGGCCAGTGACTGTGGACTAGTGGGCCAATGGGTATTTCGCACACTACCAGTCAGGCCAGTGACTGTGGACTAGTGGGCCAATGGGTATTTCGCACACTACCAGTCGGGCCAGTGACTGTGGACTAGTGGGCCAATGGGTATTTCGCACACTACCAGTCGGGCCAGTGACTGTGGACTAGTGGGCCAATGGGTATTTCGCACACTACCAGTCGGGCCAGTGACTGTGGACTAGTGGGCCAATGGATATTTCGCACACTACCAGTCGGGCCAGTGACTGTGGACTAGTGGGCCAATGGGTATTTCGCACACTACCAGTCGGGCGAGTGACTGTGGACTAGGGCCAGTGGATATTTCGCACACTACCAGTCAGGCCAGTGGCTGTGGACTAGTGGGCCAATGGGTATTTCGCACACTACCAGTCGGGCCAGTGACTGTGGACTAGTGGGCCAGTGGGTATTTCGCACACTACCAGTCTGGCCAGTGACTGTGGACTAGTGGGCCAATGGGTATTTCGCACACTACCAGTCAGGCCAGTGACTGTGGACTAGTGGGCCAATGGGTATTTCGCACACTACCAGTCGGGCCAGTGACTGTGGACTACGGGCCAATGGGTATTTCGCACACTACCAGTCGGGCGAGTGACTGTGGACTACGGGCCAGTGGATATTTCGCACACTACCAGTCAGGCCAGTGGCTGTGGACTAGTGGGCCAATGGGTATTTCGCACACTACCAGTCAGGCCAGTGACTGTGGACTAGCGGGCGAATGGGTATTTCGCACACTACCAGTCAGGCCAGTGACTGTGGACTAGTGGCCAATGGGTATTTCGCACACTACCAGTCGGGCCAGTGACTGTGGACTAGTGGCCAATGGGTATTTCGCACACTACCAGTCGGGCCAGTGACTGTGGACTACGGGCCAATGGGTATTTCGCACACTACCAGTCGGGCCAGTGACTGTGGACTAGTGGGCCAATGGGTATTTCGCACACTACCAGTCGGGCGAGTGACTGTGGACTAGTGGGCCAGTGGATATTTCGCACACTACCAGTCAGGCCAGTGGCTGTGGACTAGTGGGCCAATGGGTATTTCGCACACTACCAGTCGGGCCAGTGACTGTGGACTAGTGGGCCAATGGGTATTTCGCACACTACCAGTCGGGCCAGTGACTGTGGACTAGTGGGCCAGTGGATATTTCGCACACTACCAGTCAGGCCAGTGGACTGTGGACTAGTGGGCCAATGGGTATTTCGCACACTACCAGTCAGGCCAGTGACTGTGGACTAGCGGGCCAATGGGTATTTCGCACACTACCAGTCAGGCCAGTGACTGTGGACTAGTGGGCCAATGGGTATTTCGCACACTACCAGTCGGGCGAGTGACTGTGGACTAGCGGGCGAATGGGTATTTCGCACACTACCAGTCGGGCCAGTGACTGTGGACTACGGGCCAATGGGTATTTCGCACACTACCAGTCGGGCCAGTGACTGTGGACTAGTGGGCCAATGGGTATTTCGCACACTACCAGTCGGGCCAGTGACTGTGGACTAGTGGGCCAATGGGTATTTCGCACACTACCAGTCGGGCAGTGACTGTGGACTAGTGGGCCAGTGGGTATTTCGCACACTACCAGTCGGGCCAGTGACTGTGGACTAGTGGGCCAGTGGATATTTCGCACACTACCAGTCAGGCCAGTGACTGTGGACTACGGGCCAATGGGTATTTCGCACACTACCAGTCGGGCCAGTGACTGTGGACTAGTGGGCCAATGGGTATTTCGCACACTACCAGTCGGGCGAGTGACTGTGGACTACGGGCCAGTGGATATTTCGCACACTACCAGTCAGGCCAGTGGCTGTGGACTAGTGGGCCAATGGGTATTTCGCACACTACCAGTCGGGCCAGTGACTGTGGACTAGTGGGCCAATGGGTATTTCGCACACTACCAGTCGGGCCAGTGACTGTGGACTAGTGGGCCAATGGGTATTTCGCACACTACCAGTCAGGCCAGTGACTGTGGACTACGGGCCAATGGGTATTTCGCACACTACCAGTCAGGCCAGTGACTGTGGACTACGGGCCAATGGGTATTTCGCACACTACCAGTCAGGCCAGTGACTGTGGACTACGGGCCAGTGGATATTTCGCACACTACCAGTCAGGCCAGTGACTGTGGACTAGTGGGCCAATGGGTATTTCGCACACTACCAGTCAGGCCAGTGACTGTGGACTAGCGGGCCAGTGGATATTTCGCACACTACCAGTCAGGCCAGTGACTGTGGACTAGCGGGCCAATGGGTATTTCGCACACTACCAGTCGGGCCAGTGACTGTGGACTAGTGGGCCAATGGGTATTTCACACACTACCAGTCGGGCCAGTGACTGTGGACTAGTGGGCCAATGGGTATTTCGCACACTACCAGTCGGGCCAGTGACTGTGGACTAGTGGGCCAATGGGTATTTCGCACACTACCAGTCGGGCGAGTGACTGTGGACTACGGGCCAGTGGGTATTTCGCACACTACCAGTCGGGCCAGTGACTGTGGACTACGGGCCAGTGGGATATTTCGCACACTACCAGTCGGGCCAGTGACTGTGGACTAGTGGGCCAATGGGTATTTCGCACACTACCAGTCGGGCCAGTGACTGTGGACTACGGGCCAGTGGATATTTCGCACACTACCAGTCGGGCCAGTGACTGTGGACTAGTGGGCCAATGGGTATTTCGCACACTACCAGTCGGGCCAGTGACTGTGGACTAGTGGGCCAATGGGTATTTCGCACACTACCAGTCGGGCCAGTGACTGTGGACTAGTGGGCCAATGGGTATTTCGCACACTACCAGTCAGGCGAGTGACTGTGGACTAGCGGGCCAATGGGTATTTCGCACACTACCAGTCGGGCGAGTGACTGTGGACTACGGGCCAATGGGTATTTCGCACACTACCAGTCGGGCAGTGACTGTGGACTAGTGGGCCAGTGGATATTTCGCACACTACCAGTCAGGCCAGTGACTGTGGACTAGTGGGCCAATGGGTATTTCGCACACTACCAGTCAGGCCAGTGACTGTGGACTAGCGGGCCAATGGGTATTTCGCACACTACCAGTCGGGCCAGTGACTGTGGACTAGCGGGCCAATGGGTATTTCGCACACTACCAGTCGGGCCAGTGACTGTGGACTAGTGGGCCAATGGGTATTTCGCACACTACCAGTCGGGCCAGTGACTGTGGACTAGTGGGCCAATGGGTATTTCGCACACTACCAGTCGGGCGAGTGACTGTGGACTACGGGCCAGTGGATATTTCGCACACTACCAGTCAGGCCAGTGACTGTGGACTAGTGGGCCAATGGGTATTTCGCACACTACCAGTCAGGCCAGTGACTGTGGACTATGGGCCAATGGGTATTTCGCACACTACCAGTCGGGCCAGTGACTGTGGACTAGTGGGCCAGTGGATATTTCGCACACTACCAGTCAGGCCAGTGGCTGTGGACTAGTGGGCCAATGGGTATTTCGCACACTACCAGTCAGGCCAGTGACTGTGGACTAGTGGGCCAGTGGGTATTTCGCACACTACCAGTCAGGCCAGTGACTGTGGACTAGCGGGCCAGTGGATATTTCGCACACTACCAGTCAGGCCAGTGACTGTGGACTACGGGCCAATGGGTATTTCGCACACTACCAGTCGGGCCAGTGACTGTGGACTAGTGGGCCAATGGGTATTTCGCACACTACCAGTCGGGCTAGTGACTGTGGACTACGGGCCAGTGGATATTTCGCACACTACCAGTCAGGCCAGTGACTGTGGACTAGTGGGCCAATGGGTATTTCGCACACTACCAGTCGGGCCAGTGACTGTGGACTAGTGGGCCAGTGGGTATTTCGCACACTACCAGTCGGGCAAGTGACTGTGGACTATGGGCCAGTGGGTATTTCGCACACTACTAGTCAGGCCAGTGACTGTGGACTAGCGGGCCAGTGGATATTTCGCACACTACCAGTCAGGCCAGTGACTGTGGACTACGGGCCAATGGGTATTTCGCACACTACCAGTCGGGCCAGTGACTGTGGACTAGCGGGCCAATGGGTATTTCGCACACTACCAGTCGGGCTAGTGACTGTGGACTACGGGCCAGTGGGTATTTCGCACACTACCAGTCAGGCCAGTGACTGTGGACTAGTGGGCCAATGGGTATTTCGCACACTACCAGTCGGGCCAGTGACTGTGGACTAGTGGGCCAATGGGTATTTCGCACACTACCAGTCGGGCCAGTGACTGTGGACTAGTGGGCCAATGGGTATTTCGCACACTACCAGTCAGGCCAGTGACTGTGGACTACGGGCCAATGGGTATTTGCACACTACCAGTCGGGCCAGTGACTGTGGACTAGTGGGCCAATGGGGCCAATGGGTATTTTCGCACACTACCAGTCGGGCGAGTGACTGTGGACTACGGGCCAGTGGATATTTCGCACACTACCAGTCAGGCCAGTGGCTGTGGACTAGTGGGCCAATGGGTATTTCGCACACTACCAGTCAGGCCAGTGACTGTGGACTAATGGGCCAATGGGTATTTCGCACACTACCAGTCGGGCGAGTGACTGTGGACTAGTGGGCCAGTGGATATTTCGCACACTACCAGTCAGGCCAGTGACTGTGGACTAGTGGGCCAATGGGTATTTCGCACACTACCAGTCGGGCCAGTGACTGTGGACTAGTGGGCCAATGGGTATTTCGCACACTACCAGTCGGGCAAGTGACTGTGGACTAGTGGGCCAGTGGGTATTTCGCACACTACCAGTCAGGCCAGTGACTGTGGACTAGCGGGCCAGTGGATATTTTCGCACACTACCAGTCAGGCCAGTGACTGTGGACTATGGGCCAATGGGTATTTCGCACACTACCAGTCGGGCCAGTGACTGTGGACTAGTGGGCCAATGGGTATTTCGCACACTACCAGTCGGGCCAGTGACTGTGGACTACGGGCCAGTGGATATTTTCGCACACTACCAGTCAGGCCAGTGGCTGTGGACTAGTGGGCCAATGGGTATTTCGCACACTACCAGTCGGGCCAGTGACTGTGGACTAGTGGGCCAATGGGTATTTCGCACACTACCAGTCAGGCCAGTGACTGTGGACTAGTGGGCCAATGGGTATTTCGCACACTACCAGTCAGGCAGTGACTGTGGACTAGCGGGCCAATGGGTATTTCGCACACTACCAGTCGGGCCAGTGACTGTGGACTAGTGGGCCAATGGGTATTTCGCACACTACCAGTCGGGCCAGTGACTGTGGACTAGTGGGCCAATGGGTATTTCGCACACTACCAGTCGGGCCAGTGACTGTGGACTAGTGGGCCAATGGGTATTTCGCACACTACCAGTCGGCCAGTGACTGTGGACTACGGGCCAGTGGGTATTTCGCACACTACCAGTCAGGCCAGTGACTGTGGACTAGCGGGCCAATGGGTATTTCGCACACTACCAGTCGGGCGAGTGACTGTGGACTAGCGGGCCAGTGGGTATTTCGCACACTACCAGTCAGGCCAGTGACTGTGGACTAGCGGGCCAGTGGATATTTCGCACACTACCAGTCAGGCCAGTGACTGTGGACTAGTGGGCCAATGGGTATTTCGCACACTACCAGTCGGGCGAGTGACTGTGGACTAGTGGGCCAGTGGATATTTCGCACACTACCAGTCAGGCCAGTGACTGTGGACTAGTGGGCCAATGGGTATTTCGCACACTACCAGTCGGGCCAGTGACTGTGGACTGTGGACTATTTGGGCCACCAGTCGGACAAGGGACTGTGGATTTGGGCCAGTGGGTATTTCGCACACTACCAGTCAGGCCAGTGACTGTGGACTAGCGGGCCAGTGGATATTTCGCACACTACCAGTCAGGCCAGTGACTGTGGACTAGTGGGCCAATGGGTATTTCGCACACTACCAGTCTGGCCAGTGACTGTGGACTAGCTGGGCCAATGGGTATTTCGCACACACTACCAGTAGGGCTAGTGACTGTGGACTACGGGCCAGTGGATATTTCGCACACTACCAGTCAGGCCAGTGGCTGTGGACTAGTGGGCCAATGGGTATTTCACACACTACCAGTTGGGCCAGTGACTGTGGACTAGTGGGCCAGTGGGTATTTCGCACACTACCAGTCGGGCGAGTGACTGTGGACTAGTGGGCCAGTGGGTATTTCGCACACTACCAGTCAGGCCAGTGACTGTGGACTAGCGGGCCAGTGGATATTTCGCACACTACCAGTCAGGCCAGTGACTGTGGACTACGGGCCAATGGGTATTTCGCACACTACCAGTCGGGCCAGTGACTGTGGACTAGCGGGCCAATGGGTATTTCGCACACTACCAGTCGGGCCAGTGACTGTGGACTAGCGGGCCAGTGGATATTTCGCACACTACCAGTCGGGCCAGTGACTGTGGACTAGTGGGCCAATGGGTATTTCGCACACTACCAGTCGGGCCAGTGACTGTGGACTGTGGACCAATGGGCCAACTACCAGGTATTTCTGTGCACACTACCAGTGGGGCCAGTGACTGTGGACTAGTGGGCCAATGGGTATTTCGCACACTACCAGTCAGGCCAGTGACTGTGGACTACGGGCCAATGGGTATTTCGCACACTACCAGTGGGCCAGTGACTGTGGACTACGGGCCAATGGGTATTTCGCACACTACCAGTCGGGCGAGTGACTGTGGACTACGGGCCAGTGGATATTTCGCACACTACCAGTCAGGCCAGTGACTGTGGACTAGTGGGCCAATGGGTATTTCGCACACTACCAGTCGGGCCAGTGACTGTGGACTAGTCGGGCCAATGGGTATTTCGCACACTACCAGTCGGGCGAGTGACTGTGGACTAGTGGGCCAGTGGATATTTCGCACACTACCAGTCAGGCCAGTGGCTGTGGACTAGCGGGCCAATGGGTATTTCGCACACTACCAGTCGGGCCAGTGACTGTGGACTAGTGGGCCAATGGGTATTTCGCACACTACCAGTCGGGCGAGTGACTGTGGACTAGTGGGCCAGTGGGTATTTCGCACACTACCAGTCAGGCCAGTGACTGTGGACTAGCGGGCCAGTGGATATTTCGCACACTACCAGTCAGGCCAGTGACTGTGGACTAGTGGGCCAATGGGTATTTCGCACACTACCAGTCGGGCCAGTGACTGTGGACTAGCGGGCCAATGGGTATTTCGCACACTACCAGTCGGGCGAGTGACTGTGGACTACGGGCCAGTGGATATTTCGCACACTACCAGTCAGGCCAGTGACTGTGGACTAGTGGGCCAATGGGTATTTCGCACACTACCAGTCGGGCCAGTGACTGTGGACTAGTGGGCCAATGGGTATTTCGCACACTACCAGTCAGGCCAGTGACTGTGGACTAGTGGGCCAATGGGTATTTCGCACACTACCAGTCAGGCCAGTGACTGTGGACTAGCGGGCCAATGGGTATTTCGCACACTACCAGTCGGGCCAGTGACTGTGGACTAGTGGGCCAATGGGTATTTCGCACACTACCAGTCGGGCCAGTGACTGTGGACTAGTGGGCCAATGGGTATTTCGCACACTACCAGTCGGGCCAGTGACTGTGGACTAGTGGGCCAATGGGTATTTCGCACACTACCAGTCGGGCGAGTGACTGTGGACTAGTGGGCCAGTGGATATTTCGCACACTACCAGTCAGGCCAGTGACTGTGGACTAGTGGGCCAATGGGTATTTCGCACACTACCAGTCAGGCCAGTGACTGTGGACTAGTGGGCCAATGGGTATTTCGCACACTACCAGTCAGGCCAGTGACTGTGGACTAGTGGGCCAATGGGTATTTCGCACACTACCAGTCGGGCGAGTGACTGTGGACTACGGGCCAGTGGGTATTTCGCACACTACCAGTCAGGCGAGTGACTGTGGACTAGTGGGCCAATGGGTATTTCGCACACTACCAGTCGGGCCAGTGACTGTGGACTAGCGGGCCAGTGGATATTTCGCACACTACCAGTCGGGCCAGTGGCTGTGGACTAGCGGGCCAGTGGGTATTTCGCACACTACCAGTTGGGCCAGTGACTGTGGACTAGTGGGCAATGGGTATTTGCACTCTACCAGTGGGGCCAGTGACTGTGGACTACGGGCCAATGGGTATTTCGCACACTACCAGTCGGGCGAGTGACTGTGGACTAGCGGGCCAGTGGGTATTTCGCACACTACCAGTCGGGCCAGTGACTGTGGACTAGCGGGCCAGTGGGTATTTCGCACACTACCAGTCAGGCCAGTGACTGTGGACTAGTGGGCCAATGGGTATTTCGCACACTACCAGTCGGGCCAGTGACTGTGGACTAGCGGGCCAGTGGATATTTCGCACACTACCAGTCAGGCCAGTGACTGTGGACTAGTGGGCCAATGGGTATTTCGCACACTACCAGTCGGGCCAGTGACTGTGGACTAGTGGGCCAATGGGTATTTCGCACACTACCAGTCGGGCGAGTGACTGTGGACTACGGGCCAGTGGGTATTTCGCACACTACCAGTCAGGCCAGTGACTGTGGACTAGTGGGCCAATGGGTATTTCGCACACTACCAGTCAGGCCAGTGACTGTGGACTAGTGGGCCAATGGGTATTTCGCACACTACCAGTTGGGCCAGTGACTGTGGACTAGCGGGCCAATGGGTATTTCGCACACTACCAGTCGGGCGAGTGACTGTGGACTAGCGGGCCAATGGATATTTCGCACACTACCAGTCAGGCCAGTGACTGTGGACTAGCGGGCCAGTGGGTATTTCGCACACTACCAGTCAGGCCAGTGACTGTGGACTAGCGGGCCAATGGGTATTTCGCACACTACCAGTCGGGCCAGTGACTGTGGACTAGTGGGCCAATGGATATTTCACACACTACCAGTCGGGCGAGTGACTGTGGACTAGCGGGCCAATGGATATTTCGCACACTACCAGTCGGGCCAGTGACTGTGGACTACGGGCCAATGGGTATTTCGCACACTACCAGTCGGGCGAGTGACTGTGGACTAGTGGGCCAGTGGATATTTCGCACACTACCAGTCAGGCCAGTGACTGTGGACTAGCGGGCCAGTGGGTATTTCACACACTACCAGTCAGGCCAGTGACTGTGGACTAGTGGGCCAATGGGTATTTCGCACACTACCAGTCGGGCCAGTGACTGTGGACTAGCGGGCCAGTGGATATTTCGCACACTACCAGTCAGGCCAGTGACTGTGGACTAGTGGGCCAATGGGTATTTCGCACACTACCAGTCGGGCGAGTGACTGTGGACTAGTGGGCCAATGGGTATTTCGCACACTACCAGTCAGGCCAGTGACTGTGGACTAGTGGGCCAATGGGTATTTGCACACTACCAGTTGGGCCAGTGACTGTGGACTGCGGGCCAATGGGTATTTCGCACACTACCAGTCGGGCGAGTGACTGTGGACTACGGGCCAATGGATATTTCGCACACTACCAGTTAAGCCAGTGACTGTGGACTAGTGTGCCAATGGGTATTTCGCACACTACCAGTCGGGCGAGTGACTGTGGACTTGCGGGCCAATGGGTATTTCGCACACTACCAGTCGGGCGAGTGACTGTGGACTACGGGCCAGTGGGTATTTCGCACACTACCAGTCGGGCGAGTGACTGTGGACTAGTGGGCCAGTGGATATTTCGCACACTACCAGTCAGGCCAGTGACTGTGGACTAGCGGGCCAGTGGGTATTTCACACACTACCAGTCAGGCCAGTGACTGTGGACTAGTGGGCCAATGGGTATTTCGCACACTACCAGTCGGGCCAGTGACTGTGGACTAGCGGGCCAGTGGATATTTCGCACACTACCAGTCAGGCCAGTGACTGTGGACTAGTGGGCCAATGGGTATTTCGCACACTACCAGTCGGGCCAGTGACTGTGGACTAGTGGGCCAATGGGTATTTCGCACACTACCAGTCGGGCGAGTGACTGTGGACTACGGGCCAGTGGATATTTCGCACACTACCAGTCGGGCGAGTGACTGTGGACTAGCGGGCCAATGGGTATTTCGCACACTACCAGTCGGGCCAGTGACTGTGGACTAGCGGGCCAATGGGTATTTCGCACACTACCAGTCGGGCCAGTGACTGTGGACTAGTGGGCCAATGGGTATTTCGCACACTACCAGTCGGGCCAGTGACTGTGGACTAGTGGGCCAGTGGATATTTCGCACACTACCAGTCAGGCCAGTGACTGTGGACTAGTGGGCCAATGGGTATTTCGCACACTACCAGTCGGGCAGTGACTGTGGACTAGTGGGCCAATGGGTATTTCGCACACTACCAGTCGGGCGAGTGACTGTGGACTAGTGGGCCAATGGGTATTTCGCACACTACCAGTCGGGCGAGTGACTGTGGACTACGGGCCAGTGGGTATTTCGCACACTACCAGTCAGGCCAGTGACTGTGGACTAGTGGGCCAATGGGTATTTCGCACACTACCAGTCGGGCCAGTGACTGTGGACTAGCGGGCCAGTGGATATTTCGCACACTACCAGTCAGGCCAGTGACTGTGGACTAGCGGGCCAATGGGTATTTCGCACACTACCAGTCGGGCCAGTGACTGTGGACTAGTGGGCCAATGGGTATTTCGCACACTACCAGTCGGGCCAGTGACTGTGGACTACGGGCCAGTGGATATTTCGCACACTACCAGTCGGGCCAGTGACTGTGGACTAGCGGGCCAATGGGTATTTCGCACACTACCAGTCGGGCGAGTGACTGTGGACTAGCGGGCCAATGGATATTTCGCACACTACCAGTCGGGCCAGTGACTGTGGACTAGTGGGCCAATGGGTATTTCGCACACTACCAGTCAGGCCAGTGACTGTGGACTAGTGGGCCAGTGGATATTTCGCACACTACCAGTCAGGCCAGTGACTGTGGACTAGTGGGCCAATGGATATTTACACACTACCAGTCGGGCCAGTGACTGTGGACTACGGGCCAATGGGTATTTCGCACACTACCAGTCGGGCGAGTGACTGTGGACTACGGGCCAGTGGATATTTCGCACACTACCAGTCAGGCCAGTGACTGTGGACTAGTGGGCCAATGGGTATTTCGCACACTACCAGTCAGGCCAGTGACTGTGGACTAGCGGGCCAGTGGATATTTCGCACACTACCAGTCGGGCCAGTGACTGTGGACTAGCGGGCCAGTGGATATTTCGCACACTACCAGTTGGGCCAGTGGCTGTGGACTAGCGGGCCAATGGGTATTTCGCACACTACCAGTCGGGCCAGTGACTGTGGACTAGTGGGCCAATGGGTATTTCGCACACTACCAGTCGGGCGAGTGACTGTGGACTACAGGCCAGTGGGTATTTCGCACACTACCAGTCAGGCCAGTGACTGTGGACTAGTGGGCCAATGGGTATTTCGCACACTACCAGTCGGGCGAGTGACTGTGGACTAGTGGGCCAGTGGTATTTCGCACACTACCAGTCCAGTCAGGCCAGTGACTGTGGACTAGTGGGCCAATGGGTATTTCGCACACTACCAGTCGGGCCAGTGACTGTGGACTAGCGGGCCAATGGGTATTTCGCACACTACCAGTTGGGCCAGTGACTGTGGACTAGTGGGCCAATGGGTATTTCGCACACTACCAGTCGGGCCAGTGACTGTGGACTAGCGGGCCAGTGGATATTTCGCACACTACCAGTTGGGCCAGTGACTGTGGACTAGCGGGCCAATGGGTATTTCGCACACTACCAGTCGGGCCAGTGACTGTGGACTAGTGGGCCAATGGGTATTTCGCACACTACCAGTCGGGCGAGTGACTGTGGACTACGGGCCAGTGGGTATTTCGCACACTACCAGTCAGGCCAGTGACTGTGGACTAGTGGGCCAATGGGTATTTCGCACACTACCAGTCAGGCCAGTGACTGTGGACTAGTGGGCCAGTGGGTATTTCACACACTACCAGTCAGGCCAGTGACTGTGGACTAGTGGGCCAATGGGTATTTCGCACACTACCAGTCGGGCCAGTGACTGTGGACTAGCGGGCCAATGGGTATTTCGCACACTACCAGCTGGGCCAGTGACTGTGGACTAGTGTGCCAATGGGTATTTCGCACACTACCAGTCGGGCGAGTGACTGTGGACTTGCGGGCCAATGGATATTTCGCACACTACCAGTCGGGCGAGTGACTGTGGACTAGCGGGCCAGTGGGTATTTCGCACACTACCAGTCAGGCCAGTGACTGTGGACTAGCGGGCCAGTGGATATTTCGCACACTACCAGTCAGGCCAGTGGCTGTGGACTAGTGGGCCAATGGGTATTTCGCACACTACCAGTCGGGCGAGTGACTGTGGACTAGTGGGCCAATGGGTATTTCGCACACTACCAGTCGGGCGAGTGACTGTGGACTACGGGCCAGTGGGTATTTCACACACTACCAGTCAGGCCAGTGACTGTGGATTAGTGGGCCAATGGGTATTTCGCACACTACCAGTCGGGCCAGTGACTGTGGACTAGCGGGCCAGTGGATATTTCGCACACTACCAGTCAGGCCAGTGACTGTGGACTAGTGGGCCAATGGGTATTTCGCACACTACCAGTCGGGCGAGTGACTGTGGACTAGTGGGCCAGTGGGTATTTCGCACACTACCAGTCAGGCCAGTGACTGTGGACTAGTGGGCCAATGGGTATTTGCACACTACCAGTTGGGCCAGTGACTGTGGTCTACGGTCAAATGGATATTTCTCACACTACCCGTCAGGCCAGTGACTGTGGACTAGCGGGCCAGTGGATATTTCGCACACTACCAGTCAGGCCAGTGACTGTGGATTAGTGGGCCAATGGGTATTTCGCACACTACCAGTCGGGCCAGTGACTGTGGACTAGCGGGCCAGTGGATATTTCGCACACTACCAGTCAGACCAGTGGCTGTGGACTAGTGGGCCAATGGGTATTTCGCACACTACCAGTCGGACGAGTGACTGTGGACTAGTGGGCCAATGGGTATTTCGCACACTACCAGTCGGGCGAGTGACTGTGGACTACGGGCCAGTGGGTATTTCACACACTACCAGTCAGGCCAGTGACTGTGGATTAGTGGGCCAATGGGTATTTCGCACACTACCAGTCGGGCCAGTGACTGTGGACTAGCGGGCCAGTGGATATTTCGCACACTACCAGTCAGGCCAGTGACTGTGGACTAGCGGGCCAATGGGTATTTCGCACACTACCAGTCGGGCCAGTGACTGTGGACTTGTGGGCCAGTGGGTATTTCGCACACTACCAGTCAGGCCAGTGACTGTGGACTAGTGGGCCAATGGGTATTTGCACACTACCAGTTGGGCCAGTGACTGTGGACTACGGGCCAATGGGTATTTCGCACACTACCAGTCAGGCCAGTGACTGTGGACTACGGGCCAGTGGATATTTCGCACACTACCAGTCGGGCGAGTGACTGTGGACTACGGGCCAGTGGATATTTCGCACACTACCAGTCAGGCCAGTGGCTGTGGACTAGTGGGCCAATGGGTATTTCGCACACTACCAGTCAGGCCAGTGACTGTGGACTAGCGGGCCAGTGGATATTTCGCACACTACCAGTCAGGCCAGTGGCTGTGGACTAGCGGGCCAATGGGTATTTCGCACACTACCAGTTGGGCCAGTGACTGTGGACTAGCGGGCCAATGGGTATTTCGCACACTACCAGTCGGGCGAGTGACTGTGGACTACGGGCCAGTGGATATTTCGCACACTACCAGTCAGGCCAGTGACTGTGGACTAGTGGGCCAATGGGTATTTCGCACACTACCAGTCGGGCGAGTGACTGTGGACTAGTGGGCCAATGGGTATTTCGCACACTACCAGTCAGGCCAGTGACTGTGGACTAGCGGGCCAATGGGTATTTGCACACTACCAGTCGGGCCAGTGACTGTGGACTACGGGCCAATGGGTATTTCACACACTACCAGTCGGGCGAGTGACTGTGGACTACGGGCCAGTGGATATTTCGCACACTACCAGTCAGGCCAGTGGCTGTGGACTAGTGGGCCAATGGGTATTTCGCACACTACCAGTCAGGCCAGTGACTGTGGACTACGGGCCAGTGGATATTTCGCATACTACCAGTCAGGCCAGTGGCTGTGGACTATCGGGCCAATTGGTATTTCGCACACTACCAGTTGGGCCAGTGAGTGTGAACTAGTGGGCCAATGGGTACTACGCACACTACCAGTCGGGCCAGTGACTGTGGACTAGCGGGCCAGTGGATATTTCGCACACTACCAGTCAGGCCAGTGACTGTGGACTAGCGGGCCAATGGGTATTTCGCACACTACCAGTCGGGCGAGTGACTGTGGACTTGTGGGCCAGTGGGTTTTTCGCACACTACCAGTCAGGCCAGTGACTGTGGACTAGTGGGCCAATGGGTATTTGCACACTACCAGTTGGGCCAGTGACTGTGGACTACGGTGCCAATGGGTATTTCGCACACTACCAGTCAGGCGAGTGACTGTGGACTACGGGCCAGTGGATATTTCGCACACTACCAGTCGGGCGAGTGACTGTGGACTACGGGCCAGTGGATATTTCGCACACTACCAGTCAGGCCAGTGGCTGTGGACTAGTGGGCCAATGGGTATTTCGCACACTACCCGTCAGGCCAGTGACTGTGGACTAGCGGGCCAGTGGATATTTCGCACACTACCAGTCAGGCCAGTGGCTGTGGACTAGCGGGCCAATGGGTATTTCGCACACTACCAGTTGGGCCAGTGACTGTGGACTAGCGGGCCAATGGGTATTTCGCACACTACCAGTCGGGCGAGTGACTCTGGACTACGGGCCAGTGGATATTTCGCACACTACCAGTCAGGCCAGTGGCTGTGGACTAGTGGGCCAATGGGTATTTCGCACACTACCAGTCGGGCGAGTGACTGTGGACTAGTGCGCCAATGGGTATTTCGCACACTACCAGTCAGGCCAGTGACTGTGGACTAGCGGGCCAATGGGTATTTGCACACTACCAGTCGGGCCAGTGATTGTGGACTACGGACCAATGGGTATTTCGCACACTACCAGTCGGGCGAGTGACTCTGGACTACGGGCCAGTGGATATTTCGCACACTACCAGTCAGGACAGTGGCTGTGGACTAGTGGGCCAATGGGTATTTCGCACACTACCAGTCAGGCCAGTGACTGTGGACTACGGGCCAGTGGATATTTCGCATACTACCAGTCAGGCCAGTGGCTGTGGACTATCGGGCCAATTGGTATTTCGCACACTACCAGTTGGGCCAGTGAGTGTGAACTAGTGGGCCAATGGGTACTACGCACACTACCAGTCGGGCGAGTGACTGTGGACTACGGGCCATTGGATATTTCGCACACTACCAGTCAGGCCAGTGACTGTGGACTAGCGGGCCAGTGGATATTTCGCACACTACGTGTTCACCACTACGTTGGTCGGACAGTGGAAACATTATGACAATCGCCAGCTAGAGAAGGTTTTTGCTGTACCAGGAATCAGAACTTCACAATCCGTGCACTACTGGTCCCAGAAATGTAAAGTTTAAAGAAGGGCGATGGGGTAGTCCTTGGGAGTCTCCTTGATCGGTTTATGTCAAAGAGTAGACAAACTGGGGGTAATCAACTAGACTCGTGGTAGATTTCCCCACATAGGTACAATGCGTTAAGCCCACTTCTGGTGTACCCCGCCGTGATATTGCTTCAATATTGCTGAAGCGGCGTAATTAAATTTTAAGTTCAATTAAATTAAACTCATCCAATAATTTTTAAAGTTCTTACGTTTTCTCCTCTTTTATATTGCAGATCTACCGTGGTGCAGGTATGTGGTGAACACTTCCGGTGGACCTGCTTTCTGGATATCCTCTGCATGGGTGAGTGAGTGAGTTATGTTTTACGCCACTTTTAGCAATATTCCAGAATGTCACGGCGGGGACACTAGAAATGTGTTTCACACATTGTACCCTAGTGAGGAATCGAACCCCTCTAACCACTAGGCTACCCAGCCGCCCTATCCTCTGCATGAATGAGTGTTTTTACACATGGTAATGTGTTAGTATATGATGGAAGTTTTAAAGCATTTGGGTCGTGGCTGAGTTTGGACATTGAGAACGGGTAGCAGGCCACGAGATGACTGCTGAAGTCATTTTGTAATATATTTTGACATCCGAATAATCCTGGTCATTGCTTGCCATTTTTGGCTGCTTGGGTAAAACATCTCTTATTGTCGTCGTTGCGCTTCAGTGCCCGCATTTGTTTTTGTTAAGCTCTTCCAGTACATAACAGTAACCTGTAGGTCATGGACATCTTTTGACTGGCCTTGACCACGGGACAGTGACATCTGAGTGAGTGAGTGAGTGAGTTTGGTTTTACGCCGCTTTTAGCAATAATCCAGCAATATCACTGCGGGGAACACCGGAAATGGGCTTCATACATTGTACCCATGTGGAGAATCAAACCCACAGCCTTGGCTTGACGAGCGAACGCTTTAACCACTAGGCTACCCCACCTCCCCCGACAATGACATCTACTTGACATTGTAATGTATGGTTGGGCAATGTTGTAATTGTATTTCAATGTTTCTGTGAAGTTGTTAAGAATTTATTGGTTTTCTTAAAAGCGGCGATAAACAACAAACAACACAATGAAACGAACATGAACCACCATCTACAAAGAAGAACTTTACAGGGGCCAGCCGGTCTTTAATCCAAATGTGATGAAAAACTAATATTACTGTTGTCTTTACTGAATGAAAATCTGGGTACAGCATTGGTTTCATTTGTTTGTGTGTTTGTTTACTCAGCAATATCCCAGCTATATGATGGCGGTTTGTGAGTAATCATGTCTGGAACAGAGAAGCCTTTGACAGCGTGTCAATCTGTGTGTGTTAGTGTTGGGAATTGGTTTAAATCTCATAATTGATGATTGGTTCACTACAACCGATCAATCATCGAAAATAATTGGTTAGCGTCATTTATTAATTTTTTCTGGTTATGTTTGTTGATGCACAAAAAATAAAGAAAAAACATGTAATTTACTTTCGTTTTTTTGCAAATTGCACAAATAGCATTTGCAAATTTCACATCTTTAAAGGATGACTAGTATGTTAGGAACATGAACTTCATGGAGTCTTTAAAATAAATTCAATCATGAAGTGGAAGAGCTTGTAGTGCTAATGAAATATAACAGACAAAACCAACCTTGTGAAAAATGTCGTTATTGCAAACAAGTGTTCCAAATTTGTTGTGTTCGATTATGAGAAAACATGATCGATTGCTTGGTCGTTTTGTCATTGCGACCAATCTTCGATTATTTCAATTAATCGGTCCACCACTAGTGTGTGTTGTGTATTAATTTCATTAACCACTGGCGGCAATATTCAAAACGTTGAGCTTGTTTCTGAACAAACTTTTCATTTGAAAACTAAGTCGAATAGATGCTTCCTTGATGATATACAATGTTTGTTAGGCCCAAATCTTCCCACATCTTCACGGGTGATATCTCTGTATATGTATATAATCACAACAATGAAGAACCCGGTGATTGGCTTGATTCACGTTCATTGGCATGCTGGGGCGGTGGGGGTAGCCTAGTTGTTAAAGCGTTGGCTCGTCACTCCGAAGACCCGGGTTCGAATCCCCACATGGGTACAATGTGTGAAGCCCATTTCTGGTGTCCCCCGCCGTGATATTGCTGGAATATTGCTAAAAGCGGCGTAAAACCAAACTCAGTCAGTCAGTCAGTCATTGCCATGCTTATTACATTGCTTATTACACAAGTCTTTTCGTCCAGTTAAGCGGTAAAGGTAAATGTTAGTGGATGTTCTGTATACTTTTTCAACATTTCCAAGGGGCATATTCAGCCAAATGTATTGCCGATATCACAATGCACGGATGACTCGCCTGCCTCAACTAATGTGCTGGCATTAAAATTAAAAAAAAGATGAGATAACAGATTTGAATTAAACCGCTGGCTGTTATATCGGTGGAAATTAAAAAAAAAAAAGTAGTTGAAGCTTATTTATCAAAGATTTCAAGATAAACGACTTGTTATAGATATGGCCAGTACATTTGATACCTATGAGCTAACGTAGATGGGAATTGTCAAGTCACGCACTGAAACCACTGAAGCTTCTAATGTTATGAAAGGAGGTTAGAGACAATAAGAACATGCTCATGTTAACGTTAGAATCATTCATTCACAAGCAGACGCATACGCACAGACGCACACACATACAACCCTTATAAACACACTAACGCAGACTGACATACACTAACACATACACAGACTACCACACACACGCGCGCACACGCTCACACGCACTAACATTTTCTCATATGGCAACTGCAGAAATCATACTACACCTCGGTTTGATGGAGCAAACCAGGTTTCTCCATAGGCACCTTCACACTTATTTCGAATTGACAGGAATCAAGGTGAATCAGCCAGAAAAAAAAATATTGTCGAAATTCGAACCACATTCGGGAGGGAATGTCAAAATAATTTTTTTTCAAGCTTTGTAAGAATGCTGTTGGAATACTTAGAACACACTATGAACCCGCCTCGAATGATTCTTACTCATTCCAAATGTACTGGATCACGAATGCAGCTCGAATGAATCGGAATACAGTAGGAATAGTAAGAATGCTGTTAGAATACACTAAGAATACTTAAAATGAATTTCGACTGTCGTACGTGTCCGGTTCGATTGCTGCGTGAATACTAGTAGCACTCGAATTTCAGTTCGAAAGTACCTCGAATGCTGTACGAATTTACATAGAATGCATTCAGAACCCTCTTGGAATGGCCCCCGAATATGGGTCGAATGTTAAGAATTAAAACAGAATGCAGCTCGAATATATCAAATCTCCTTAAAATACACTTAGAATGTAACACGAATGTCCGAAATGCATCAAGATTGCTGCCTGAATGTTCCACGATCTGGATCTGGACTATTCACCAGTCTCTGCGCAAACCCTATACAGTATGGACCCCCCTGGACCATGTTGCGTTGCTCCAGATTGCTGTCCTCCAGCAAGACCTGATTGAAAGAGATGTGGAGGAGACCAGGAGAAGAAACAGGAGAAGACCCACTAGATTCCAGACCAGATCATGGCTGACAGGAGAGGATGAGGCTGTCTTTCTTCAACTACCTTAGGATGGAGCCTGCCATGTTTGATGAGTTGGTGCAGAGAATGGGACCAAAAATAAAGAAGCAGGATACATATATGAGAAAGGCGCTATCCCCAGGCTTGAAGCTAGCCATCACATTGAGGTTCCTAGATTCAGGTGATAGGTACCCCAGCACCATGTACAGCTTCCGCGTGGCAAGGAACACAATCATCCTGATCATCCCAGAAGTATGTAAGGCCATTGTGGAGGAATACAAGGATGAGGTTATCATCTGCCCTACCACTCCAGAAGAATGGACACCCATCGAAGAGGTATTCAGAAACAGGTGGAATATTCCTCATGCCGTAGGAGCATTAGATGGCAAACGTGTGGCATTAGGAAACCTGCCAAGAGCGGCTCATTATACCACAACTACAAGGGCTTCTTCTCTGTGGTCCCCATGGCCCCTGTGGATGGAAATTACCATTTCCTGTGGGTGGACGTTGGTGCTTACGGAAGTATACTTCCTATCAAAAGTTTAGACTCACTGGTGTAAATATAGCCAATTACATCAGGCAACTGTTCTAAACTACATTTTGCCAAATATTCCATACCGTTTAAAGGTACTGTTTACACATGAACTGATGTATTGTAAAACAAATTCGTAGCGTTGAAAGGATTATTGTCATGAGTTCAATAAATGATGAAACTCAGTGAAAATTGGCGAATTCTTAACAAAACTTTAACCAAAACACCTCTGTTCACATGCATGATATTTGCACATGCTTTTCAGCAATTTGATGCATGACCCTCGTACAATTCATCTGCATAAGGTTTCCAGTTGGTTCCCAAGTTAGTAGAGAAATCAATCTTCGATGTAACCACATCTATATACATAACATATAGTGAGTGTTTTAAGTGAGTCTAAACTTTTGATGGGAAGTATATGTCTGATGGTCAGATCTTCAACGAGTGCGAGCTCAAGGATTGTCGTGAAGACGGGAGCATAGGATTTCCTGATCCGTGGCCCTAGGGTAGGTGATGGAGGGTAGGGTCGATGGAAGTCCTCTTGCTGATGCTGCTGAGTCTGCATGTTAGGCTGTTGATGAAGCTCAAACTGGTACTTCTGAAGGAGGTAGGTGACTTCACTCTGGAACCTCAGCCACATTGGGGGTAGGAATATATATGTAGCTTCCTTCATGAAATCGGCAAAGGTATCCTTCTTGTGCTGAAGCGGAGACTTATCAGCCTTACAGAGCTTATTCAGTAGTTGTGTTTGCGATTGAGCAATGTTGCTCCTGGTAACTCCAGTGTCTTCAGTGGCTCTAGACCTGGATCCCAAAGACGTGTCTGTATCAGACTGAGTGGTTGCAGTAGGATGGTGGTTATCAAATTCAGGCTTGGACTGGGGAGCTCCTGCTCCTGCAATTGGACCAGCCCTGGCTTGAATCTTGGGTTTCATCTGGGAAAGAGACAGTGGATGTTTATGAAGTAAATATGTGAACACTGGTTGCAATTTAATCAGAGGCGCCAGGAAGAAAACATAGAAATAGAAACTTGAAATACTTACGCTCTCTTTTTGACCTGGACGATGAGGTAGGGCCTGATGAATTTGAAGTTATGCAAAATCCACTGGTCCCTTGCAGTAAGTTCATCGTTTCCCGAACCAGAAGGAATCTGCTTCATCCTCCCGAACCTTGACCTCATGTTGCTGTACCATTTTTTAAAATTGGTCTCTTGTCTTGCCAATCTCCTCAGCTTTTAGTTCCCATATTGCGTCCTTAAGAGCCCTCTTCAAGTAGTTTGGGTGCTTCTTATCGAGGGGGGCATTTCTGCTCGGGAGCCTGTAGCCAATCTGCAATTTTCTGCTCCTATTCCTCTAAATTCCGTCGTAACCAGCGTCCTCAAACGCTTTTGGGCACTTGGCGCCCTCACTGGGAAGAGGTTCACCATCACTGTCAGAATGGGATAGTGTTTCAGGTTGCTGGACCTCAGTCAATATGTCCAGGGGTGCAGGGGGAGAGGCTATGGGTTGCAGAACATCGGCAACTCCATCTCTCTGGGAATCAGGGGATGGGGCAACTGGCTGGTGAACCTCGAGCTCGGCCACTCTGTCCGTCTGCGCAGCACAAGGAGAGGCTACAGTCTGATGTACCTCCATCTGTGGAACATAGGGGAGAATCTGTTGACTGGGTGCAAGTGTACCACGGTTAGTGGTTGATTTCTTTCCCTTCGTTCCTTTCTTCATTGGAGGCATGGTGTTATTTCATTTTTCGCTGGCGACTCCCAAATTATATCTGAAGTTTCAGTGACACGTGGCTACGTTTTTATGCGATTCCTCCTCTGGATCCGCCTATCATGTATGTATGTTGTCAAAATTACATATTGATAACGCTCTGTGTGTAAATTTGTCCAAAAAAATATTTTCCATCAACAAAGATATAAAACTGATATGTACCTATATACCTCCCATGGGTTCACCATATAATGACAATTGTGATTTAAGTTGCTGTATTGATCAACTTGAACAACTCCTAGTTGATAACTTATCAGAGTTCAGCAACTCTCATCTGATGTTATGTGGAGATATGAACGCTAGAACTGGTCAACTCAATAATCCATCTAACTTTGGTTCATACTGTGACGATAATGACACTCCAGTCGAGAATCGTAAATCTCCTGATAATATTGTAAATAGATTTGGTCGCATATTGCTAGATATGTGTTACGCTTTCCATTTACTCATAGTTAACGGTAGTGTGAACGGGGACGTGTTACGCTTTCCATTTACTCATAGTTAACGGTAGTGTGAATGGGGATGTACATGGTGAGTATACATACTGCAGTGAGAAAGGGTGGTGTCCTCCCGGTTTGCCAGTTTCTAATCCCTTGACAGTTAACGAATATTGGATTACAATTAACGACCCTAATTGGCTTAATCAAGCTGGCCATGCAGGGAGTGCTGACATGTGAACTGTGTTCACCATATGCAAAAGAAACATTCTGTCATTTCAGAGGACACTATATATAAGGAACCACTGTCATCTGTCAGATGTCACACGATGGCAAACGTTCAGGTAGATGTTAGCTTCATACCAAATGGTCGTGGTGGCCAGAGTTTGGTATATAGAGGTCATAAATTCAGTAATGCTATCTCCCACTTAGTGGGTTTGTAAAATTGTACTTGAATGTGTATTTTTGTAGATATAAAGTTAAAAGATGAAATGAAAAGCACGTTAAGTGTGTTAAAATGTAACAGTTCTTGTTATTGATGTTATAAATATAAGAGGTAGTGCTTGTACATTATATCAAAATGTATCATGTGAATGTGAAATGGAATAAAATATTGAAATGAACTGTCTTTAAGTGAACTGTTTTAATCCTCTGCTAATCCTTAATTAATCCTAATTAACACACACACACACACCCCCCTAATGCATCGTTAACTTTAATTAATCCCCTTTCAAAGAAATTGGCAATGTGGGAGTAACTCGAAAGGCTGTAGTATGAATGACTAATTTATTTGCTCCTCAGAATTATTCCAATATTTTCAACACTTTAATATCGGCAACACTCTGATTCAGATCACTTTCCACTCGAGTTATCCTGTAGCTTCCCCCAAATGACCCCTACATCAAACGTGTTTAATAACAACCCAACCATGACTGAGAAGATATTTTGGAATGACTCATTCTGTACTAGTCAAAGATGTTTATTGTACAAAAGGCCTCCGGCCCATATACATTGGAGTTATACATATACATTATACATGTGGTGCAATAAGTAGTAATTAGTGATCCAGACAGCAAATCATGATACAGGCAGTAAATTATGTACAAGTAGTGAAATACGATGGACATACAACACTTTTTATCAGATTGTTACGTTTAATAAGAGCATAATTGATATAGTACGACAGCTTTATTATTACATGCTGGTCAGTTGATGAAAGAAGTAGTTTAAATGCTAATGTAGGTGGCTTACGTAGATAATATTCAGCTATATATTTCGTACGCAAATCTTTATACAAAGGACATACAAGCAAAAAATGGATTTCATTTTCCACATCTATATTACACAATGGGCACATTCTCTTGCATCGTTCAATATAAAAACGTCTTCCTTCGTTTACCATTATGTTGATCAAACCTAACCTAAAACGTATAAATGGATATCTTAATTTCTTTGATGTTAAAAACGACAGATATTTCTCCGGCTGGAGTAGTGATTTGTATATTCTATAAGAGTCGTACCGTGAACTATTATGTATTACTGAATGCCATTCTTGATTAAACATATCAAGACTTCTTTCTTGAAACTGAGTTAAAAAACAAACTTGCATCACCAACTGACTGACTTTACCATACAAAACCATAACCATGTGAAAACAGAAGATTTCTTACATAAGATGCCCACGTCACTTTACCAATGTTGTCCAAATGAACAAGCATGTTATAAGCCTTTTTGGGTAATCTATGTTCTTGCATACACAATATCTTAAACCAGAATTTTATACATCGAATATGAGCATTTATATATAGGGGATACCTCCCACATTCACCGTACACCATACAATTCGGTGTAGAGGGTCCTACATTTAAAAATTTCTTACAGGCCATCAGATGTATTTTTTTCTATGCATTCATATCTCTGGAATCCCCAAATCTCGGATCCATACAAAAGAAAAGGCTGAATTTGACAATCAAATAGTTTAAAGTAAATACTGGGCGTCAACACACCAATTTTACACAAGGCAGATAGAAGACTTATCAATGCTTTCTTAGCTTTCAATGATAATTCAGTAACAGATGTTTTCCAGTTCATAGCAGATGTAAACTTAATACCAAGATAAGTGTAATGATCAGAGACAATTACAAGTTGGTCATTAAAGGACCACCTTTCTTTAGAAGATATCCGGCCACCTTTTCTAAATATAACAATATTAGTTTTATCTAGGTGAACGGATAAATTCCATGTTTTAGTATACCGTTCATTCTGTACTACATTTCTTAATACTTTACGTTAGGAATTGGGGCAGTCTGGTCAAATTCTGCTGATCAAACTTGAGGTTAATATTGATGGTGCTATTAATGATCTCGTTAATACAATATTGAAATCGGCCGAATGTATGATAAAGGCGTGCAAAGACAGTTCTAAATCTAGACCGTTTAGCAGAGAATGTAAATTGGCCAAGAGAAATGCACGTAGAGCGAAAGTTTCGATGTCAACGCACTGATAGTAACAGACGGACTTACTGTAAAGAGCGAAATAGGTACAAGACATGTTACATAAACTTTAAACATGAACTCACATGTAATAAACTGAACAGACTAAGTAATTCTATGTCAGTCTAAATTCTGGAAAGAAATTCGACAGATCACAACTAAACGCTTGCAACAAAATTAAATTTCCAAAACCCATTCATTTCAGGAATGTTTTCTCAAATAATTCAGTGCTCGATCAGTCTGACCCCGACCAAGAAATATTAGAAATTTCGGATGATTTTAATGGGTACTATGATGAAGTAGATGAACTTGTACAAGACGCGCCTGTATCGGATGATAAAAACACTAATGCAATTTCACAATTGAAATGTGGAAAAGCAGCTGGTTCTGATAGTATCATTACTGAAATGCTTAAATGTTCTGTTACAGAAATTCTTCAATTTCTCTATAAATGCTTTAATTGTTTGTTCACAAAAGGAGTATTTCCTCGCAGTTGGTCAATTTCTATTATTGTCCCAATTCACCAGAAAGGTGACTTTAATTACCCCGATAATTATAGGGCAATATCTCTTATGAGTATTCTCGGCAAAGTCTTCACTTCTATCCTAAATATTCGACTCTATAAATGGGCAAACATGAGAGATAAGATTCCTGAGAATCAAGCTGGTTATCGTAAGCAATACTCCACAACTGATCATATTTTTACTCTGTATGCACTGATTCAGAAATGTTTATCCCGTCGAAAACACAAACTGTATGTAGCTTTTGTCGATTTTAAGATAGCATTCGATTCTGTAGATAGACAAAAACTATGATATTGCTTACGTAATGCCGGATTAGGTGGGAAAATGTATACTAGGTTTAAAGCAATGTATTCAAATGTAAAATCTTGCGTACGAGGTGGCGCTGATGTAACAGATTATTTTGACTGCCCTTTGGGACTACGACAAGGATGCATTGTAAGTCCGATTTTGTTCTCATTTCTCGTTAACGAATTTTATTATGATGTTATGCAAAATGGTAAACATGGTGTACAGGTGTTTCCAGACATGATAGAACTGTTTATGCTTCTATTTGCAGACGATGCGATTTTGATATCTGAAACTATTATTGGTTTGCAAAATCAGCTAAAAGTTATTCTGAAAACTGGAAACTATCTGTAAATTTAGACAAAACTGCCATAGTCATATTCAGAAGGGGTCGCGCTGTTGCATCAAAGGAGAAATGGGTTTTTCAGGGGAAATCTGTTGCTATTGCTAATCAATATAAATATCTGGGAATAATTTTTTCACATACGATGAAGTTAAAACGTTGTGTCTATGACTTGTTCCCACGTGCAAAGAAAGCAATGATTTCAATTTAACTGTCTCCGATGAATGTGGAATCTTAACTTCAAATATATTTTTCAAACTGTTTGATGCCCAGATGCAACCCATTTTATATGGATCGGAAGTGTGGGGAATTCAACTCTACGATTACTTGGAGAGATTACATCTTATGGCTTGCAAGAAGTGTTGGATCCGCTACTCCAAACTGTATGGTTTACGGTGAATGCGGGAGATACCCCATGCATATTAATTCACAAATACAATGCCTTAAATACTGGTTTAGGATTCTGATAATGCATGAAACTCGTCTACCAAAAACATCGTATAATATGATGGTTCACCTAGATAATATGGGTAAAATCTTGGGCATCACATATTAGAAATCTTCTGTTTTCGCATGGATATGGATTGGCATGGATAAGCCAGGGTGTTGGCGATGTCTCTATGTTGTTATAAGAATTTCGTGATAAATATCGTGAGCGGTAAATATGTTTTATCAGGAATGGCATTTCACTCTAGAAAGTAGCTCTCGTTACGAATTATATAGAACATTTAAAACTCTAATGCAACCTGATTTGTATTTATCTAATCTTACTTTTAAGTGTATTTGCCAAATATAGGATAGGTTTGTTGGACTTAATGGTAAATAGAGGCAGAAATCTGTCCATCCCAAAATCTGAAAGATCTTGTCCTTTACGTAATTCTTCAGTAGAAAATGAGGTACATTTTACCCTTGACTGTCTATTTTATGAATATTTACGCAATTTTAATTTTGCAAGACATACTGGTTTCTATGACAGTGGTCTGGAGAGTTTTCATCACGTACCTCAGGAACAGTCAACATTGTCCTTGATGCCCAAAGCTACAGAGGCTTAGACCACTGGGAGGATGGTGACCTCCAGTCAGTTGGACATTGATCTAATTTGGTTGTTTGGCTGGTTGGTTTATCAGTCGATCGACTGATTGGTTGAATGGTTGATCGATTGATTGATTGGTTTCGTGTTTGCTAATATATATATTCTTTCTGTTTTCCCTTAATTTGTTCCATACTTATCACTTTCCTTGACTTAATATACTGCCACTTAATGCTTTAGTAAGTTATCCACTTTTCTATCTATCTATCCACCAAGCTAGTCTACATATAGCCTCTCTACTGAACTAGCCGATTCTATCAGCATACTTCGTTTCTCTACATAACAACATATTTCTGTAGTTATTTAGGTTAAATACCTAAGCATTTATCTCGTTACATATTTTGCTAATGATTCCATCACTTGCAACCAATTAAAACTTGCAGTTGCAATATATCCAGTTACTGTAATGTAGAATGTCCATGAAAAGTGAATTAATATTGATGAAAAAAACCGACGGTGTAAATAATCGAATCTGGACCAGACAATCCAATGATCAACTGCATGAGCATCGATCTACGCGATTGGAATATGATGACACGTGTCAACTAACCGGATTCCGTTAGTTGCCTCTTACGACAAGCATGGGTTGCCGAAGGTCAGTTCTGACCCGGATCTTCACGGGTGTCTCCACGGACTCACCAATAGTCAGATCTGTCTCCTCCGTCCTCTCTCAGCAGACAGGGTGACGCGTTCTGTTTTCGGTTGTCAGGTTTTCGGATTTCTGAGATGACAAATCCCACTGGCGGGTAGGTCAAACCGTTAACGGCAGTGTTATCATTAGCTGGAAAAAGGTTCTAATTCAGAATCATTTTAAATTTTTACCATTCTTATCAAAACCATTTTGGCAGAAAGATACCGTGTTTAAAATTTGCCGTGAGATGAAAGATAAAACGTATATTTGTCATCAATCATAATTAGGATCATACATAGCCTGAGGTAAAGTTATTAATATTTAATTCGCTGACGACGGCAGTGTTAGGCTGTTGCTGAAGTTGTTGAAGAACGGACGGATGTCAAACCTGGAAATGGGAGCTCCTCAAGTATGCTGTCTTCTTCTTCTGCTGCTATTTCTTACACAAGCAGGCGGTCAAGGTAATTATTCAGTATTGTATGTAAGAAACAGTATCTTGAAAGAAAACTCAGAATGATATCAGGGGCGGGTTAGCGGTGATATCGTTGGCTGTTTACGCCGAAGGACCGGGTTCAATTCCCTACATAATGTGTGTCCCCTGCCGTGATATTGCTTGGATATTGCTAAAAGCAGGGTAAAATCGTATTCACTAACACAAAGTGATATCAAATGCATCTTCACGTGTAGATAAAAGTTGAAATCACCTGGTATGCAGAATCTTGACCTGGGGGTGTATTCATTCCCGGCTGTAGTAGCAGTGTGATTAATGATGTCATTTGACTGTGACGTCACAATGGTCTGCAAACAATTATGACGCAGTTACATTGTCGGTTATATGTCTCATGTGTTTTCCCAACCCTCAGCTCACCCTCAATTTTTTATGATGAAGATATTGGGTTAGCCTAGTGGTTAAAGCGTTCGCTCGTCTCGCCGAAGACCCGGGTTCGATTCCCCATGTGGGTACAATGTGTGAAGACCGCCTCCGTGGTGTAGTGGTTAGAGCGTCCGCCCGGAGAGCGGAAGGTCGCGGGTTATATCCCCGACCGCGTCATACCAAAAGACGTTAAAATATGGTACTTGTTGGTCCCTGCTTGGCGCTCGGCATTAATGGGTACAACAAGGACTGGTCGGCTCAGAGTCAGTATAATGTGTCTGAGTCGGGTATTCATGCTTCACTGCGGCATGGTATCTCAGTGGGCTAGCGCTAGAAAACCAGCTTAAGTCTGGGCTAGTACAAGCAGCCACACATACACATGCATGCACGTCGTCATATGAGCGAAATATTCTCAAGCACGACGTTAAACTCCATATCACCTCACCTCAGAATGTGTGAAGCTCATTTCTGGTGTCCCCCGCCGCACTATTGCTTGAATATTGCTAAAAGCAGCGTAAAACTAAACTGACTCGCTCACTCTGAATTCATGCTAAAGATCTGGGTTAAATAAGAAACAGTTTATAAGTGGCATGTGTGATATGCATAACGTTGGATGTTCTACTAAACACGCATAGATTACCCGACGGGATGCTGTCTCAGTGTAGGTCACAGTTACCAAAAGACTCCTAAACACCAGCCACATTACTTTTACTATTTTTCAGTACCCTGCGTTGATGAAAGGCTTCTATGTGTTGACAGTAGCAACTGTAACCCCATTGGAACTGTTCTTTTTCGCACGTGTCCTCTGATGGGTCAAGTGTGCTGCCTGGGTAAGTAGTTGGTTGGTTTGTTGTTTAACGCCTCACTCAGTAATATTCCAGCCATTCGGCGGTGGTCTGTAAATAATCAAGTCTGGGCCAAACAATCCAGTGATCAACAGTATGAGCATCGATCTACACAACTGGGATATGATGACATGTGTCAACAAAGTCAGCGAGCCTGACCACCCGATTTCGTTCGTCGCCTCTTACGACAAGCATGGGTTGCTTAGGAACAATTATAACCCGGAGCTTCACAGGTAGCGTCAGTTAGGAGCCTCTCTCCGATCACATCAAGGATATACCGTATACATCATTGCAAAACAGTTTTCTAGAACACTTCATAGAGGAATGATGTTTAGAAAAAATATTTTTGTAAGTTTTATAGAGCTAAATTCAGTGAGCTGAATACAGTCCTACGTTTTCTGATGTACACCAACTTATAGTCTATAAGTGAGTGAGTGAGTGGACGTTGTTTAACATCAGCACTTTTACAGCTATTCGCGACGATATAGTCATCACTGTGAAGTATAATTAAGACCACTTTACACCTTTTGTTTACTTTTATGGATTTAAGCTTCTTTATTCTTTCCCGCACAACGTTTCGGAATCATGACTGAACCCTTCATCAGGTGAAGTGACAGCTGACACTCTGATGTCGACACTATAACGCAGTTATGACGTCACAATGCATGTGACATCACACTCCACAAGGAAGAGTGATGTATAAGGGAAGTTGAAAACTTGAACTGTTAATTTCATAATGATAATTAATTCATGCTAGATAACAGAGTTGAAACATGAATTGTTAATACACAATGATTGCTAAATACACAATGGAGAATACAACCGATCGCCTGTTAGGAGCTGAAGGTTAAAATTCAGACTACCATGGTATCATACCAGGTACCTAATTTTACCTGGAAAGAGACAACTTTAAACCAACTCACTTGCCTCAGGTGAGACCACATGTATCACATGTGCTTCGTTGTGGGGCAGGAATGAAGTCCAAGATACTCTCAGGAGTCAAGCTGCCAAACACGGCACCCATCCAAGGACTCTCCGCGCCCTACGTTGCTTAACTTCAACTGATTTGTGACCTGAGCTCTGTGCACAGGCCCACACACCACCACATGCATGTACAGGCGACAATTAACGCAGTTCCATGCTCTGTACCCATAAATGTGCCCACCCTGAGAGGACTGTGGGGTAGCCTAGCAGTTCAAGCGTTTGCTCGCCATGCCGAGGACCCGGGTTCAATTCCCCACTGCGGTACAGTGTGTGACAGAAAAAGCCCTATTAGTAGTAATATGAATGGCAGTTCTAGACCACTTAGTCCAATGTTAAGTCTATGGGAGTTTTGTCATCCCTGAAGTAGAGAAGGGATGACACTTCCGGCGGTACATCATCGCGTCTTTGTGACGTCACATGGTCGAATGCCTATAATTGGGTTGAATTGTAATAAAAAACAATTGCTATGTCGGCGCCACAGTCACGCGAAGGTTTTGGACCAATTGGCGTATGCCAAGTTTTCAATCGAGTCATCCTATTGGACACATGACGCGATCGATTTCAGTGTGATTTCTGTATCAGATGATGAAAATCATATGATAACAATTGAATTAATCAACGAAAAGCAAATATCGAATTCAGTGATGTGAGGTGAGCTGTTAATTTCAAATCAGAGTATAGTCCACTTTCAGCTAGTGACAATCCTATACATTTTATGATTCGCCTCACGAAATAGCCTCACTGGCTTGGCAGGGCAATTCCCCGAGCGGGTTTCCCTGTTTACACTGTAGACAGTTCCTTCTGGGCTACTTTAGGCTAGTGACAATCCTATACATTTTATGATTAGCCTCACGAATTAGCCTCACTGACTTGGCAGGGCAATTCCGCGAGCGGGTTTCCCTGTTTACACTGTAGACAGTTCCTTCTGGGCTACTTTAGGCTAGTGACATTCCTATACATTTTATGATTAGCCTCACGAATTAGCCTCACTGACTTGGCAGGGCAATTCCGCGAGCGGGTTTCCCTGTTTACACTGTAGACTGTTCCTTCTGGGCTACTTTAGGCTAGTGACAATCCTATACATTTTATGATTAGCCTCACGAATTAGCCTCACTGACTTGGCAGGGCAATTCCCCGAGCGGGTTTCCCTGTTTACACTGTAACCTGTTCCTTCTGGGCTACTTTAGGCTAGTGACAATCCTATACATTTTATGATTAGCCTCACGAATTAGCCTCACAGTACTGGGTCTTCTCAAAACCGAGCATGTTTTAGAGATATGATTCTGTGACCCAAACTTGGCACTGTCCTCAAGTTTCACAGGGAATTCTTGGCCCGAAAAATCAAGTTCACCAATATGACGCTTATATTTGCTCTTTCTGTCTCTATGTGTCTCTGTTGGGTAATTACGAGCTCTCCAGCTTTAAAGCAAACTGTTTAAATGTAGTTTATATAATACCTAATTTAAGGTTATAACATATAGGACAAATGAATATCTATTATTAATCAAACAATATTAACAAGAATAAAATGAATTGTAATGATAAAATATATTTCAGAAGGAGTTTGAATCACAGTCAAGCTTATGTATGCGAGGAAGCATATTCTTATATCTTTGTATTCCCATATGCTGGATGGGTCTACTCTCAGTACAGGGATGCCCTAATTAGTGTCAAATGTTCAAAATACATGTATATAAATAATTCAATCATATCTTCATATGTTGTTTTACATATTCTACAGTGAATTCGAACAATGATTCATTCTAAACAGTGTCTCGCCTCCCCAGATTTAAATAGACACGGCACATCTAGGTCACCAGTCTCTAAGCGGTGTTGTATTAGGCGAGAGGTCAGCAGTGTACCACTCACAAAGTTAAACCTTGCACCGTCAGGGGAGATCTGATGACTCAGAGCGAGACCAGAGTAAATAGGCCTTATTGACTATCCATGGAAGTTTCATTAGTTTCATGTTTTTGGTGGCTGATTCATTCAATATTATCGTAAAAATATAAATTTTGGGTATAACATCTCAATATCATCGTTAATTCCTATATTACAAGGCAGGATACAATGCCAATATGGATTGGGTAACATTTTCAATACATTTGAAATTCTATTTAGTTGGGCTGATTGGTGATGGTCATGACAAACACAAACAATTTCATGATTACGATTAATTTCATCGTATATTACCTTAGATATTATGTTTTCTTCACTTACATTACTTACTAAAGTAGGCTTCGAGTGTAGTTAGCTGAAATTGTACGGAGAGGAGAAGTGTGTGTCCCACTTCTTCAACGGCTAGGCTTGATTTGAAATTAACTTTATATACTCCCTTGATTATCATTACATCCTTCGAATCATTGAATTCAATATTTGCTATTCATTGATTGATTCTATTGGTATTGCATGATTTTGATCTAGTCAGATTACTCGATTTATAACTTGGCACACACCTATTGGTCCGAGAAAAAAAGTCACGTGGCTGAGGGGTGCCATGTGTCCAATAGGAACACTCTGTTGAAAACTTGGCATATGCCGATTGGTCCAAAACCTTCATGTGGCTGAGGGGCCGACATAGGGATTGTTTTTTTTATTACAATTCCACCAAATCAGAGGCATTCCACCACGTGACGTCACAAAAGATGTGATGATATCACACCGGAAGTATCATCCCTTCTCTACTTTGGGGAAGACAAAAGTCCCACGCGGGACTAAGTGGGCTGGAACTGTCATTCATACAACTGCTTGTATTTTTATATAATTTGTTCCATCTTTTCAGATGTCTTTGTTATTCCAACAACCACAATAATAACAACAACAACAACAACAACAACAAGGGCACGTAAGTTATTGAATTATCATTCAGACAATTGATTTCGGACAGTAAAAAAGATTCTGAAAAATGTATTTGTTCAACTTAACTGATTATGTCACTAAGTCAATGAAGATGAAACGTCATCCACCTTTTCCATTCATTATGACAAGATGTTACGAACTCAACATTACTGGAGCGGTTGGGTAGCCTAGTGGTTAAAGTGTTGGCTCGTCATGTCGAAGACCCGAGTTTGATTCCCCACTAGGGTACAATGTGTGAAGCAGATTTCTGGTGCCCCCCTCCGTCATATGGATGGACTATTGCTAACAGCAGCGTGAAACCATACTCACTCACTCAATTATGACAAAGTGAGAGACTGGGCAGCACAACTTTCAGGGAGATTCTTCTGAGGGATTCACACACTCACACCCACACCCACATGGGTACAACAAGTGTCTGAGTGGGGTCTTCATGCTTCACTGCGGCATGGTATCTCAGTGGGTTAGCGCTAGAAAACCAGCTTAAGTCTGGGCTAGTGCAAGCAGCCACACATACACATACGCACATACACACGCATGCATATGAGCGAAATATTCTCAAGCACGACGTTAAACCCCATATCACCTCACCTCAGAATGTGTGAAGCTCATTTCAGGTGTCCCCCGCCGCAATATTGCTTGAATTTTGCTAAAAGCAGCGTAAAACTAAACTGACTCACTCACTCTGAATTCATGCTAAAGATCTGGGTTAAATAAGAAACAATCCAAAGTGGCATGTGTGATATGCATAACGTTGGATGTTCTACTAAACACGCATAGCTTACACGACTGGATGCTATCTCAGTGTAGGTCACAGTTACCAAAAGACTCCTAAACACCAGCCACATTACTTTTACTTTTTTTCAGCACTCTGCGTTGATGAAAGGCTTGTATGTGTTGACAGTAGCAACTGTAACCGCATTGGAACTCTTCTTTTTCGCACGTGTCCTCTGCTTGGTCAAGTGTGCTGCCTGGGTAAGTAGTTGGTTGGTTTGTTGTTTAATGCCTCACTCAGTAATATTCCAGCCATTCGGCGGTGGTCTGTAAATAATCAAGTCTGGGCCAGACAATCCAGTGATCAACAGTATGAGCATCGATCTACACAACTGGGATATGATGACATGTCTTAACCAAGTCAGCAAGCCTGACCACCCGACCCCTTTAGTCGCCTCTTATGACAAGCATGGGTGCTGAGGAACAATTATAACCCCACAGGTAGCGTCATTTAGGAGCCTCTCTCCGATCACATCAAGGATATACCGTATACATCATGGCAATACCGTTTTCTAGAACACTTCATAGAGGAATGATGATTAGAAAAAAAATAATCCTGAGTATTATAGAGCTAAATTCAGTGAGCTGAATACAGTCCTACGTTTTCTGATGTACACCAACTTATAGTCTATAAGTGAGTGAGTGAGTGAGTTGAAGTTGTTTAACATCAGCAATTTTACAGCTATTCGCGACGATATAGTCATCACTGTGAAGTAAAATTAAGACCACTTTACACCTTTTGTTTCTGAGGGTACTTCATATTGACGTCTTAATTACCTAGAAATAGTACCCGTGAAGATCCGGGTTAGAATTGGTCTCCCGCAACCCATGCTTATAAGAGGCGACTAACGGGATCGGATGGTCAATCTTACTGACTTGGTTGACACATGTTATCATATCCCACTTGCGTAGATTGATGCGCATGATGCTGATCACTGGATTGTCTGGCCCAGACTCAATGATTTATAGTCCGCCGCCATATCGATGTCATATTGCTGAGTGAGGCGTTAAATAACAACAGCAAGAACAACAACAACAACAAAACCCTAGAAATAGATTTACGCTGTTGTTGGTGTGGTTTTGTGACTTAATGTGAGATGTGTTCACATAATTATGTGAGGGCTGTTTGTTCAAGATAAGAATAGGATAACCAAGATATTTTATGGATTTAAGCTTCTTTATTCTTTCCCACACAACGTTTCAGGATGATTACAGATCCCTTCATCAGGTGAAGTGCCAGTTGACAGTATGACGTCATAAGCATTGTGACGTCATAGTGTCAACCGTCACTTCACCTGATGAAGGATCTGTAATCATCCTGAAACGTTGTGTGGGAAAGAATAAAGAAGCTTTAATCCATAAACTTTCTTGGTCATCTATAACAACTTCTAAATGTCACTAAAAGACATCAAGAATAGGATAATTTTGTGAAGCTATCATAATAATAATGATACTCACTTGCCTCAGGTGAGACCACATGTATCACATGTGCTTCGTTGTGGGGCAGGAATGAAGTCCAAGATACTCTCAGGAGTCAAGCTGCCAAACACGGCACCCATCCAAGGACTATCCGCACCCTACGTTGCTTAACTTCAACTGATTTGTGACCTGAGCTCTGTGCACAGGCCCACACACCACCACATGCATGTACAGGCGACAATTAACGCAGTTCCATGCTCTGTACCCATAAATGTGCCCACCCTGAGAGGACTGTGGGGTAGCCTAGCAGTTCAAGCGTTTGCTCGCCATGCCGAGGACCCGGGTTCAATTCCCCACTGCGGTACAGTGTGTGACATGTAACCCTGATGCAGAAAAAGCCCTATTAGTAGTAATATGAATGGCAGTTCTAGACCACTTAGTCCAATGTTAAGTCTATGGGAGTTTTGTCATCCCTGAAGTAGAGAAGGGATGACACTTCCGGCGTGACATCATCGCGTCTTTCGTGACGTCACATGGTCGAATGCCTATAATTGGGTTGAATTGTAATAAAAAACAATTGCTATGTCGGCCCCACAGTCACGCCAAGGTTATGGACCAATTGGCGTATGCCAAGTTTTTAATAGAGTCATCCTATTGGACACATGACGTGATCGATTTCTGTGTGATTTCTGTATCAGATGATGAAAATCATATGATATCAATTGAATTAATCAACGAAAAGCAAATATCGAATTCAGTGATGTGAGGTGAGCTGTTAATTTCAAATCAGAGTATAGCCAGAGTTCTAGCTCACTTTCAGCTAGTGACAATCCTATACATTTTATGATTCGCCTCACGAATTAGCCTCACTGACTTGGCAGGTCAATTCCCCGAGCGGGTTTCCCTGTTTACACTGTAGACTGTTCCTTCTGGGCTACTTTATATTTTTGTTTTTTGGTTTTTCATTGTACATGTTTGTATTTTTAAATTAGTTGTAGGACATATATTTGTTATACTAGGTTGTGATTTATAATTGCATATGATTTGTAATGTGCAATATTTGTGTAGTCACTTGACGTTCACATCTAATACTCATTGATCTTATTCAAGCAAAGACATCAAGAGTATATAGCTTTATACGTTTTAATTCCCCACGTATTAAGGTAGTCTATAGGTCAAGGACCTATCCTATATCTACCTGTACAATCAAAGAAAACTATTTACACATCACATACATTGGAAGCTTTAATCCATTAAATTTCTTAGGCCACTATAACCATTTCACAAAGTGTTCTTTATTGCCTCCATGTCTTTGCAAATCATGCACATCTTAAAACATTAGTCCACAATCGACTCAAGAAGACATTTCTTGGCACTCGTACAAGCACATCTGCTCACGCTGGAAGTCTAACTCGAAATGAATATTATCCGATTCGATGCTTCATTTAACAACTTCACTTCGTTACATTGCCAGAGCATTTGGGCATAATCGCTTAAAGTAAATGGTTTCAGGTAGACTAAGAGGTGTCCATAATTTTCGGCAATGTCTTTTGCATTAATGTCTGAGCTTTATCAGGTTACATCTGTCTCGCTAACGTCATCACTTGTTGCTTTCCTATAGGGTTATTAAACAAAACAAGATAGTGGCAGTTCCTTCATGTGTGGGATCTTTACTATAGTACAAGTTTGGGTTAATTGTGATAACCGACAGGTGAATAGGTCATTTATCCGAGAGTCTTTACTAGCAGTAGACATCAAATCAGCCACTTTATGATTAAGAACTTGATTGCTTTCCAATTCAGACGGGATCCCCCATATAAATTCAATATGGGGAAAACAGTTTTTCAGATGAATTCATATAAGGGCTGCCATTGTATAAACAACCACATGATCCTTTGAGGTTCTGGTTCAGTGCTAGATTTTTGAAGAAGTTGCTTCATTAGATGAGTTTTGAAGAGGTCTGTTGGTTGCTGCTGCTGCTGCTGCTTGAGATGTTCTCCTGAATGTTTTGTACAAATATGACGGACTAAGTCATGAGCCCAAACATATTACTTAGAACTTAGAACTTGCTGGACAGAAATACATGTTCACGTGTCAACAGTCAGCTCTCAAATGATGACAATCTAGATATTCTCAACTTTTATATATAGTTGACTGATCCTCCAATGACCATAGGCCAGACTAGTCACACCATCTTCAAGAAGATAATGCTTGTTATTGAAGGGAGACAGTCTGAGCTTGTTATGTCCGTAGCTCCGGGTCAGAGTCATTCATGACATATGTATATGTCTCTCAAACAGACATTGCTTATAATTTTCATGTCTTGTTTCCATTCGAAAGACATTTTTCCTGATAGCCTTGGTCGTCTCGTTCTCTGGAATTGTTCCTCTGTCGTCGTAAATTTTAGACAAGCACTATGGGCAGCTCTTCTAAACTGGCTGGTGATATGGCAATGGTCCCAGACACGCTCATTACCCAGGTCCACTTGACAAATATGGCAATGTGTGGCAGTTTGAGTTTTTTGCCAATCTTGTCCCTCATGGTGTGACTTCTTTGAATCTGTACTGGATCTCCTCCTGCTCTACCACCATCCCATCAGTAAACTTATCTACAGCATCGAGTCCTCTATAGAGCATGGTTTGTTTGAAGTGGTCCAGTGTGAAACCCACTGCCTTATAGGAAAAACGACATGGTACATGTCTCGCGAGCTTCTCAGCTGAGGAATAGGTGGGATCCTTAGAGCAGCCTGAGATGGGGACTTGCAATGAATCGAAATTGGTGTAGATGAAGTACAACACTTTCAGCTGTTTTCTTTGTAGTGGAGCCACTTGTAATCTTCCTTTGATAGCTCGATCCTCTGTGGACCGTGCACTTGACAGAATAGAGTATAGAGTCTTTGAGGGGCATTTAGAAGTGATACACATAAAGGCAAGAATTTTATGGATGTCAACTTCTTTATTGTGAAGGGTCCTGACGTTTCGAAGTATATTCTTACTCCTTCATCAGGTCAATATGGAGTATGGTCCTCCAGGAGCGATTTCTTTATAAAACCGTGCAGACTGTTGGGGAAAGTAAAAAGTCCTTCCATTACGCTTAGTCCTCTGTCCCAATAACCAACTTATATCTTTATTCCAACAGTACTGGGTCTTCTCAAAACCGAGCATGTTTTAGAGGTATGATTCTGTGACCCAAACTTGGGAATGTGCTCAAGTTTCACAGGGAATTCTTGGCCCGAAAAATCAAGTTCACCAATATGACACTTATTATTGCTCTTTCTGTCTCTATGTGTCTCTGTTGGGTAATTACGAGCTCTCCAGCTTACAAGCAAACTGTTTAAATGTAGTTTATATAATACCTAATTTAAGGTTATAACATATAGGACAAATGAATATCTATTCTAGCACGACAATGTGGGATACTCGATTCTGATTGGCTGAGAGCTCATCAAAACCGTACTTAAATGACAGTTTAAGGACCGCTAATTAAAGTGACCAATTCACCGCGTAGGAATACAACGAACTCGTTGACCCTATTGTTTGTAAACAAACATGTCGGACATCGACAATTTCTATCTCGGTAGCATCTTTGGTGTTTTTGAAGTAAAAAGCGAATGGTTTGAAGAAGAATTTCTTGACCCTAATCCCAGTGAAGCTGGAAAATCCGTCAGCAGCACAAAAGCGGCAGTATATTCAAAGCGGGTCCAGATTTACGTGTGTTGACGTCGACAACACACGTTGGCCCACACGTCCTAACCTGACCGCTTCCATCCCGGCCGTAATGCCCAGTCCTTCCACTTCCACTGTCCATGTATCCCACATAAAACGTGGCATGTCAGGTCTTTTCCAAATTGGGAATAGTTGGGTGATTATCAACAATTATTTCGGTGAATAAAGTTAACGGCGACTAAACTTACCGAGTTCACGGCTTGCATTTGGGTGAGTCGATTGTCACACAGTAGGGGAGATCAGTAATTCGCTTGAGAAAAATTAAGTATAAACTGTATTTTTTTATATTAATGCATGCTACTTGTTACAGATACAAGCATACTGGTTCCTGAAATATAGCATTTATGTTGTTAGAAATGTCTTATTTTGTTCATTACACAACCTGTCCCTCAACGGACGATTCTAAGCGATTTTCCAGGGAAAAGGCCCCTTTGCGCCTTGTGTTCTTGCGTGCCAAACAGTTCGGTTTTAAAACGCTTATCAGTCGTTCGGTTTTTAAATTACATTTAGCGGTCTTAAATCAACGATAAAGGACCGCAAAATTGAAAACAGAGTAGCTTTATCTTCTAATTATTAATCAAACAATATTAACAAGAATAAAATGAATTGTAATGATAAAATATATTTCAGAAGGAGTTTGAATCACAGTCAAGCTTATGTATGCGAGGAAGCATATTCTTATATCTTTGTATTCCCATATGCTGGATGGGTCTACTCTCAGTACAGGGATGCTCTAATTAGTGTCAAATGTTCAAAATATATAAAATAATTCAATCATATCTTCATATGTTGTTTTTCATATTCTACAGTGAATTCGAACAATTATTCATTCTAAACAGTGTCTCGCCTCTCCAGATTTAAATAGACACGGCACATCTAGGTCACCAGTCTCTAAGCAGTGTTGTATTAGGCGAGACCAATATAATCACAAAAATATAAATTTTGGGTATAAAATCTCAATATCATGGTTAATTCCGATATTACAAGGCAGGATACAATGCAAATATGGATTGGATAGCATTTTCAATGTAGCTATGACATGGCGGTAAATTTGAAATACATTTGAAATTCTATTTAGTTGGGCTGATTGGTGATGATCATGACAAACACAAACAATTTCATGGTTACTATTAATTTCATCGTATATTACTCCCTTGATTATCATTACATCCAATCGAATCATTGAATTCAATATTTGCTATTTGTTGATTGAATCTATTGGTATTGCATGATTTTGATCTAGTCAGATTACTCGATTTATAACTTGGCGCACACCAATTGGTCCGAAAAAAGTCACGTGGCTGAGGGCTGCCATGTGTCCAATAGGATGACTGTTGAAAACTTGGCATATGCCGATTGGTCCAAAACCTTTGTGTGGCTGAGGGGCCGACATAGCGATTGTTTCTTTTATTACAATTCCACCAAATCAGACGCATTCCACCACGTGACGTCACAAAAGGTGTGATGATATCACGACGTAAGTGTCATCCCTTCTCTACTTTGGGGAAGACAAAAGTCCCACGGAGTTAACGAGGGACTAAGTGGGCTGGAACTGTCATTCATTTAACTACTATCTGTTCCATCTTTTCAGATGTCTTTGTTATTCCAACAACCATAATAACAACAACAACAACAACAAGGGCACGTAAGTTATTGAATGATCATTCAGACAATTGATTTCAGACAGTAAATAGATTCTGAAAAATGTATTTGTTCAACTTACCTGATTATGTCACTAAGTCAATGAAGATGAAACGTCACCCACCTTTTCCATACATTAAGACAAGATGTTACGAACTCAACATTACTGGGGCGGTCGGGTAGCCTAGTGGTTAAAGTTTTTGTCTTGGGTCGTCATGTCGAAGACCCGAGTTTGATTCCCCACTAGGGTACAATGTGTGAAGCCCATTTCTGGTGTCCCCCTCCGTGATATGGATGGACCATTGCTAACAGCGGCGTGAAACCATACTCACTCACTCAATTATGCCAAAGTGAGAGACTGGGGAGCACAACTTTCAGGGTCATTCTTCTGAGGGATTCACACACTCACACCCACACCCAAACACACCACCATTCGTCACCAATTTGGAGTGGCCATGTGCTGGTGTATATTTACGATGCTTGGTCGTACAGAAACGATTCTCCAGACCAAATTGGTGACGGTTTAAAATAACTACTTAAGTAATTTAGACAAAGAGTGTCTATTTCTTGTACTTTAATCGCCAATTATAGAGAAGTTTTAATCTGCTGGTTTTGTGTAATATATTTGCGAATTTATTCTATTGTCTCCGATACGTACTTTTTGCAACACATGATAGTAGATGAAAAAACAAAGGAATTGATTTCATGGTCAACAGTTTTATATGCTGTGTGAAGTATGAGGTCTTTTTGTACATCATTGTAACATAAGGAAAGATTATGAAGTATGTATGATAATAAATTCATTTCTGGAAAATAGACGCTTTCCCTGGATGAAATGTTAAAGATTGCATCTGAATGTTGGTCGCAAACACTGGACCAAAAGGAAGTGTTTCCGGGGTTTGCATTTGGATTTCCCTCACGATGGCATTCGTCATCAATCGTCCCTTTCCGTAACCTTCAAGAAGACTCGTCCCATTCAATTCGTCACCACTCGACCCTTTCCGTGACCCCCAAGGAGACTTGTCCCCTTCTCGATGAATGTTATGTGTGAAAATACGACAAACCAATCAGAACGTGCGTAATGATTGCGGTGCTTTGATGAAAATAATCCCGAGTACTTTATTCGTTTATGGCATTATGTGATTGCTAAAAATCATGAAAAATATGTACATTAATATTGACAGTACAAGGAACACAGCTAGCAGAATTGTGTTGCCTAATATCACCTTTATAATAAGATTAATAAATACAAATAGTCACGTGCATTTGTTTACCCTACGGTTCTCATGTGTCCAACTGAATGTTTTTCTGACGATCTTGCGGGCCAGTTTTGGAGATTTTACATCCGTTTTCCAACATTTTTAGGACATATAATTATAAATTGCTATTTCCAAGCAATATTACAATATAACTTATCGACTTAAATCTTTTAATTGGGCTTACATTTCACTTCACTGGGGATATTTTAGTGTGATGTCTGGGGTCTTTCGGGCGGTGGGGTAGCCTAGTGGTTAAAGTGTTGGCTCGTCACTCTGAAGACGCGGGTTCGAATCCCCACATGGGTACAATGTGTGAAGCCCATTTCTGGTGTCCCCCGCCGTGATGTTGCTTGAATATTGCTAAAGGCGGCGTAAAACCAAACTCAGTCAGTCTGTCAGTCTGGGGTCTTTCACAATTGTTTCAGCGTACTCATTTTAAAACTCCAGCAGGGGTACAGCAGCAAGGTTACATGAAATTTCAAGAAATATTTTAAAGACGCTGTTATTAACTGTTTTGGGATTTCATGTGGCTGTAAAATATATATTTGTATTTACAATATTCCATAAAACAAACCCCATTTGTGATTCTTAAACCCCATTTAGAAATATTTTCTCCGTTTTTTGAAAGATGTTAAATTCTTGAAAAGAAATAAATTAATAACAAAACAAAAACAGCAATACAATATACAGTACTGTGGTGATATTAAGTACCACTGGAATCAAACGGGAATAGAGTTATCGTTCTTGTTTGAAGTAATTCTGATGTTCATGCGCCAGTATGAAATCCTTCCGTTCCGTGAGTTGGTCACGAATGTAACGATTGGTGTTCAAAACATGCACAGCTAACAAGCTTTGACGTATCTTAATACAATTCAGGATAAAGATGAAAACACTCTCAAGAAATCTGCTATATTTTCAGCCTGCGACCCACCAGGGCTCTCCTGTGTTAACATCAATGATTGCAACACCATAGGGGCTTTTCCCGATCGCCAGTGTTCATCTGGCGAGATCTGTTGTCTCGGTAAGTACGCTAACATCTTTTACCTCGCAATGGGGAATACCACGCTTTGTGAGAAAACTTTTCTAAAAATGTACAATGAAATGTCTTGTTTAGACAAAACGTTGTACACAATCCATTTCCTTTTTGGATCACTTCACGGAAGGTCCACAATGTTTGGTCATGTGTAGTTTGTAGTTGGGCTCTGTACCCGTGAAGATCCGGGTAAGAACTGGTCTTCAGTAACCCATACTTGTCGTAAGAGGCTACTTACGGGACAGGGTGGTCAGGCTTGCTGACTTGGTTGACACGTCATCGTATCCCAAATGATAGCTTGATAGATCGATGTTCATGATGTTGATCACTGGATCCTCTGGTACACACTCGATTATGTACAGACTGTCGTGCCATATACAGAGTAATGCAAAAAGTATTCGGACACTTGGCTTAATTTCCATAGACTGACATGTTTATTTAGTGTAGCATAAATAATTTTCATGAATTTAATTTTTGTAAGATCCAAGTCAAATGTTGCACATTTGCGAGGAATCATCTTACCTACAATCACATAATTTTCTGTTTAATTTTCGTTTGCTTATTTATCAAATGGCAACAATTTCATCAACATATGTACCGTGCCGTGAACTCCTTTAACATGGCGGCCTAGGAGATTGTGCATTGTGGAATCATACGTAAGTTGATAAATGTGATGTTATTAGTTAAATAGTGGTCGGAAACGTGACGTGCGCAGAGCAGAGATGATTTCAAATTTGCCTGTCAAATTTTACAAAGATCCATCCTAAACTCACTTCATGAAAATTATTTATGCTACACTGAAATAGCATGTAAGTCTATGGAAATTACGTCAAGTGTCTGAATACTTTTTGAACGGGTCTGTAGCTTGGATATTGCTGAGGGTGGCGTTAACCGACAATGGAACAGATACCAAAACCCCAAAATGTTGATGACTGACCCCGTTGAGAGCGTCCAAGTTGAAGGCAAATATGTGAAACCAGGCTTTACGAAATCAGACCTAAACAGATGATAAGCAGTGTGTCGCTTCGAATGTATGAACATTAGCCAAATCGTGGAGCATATTCAACATACGAAATCCTAATGTTACAACTTTTGAGAACGCCACTTATTTTGAAAATTCCCATCTTACCTCTATTTGAATGTATCGGTGTATCGTTGGCAATCATTATTTTTCTTCACTACCAGCAGGGGCGGATCCAGGATTTCGTAGAAGGGGGAGTGCACATAAATCATGAAGTCCAAAGGTTAGGGGGAAATGCTCCTCAGGGAAATTGCTTTGGGGAGAGATCCTCTATGGATCCGCCCCAGACCATTTACAAATTCGTTCGATTATTAATCCGATACAGATATTACTAAAAAAAAGTAAGGCCAGAAATGCTTGGAAAATGCTTTTTGGCAATTATTTGATAATGCTTGATATTTCAGATTCAAAACTCATATATAATCATTCATACCACCTCGACCTAATATGGCACATGAGTAATCACGATGTACCATTCCCTAATCATAATGATTACTCGTAAAATATCGAAAAACTTAGAAAAAAATTCCATGGTAGAAACACTTCTAAGAAACAAACTATACTGTGACCCACCAAGCAGGCAGACAGGGTGACAGCATTATGTAACGCACAGGCAGAACATGTCAGGGACCGTCTCAAAATATCAAGTGTCAGTATCACTGCTGGTGGAGGACCCTAGCGGAATTACAACAGGACATTTATTGTATCTTTGATCTCATCTTGTATTTTAGCACACGTTGGTGGAATTTTGCGTTCATACAGTTCATATAAATTGAACGGCATATGACACCATTATCAAAGCTATCCATTTTGTGTTTCCTACCTGGTTTTGATTTTGACTCGACCCTTGACGTAACTGATTTGTTTACAACTTTGTAAACCTGACTATATGTCAAATTAAGGGCTTTACACATTATAGTAAACCCTGTCATAGCTGACGAGAGGTTTCACACTTTGTTTCTCCAGTATGAAATACTGGAATAAATTTGAAATTAATTGTTCTGCAGAGATATCAAGTCGCATGTTGCCAGTTCAATGCTCATACACGAAGTGAAACTTCTATGGGTGAACAAGATTATCTATGCGATTTGAATTAAGACTTTTTCACATAATTATCTTGAATATGACTACTACAAGAGTTCCATCTTTTTCACATGTAGATGTTCAAAAAAAAAGATTTTACAATCATTTATGTAATTGAATTAGTTGAGGCTATTTGAATAATTATAGTCTGTATTTCAAAACTACAGTTTGTACTTAGAATATTAACAAATGTTGTTAAAACTTCAAAATTTCCTTCTGTAAAGCCACCCCTCAAGTGCATTTTTTAGACACTCATATCTCATACATGTTTGAGATCTTTTGAATTATTTACGAGACTGTCCTACTTTTCAAAAGAGTAAATGCTGGTGCAAAGAGTTTGCATAAAGAGTTCTACAGTATTGTAGGTCTGATTATAATATTTTAGTCCCTTTTCGTTTTAAATTCGATGACTACTGGAATCTGTGTCGGTAGATAACTGAGACTGATAAACTGATCATTATCTCATATTTGCATGTTCACAGAACCCTTTCTACTGTTTCAGATAGTTTTGTTGTACAAACAACTACACTGCCACGTAAGTAAATTAATAAACAAACAGTCGACTGTTTAAGTAGACTACAAATGACTATCAAACAGTTTTGTGCCTAAAATACTTCTGATATGTGCATGATAGTCCCATGGGTACAGTACTGCTGTCAATCGCTCTTAGATGTGCTTCGTGGGTCGCCCTCCAGGACCAAAAACTTTATGACTGCTCTGTACTTAAGCTTATCCATTTCTGCTGTTGATTATCATTACATCCAATCAAATCATTGAATTCAATATTTGCTATTCGTTGATTGGTTCTATTGGTATCTCATGATTTTGATCCAGTTGGATGACTCGATTTATAACTTGGCACATACTAATTGGTCCAAAACGGTCACGTGGCTGAGGGGGGCGTCATAGAGATTGGTTTAAGATTATATTTCCAGTCAGTCAGAGGCATTAGACCACGTGACGTCACAAAAGATGCAATGATGTCACGTCGGAAGTGTCATCCCTTCTCTACTTCGGGGAAGACAAAATTCCCATGGAGTTAACATGGGACTAAGTGGGCTGGAACTGTCATTCATTTAACTACTTGTATTTTTATATACTCTGTTCCATCTTTTCAGATGTCTTTGTTATTCCAACAACTATTTCAATTGGGGTACATGTGATTAGATGTCAGGTGACCGGAAACTTGCATCATGTGCATGTCATTATTACGTTTATGTGAATGATATAAACCATTCATTCGTCAATATCATACAGTTATTATTATGATGCACAAATCAGAAGTATTTTAGGTTCAAAACTTTCTTCATATGTTTATATCTACCATCTTTTTAAAAGTAGAACATTTGTTAATTTATTCATCGACTAAATTTCCGAAATATCGCTAACACCTGATGGGATGGTGTTAATCCAGATGAGATTCATGCAGGTAGCAAAAGTACTGTAAGTTCCCATGGTCCTGGTAGGGTGATCTCCCTTCAGTTGCTGGCGATAAGTAGCCTGTTTTTATTTTGTATTGTTTTCTGCAGTAATAATGTTTTTAGACCAAATATGTGATATTATTGTATTTTTACTGTCCTTCGACGACAGGTTTATATGGTATAGATTTACTTCGATTTAATTTATAGATTTTTCTCATCATGATATGGCTGAAATACTGCCGATGTGACGTTAAATATGAACTCCCTCACTCGAATTCCCTTTGCATAGGTTGATGCTCATGCTGTTGATCACTGGATTGTCTGGTCCAGACTCGATTATTTACAAACGCCATCATATAGCTGGAATATTGCTGAGTGCGGCGTAAAACAACAAACAAACCAACGTTAATCAGTCATTAGCATATATTGTTTGTTTTGTAATTATACAGTAACGAAATGTAGGTTGAAAACCCTACTGATCAGAAACTTGTTAACCTCATCTCATCTGACAATGTTGATATTTTTTTCAAACTGACGTACAAAAAAAGTACTCACTTGATGCTTTGGTAAAATGTTTTCCTGAAAACAGCGTAGTATTTAGAAAGGTGTTTTGATTGCGACTCACAAATCACAAACATTGTGTACGTGTTGCAATAACATCATCGATATCGTACCCAATTGGAACATTGCTAGCAAAATATTTAAGTTGTTTTAATAGTCTCAAAACACCAGGTGTGTACTTTCTTTTATACATCAGTATATATTGTTGTGTTCACACAAAATATATTCAATGTTAATTCTGATTACATGACCTGGTGTGATTATGTACGTGTTATCAGGTGGTGCACAAACGGACGGTGGGGTAGCCTAGTGGTTAAGGCGTTTGCTCGTCACGCTGAAGACCCAGGTTCGATTCTCCACATGGGCACAATGTTTGAGGCCCATTGCTGGTGTCCCCGCCGTGATATTGCTGGAATATTGTTAAAAGCGGTGTAAACCAAACTCACTGGTTCACAAACAACATTGATGCTGTGTCTGAAATTTAAACACCTTCTACTATTGGCCTATACGTAATAAACGAGTGAGTGAGTTAATATTTAGCGTCACATCGGCAACATTGCAGCCATATCGTGACGAGAACAATTAATTATCAGTAAAGATCAATAATACTAGAATACTAATGCAAGACAATACAATATAAAACGACCTATATATCACCAGCAACTGAAGTTAGATCGCCATACCAGGGACCATGGGACGTAATAAACAAATTGAAGAATTGAATACTCCCCAATATAAGGTGACATGGACAGAGAGAATTGATCTTGGCCTTTGTATTGACTCTAAATTTGCAATATGCAATCCCAACATCATTGGACGAGTGAACACAGAAGCGAACGGATGAGAAGACATGTGATTACAAAATAAGAAACGAAAGATGGAGGACAAATCGAGAAACATGCCCCGAACTGATAAAGATAGAGATGTTTACATTGTATAACATTGTACGTTATTGAAACATGAGAGTCGAAATATTAAGAAGACAGTTCCATGGAAAGATATTTTGCATTTGAAAATGATTTGTTTCAGCTTGCAATTTCGACGGCATCACATGTATTACCCCAAGTTTCTGCAACTCGCCACTTTTCGGATTCGGGTGCCCAAGCGGTGAAGTCTGCTGCTTAAGTAAGTAGTCCGACCTTTTGCTCACTCAAAGCATCGTTTGCTTTTTTATTTTTGAAAATGAAATATAGTTCATATTGAGGAGAAATTCTACTAGTGAGTGGGTTTAGTTTTTTTAGCATTATAGCAAAATTCCACCAATATTATGGCGGGGGACACCAGAAATGGGTTTCACACATTATACCCACGTTGGAAATCAAACCCAGGATGGTGGCAGTTGTCCACGAAATGTCTTGTAAGTAGTTTCATGAGGTTTAAGATTAAGATTAAAGATTAGATTCAGATTCAGATTCATTTTTATTCAGTATTTCGGGCCTAATGGCCTATAGTACAAATACACTTGCTACAATTATATGCACGTGGTGGTTGTGGTGACATTTCTTGCATTGAAAACATGTTTTAAATAAATTGCAATAGATTTGATAATATCAATATTTTTAGAATTTAACAGACTAGACAATATTTGTTCATCTCTTACAGGTGTTGATACAAATGATAAATACTTACTTCTTAAATCTAAATACTTGGTACACACAAATAATACATGAAATTCACTTTCAATATTACCTGTATTACAATTTTTACAGATGGATTCATTTACATCACTGAAAGCTCTATTGGGTTTGCGTAAATAGTGAATTCTAAAATCATGAAAGCCAATTCTAAATTTACACAACGCCCGTATTAACGATTTGTCTTGTAGGTTCATAATATAAAACTCCGGTTCTAACAAAGATTTATGAGAAGAATAGTGTTCTAAGAAACTTGAATTATTTATAGACATAGACCATTCTTGGAAGAAAATGTCCTGAAGACGTTGCTTAAAAAACATATAAAAAATTACATTCATTTCCAACCATTTGTGAAATCCACACATGAGAAAATCCAGTCGAAAAAAGTAACTGTCTAACCTCTGATGCCCAATTAAGCTTGCCAATATCATCTTGTAGCTTTAGGAAAATATAACTTTGCCTTGGGTACCTATAAGAATCCATTTTTAATAATTTCAGCCAAAATTTTATTACTCGTAATCTGGTGAGTACAAATATATTGCAACGACCAGTTTCCCCCTAATACAGCCTTATTTGAAGCATACTTTCCCAAATTTAGGAAGCATTTAAAATATGATGCATGAACCTTTTCTATACAATGAAAATATTTAGTTCCCCAGATTTGGACCCATATAAAAGAATCGGTAAAATCTTACAATCAAAGATGGTACAAGCAGTTTTGAAAGAAATAAAAGAATTCTTTTTGAATAACTGATATACAGATTGCATAGCCTTTGATGCTTGAACAGATAAATGTTTACAGGCTGTTGACCAATTTAGTCTGGATGAGAATATTAAACCCAAATATTTATAATACGAAACACATTTCAGCCTTGTATTCCCATAATACCATACCTCATCCTTTTTTTAATTAAAGATTAAGACCTTGGCATAAAGGACATTTAAGTGTAAAGGCACGTGACATTCGGTCTCAATGTTGTACTGGCCTGATATAGCCCAAATCAAAATTGATGTTATGTATTGTTTTCTTCAGAACTTTATTCTTATGGTAGGTAAACGCAAGGACTATTTAAAATAGTTTATTACGCTGGGCATGAGATCAGGGGCTGTGGGGTAGCCTAGTGGTTGAAGCGTTCGCTCATCACGCCGAAGATCCAGGTTCGATTCCCGCAACGGTACAATGTGTGAAGCCCATTTCGGGTGTCCCACGACGTGATATTGCTGGAATATTGCTAATAGCGACGTAAAACAAGACTCACTCACTAATGCTAATGTGATATTGCTAGAATATTGCAAAAAAGTCACTTATTCACTCACTCACCGTAAAGAATTGGTATACCTTGATTTGGGTTATTATGATGAAGACTGAACATACAGAATTTTGTATATATATATTTTTTAATATATTTTATATATTCATATCTTTATTGACATTAAGAAAACCTTTTCACAGTTGCAATTCTTTTAGGATTAATATGTTTTTCTGGAGACGTTGTATCAGAGTGTTGTAGGGTTTGTCTGGCTCTACAAAACATTGCTGGTGGGGTCAGCCTCGTCATGCTGAAGACCCGGGTTTGATTCCCAACATGGGTACAAAGTGTGAAGGCCATTTCTGGTGTCCCCCACCGTGATATAGCTGGAATATTGCTAAAACCGGCATGCAACCATACTCACTCACTCAACAAAGCATTGCCGTCTTTAAAATGGAAGCCTTTTTGGAAAGAATTTTGTAACACCCATTCTAATGTTGCAGGCGCCTTCACTCTACCGACAACCACCATGCCACGTAAGTTTGCGAGCTAATATGCAGTCGAATTCGGATATGTAGAATATATGGTTTGCTAGAATATGTGCAATTAGGGATGAATTGTCCTATGTTTCCAAAATGTTGTTATGGTTCCTGGATTTGATGTCGAAGAAATCTTCTACACACCACCACGGACAATGGCGCACTTAAACACACGTGCTGTCTCTCTTTACAAATAACAATTCTCTTGATATTACTTACCCGTGTTTATATTTGGTGTATATTCATAAATATTCAAGATATATGCCAGGAACCTGTAAATATTCGAACGTCATGGATACGGTGACTTGCAATCATCCAAGTGAGTTAGTGGAACCACTAATCCCGTTTTCACATTTCTTTGAAAGCACCATCACAAAACACATTTTTACTCTGTAAATTATTTTTTTACCAGCGTGCATTTTTACGGGATTGACATGTGTCTTCGATGGTCTCTGTAACCCCAATGGAATTGTTTCCGGTCTCGATTGTCCGTTTGGTCAGGTGTGCTGTGTGGGTAAGTTGGCCCGATGTGACTGTATCATGTTAACTATTTCTTTAATGGAATGTTCACACTCAAAAACAGTGAATACAGGTGTCAAAGCGTATACATACTGAGGGAAACAAATAAGGGATATGTTCTACCAGTTAAACTCAAATAACCACGGTTGACACATATTAAAACACCACTATGTATAAATAACCCAATGTCTATTTTAATTACTGTATATAGTGATTCTTGAATGTTGAAGGAAGACGTAACTGTGGAAGTTGACTGTCATTCATTTGATAAAAAAATACTAGTATACCTTTAAGAGCAGTTATTTCGTTGGCTTGCTCTGTACAACGCTGCTCCAGTGGTATGTCACGTATACTAGTAATATACACATATATGTATACACAATATACTGAGGGAAACAAATAACGGAACACCACTTCATTTATTCTCTCGGTCGGTGGGGTAGCCTAATGGTTAAAGCGTTGGCTCGTCACGCCGAAGACCCGGGTTCGAATCCCCACATGGGTACAATGTGTGAAACCCATTTCTGGTGTCCCCCGCCGTGATATTGCTGGAAAATTGCTAAAAGCAGCGTAAAACCAAACTCACTCACTCATTTATTCTCAGATTTCCACCCGCAGCGCTATTCAAAGCTGGTGATGAAAACTTGAAACTGTTAAAGGAACGCTTGAATTTTCCTGTGTTCCTTTATTTGTTTCCCTCAGTATATGTCGACAGGGCAATTTTTAGCTCAGAATTATACGTTGGCGAAGATGAACGAATACGTTGAGTCCAAACTTCTTTAGTCAGTTAAACAATAAACAGACACATTAAGAAATATGTGGAGCAGTGATGAAACTTTGCTATGATGGGACAAGTCCCGCAATCAGGGGTAGCCAACTCACGGCCGTATACACAGGTGCTGTCGGAGTACCAGGCTGCCGGACAGTATAGATGTGAATATATACACAAAGAACTTAGTTAAGCAACCCCTGACATGTCTCACGGTTGAATGAGCCCCCATGTACAGAACATGGCCCAAACTCAAGCTGCTTACCACGAGAAATGGTGTAGATTGCACTTTCAGGGGATTGGGAGGCTGACTGGGGGTATGAGGAGGAGGGTGCTGGCTGTCATACAGTCACATGGAGGTTACACTCGGTATTGACCTTGAATCGTGTACGACATGCAAAACGACATTTTGAATGTTCATATTCACCAATAAATTCAACATGAAACACCTAGGGCCATACTTGTATAGACATGGTTTTGTATGAAAATCAGTATGTGTTTGTATTTAAATGAGCAATTATCATCATAAAATCAACATGGATTCCAATCATTTTGTCTGTTTGCATGAGTCAAAGGATCATAACTGTCAGAAAAACTGTTTTTCCACGACAGGTTTTATGTACGTGTTGGAAACCTATCATTGCAATACAGGGGTGCTTAATTAAGTTCTTTGTGTATATATATAGTAATAGGTAACAATGGACAGACGAACAGACAAGAATGGACAGATTAAGAGCAAATAACATTGCCTGGGGCAAACTGATGTGATGACAGACCTGGCCAAGGGGGATGACCAATTAAGGTTATAAATGCCATAATAATGCTTGTGGCCGCAACGGTTTACAAAAGTGAAACAGTCAAAAAGCTAATATCTTTAAATAGAAGTGACAATTATCGTAACTGGTTCGTCAGATTGAGCGTGTCCACCTTAATACTTTTTATATGCTTTGTTGATGCCCGTAATGGGGTACCCCTGATCAAATAACGGTTGAGAAAGGTCCCATGACGCTCTTTGGAATCATCGTAAAATGAATTGCATAACAAATGTAGACATAAAAAGCTGGGGCTGCTGGAGTGAGTGAGTGAGTATGGTTTTACGCTGCTTTCAGCAACATTCCAGCATATCCGGGGAGGGGAGACGGGGCACCAGAAATGGGCTTCACATATTTTACCCTTGTGGGGCATCGAACCCGGGTCTTTGGCGTGACGGGCGTACGCTTTACCCACTAGACTACCCCACCACCTCCTGGGGCTGCTGGATTATGCTAGACATTATGTGGACGTTGTCAACTTGAATCGTCGTACAGTCTTGTAGAAAGTGTTTTGTCACTTTGATATGTTTTATGAATTAGGCCAGACACTCGCTCCTTGGTTTCTAGTTCAGGTCGATACACCTGGGGATACACCTGTACCGAGCTTCAGCTTCATAACCCTTTCTATTGTTTCAGCTTTCTTAACGTTAACAACAACAACGACAACGACACTGCGACGTAAGTTAATGATTAAGTAATCTTCTTTATGGTCAGTATTGTTAAGTAACCACGTTTAAGCAGGAAGAAGAGTTGTACCGTTACATAACAGCTGCTTGTGTTAATCGTGTCTGAAGAAGTGTTTTTTTCTGAATAGTGTCAAAACAATTAACGATCTTTTTAATAAAGTTAATTATCATTTATCATGTTTTTTTAAAAATTGATAGAAAATTTTTGAATAAGTATTTTTGTAAATAGATCAATAGTATTTATAATTTGTAGATTAGATTAGTAACATAGATTGTCCTCAAAGGGGTTAAAGTATTGTAAACGTATTGTCCCGCTGAGAGGTATGTAAGACCACGTCTTTCAAAGTATACTTAACCTGGCCACATTTTAAAGTGTAGAATATATGTTTGTTTAGATCAATGACAAGATCTGTCCAAATCGCTAACAGCTGAATATGTAACGATGTAAATGGTCCATAGGAAGCAAAGTACTGTCCCAATGGTCCCCAGTGTGGTGATCTACCTTCAGCTGGTGGCGATCTATAGCCTGTTTTTTATATTGTATTGTCTTAATAGTCAAACAATTTTAGATGTAAAAAGTAGTTTTACATTTAGATCTGTGATGTTCTAGATCCTTCGTTAGGTTTGTATAATCTAACTTAATGTATTACCAATTTATTACTTGTTTTAGCCACGCTATGGCTGAAATACTGCCAATGTGACTTAAAACATTAACTCACTCACATTATCTGAATAGTATTTTTATGAGGACTGCTTAGAGTCTGTGGCAATGGCATTGTCTAGCCTTTCAAACAGAACCTTTCAAGTGAGGCTTGACTAGAGGATGTGCAGTCAAAGCATTATTCAGTGGGTTGTATTCCTTTCGACAGACATTCTCTCGTTCAAAATGTGAACATTAAGGTTTGTAAGTGACAATACCTAATAATATATTTTGTATTTGAGTAAATATCATTAAAACGAAAGTAACAACATATTAGAAACAGATATGTTTACCGTTATGAATGTTATGTTTCAGCGTGCAATCAAGGAGGTACCGCGTGTATCAGCCCTAATCGGTGCCCAATCAGTGGACGTGTCAGCCCGCGCCAGTGTCCAGCGAATGAAGTGTGCTGTAGGAGTAAGTAGTCCAGCCTCTTTTGACCACAACCATGAGGGTTTTGTCCAGCATGATAAATATTTTCAGAACAACAGAAAGGACGGTAAATCTGCGAAATAAAGGCAACCTTGACAAGGTTTATATTTGATGTAGCTTTAAATATAATCTATCGATGTCTTTAGACCAAAACTAAATGGACAAAGGGGAAAGTTCTATAGAGATACAACTTCTTTATTGTAATGTAAGTTTTGTTATTCAAAACTAAATGTTTCACAGAAAATGTGGGATCAGTGTTGAAAAGTAACACATACTTATGGTCTTGGTGCAATAATTCTTCATTTCAAATAGAAAAAGTTCATGTAAACTCTCCCACAAAGGTAGGAGATCCTAACATCCCCACATATCCAAAGATTACACGTGTAATTCCTCCATGCATGTGAGTCAGTGAGAACTAAACTCATTCACTCACTCATGCTACATCTAGTCCCCCCATTACCTTATCTATCCAGTAGCATCACTGAAACCACTTTGTATTTCTGAAATGATCCTTTATTTTCGACTACCCCCAAATTATGGAAATCATATAGTTTGTATGAAGCTCGATATCGCCGTTTATATTAATAATATTTGGAATCACCTTGATATAAGTGAGGGAGAAAGTTCTTCACAGTAGCAGGAATGATCCCTAAAACTTTGCTGGGCTCTTTGTTTCTGGGACGGTGGGGTAGCCTAGTAGTCAAAGCGTTGGCTCGTCACGCCGAAGACCCGGGTTCGAATCCCCACATGGGTACAATGTGTGAAGCCCATTTATGTTGTCCCCCGTCGTGATATTGCTGGAATATTGCTAAAAGCGGCGTAAAACCAAACTCAGTCAGTCAGTCTTTGTTTCTGATGTCCTTGGTATTGATTCCTTTAGGGATTACTAACACTATTAATCAACGACGTGACTTGTTATAATACGAGTTAGTATGCTGAAGATGTTTCCACGCTCAATGTGTGTGTACACACACACACACACACACACACACACACACACACACACACACACACACACACACACACACACACACACACACACACACACACACACACACACACACACACACACACACACACACACACACACACACTACCCATCAAAAGTTTAGATTCACTAGTGTAACTCTCTTCAGTCAACTCTTCTAAACTAGATTTTGCAAAATATTTCATACTGTTTATAGGTACTCTTTACACATGAAAAGATGTATTGTAAAACAAATTCGTAACGTTGAAAAGATTATTGTCAGGAGTTCAATACATGCTCAACACCATAACGCAGCTGTTCACATGCATGATATTTGCACATGCTTTTCAGCAATTTGATAATTGATCCTCGAGCAATTCATCTGCATAAGGTTTGCAGTTGGTTCCCCCAAGTTAGTGGAGAAATTCATCTTCGATGTAACCTCATGTATATACACAACATCTAAACTTTTGGGGGCGGTAGGGTAGCCTACTGGTTAAAGCGTTCGCTCGTCACGCCGAAGACCCGGGTTCGATTCCCCACATGGGTACAATGTGTGAAGCCCATTTCCGGTGCCCCCCGCAGTGATATTGCTCGAATATTCCTAAAAAGCGGCGTAAAACCATACTCACTCACTCTAAACTTTTGATGGGTGGTATATATATACATACACACACATTTGTTTGTATAGTATATTTGTTTGTAAATAAACATTGCAAATGTAACATGAAGGGAAAAGCTCTAATCTGGGTTATTTGTGAGTTAAATCAATTAATAATTTTTATAAATCCCTATGTTGAAAATATTTTTAGTGCTGTTTAAATTCTGGTAGAGTTCTGTAGTTTCTTTTGCCCCTCAATGTATCTTCAAATGGTTGCCTGGTACGTTCCTCACACACATTTTACTTGCTGTTTCAGATATTGCCACCCTACCACCAACGACCCTGTCACGTATGTGAATTAATGTGCAGTTGACTCTGGTTATGTACAATTGAACCTTGCTTATCAGGACACTTGCGTTTTCTCACAGTTTGTCCGGATAAATGAATCTCGACAGTTACCCCCCTAAACCAATTTATACGGTCTCTAAAAGCCTCTATTGAACGATACTTAAAATGATGGGAGCTGCCCCTCTCCAAAATCGGGTGAACGAACAGGGGATTAGCAACTTACTTAATTGTTTTTAATCATACCCCAGTGGGCATAATTATTTACCGTTTAAGCTGTGTTTCAAGCGTTGTATGTATGCAAGGATTAAGATTACCGTGTGGTTTCCACGTAAACCAAGACGGAAATAACAATCAGCTGTTAATGTTTTCTCCCTACGGTGGATTCACTTAGAATGTCCCCATTTATATAATATCATGGCATTTTGAATCAGTCGTATTAAATTTTATCTGAAAGCTTTTATGTGCCAACACTGGTATGTTAGGTACATACAGGTGCGTAATATCATGATTAAATTTACGTTGCGATCTCATGAAACCCGTCCCTTTGGTGTTGGTTGGGAGGCCAGGTATGGCAAACCAAACGTCCTCAGACGTAGTCGCTGTCCGGTTAGTGGGACAAAATCATGTGTATTTTGAACTGTTAGTAATTGAACTTAGATTCGGATACAGATATAATCCCTTTATCATTCACAATTGTAATTCACAAATAGTTAAGCATTTAAAATGTTTGACACTACCTATGACCTACCCACTATGTTATATATATATTTTTTGGAAACAATTCAGGTCATAATGTGAATCATACGGATACGTTAATAATCAGGAAGTAAAGATAGTACACTTTAAGAGAAATAACTTATCCAAATTCTGTGTGACTCTGTTTGCTATGTACTTGTCAACATTTAAAGTTACTTGTAGAGACAATTAACAGTTAGTGTGCCATTAACATTAACTTACGACTATCTTAGCGCTAAGAGAGCTTCGAAAATCCAGGCCCTGGTTTCCAAATGTGTTCAAGATAAATTTGGCTCCATATATTTGTACCGTATAGTTTTTGTGTTCAGAGATAGTGGAACCTATTTGTGTTCACGTTTTGTTAGAATGAAGGATATGCAGTGAATTGCATGATGGCTTTAAAGCCTATTGATACCACATTTGCATGAAGGTTTCTCTAAATGGTAGACACTAACCTTTCAGCCTAAATTATTCTTGATGAATTGTTGCTTCAGGGTGTGGACTTTGAGCAATAAGCAACGAGATCACATTTTATATTCAAATTAAACAATTCAGGCCATAATGTGAACCACATGGATACGTTAAAACGTGGTGTGTGGTCCTGTGCATAGAGCTCAGGTCACAGTCAGTTGAAGTTTGAGCGCGGAGAGTCCTTGGATGGGTTACCATGTTTGACAGCTGGACTCGTGAGAGTTTCTAGGACTTCAGTCCCACCCCACAACGAAGCACATGTGACACATGTGGTTACACCTTAGGCAAGTGGGTTTGTTCAAAATTCTTCTGTTCATCCAGAAGAAAATGGGTACCCGGTGGGATAATATCATGTGACTATAACCTTCTAGCGCCTAACAGCCGGTTGGGTTATCCAGGGTAATAATGTGTTAGCGCTTTGAGCATGCACAAGTGTGTGGAAACAGGTGCTTCATAAATTGCTATTATTATCATTATTTAAGTATTATATAATCACGAGCTCGACAGTTTCAAATACATGTCCTTGGTTTTCTTGAAACAGTTCTTCTCTGTGTCACAAACTCAGGTGTATTGTACAGTTTGCTCAAATCTTTAAAGTGGTATATCGCAAGGCGAGAATCCTCCGTCTTATATCCTAATGTCAAAACAGTTGAGGATCTTTTTAGTAATAATAACTATCATTTATTTTTTATATTTTTTTAAAGAAATTAAACTAATTGAAAATGTTTGATCGATATGTATTGTAGATAAATGTATTTTCTTAATTGGAAGTTTAAATCAGTGACATGTTAGTAGCTGTATCCTCAAAGGGGTTAAAGTATTTTAAAATTATTGTCCTTCTGTAAATTTAAAAGTGAATTTAAACTTACCACGTTTTTTCATCGTAGATATATGTTCTTTTAATGTATGGCTAGATTTGTCTAACTTGCTAACATCTGAAGGGATGGTGTAAATCCAGCTAGGGTCCATGCAGGAAGCAAATGTACTGTTTTTCTGGTGTACTGGATTTTGGATGTCTGACGGCTTTATACACTCAAATTTACCAGTGCAAGATATATTTTAAAAAAAAGGATCGGGACATATTTTAGTGTCGGGCGGTAATGAGAAACGAGAAATTAGTTTTATGTGGCCTAACCTAAGGATCTCAAGTTACGCCTTGATTTCTAAAATATACATTGATTTCTTAAAATAGGTGACAATATATCGAAATTAAAGAGTCGCGTGAAAAGGATACATTATATTTCATGTAAGTCTGTTTTCAGCAGGGGCGGTGGGGTAGCCTAGTGGTTAAAGTGTCCCATCGTCATGCCGAAGACTCGGGTTCGATTAGCCACATGGGCACAATGTGTGAAGCCCATTTCTGGTGTCCCTCGCCGTGATATTGCTGGAATATTGCTAAAAGCGGCGCGAAACCATTCTCACTCACTTACTCACTGTTTTCAGCCTGCACTGGTACCGGACTCGGTTGTGTGTCGACATGTAATACGCTTGTTATTCCCCGCTCTTGCCCAGGTGCTCTGATGTGCTGTATTGGTAAGTAGCCTCGCCACTTTCATCTTTACCCTTCAATACCCGTGAAGGTCCGGGTTAGAATATTGATCTTCAGTAACCCATGCTTGTCATAAGAGGCGACTAACGGGATCTGGTGATCAGGCTCGCTGACTTGGTTGACACATGTCATCAGTTCCCAAATGCGCAGATCGATGCTCATGCTGTTGATCACTGGATACTGGATTGTCTGGTGCGGTGTAAAACTAAACTCTCTCACTCACTTTACCCTTCAGGGAAGAATTGTTACCTTCTCTTGACGTAAGATTTCACCAACGGCACGGCACGTCCAGGATGTGGACTGGTATTGTCCCTGAAGACTGGCCTTGAAGACTGGCCAGAGGATGGCTATCAAAATGTGGTACAACAACCCTGTCTAGAATGTCTGATGTACCGTTGTTCATTCAGATTTTGTCTGACCGCTAGATGGCACTCACACCACCAATAAACCCAAACAGTCCGGGATATTCCATTGTGGATATGCAGTGCTTTTGATTCGCGTAACACGAGCTCGGCCATCAGTCATGAACAAAAGATGTCCACTTTCGTCCGACCAGTGAACCATTCCCCATGGCGTCTAGCATGACAAGCTAGTCGTACTGCTTTGTGCTCTGGGATTAACCACGGTCGTCTGGCTCTATATCTGCCGATTGTAGGCGATATCGGACGACTATGCTGAAGCATCTGTTAAAGCCACTTACATGAACAGATGAAGTCTTGTGATTCTGATAAGGGCTTTATGAACCCCATGAGTCGTCACCCATGGTCGTCCTGTACGCTGACGGCGCTTAACGTCATTTTGGAATAAGCCTAGGAATGTTTTTTGGTGGGCCAATGCCCCACCTGGTTAATTTTAGGTGGACCCCTTGTAGATTTGGGTGTTTGCAGTTTTCAGCTAAGCATTTTCAATTATTGTGTGTCTACAGGACGCAACGCAGATTAATGTCGGCGACAATCCATATTTTGATGCGGAAATGCTGCAGAAACGCATCCTAGGTTTGCTGATGGTTTCTGGACAGTCGATGACACCTGGCGTCTTTCGAAACAGCACTCTCTGACATGCCGGCATTCCGAATATCAATAAGTTCCATAAGCCATTTTTTCTTAGCAGCAAAGAAATCAATTGATTTACCAATAATTCACTGAACCTTGAGTTCTGCTTAATGATCATCTCGTATCTTGTATCAGTTCAAAACTTGGTAGTTTGGTTTGGCTAAATGTACACGTCAACGCCAGAGCATAACCAGTCTCATTTATCTACCGGAACAGATTCCATTTGGTGTAAAAGGCGAAACAGCGGTTAGAATTATATGCATAAAAGTAAAGCATGGACTTTAGTATCTCAAGATGGAGTACGTATGGAGTGTACATACATACATACATACATACATACATACATACATACATACATACATACATACATACATACATACATACATACATACATACATACATACATACATACATACATACATACATACATACATACATACATTTAAGAAGCGCTATTTATCAATGTAATTACCCAAAAGCGCTATCTGAGTCCACTTTATCGATGTGCAGAGGTGAATAGGTGAGTCTTGAGTCCACTTTTAAAATTTGACAGTTCTATTTCGAAACGATGGACGGCTGGTAAATTGAGGAAGGGTCCTGTTCTATAGAATGACCTGTCCCCATATGACTTCTAGTTTTACTTTGTGGCATTTCAAGAAGAGACTGGTTTCTCGAGCGGAGTGATCTAGTTGGGTGATATGGTGTCAGGAGATCCGAGAGGTATTTTGGAGCTAGACCGTTTAAACACTTGAAGACAAGGAGCAGGATTTTGTAGTCGAATCTGAAGCGAACTTGAAGCCAGTGTAGAGTTTTGAGGGCTGGAGAGATGTGTTCAGTCCTTATATGTAGTTTGACAGATCAATCGTGCGGCTGAATTTTGTGCCTTCTGTAGCCTGTAGAGGACTGGTTTTGGCACACCAGACAGCAAAGAGTTCAACAATAGTCCAAGCGGGATGTTACATATGCTTGAACCAGAGCTTGTGCAGATTTCACATCCAGGTATCGACGGATCCTACCCATGTTGCGCAGATGGAAATATGATTGGCGGCAGACATTGCGAACATGGGGCTTCATGCTGACGGCTCCATGCTGACGGCACGTATGTACTGTGTATGTACAGTTACATACGTGCCACTTTTTTCGAGAGTGATATATTTACAAACAGACCCGTTGAAAATCCACTAGCCAGTCGGACCAGTGACTGTGGAGATTTATTGCCCCGACTGGATTCTTACTAGCCATGGGCTAGCGGACCAGTGGCTGTTTCGCACACTGATACTGAAACATATTTGACTATTTTTTAAGATCCTTCCGGATAACTGATGGAGAGAAAACACGATGGTGGGAAGTATTCAGAGCAGCTCGGACATTAAAAGATATGGGTGAGTTCAGTGTTATATTGAGCTACTCGGATATAACTAGAAAATGCCAAACGTTATCTGGGGCTTTCTTGCCACCTAAGGTCTTGACTCCCTTGCTTGTTATGACTTGTTATGACTTGAACACACAACCAACCTTTATTCCACAATGAAGAGGCAACCGGTCTATAGTACATAAAACATACATACATTTATATTCGCACCAGTAGTAGCTTTTTACATTTTTTCAAATATTATTTTTTTCGTTGTAATGTTGCATATGTTGCTTTGTAATATAAACATTGATCAATTCTGGTGTATTGAAATGTTTGTACTTGTTAGTAATGATATATATTTTATAAAGTTTGGATAGCTATAAAAATGATTTGGTAAATATTTTCTTCTTAGATCTTAGTGCAGCGGACAAACAAGAAGGAAATGGCCCTCGGCAATATTAAAATCATATAGTTGGCATACACCCTTGTGGATTAATATAGTATAGCGTCCAGTTTCTATAAATCAATCATGAGATGAACATCGAAAACGTGAAAATGCAACTCGGAACTTCTTTACTGTTATTTGAGAGAGGTACCACTCCAAACTTATTCGCGCTTTAAAAAGTTTGTAATAGAAACATTTGTCTTATAAAGTGAGTGATTCAAGACTTGTCTGCACATAAATATACCCGTGAAGGTCCGGGTTAGAATGAACCTTCAGTAACCCATGCTTGTCGTAAGAGGCGACTAACGGGATCGAGTGGTCAGGATCGCTGGCTTGGTTGACACATGTCATCGGTTCCCAAGCGCGCAGATCGATGCTCATGCTGTTGATCAATGGATTGTCTGGTCCAGACTCGATTATTTACAGACCGCCGCCATATAGCTGGAATATTGCTGAGTGCGGCGTAAAACTAAACGCACTCACTCACTGCACATAAATATCCTTAAGTCTTTGTGTCAGTGACATGATAAAATTAGGGCAGCAGCTAACGTTTTGGTCATACCATGCGTTACCAAAACCAGTTTTAAACAGCAATGTTTTTATATTCGTTACCCAAATATTTTTTAAATTGTTGTCATAAACTACACGGACGTGCATACATTATATGTCTTAAATATATTTGTTGTATATATCTCACACTTGGATTGATCATGTTCCAGCGAGCGAGGATGACCGAAGGCGACACATGCTGCAGATCCTTGGTTGTATGTATGCTTGTAAATGAGTAAAGAAGTCACTCTGCTTTTACTTGTTCTATCACTGAAACGCTGTGATCACATAACCACCCACGGAGTCGAGAACGAGGACAACCGCTCCATCATAAAGGCCTCAGGATTGGGATTGGAACAACTGCTACTTGATAAATGGCTGAAAGTAAAAGTGAACTTTTTTTTTCCATAATCACGAGGATGACTAAGATTCTGGATCTCGGTCTATATTATAAGTGAGTGAGTGATGAGTTTAGAACGCTTTAACCACGAGGCTACCCCACCGCCCCCTAATAATAAGCATACGTTTAAAAAATCATAACAAATAGTGATGATAGACATTTGACTGTCATCTATCACAAACACATGCAATTCACGCTAAGATTTCACCTAAACATACAGGGTAATACAGATTACCTAGGAAATTGCATCAGCTACCATTTTGGTGACTGGTGCGTCAGATTTGAAAACGTCCTTCAAATATCCACCATCATGCTCTTTAAAATATGAGATAAAATAATCTCTCCTTTCTTCAACACATCAATTGGTAACAATTTGACATCTACCTATTACAAAGTTCTCTAACACAATATTGGGCGGTGGGGTAGCCTAGTGATTTAAGCGTTTGCTCGTCACGCCGAAGACCCTGGTTCAAATTCCCACATGGGTACAATGTGTGAAGCCCATTTCTGGTGTCCCCCGCCGTGATGTTGCTGGAATATTGCTAAAAGCGGCGCAAAACCAAACTCAGTCAGTGAGTCAGTCTAACACAATATTCATATTGACAGAGTTGGTACGTCCACGTCCAAGCATGTACCACAGAGATATACTCAACATAAAAAGAATAAGGATCACCCCAATATTCACTATTTAAGTATTATATGGATCATCAAATGAACTTTCAAATACTTTGATACTGAAAATAGAGATATACTCAACACAAAAATTTAAGGATCACCCCAATATTCACTATTTAAGTATTATATGGATCATCAAATGAACTTTCAAATACTTTGATACTGAAAATAGAGATATACTCAACACAAAAATTTAAGGATCACCCCAATATTCAATATTTAAGTATTATATGGATCATCAAATGAACTTTCAAATACTTTGATACTGAAAATAGAGATATACTCAACACAAAAATTTAAGGATCACCCCAATATTCAATATTTAAGTATTATATGGATCATCAAATGAACTTTCAAATACTTTGATACTGAAAATAGAGATATACTCAACACAAAAATTTAAGGACCACCCGAATATATTCAATATTTAAGTATTATATGGATCATCAAATGAACTTTCAAATACTTTGATACTGAAAATAGAGATATACTCAACACAAAAATTTAAGGACCACCCCAATATTCAATATTTAAGTATTATATGGATCATCAAATGAACTTTCAAATACTTTGATACTGAAAATAGAGATATACTCAACACAAAAATTTAAGGACCACCCCAATATTCAATATTTAGGTATTATATGGATCATCAAATGAACTTTCAAATACTTTGATACTGAAAATAGAGATATACTCAACACAAAAATTTAAGGATCACCCCAATATTCAATATTTAAGTATTATATGGATCATCAAATGAACTTTCAAATACTTTGATACTGAAAATAGAGATATACTCAACACAAAATTTAAGGACCACCCCAATATTCAATATTTAAGTATTATATGGATCATCAAATGAACTTTCAAATACTTTGATACTGAAAATAGAGATATACTCAACACAAAAATTTAAGGATCACCCCAATATTCAATATTTAAGTATTATATGGATCATCAAATGAACTTTCAAATACTTTGATACTGAAAATAGAGATATACTCAACACAAAAATTTAAGGATCACCCCAATATTCAATATTTAAGTATTATATGGATCATCAAATGAACTTTCAAATGCTTTGATACTGAAAATAGAGATATACTCAACACAAAAATTTAAGGATCACCCCAATATTCAATATTTAAGTATTATATGGATCATCAAATGAACTTTCAAATACTTTGATACTGAAAATAGAGATATACTCAACACAAAAATTTAAGGACCACCCCAATATTCAATATTTAAGTATTATATGGATCATCAAATGAACTTTCAAATACTTTGATACTGAAAATAGAGATATACTCAACACAAAAATTTAAGGACCACCCCAATATTCAATATTTAAGTATTATATGGATCATCAAATGAACTTTCAAATACTTTGATACTGAAAATAGAGATATACTCAACACAAAAATTTAAGGACCACCCCAATATTCACTATTTAGGTATTATATGGATCATCAAATGAACTTTCAAATACTTTGATACTGAAAATAGAGATATACTCAACACAAAAATTTAAGGATCACCCCAATATTCAATATTTAAGTATTATATGGATCATCAAATGAACTTTCAAATACTTTGATACTGAAAATAGAGATATACTCAACACAAAAATTTAAGGACCACCCCAATATTCAATATTTAAGTATTATATGGATCATCAAATGAACTTTCAAATACTTTGATACTGAAAATAGAGATATACTCAACACAAAAATTTAAGGATCACCCCAATATTCAATATTTAAGTATTATATGGATCATCAAATGAACTTTCAAATACTTTGATACTGAAAATAGAGATATACTCAACACAAAAATTTAAGAATCACCCCAATATTCAATATTTAAGTATTATTTGGATCATAATATGGAGTATCAAATACTTTGATACTGAAAATTGAGTTGGTGCATAACCTTTTTGTTGAGTACGTATGGCATGTCATCATATAGTTATTTTGGAAACACTGGTATCCACATAAACGATGTTCAAAGCGGCCATAATGTTAGTGTGACATGAAAGTGGCCCAGTTATGATAACCTTTACCTACATGTAGCAGTAACAGTGGTCACGTGTCCAAAACATGCATGGCTGGATGTCCAGGGTGACAGCTACGATCTTCTCAGATTTCTCAGACTCTGCATGTAATGAAAGGACAGAGGAACGTGGCTAGCACTGGCTACCACCTCTTACAAGAGATGTCCCAAACGTTTCCGGCCTCCCTACCTAATATCCGACCTATATGGAAGTTGTTCAAAGGCGGATCCAGAGGAGTGGGGGTGGTTGCAGGGGGTGCGCCCCCCTTCCCCCTGTCCTGAAAGTGTTTTAAAAGACCATTGAAACTCACGTGAAACGGGTCAATAATGAACTGTGCAGTCCCCTGAGGACAGGTTTGGGGGAAGAGGAAGAAGTCAGATGGTCCAAGATCTGGAGAATAGGCTGGTTGAGGGAGGATCTTGAAGCCACAGTCCTGTGCACCCCCTCTGCCACTTGGGCCGTGTGTCCTAGAGGAACCAGACACGTTGGCGAAGCTTACCTCTGAGCTTTTCTCAGATTTGATCACGCAACCTACTCAATTCCTCAGCGTAATATGCACCATTTATTGCGGAACCCTTCTATAAATAGTCTATCATCATTTCGCCCTCAGAGTCCCAGAAAACGGAGGCCATGACTTTGCCACTGGAAGTCGTTCTTTTAAATGTTTTGGACTTTGGTGACGTCACGTGCTTCCACTGCATACTTTGACTGGGTCAAAGTGATGAACACAGGTTTCACTCTGAGTAACACTATGACCAATGAAAGCACGTGGATCTCTCCTATAGCCCTCAAGATGCTAACGACAAACCATGCCTCTCTGGCGTTTGTGTTCTTCAGATAACATTCTAGGCACCCAACGTGCAGGCACATACACAAATGTTAATGGATTATTCGTTCCACTGATGTTTTGCTAATGTCACGTTCAGTAGCTAATTACCTATCAGGTACCCGCCTGTCTTGCATTATTCTGTCGAGAACAGCATCAAATTTATCTTTGGTAGTCACTTCAAAAGGGCGACCAGACTGGTTCCTCTTCGGTGCTGCTCCTTCCCCTTGTAAATTCAGCACACCACTGTTTTACCGTACTGTATGAAGGAACATTGTCACGTAATGTTTGTGGCATGAAATCATGAATGTGCCTTGGCGTAAACATTTTAAACGAAGATACTTCTTAACAGCCCTTCGTCATGATATGGCTGAAATATTTCCGATGTGACGTTAAATTTTAACTCACTCACAGCCCTGCATTCGGTTCTCTCCAATTTTAGAGCAAATGATAGGATGATGCTGTTTGGACACCTATATATATCAAATTATAGATTATAGCACGTGGAATTCATGTTTTGCATGTCAAGCACATGCTAAGATACTGTTCTAGAAACAGGGCGGGTTTTGTTGGGTTTGTGCGATCCGTTCACGGTGAGGCCGAAAACATTTGGGAAACTCCTCGTATATATATTTGGCCTGTACTGTTCCAGGAGTTTGAAGACTACACTCGACATCAAGTCTATATAAAATAAAAAATTAAAGTGAGTGAGTGAGTGAGTTCAGTTTTACGCCGCTGTTATTAATATTCCAGCAATGTCAAGGCGGGGGACTCCAAAAATGGGCTTCACACATTGTACCCATGTGGGGAATCGAACCCGGGACGAGCGCACGCTTTAACCACTTGGTTACCCCCTGTGTAATGAACGAAGATGTGTAAAATAGAATTGCACATTACAATGCAATATCCAGTAAGCATCAGGGGAGTGCTTCTGTCCCAGGGGTGTTTTCATTCTGCAAAGGGGGAGCGTCATGATCCCGAGGGGAGAGATTTGGTCCAAGGAGGAATTTGGTCCTAGCTGGTGACCTAATTCTCCTACACCGGATCACTCAAGTCCTCCCCTTTCAGCATGGGCCGCATGCCGCACGGTCGCATAGATAAAATGCGTTTCATATGATAGACAGTATAACATGATCGCATACGAAGAGTGGCCAGGCTAGCAATTCTCGAAACTTCTTAAGTCCTACGAACTGCTTAAGACCATTCTTAACACATTGGCTACGAACGTTTCGAGAATAAGGGCCCAGAATGCTCAGTACGCCATCTTGTCATCGGTAGAATACATACACTGAAAAAGAGGAATCGGAATCGGAATCGGAATCGGAATACGCCTACACATACCATAACAACCACCACTAAATTAATGGTTAGATTGAAGGAGAAGCACTAATTCCTTCGTCCAGTTGACGTCTGTGTAAGGTCGCAGGTTTTTTACGCCCCTGTTAGCAATATTTCAGCAATATCACAGCGGGGAACACCAGGAATGGGCTTTAAACATTGCACTCATGTTGGGAATCGAACCCAGGTCTTCTGCATGACGGGTGAAACGCTTTAACAATTAGGCTACCCCACAAAAAGGCGTTAAAAAGTGGTATTTGTTGTTACTCTACCTGGTGGTCGGTGCTTGGGGCGGTGAGGCAAGTACTCCTCGTTTTGGGCATCACCCATTGTACTCAGTCAGTTGGAGTTACCAGCAATATTCAAGCTAGATGGCGGCGGTCTGTAAATAGTCGAGTCTGGACCAGACAATCCAGTGATCAACAGTGATGAGCAGAAGGAGAAAAAATGTTTGTTAAACACATAATTCCAATTTAACTATTATAAACTGTTCACCATATATTTCCAAACGTATATTTCTGAATAGGATTTAAGAATCACAAATGGGATTTTTTTTAATGGAAGATGGAAATACAAATATATATTTTTCAGCCACATGAAATCCGAAAACTGTCGTTTAAAATATTTCTTAAACTGAACATTCGTATAACCTTGGTGCTATAACTCTGCTGGAATTGTAGTGAAATGTATGCCCAATTTTAAAGATTAAAGCTTATCAGTTATGTATAATTATATCACTTTGAAATAGCGATTTATAACTATATGTCCTGAAAATGTTGAAAAGCGGACGTAAAATCTCCCATACTCGCCCGCAATTGGACTTAGGAGTCCCGTTACGTAAACAAACACACGTGGGTATTTGAATCCCTTACAGTTCATGTCATTATTCTTAACAAAAACTTGATATTATTTCACACAATTCTGTCACCTATGTTTTGAAACAAGCACATAATGCCATAAACGATTTAAGTACTCGGGATTATTTTATCAAAGTACCCCAATCATTACGCGCGTTCTGATCTTGTCGTATTTTCGCGCATTCATCGAGAGGGGAACAAGTTACGGAAAGGGCCGAGTGATGACGAATGTTCCGATCGGCATGGTGTAGCGGTAATGGCGATCGGTCCGTCATTGCGTTCGTAAATTGGCGATTACACTTTCTCATGATTCAAAAGATTATGTTACTTTTGGGGTTGAGTCACATCTGGGATCACTCTCCTACCCAGAGTTCCACGCGGCAAACCGGCATAGTACCTCTGCCACAGGCCAGAAAAATGTGATGATTCGTCACATCTTGCAATGTCCATTCAATATAATGTACATATTTCTTTTACTCTTTTATTTTTGACGAGACTACACATCTAACTAAACATCTTTAATAGAATGGTTTAGTTTCACTGAGAAAATATCCAAAAACATGTAACACTATTTCGATTTGCGTAGCGATTCTTTGTTTACATAGGTTGTACGGCTCCACGTGCTGTCATCGAAGCTGATGGAGAGCAAACGATGCAGCCAGTTTGATATCTAACTATGTACTGCCATAGACCTTACTGTCGCAGTTGTGGAAGAATATATATGTAACAAGGTAAAACATACGAAGAGAGCGCCGAAAAGCTTTCGTGAGTCCAGTCTCTTCTTATTATGAATATCATAGGCGTAGGAACTGCAGCTGCCCTCCCCCCCCGCCTCTGGTAACTTTAAAAAAATAACAGGATCAAAAAAAAATTTCCGCTAATGATAGAATCCAAATTTTTTCATTCATGTCACTCAAAAGTGAAAGTAGAGGCAGTCAGGCTGTTATTAACAGCCAACATGGATTCGAATCAGCGGTAAGTTGACAACATACATTGACATTACAGTGTAGTCTATACAGTAACATTTAGTTTACAGTAATAGCCATATTTTAAGTATAATAGGTGCTGTTTGATTTATTTATTGAAAATCTAAACAATAACAATAAGACACGATTTCAAACTTATACATTGGCAGTGAGAGAGCCGGTTTTATCTGAAAGCCGAATTCATGTATGAAATAAGAATGGCTGCATTATTATACCCCCGCTACGACGTAGTCGCTGGTATATAGCGCTAAGCCCGTCCGCCCGTCCGCCCGTGCGTCCGGTATGGTTTCTCTGAGCATAACTAAAAAACTGTACCACTTACAAACTTCAAAGTTGGCATGGTACTTACCCTTATGGTGCCATTGTGGGTTTTGGCTTTCAATTGCATGATGCCAAAATTGAAAGTTTTCCTAAAATGTTATTTTGGTATTCAATAATGGTATTGAAGGCGATCAGACTATAAGCGGGGGTATGTGAGCTGTGCTCACTTCTGCCTTGTTATTGAATGTAATTATAATATATTTATAGTATAAAACTATTGTTTTTCAGTACCCTATTGTTCTATTTGTCAGCACCCAAAATATGATTATCATAAAGAAAAAATGACAGTGACTCCAATTTCTTATTTTTCAGATATTTAAGACCAAATATAAAGAGAATAAGTTATTATAAAGACCTTCTTGTGAAGTATTCTAAAGCTGCAGACAAGGGCTGGGACACTCTTTGTGGAGAAATTGCAAAGCAAGTGTACTCGTCTGTCCTTTTCATATATCTCCTCCCTCCACTCCCCGTTATCAATTTTACCCAACTTTTAAACTGTTCCTACGCCTATGTAATATGCGCGTTTGATTACAAACAAGAGAAAAGTCCGGTCACGTGATATGCAAATTAGCCTGTGGCAGTGATGTTATGTTAAGTCATCTCTGTGCCGGAGTGTGATCTGGGATTCGAACTCACACTTTCATAGTGAGGCCATTCGTCAGCAAAGTCAGTTCACCAACCCTCTCAGCCAGCGCGGCTTCCACAAGGAAGTGTGACAGGTGGTAGTCCAGATTTTTAAACTCCTCTGACAAGAGCAAATTGATACGGTTCCCATGGCCGAAGCTATGAATACCCAATGCCATTTAGAAAGCCGTCAAATGTAACATATGTTATATTTGGCAGTACACTTTCTCAGTAAACTGAGAAACTGTAATCTTGTTCTACACAAATATCTTTTTAAGATGTATGTTATTTTCTAAGTTGTATTTACACACAAAAAAATACTTCTTTTCCGACACGAGTCGTGCCAGAATTCATCTTTAGCAACCTATTCTAATCATATGAGTATAGTAACGGGGTCGTTCAGTTTGGTGGATGCATTGCGTCGTATCCCAGCTGATCAGATCGATGCTCATATCATCACAAGATTGTGGTCCATGCTCGATTTTATTTCACAGACCCCAGTCGTATGCCTGGAATATTTGTGAATGCCGCGTACAAAAAGTAGAACAACCCACACATAAGCTCCTTTACTGTGTAAAAACTCCTATATTCTTTAGTCAACTGGAAAGATTATTGGTGATTTCACGGACGATTTCACTTATTCGTTATCAACCTACTCAGCTTCTGCCCACAGCAATAAGGCATGTAAGTAGGTCACGGCACATCGCGAGACCTCAGTACCCCCGTAACAAACAACTTGGTTCGGTCTAGTAAAGTCATATTTGGCGGTCGCGCAATTTGGAACCTGAACTGGTTCTTGAATGTACGAGAGTCACCGGAAATCTGGCACCGGAAGTAAACTTGGCCCCGTCTCGCATATCGCAAGCTGGCACGCGCAAAGGGAGCCGGGAACCGGGAGTAGCGCCTCGCAAGACTTAAAGGCCGTCTAGCTCCAGAGGCGACATATTTCTATAAATAATGTATTTACCCGCTATTCCTCTTCCGGTATTCGAATACTTCCTTAGCGATAACAGAAAAACAAAACACGACAATGGTATTGATAGATTAGAAATACCCGAAGAACCGGTGACAATTTAGCTTGTGTGTTGTTGGAGAAGGAAATTCTTGTTGTTAAAGGCACTGCAGCCTTGACTCCCCAATATCTGAGCCAAACACACCAGTTTTAACCCATTTCCCCAGCGAGCAGTGAAATTCCCTTTTCACATGGGGATATCCTGTGACAACGGCATGGTTCACGGAAACAGAGCATGCGCATTATGAAACGTCACGTGTCTTCGTTGTGGAATGGGTTCCAGTAGTGAAATGGTCCGGCACTAATTTCATGCACCATCAAACAGCATGCCGGAGTGAGTGAGTGAGTGAGTGAGTGAGTGAGTGAGTGAGTGAGTGAGTGAGTGAGTGAGTGAGTGAGTGAGTGAGTGAGTGAGTGAGTGAGTGAGTGAGTGAGTGAGTGAGTTAATATTCAACGTCACATCGGCAATATTTCAGCCATATCGTGACTATGAGAGTTGTATATCAAAATAAGACAAGACAAAATAAATATCTGTCGAAAAAGGACAGTAAGATAACTAGACTATCACAGATCAAGACCTCAAACTAGCAATTTATCATAACAAAATAATTACACATGTAACATTGTAAACCAAAAGTCAATGTGTTGGTTGAAAAACATGATCGAATAGTATTCGATTCCCTGCCGTTTCGAATTAATACGTACAAACATCGCACACACCATTGTATTGTTGCGTCGTCAGCAGTGGTAACGTCATTCAAATCATATTGTGACGTAAAGTTACCATGGGAGACAGCCAAAACGGCCGGCTGATGACATTTCACTGCTGTACCCGTACTCGATGTCAATGATTGCAGACACAAAAACGTGTGTGAACTTTTTGAGTTTACTTTTGTGTTTACAATGTCGATAAACATCATGTGTTGGCCAATTTCCGGGTGTTATTGAGTATTTGAAGCAGGGGAATATTTCATTTGAAACCTCCAGCTAATGTCGTCGGTTCCAAATGAATTCTCGTGCTTCAAATACTTTGTCTGTCTGCTCAATAACACCCGGAAATCGGCCAACACATGATGTTTATCTCCTAAATACGATATACAAATGGGCTATAGATCGCCAACAACTGAATGTAGATCACCATAATAGGGATCATGGGGACTTGTACTGTTGCTTCCTGCATGGATCCTAGCTGGATTTACACCATCCCTACAGGGGTTGGATTACTGAGAAATTTAGCCGAACATTAACAGAACACATATTCTACTTATAAACATTAGCAGATATATAATTACTTTGAATAAAATGGGACTTACCGTATTGCCTCTGATAAGTGCTGGGTATATAAGCGCCCGGCCTCTAAATAAGCGCCGTGTACGTTTTTTATAAATGCATTATCCCTTGATCCCGAAAAACATTTAGTAAGGAATGGTCCCTTTAGTCATAATTTCCTGTCCTCCACTTACAATTAATTACATCCAGTAAGTACAATAAGCGCCGGGCCACTACGGGTCTGGAAGTTCTTTGAAAAGGAAATACGGTTCATATCCTCTCAGGGGACAATACGACAGATTTAAAGGATGAGTGATGCCTGTGTGCTTCAATGATAGGCGTGATAGTGTCTGGCGACGTTGAAATGAACGCCAATCCAATGTCAACCTGAGACCTCACGATAGATCTGTTCTGAGTTGGCATCACTGAGCAACCCGCTCTCTATATTGAGAGTCAAGAATCGTACGTCACTGGGCATCGGGAGAACATACTGAGAACCTATGGTCCGTTTGCAAGAAACGTGAGTCGATGTTTTATTTGTAAGAACGAACCCGTGAAGATCGGGGTGAGAATTGATCTTCAGTAACGGTCTACTCCCATTTGTGAGAACTCCCAGTTGTGAGACTCCCAGTTGTGAGACAGTGGAGTAGGTAATTAGCAAAGAAAACACACCTTACTCCCCTATCTGATAGAATGGATTAACCCCAGCTAATTATGGATTAGCTATTTAACTGAATCTTGTGGAGGTAACTTAATGAAACTCTAAAAGATAAAGTAATTAACCTACTCAGATAAATGGCTTTAAAAAATAAACACTTTGTGTAGGTAACTTCGTGATCATTTGAAAGAGAAATTAATTTACCTACTCAGATTTACGTGTTTGAAAAATCTAGCAATAACTGTTGTAACTATAATTAATCCAAATGTATTTATTAACCTATGACTGCTCTTTCCGATCACCATTATGGCAGGCCTTCAACAAGTAGAATATATCACCAGTTCAGGATAATCTTTTTCAGTATTTCAGTATATATTGAAAACAATAAATGCTCTTCAACGAACAATGTCTTCTGTGTTAATTAACTCATTAATGAACTATGCCTCTTGCGGGTACTGTACAGCAACAGGGCTGTTCCCACTTTCATCGTAGGGATGGGGAAGCACCACCTGTGTGCACTGAACCATTAATTAATGTGTCTCACAACTGGGAGTTCTCACAAACGGGAGGACACCTCAGTAACCCATGCTTGTCGTAAGAGGCGACTAACGGAATCGGGCGGTCATGCTCACTTACTTGATTGACACATGTCGTCGTATACCAATTGCGTAGATCGATGCTCATGCTGTTGATCATTGGATTGTCTGGTCGAGACTCGATTATTTACAGACCGCCGCCAAATTGCCGACCCCCCTAGTATATGTGCAAAATTGAAAAAAAATCATCAGCCACAAATTTTGAATGTCCCCTTAAAAGCAGCATTTGTTATCAAATTGGAAATGCGTCGTTCACAAGCGTATTCCACGATTTTCAAATACACTGTGAATGTATAGAATACTTAACAATTTAATTCACAAAATCCCACTTCCTGTCGTCTGACGTGGTATTCTACAAAATTTCATGGATATACAAAAGATGAAAATGCCCTTGTTCAAAACTCACGTTGAATCGTGTATACAAGCATCATGACATATAATTCCACATTTTAGAAATCCTTAACTTAATTCAGCTAATTTATAGCATTATCATAACGCCGAGGACCCGGGTTCGATTCCCTACATGGGTACAACGTGTGAAGCCCATTTCTGGGCCTTGTTATTGCTGAAAACGGTGTAAAACCATACTCACTCACTAACACTAATCCAATTACAATTTGGCACTTTTACCTTATTTAACTCCTTTGTAACAAAACACAGGAACTTTCTCGTCAGTTTACCTAACAACCGAAAATATTCATTCAGTTGATTTCCTTGTGAGGAGCAGTACTGTTTTGGTTCGAGAATTAAATCGTGCAGGATGTAAAGTGTGAAAGATGACAAAAAATAATTTATGCGGTGTAGTCGTCGTAAAAATGGATAAAATTTTATTCACCGATTTAATCCAGTCCTTCATAAAGAGCGCGCAGTGACGTCACAAGTCACCAGATCAAAATATGGTTTCGTAAGGACCTACAATAGTGAGTGAGTGAGTTAATATTTAACGTCACACCGGCAATATCCATATCGTGACGAAACAATTGATACAATAATAAAACCTGTCGACGATGGACAGTAAAAACACTAGAGTATCACAGATATGAATATAAAACTAGCATGTAAAACTAAAACATTTTAACTAAAGAAGACAATACAAGATAAAACACATGCAAAAGATCGCCAACAACTGAAGGTAGATCACCATACTAGGAACCATGGGGACTTACATTACTTTTGCTACCTTCATGGATCCTAGCTGGATTTACACCATCCCTTCAGTCGCTGGCGATTGTAGGCAAAATTACGCCGAAATTTAAAAGAACAAAATACTACGTATAAAAAGTATGGTTGAGCTAAATTGACATTGAAAGTTTCGGGGCGTACATATCCTCTCAGGAGGACAATAATTTTACAATACTTTAACCCCCTTTGAGGGTACAGCCACTAACAATCGCAGTTGCTAATTTATACGACCATGTTTAAGATACCATTTATCTATTTACAAAACATATTATTCAAAAATTTATCTAATAATTCTATTTCTTTTGAAAATTAAATGATAGTTAACATTAAAGATCCTTTACTGTTTTGACATTGAAATATTTATCCCTTGTGATGGAAAAGGCTATACAGGACATCAAGCAGGAAATGCTTGACCGTGATACTTTCATCACAAGGGATACAAAACGGGTGATCCTCACCTTTTAACAGGTATTCACGAGTATATCTGGTATGGCCAATACGACATCATCGCCAAATCGACAATACGACTGACAACCCAAGTAGGTATAACCAATACAGGGTTATATTTCATGTAATTTATTAAGACCCACTTGGGTGTCCCACTACTTTTGCATCAAATCACGGATATAAGATCTAATAGCAGCTTTGTAATCAGAGTATGGGATCAGAAGTGGTGTCACAGATTTGTTGAGTGCTGCCTTGGCAGCAGATCGGACATTGTGTTCCCAGAAATGCCAACGTGGCTGGGTAACCAACAAAAGACGATGTGGTATTGGCCAGTAGCAAGCTCATTATATAATTCAATAATTTCTATTAAAAGTGGATGTTTGCAAGAAAGATTTTTAATAGTCTGAGGGCAAGAAAGAGAGTCAGAAAAGATTATATATTGTTTATGTTTAGGGTGTCTTTGAATATAATACTGAACATCATTGAAAACGCACCACTTATAAAAGTTCAGATTATTAAAAGCACGTGTAAGGAAATGATATTTTTTTAGTGGATAATAACAGATGGACGACTGACAAAAACAACAACACAGAAAAGACGTTTATTAATTGAAATGTTCCACAGCCAGAAAGGATCAAACACACGTGGGGTCAAATCGAAAAGTCAATATCGCGTGTGACCGCCATTTGCATTGACACATGCAGTTCAACGTCTCCTCATCGAGTCAATAAGCGTCCGAATAGAGTTCTTGAGGATGGCATTCTACTTCTGCAGTAGTGCAGCCTCAAGTTCCCGGATGTTTCGCATCTGTTGTCGCCGCGAAAGACCAATTTCATTGCCACAATTGCTCCATGGGGATACATCTGGCGACTGTGCTGGCCAATAAATAACCTGGATGTGTTGCTGGGCCAGATACTGCATGGAAAGTCTTGTTGTGTTTGCCCGTGCTTTGTCCTGTTGAAAAGTATGGACATCTTGGTGGTGATTGAAGACAGATACGATGTGATTCTGAAAAATCTGCTCACGGTAATAAAGGGCATTAACTTTCCTTGACAGACATGAAGGCAGTCGTGTGATTGTAATTTATTTCACTCCAGACCATGACACTCCCACCACCCAAAGGTCCCGTCTGAACCACACACTCATCAGCATAACGTTCACCACGTCTACGCCAAACACGTAATCGGCCGTCAGCATTACGTAGATGAAGACGTGACTCGTCAGTGACTATCACCATGCCATTGTTGTAACGTTTACTGAAAATACCTGCTAGCCCAATGTATACGCTCATAACGGTGTCTGTCAGCTGAATTGGTCCAACGTTAAGGTTGTCGAGCATGGAGCCCTGTAGCGTGTAGCATGGAGTCAGCGCTTCATGACCCCCCACATCAACCTTGAACTAGTGCAGCAGTCCTGGCAGTCGGCAGTCGGCAGTGTTCAATCACTGATATGGACAAGGTCAATATGGCGATCCTGATGGAGTGTCGTAACACGTTGTTGCCAAGGTCATTGAAGGTCACGGGTGCTGATGTCTACTGTTGTCGTCTATGAAGCCTAACGATGGAGGAGTGGCCAAGTCCAAGTTGTCGAGCAATATCCCTGCTGCTGGTGCCAACCTGCATCATGCCTAGTGCACGTTCTCTTTCGTGAGGTGTTAACCTCGGTATCTCTGTCCTCGTTTCACAATCGTTAGTTCAGAGTCGGTTCTCATACACCTGCTTTTAATGTCACAGTCAGTATTATGATTTCAGTTTGAAATTCGCGCTTTTTCATGGCGTAAGCTGCATGTTGATACATTTTGGAATTAAGAGTCATACTGTGGACAGGAGTTGGTTTCACAAAGCATTTTTTCAACTGGACATGCCCTTCGATTTCATGTTAGTTATATTCATTTATCATCGTCATGCTGAAATCCGTCTTGATGAAATATGGATAATTTTAGACTGGTGCGTTTTCAATGATGTTCAGTATATTTAGAGCTGTTAATATGGCGTTTTGCTTCGGTTGTAAAATAAGAGCTGTTATCCGATATTCTAGAATATACTGTTCTGGATCAATGACAGTGGCGAAGCTACTGCGAAATCATCCTCGAGATCCATCTGTAAATAAGGATCTATATGTAATATATTGACCTACTGGCCGATTGCTATTATTGTTTATATTGTAATTCATTAGTTTCAGATTTTTTTAAACGTTGTCAATGTTAGGTCAACCTAATAGCCTCACTAATTACTAAGGAGGATAAGAAAGAAGATAGGAAGAGGTTCAATGCCAGTAGCAGAAAGGAAAGGTTTGACTCTTGTAGTCCCAGAGATGGGACAAGAGAGACTTTTGTTGTACAGATCCTCGTAAAGAGGATTGAAAACACAGTTAAATGCAGGATTAGACTCGTTAGAATGTAATTTTGTTATATGCACTGTGGGATACGTTTATACGACGTTGGTTAAGAGATGGCTCATCGGCCTCAGCATAGAGACTGTCAACTGAAGAGATAATACAAGAATAAAACACATGCAAAAGATCGCCAACAACTGAAGGTGTTAGATCACCATACTAGGAACCATTAGGGGACTTGACGTTTACTTTGCTGCCTTTCATGGATCCTAGCGCTGGATTTACACCATCCCTTCAGTCGCTGGCGATTGTAGGCAAATACGCCAAGGAAATTTTAAAGAACAAAATACTACGTATAAAAGTATGGTTGAGCTAGAAATTGACATTGAAAGTTTCGGGGCGTACATATCCTCTCAGAGGGACAATAATTTTACAATACTACTTTACCCCCTTTGAAATTTTAATACTAACAATCGCAGTTTTCAACTGTATATGACCATGTTTAAAGATCTCATTTATCCTATTTACAAAACATATTGTTATTCAAAATTTATCTAATAATTCTATTTCTTTGAAAAATTAAATGATAGTTCAAACATGCAAAAAGATCCTTTACTGTTTTGACATTGAATATATTTATCCCTTGTGATGGAAAGGCTATACAGGACATCAAGCAGGAATGCTTGACCGTGATCGCACTTTTCATCACAAAGGGATATAAACAGGTGATCCTCACGCTTTAACAAGTATTCACGAAGTATATCTTGGTATGGCCAATACGACATCATCGCCAAATCGACAATACGACTGACGACAACCCAAAGTAGGTATAACCAATACAGGGTTATATTTCATGTAATTTAATCAGACCCCACTTGGGTGTCCCACTAACTTTTGCATCAAATCACGGATATAGAATCTAATAGCTAGCTTTGTAATCAGAGTAGCGGGATAAGAAGTGGTGTCACAGATTGTTGAGTGCTGCCTTAGCAGTAGCAAAATCAGACATTGTGTTCCCAGAAATGCCAACGTGGCTGGGTAACCAACAAAAGACGATGTGGTATTGGCCAGTAGCAAGCTCATTATATAATTCAATAATTTCTATTAAAAGTAGATGTTTTGCAAAGAAAAGATTTTTAATAGTCTGAGGGGCAAAGAAAGAGAGTCAGAAAAGATTATATATTGTTTATGTATTTAGGGTGTCTTTGAATATAATACTGAACATCATTGAAAACGCACCACTTATAAAAGTTCCAGATTATTAAAAGCACGTGTAAGGAAATGATATTTTTTTAGTGGATAATAACAGATGGACGACTGACAAAAACAACAACACAGAAAGACGTTTATTAATTGAAATGTTCCACAGCCAGAAAGGATCGAAACGCACACGATGGGGTCAAATCGAAAAGTCAATATCGCGTGTGACCGCCATTTGCATTGACACATGCAGTTCAACGTCTCCTCATCGAGTCAATAAGCGTCAGGAATAGAGTTCTTGAGGATGGCATTCTACGCTTCTGCAGTAGTGCAGCCTCAAGTTCCCGGATGTTTCGCATCTGTTGTCGCCACGAAAGACCAATTTCACGTGCCACAATTGCTCCATGGGGATACATCTGGCGACTGTGCTGGCCAATAAATAACCTGGATGTGTTGCTGGGCCAGATGATACTGCATGGAAAGTCTTGTTGTGTTTGCCCGTGCTTTGGTCCTGTTGAAAAGTATGGACATCTTGGTGGTGATTGAAGACAGATACGATGTGATTCTGAAAAATCTGCTCACGGTAATAAAGGGCATTAACTTTCCCTTGACAGACATGAAGGCAGTCGTGTGATTGTAATTTATTTCACTCCAGACCATGACACTCCACCACCCAAAGGTCCGTCTGAACCACACACTATCAGCATAACGTTCACCACGTCTACGCCAAACTTACGTAATCGGCCGTCAGCATTACGTAGATGAAGACGTGACTCGTCAGTGACTATCACCATACCATTGTTGTAACGTTTACTGAAAATGCCTGCTAGCCCAATGTATACGCTCATAACGGTGTCTGTCAGCTGAATTGAGGGTCCAACGTTAAGGTTGTCGAGCATGGAGCCCTGTAGCGTGTAGCATGGAGTCAGCGCTCGTCAGGATCCCCACATCAACCTTGAACTAGTGCAGCAGTCCTGGCAGTCGGCAGTCGGCAGTGTTCAATCACTGATATGGACAAGGTCAATATGGCGATCCTGATGGAGTGTCGTAACACGTTGTTTACCCAAGGTCATTGAAGGTCACGGGTGCTGATGTCTACTGTTGTCGTCTATGAAGCCTAACGATGGAGGAATTAGCCAAGTCAAGTTGTCGAGCAATATCCCTGCTGCTGGTGCCAACCTGCATCATGCCTAGTGCACGTTCTCTTTCGTGAGGTGTTAACCTCATTTATCTCTGGTCCTCGTTTCACAATCGTTAGTTAGAGTCGGTTCTCATACACCTGCTTTTAATGTCACAGTCAGTATGATTTCAGTTTGAAATTCGCGCTTTCATGGCGTGGCTGCATGTTGATGCATTTTGGAATTAAGAGTCATACTGTGGACAGGGATTGGTTTCTAAAGCATTTTTTCAACTGGATGCCCTTCGATTTCATGTTAGTTATATTCATTTTATCATCGTCATGCTGAAATCCGTCTTGATGAAAATATGGATAATTTTTAGACTGGTGCGTTTTCAATGATGTTCAGTATATTTAAGAGCTGTTAATATGGCGTTTGCTTCGGTTGTAAAAATAGAGCTGTTATCCGATATTCTAGAATATACTGTTCTGGATCCAATGACAGTGGCAGCTACTGCGAAATCATCCTCGGATCCATCTGTAAATAAGGATCTATATGTAATATATTGACCTTTTAGTAGATTATATTATTGTTTATATTGTAATTCATTAGTTTCGGATTTTTAAACGTTGTCAATGTTAGGTCAACCTGTGGCCTCACTAATTGCCAAGGAGGATAAGAAAAGAAGATGGGAAGAGGGGTTCAATGCCAGTAGCAGAAAGGAAAGGTTTGACTCTTAGTCCCAGAGATGGGACAGAGAAGACTTTGTTGTACAGATCCTCGTAAAGAGGATTGAAAACACAGTTAAATGCAGGATTAGACTCGTTAGAATGTAATTTTGTTATATACTGTAAGGATACGTTTATACGACGTTGGTTAAGAGATGGCTCATCGGCCCTCAACATAGAGACTGTCAACTGGAGAAGTTCTAAAGGCCCAAGACAAAGTCTTAGGCCTTGGTGGTTGACAGAATCAAGTAGTTTTAGGGTTGCGCTTGCAGGCGCCATATACGATAGCGCCATTATCAAGTTTCGAGCGGACCAATGATCGATATAGGTGTAGGAGGGTAGCTTTGATCCCCTCCCACTTGGAGTTGGAAACAACTTTCAATAAATCTCCCCTGCCTCGCATGAGACAGCCAAATTGAAAATCAGCTCTGAGCTATCCGCCTGGATCCGACGAAATGTCAACCAAGAAAGGACGTAATGCCCACCAAAGGATGGACAAAGCCAACCAAACTCCACGTCCTCTCATTTGGAAGGAATATTTAACCCGTTCTAAAGTATCTGCCGATACACAATCCTCTTTGAAAACGAGTGAGGTCGCCATTACGACCGACGACATAAGTAATGGTGTAAAACTCACATGGAAGAATGCATGAAGAAATTTACTAGCGATATTTCAATAAAGATTGACACAATATGCACCGACACGAAAGAAATGCGGCGCACGTTAGAGGGACACTCTGACTGCGGTCAAACGCCAATGCTGGTGATATTCAGGTCAACAAGGACGACATAGCCGCCCTATATATGGAGTACCAGACCACTTGGACCCAGAAAAGATAACCCGTGAATTGGTCAACGACCTCGGTCTACAACGCACAAACGAAATGCCATTTGTTAAAGGTCACATGCAACGTAAAACACAACTTTGCAGATTTTGATACCTTTAGGTATGGACTTACCGAAACAAATCATCAAAAAATGCAAAATCAACTTATAAAGTAAAGTTGAAAAATAACGCGATGAAAAAACCGGGCGAAATCGTAGTTTCAACAGCTGGGCTGCGCTGGGCTGCGCATAGCACATGTGCAGTGAAATAGGTTCGCGCAGCTTGGAAGCAGGTTGTCCGGTGAATACACGGTGAAGGCTTTGGTGTGAGCTATTTTCTAATGTTTTGTTGATATTTCAGAGGCGCGAGCTTTTATATGTTATTACAGTAGATTTCCGATTTAACTGTTTATATAATTTCATTTGTCTATTTCACCACACGTTCTTCTTACCGAGTCACTTTCTCAGTTCAGTGCCAAAAGCAATGTCGTTTTAGCGTTGACAGAATTTCTAACTGTGATATATAGCATATCGTTGTCACAGACAAAACTCAATTTCTGTTTTATTGACACCTATGTGTCTGCCTGCCCGTCTGCTAATGACAATATTCAAAACACAACTTCGATCACTGACCACATGCAATTTGAACTTAACACCTATCAGGCTATACACCATAAACAAAAACGCATTGATTTATGGCCCGAGTTCGGTCTCTGTCACATTATGTAATTACACAGACAGGCAGGTGTGATACTTGTACACATGACATGTTATTATGTCTGTTGATTGCAAAATGTTATACGCAAAAATGAGCATGTATTTACAAAACCCAACATCTCTATATATATACACACACACAATGAGCCGTGAGGGCATCTGCAAATAAACCAGCCGTTACACTTGAGTGCACACCCACCCGCTCTGACTGGGTTCGGTATCCCGGCTGCTTCGTTTCTAGGGAAGTAAACCCAAGTACAAAATATTGCACTTTTGATTTGCGATTGTACGCTTATAATTTTGTTTAGATGTTTTTTCATAACCAGCAATGTATATTATATGTCATGAATAAGTGATAATTGTGTTTTGATTATGTTTGATTTTTTGGTTGCATGTGACCTTTTACATTCACCGACGAAGGACACCCCTAAACCTATCGTCGTTACATTTGTCCATATGCAGGACAGGAACGATGTCCACCAAACTTCCTTTAAGATGTAGAAACTCCTCAGAGAAAGAAGATTTCTATCAGGACCGATCTACCGGTAATGCTAAAGAAACGACAATCACACCTGGCCGCTAAGGGATACGAGCTACGCCAAAAGCTACATGTTCAAACGAAGATTCTGGAAAAAGGGATTGGAATCACCCTACAGTTTCGTAAGGACAAGTTTACCGCATGGAAGGACGTCATAAGAATGACATTTTGAACACATGTTTGTGTTTACAAACGAACATCACATGACTATCATATGACGACCACGTGACAGAAGTTTTGCTTTTTGTGCAAATCAACGGGACACAGTGCTGGATAATTATCTATAAGATAAACAAGGTACCCGATTTTGTTGAACTTTCAATTTGGATAGTGTTTGAACTTTGTTTTACATGTTTTCAAACAGACATCATGACGGTCACGTGACAGTAGTGTTTGTGTTTATTGTACAAATCAACGGGACACAGTGCTGACTAGTTATTTATGAAGTAAACAAGGTACCTATGTTGTTCGACTTTTAGATACTGTTGGAACTTTTGTGTTACTTTTACGCTCTTTTCAAATCATCGATCACTAGTTAATTTCAGTTAGCACTTACAATGTTCTTGTGACATGATCCAATCGATGTATATAATGTCCGGTTTTCGATCATAAGCTTGGGCACTATAAAGTTTGTTTCTGGTATGTAGTTGACATCGTGTAACCACATTTCTGAAGCTAAATGTAGATGGCAGGGCTTATCTTCACTGGGATACTCATGGAGTTTGTTTTAGTTGCAGAAAACCTAAAATTTTCAATTTCAGTATGTCTCAAATCATGTGAAGGCACTATATTTTCTTCAGCATGTACTCATGTATCACATGGATAATAAAATAGAAATAGTCTCTGCAAACTGTAGAGGGTTAGCTGAAAAGTGTAAAAGGCTAGAAGTAATGAAAATTTGGCGTAAGAAGAAATATTCTGTGATATGTCTCCAAGATATTCACGTCTCTGATGAAGATATAACTATGTTTAGAAATGAATGAGGTTTAAAGTGCATTATTGCACCCTTTAAATCCAACTCAAGAGGGGTGGCGGTACTATTTAATAATAACACAGAAATTGAAATACATAAAAGTTACATAGATGAAGGGGGTAATTATATTATATCAGATGTGACTAAAGCTGGAACTAAGATGACCCAAACAAAGATGAACCATCTTTTTTTACACTAAAATATTTAAGCTGATTGATGATATGGGAAATGACTCTATGATATTATGTGGTGATTGAAATCTGGTATTAAATCCATCTATTGACCTAGAAAACTATAAACATATTAATAACCTAATGCAAGAACTACAATTCTAGAAAATATAGATAAACTTTGATAGATGTATGGAGAGAGCAAAATCCTGACTGCAGAAAATTTACTTGGTGGAAAAGAAACCCTAAACAACAAGCTAGGTTAGACTTTTTTCTTGTAACACAAGATATATTTAATATCTCATGTGACACTGCCATTATTCCAGGTTATAAATCTGATCATTCTCCGATTACTTTTCATTTTCAAATGCTTAAAGTAAAGAAAGGGTCGGGGTATTGGAAATTCAATACCTCATTGTTACACAATGAAGAGTATATAAAAATTGTCAAGGATACTTTAAAGATCACATATACTCTACGGGGGTACAAATACATAAATCACTAACTGGCATCGCTATAAATGAAACTCCGTCATTAAAACTACTCACTTCGGTCTTTAATTAACTTAAATCGACCTTTTTGACAAAAGTGCACAATTCTAACCTGCGAACGAAATTTCAACCAATCAGAGCGGGGCGTCGCTGTGATGTCATATGAGGAATAGATATGAGGGCCGATGCAGAATTCATCTACATTTCAGGGGGTAAATTATCTTGTTTACAGGTTTGTATAAACCTGAAATCGTGACAACTTTTGTGGAAAATGAAAGCTATATGTTCTCACAATCTACTGTCATGTAATTGTGTCTCCTGCTTTGCCTAGTTTCCGAGTTACAACTTGTTTTCATAGACGATTCTGTCAAAATCGCTTGGTGTCGTTATGCCTTATTTGTATAATGACTGATCCAAATTGATCCCATTTCTGTGTTATTTTACCTCGATATTTAATCATGTCATGTAAAATCTGTTTGCATTCTTGAAAACAGTGTCGGCCCATAAGTTTTCACATGCAATACAGCAATTAATACTCCCTTGTTGTAACCCGTGTTAAACCTACACATGTTATTTGTCATCAATCACTTGATGGTCAGTTAATGAAGTTATAACAGGTATAAGTAGTGGTAACACACTTAGGTTACCCCGACAAAGGTTCCCATTTGGCATTTCTTGTGTCTGGAGTAAATATTCAACATTATATACATCGATCAAAGGATTAACCAATAACACGCTGATTGATTAATTACTTTTATCTTACACAGCGGATTTGTCAAAAGGTAGTGTTTATGTATGTAGATTTACTAATCTATACTGAATACACTCTGTCGTGTCGGTGTCTGCGTAAAAACAACGTCCTTCTTTCAAAGGATTAACCGGCAATACATTGATTGATTGCGCATTATTGGCTAACTAAATTACTGTTTTTTAAAGAAAGGCGGACATTATGCAATTAGTTGCCAGGTGTGCTATCTTGGGTGACCAATGAGACTTTACACCAATCTGAAATACCTGAAAAGATTTATCACTTTTTCGTATATTAAACTGTTAAAAGACACATCACTTGGAACAGCTGCAGATGAATGGCATATCACTCGTTTTTTGTGGATATTGATGGATTCATTCCTCGAACAAGGTAATAGCCTGACATCGTTCCTATAACTTTAATCTGTTTTAATCTTTATATTTGCATTTTGCTTTTATTCATTTGTCGTAGCATTGAACAGAATCATTGTTTTCGCCGTGAAGTGTAATGAGACAGACAACATACACTAGGGTGTGTGTGCGAATTATGATTCACATTGGCAAACTATAAAATGTCTAGATATTACAGTTCTGTTATAAATTCACTATAAGTATCAGCAGATCGTCTGCTTTTTATTAAGTTTCAAAATGCATACAACTATTATAATAAACTAATTAGGATTATTAGACCAAACATATAGACGTACATTGACTAGTATCTACATACTGGCGAGTGGACGTTAACCATGTGAATGTAGCAAGACATTTATCGCGCAGTATTGTGACTTCGACCCCCACCTCGCTTCCGTGGAAGAAATCGTTATGTTATAAGTTGTGTCATGCAAAATCCTTTTGGTTATGATTCCAATACATATTTAACTACGAGTAGAAAGTAGTTTTGATTTTCTAACTTGATGAAAACAAACCATAATATCATTAATTCTAACAGACTTCAGCCCGTCACTTTACGATTTTCAAAAATGGCGGCGCCCTGTCGCGAACATCCGCCAGTCTGAGGATAAATGCTATTTAGGTTTGTTTTCACCGAGTTACAAAATCAAAACTACTTTTTACTGGTAGTAAAATATGTATTTGATTGATGGCCAATAGGATTTTGCATGACATAACTTCTATAACATAACAATTTCTTCTCGTGGCAGCGAGGTCGGTCAATCAATATAATACTACTTACAATATTATTGTTACTCGACCACAACCTCGCTTCCGAGGAAGAAATCGTTATGTTACAAGTTGTGTCATGGGAAATCTTTATGGTCATCAATCATATACATATTTTACTACAACTAGTAAGTAGTTTTGATTCTTCAACTTCCGTGAAGCGATCTGAACACAAGTAAGATATCGTTTCAGGCTTCCACAACGCTCGCTTCGCACTCACACACAAAACCCATTTAGCACGAACTGTGGGGTCCTGTGGAAATCTGTGCATGGGGACACCATTGCCCGACCCCTATGATCAATTACGACAAAGCAACGATTCGGCATGTCGTCGTTGATGTCGAGAAATCATCAAAATGATGAGCGTGCTACACACTTTTAATACAACTAACTGAAAATCGTTCCTCATATGACGTCACTGCAGTGCTCTGGCGACAGAGTTACGTAACCTGTCTGTGGTTTCGTTGGCGGGCGAGAGTTAAGCAGGCGACTTTTTGGTAACTTTTAATCGCTCAGTATTAATTAACCACAAGTTTTTTAAGAATGAATTTGGTGTTCCGCATAAGTCTAACCACAAATCTTTCATATGTAATAGTTAAAAGAGTACAAAAAAACAAAGTTTATTTGTTCTTTAAAGGAAACATTATATGAATATGCAGACAGAACACATGCCGAGGAAGATACTGAGACCCTTATTGAAGACGGAACCTTGCGACTGAAAATTTCTGACTGTTTATTTTTTAGAGACTTTTCTAATGAACTTGTGAGGGAAAACCATTTCTTACTCTTCTTTTCTGAAGAAAGATAAAAATAAGAAAATAAAACAATAAGAAGAAAATATTAAAGGTCTAGAAGACAATATTAGAAATGATTTCCAAAGTATTAATGAAAAACTATTATCTGAGCAATTAGAACAATGCCACGAAGAGGAAATCAGAGGAATCCAAATCAGAAAGAGAATAACATGGTACGAAGAAGGAGAGAAACCGACTTGTTACTTTTGCCATCTCGAAAGTAGACATTATACTAGCAAAGTGATAAATAGTATAAGGAAAAAAAATGGAGAAATTATTACAGATGGAAAATCATTTTAGAAGAATTGAAAAGTTACTATTCTAAACTTTACGAACAATCAAACAGTGATCTTAACTAAAATGAACTTCTAAATGATATAACTATACCAAAACTAAACAAGAAGGAATATGACAACCTGGAAAAGGACCTGACAATGGAAGAAATAAAGAAAACAGTTTTATCTATGAAACCCCCAGGTATCGATGGTTATCCTATAGAATTTTCAAATTCTTATGGAAGGACTTAAGCAAATGGATATTTAGATTTATAAAAGAAACCTTTACTAACAATTCATTAACGTGTGTACAATGAATAGGTGAATTATCACCTGTCTCCCAAAACCAAATAAGGATAGAAAAATGTTAAAACACTGGCGCCCAAGCTCATTGCTCAATGCTCTATATAAAATAATCAGTTCATGTATTGCAAATAGACTGAAGCAAAACTTGAGTATAGTTATACATGAGAATCAAACAGGATTTATTCCTGGTAGATGTATTAGTGAAAATACCAGGATGCTCTATGATATTATTTTTTGAAACTAAAAATTAAACAAACCAGGCTTGCTTCTCTTAATTGATTTTGAAAAAGCTTTTGATACTATCTCTAAATCTTTTTTGACTCAGGTATTGAACAAATTCGGTTTTGGTCCAAACATTAAAAAATGGGTAAAAATCTTAACCTCAAATACAACAGCATCAGCTATACAAAATGGACATCTGTCATCTTTTTAAGACTTGAAAGGGATGTAGACAGGGAGATCCAATTTTACCATACTTATTCATTCTTGCAGTTGTAATATTAGGTACTATGATAAGGACAAATCCGGACATAAAGGGCATAACGCTTAATGATATTGAATATAAACTAAGACAGCATGCTGACGATACTCAGTTATTTCTAGATGGATTTGAAAAAAGCCTCAATGCAGCAATTGAAACACTGAACAAATTTCACCAAATCTCAGGACTGAAAATGAATATAAATAAAACCAAGGCTATTTGGATAGGTTCAATGTCTGAAAGTAATATAACTTTAGCCAATGACCTAAATCTTGATTGGCACAGGGGGGACTTCGAAATTTTAGGAATTACCTTAAATGCTTCATTAGATGACCTGTGGGTGATTAACACAAGGAAACGCTTAGAACATATCAACAGATAACTTGCCAACTGGCGCAGAAAAAATTGACTCTTATTGGAATAATCACCGTTATTACAACTTTGGCAATCTCAACCCTTGTACACATTTTCTCTGCACTACCCAACCCACCTAAAACATTCATTAAAGAACTCAATAAAATAATTTCTAGAGTTTTATGGAAAAATAAAAATGACAAAATAAAGAGATCAACTATAAACTGAGGTTATCAAGATGGAGGTCTCATAATGATCGATATAGAATGTTTCATTAATGCTTTGAAATTATCCTCACTGAAAAACTATATAAACAAAAATAAAGAAACGATAAACATCTTTCCTGTAATTAATTTATTCTCACTTGGCTCCAATGCTGTTGACTGTTTATCTGACCATGATAATCCTTATTGGAGAGACGTTCTATCTGCTTGGAGGACATTCTATAGGAAAATTTCTTTATTCCATGAAAATGATGTAGACCAAATCTTGACTCAAACACTTTCGTTGAACCATTTCTTTAAATCATCATATATTATTTAAAACTGGTTTAGTCGCGGTATACATAGTATAAAAGATATATGTGATGAAAATAGCTTTCTAAGTTTTGAAAATTAAAAACAGAGATGTAAAATACAGGGAACTTTCTTAGACTATCAACACTTGTTAAACAACATTCCAAATAACTGGAGATATCAGATAAGAAACGCGCCATTTACATAAAAACCACATATTAATAATATATGCAAATATATTATCTTTAATGTTAAGGCTCAAGGATATTCTATGACGAACTAATTAAGAATGATTCTACAACCAAGTCCTTAGAATATTGGAACACTGTCTTTTAACATCAGATTGACTGGAAAGATGTATTTAGCTATTATGGGAAATGTACAAATGATTGTAAGCTCTTAGACTTTCAATACAGATTTATTAACAGAATAATTTATACAAAAAAAGAATTATTGAAAATGAAGTTAGTTGATGATGATACATTTACATTTTGTAAAACTGCCTCAGAAGATATATCACATGTCTTCTTTGAACGTCAATTTGTTCGGAATTTTTGGGTTTAAGTTGAAGAATTCCTTAATGATAACCTCCAAACCAATATGACACTATTTAAATTCATCATCATGTTGGGACTGCCCTCAAATAACCAAGTAGTAAATCACATTTTACTACTTGCAAAAAGATTAATCTATACTTCAAGCTTTAAACAGCCAGATATATCCTTTGTAGAATGTCTCAAGTTATTTAAAGACATATGCTATATCGAAAGGTTTATTGCAAAGACAAATAATAAATTTAGTTGTTTTACTAGGAAATGGCAACACTTAAATATGGTACTCTGACATTCTAATTTAGCACAGATGCAGTTTGACTTCCTCAAACTATTGTGTTCACTACAATAATAATATTTTCAAACTAACTTCTATTTACCTATATATGGACACCCTCATATGTGTATACAATTTTGTACTAACTTGATGTAAATGCCAACACATGTCTCTCTTCTATCTGTACATGCAACTTGAAATGGAATAAAAAAAGAAAAAAACAACAACAAAAAAACCCCAAAACTTTCAATAAATCGAGTGCCTTCAGGCATTTGGCTTTAAGGGATTTTATATACGGCAAAAAGGTTAAATGAGAGTCGAAAATAAGACCCAAGAAGCCTCCTTTACAACTTTGATAGCGGTGCCATTTAGAATTAGTTCAGGATCTTTATGTGGTTTGTATTTACGGCAGAAATGTATACAATTTGTTTTTGATTTAGAAAATTTAAAGCCGTTTTCAAGACACCATTTATTTATTTTATCTAAACACAACTGCATTTGCCGTTCAATGGTATGCATATTTTTACCGCAACAAGAAATATTAAAATCATCCACAAATAATGATCCATCAATGGAATCATTTAAAACCTGGGATAAACTGTTGATCTTAATGCTAAACAATGTGACGGGCGAAATACTGCCTTGTGGGACACCCTGAATCCTGATTGTAATGATCGGACAGACTTGAACCCACTCGGACTTGAAATTGCCTGTCATTTAAAACATTGTATATAAATTGAGGCAAACGACCTCGTAAACCAAAGTCATGTAAATCTTTTAAAATCCCATGTCTGCACGTAGTGTCGTTTGCTTTTTCTAAATCGAAAAAAAATGACACTGCATGTTGTTTATCAATTATGGCATTTTTGACAAAGGATTCTAAACGTACCAAATGATCGATTGCACTTCTGTTTTTACGGAAAATACATTGTATATTTGTTATTTGGTTATTGGTTTCCAAGTACCATACAAGTCGATTGTTGATTGTGTGCGTTCCATGGTTTTGCAAACGCAGCTAGCGTGTGAAGTTCTGTCTATAATTAGAGGGATCAGTATGATCACGTCCAGGTTTAGGAATGGGAACAATAATAGCATCCCACCACGAGGATCAAATGTCATCAAACATATGTAAAAGCGTCTCTAAACATGATTCAGGTAAGTGCTTCAGGAGTTAATAATGTATGTTAGAGCAGTATGAAGCTCATGTATCGAAAAGGTTTCATTGTAGTCTTCCCCATTATCTGAATTGAAATTAAGAGATACCTTTTCTTGTTTTTGATATTTTTGGAATTCAGGTACATAATTAGATGAGGATGAATGTTTGGCCAACGTCTCACCAAGTTTATTTGCAATATCTGATTTATTAGTCAATAACTGGTTCACATCTTTCAGATGGTGAATGCTAGATTTAGAGCCCTTACCTTTGATTTTCTGGATCATGTTCCATTCCTTCGATATCGGAGTACGTGAATTAATTTTTTAGACACAGTTCGCCAACACTGGCGTTTACGTTGCTTGAAAGTACGCCGTGTTTTAGCGTTTAAAATTTTATATTTGTTTAAATTGTGGACCATAGGATGTCGACAAAAATAATTTTCTGCTTTTTTCCTTGCCTTCCTAGCCTGTTTGCAATCATCTGTAAACCATGGACGTGAGGAATTGAAGAGGACTTTGGGATACATTCTTCAGCTATGTTATTTAGTTCCTATGAACAACAGTTTATGGCATCAGGAATACCATTAGAAAGTTCAGGTTTGAGTTTATCAGCACAAAGAGTTTCATATCAAGGCCAGTTAGCCTTTTTAAAAATCTTGATGAAGGAGGAACATCAGATGGAATCACGGGTTGTAATAATGTTGGGAAATGGTCACTCCCACAAAGGTCGTCGTGGACTGACCATTCGAATTCACTCAATAGGTTGGAGTCAGTAACAGATAAATCAAGAGCTGAATAGGTTCCTGTGCAAGGATGTAAATAAGTATTCGTGCCGTCATTATAAATGCTTAAGTAATTATTTGAAATGAAATCCTCCAGTATTTTACCTTTGGCGTTTGTATAAGTACCATCCCAGAGTGGGCCGTGGCCATTTAAATCCCTCATGATTAAACAGGGTTTAGGTAGCTGATCATAGTGATCTTGCAGATCCGTAAGTTGAACAGCTGTTGAAGGTGGGGTATACAAAGAACTGAAAGTAAAGGCAACCTGTAATGTAAGTCGAACTTGAAGATTCGTTTTAAGAGGAACAATGCTATGGATGACATTGCTCCTCACCAGGATTGATGATCCACCAGAAGCTCTATCACCAGGAGGAGATAAAGAATGATACGTAGGTCACAATTATCTGTCTGTTTTAGATAAGTTTCTTGTAAGCAAAACGCTGACGGTTTAAAATCTTCGACTAATAACTGTAAATTGGTTTAAAATAGTCCTCAGTCCTCTACAGTTCCATTGTATTATAGCTGAGGACATTATGTCTGCGGAGGATGGACCGGAGATCTACCTCTCACCTTCCTTGAGGGCGACAAGCTATGCGTCCTACCATGACTTTGGTCGGACACATCCATGTCGTCAAGGGATCCAAACTTATTAAATATTTGGATAGGTTTTAACCCCCTTTGGGGCTCTGCCACTTTGATTCTTTTTTGATGTTTCACTGATTGGTTTGCATTTAGAAGTTTGTTTCACTATTGTGTCCGAGTTCGATGAATGTTACTGCGATGTGGACTGATCTATCTCAGAACATGTCTTGGATTGAATAGCACCTTTTGATATCGTCGAAGTTTGTGAACTAGAGCTCACTTGTGGAGCTCACTTGTACCTACAGATACATGTTTTGGTTTTGAAGCCTGAATAGTTGCAGAAACTGTGGTTGAGTATAACGGACCTGACTGTTCTTGTGCAAAAATAATCTTCTTCGCTTCTGGGAAGGGAATATTCCGTTCAGGCTTTAGTATGGATATCTTTGATTGTTTCCACGTCGGGCAATCCTTGGAGGAAGGATGGCTACCAGAACAGTTTACACAGCTAGGAGGTTTGACACAAAGACTACTGTTGTCACATGTTTCAGCACACCGATGACAAGTAGCTGGGTTATAGCATGATTTAGATCCGTGGCCATACTTTTAACAGGTGTAACACCTCAAGGAATTAGGGATAAATGTACCGACCCTTAAGATGCTATAGCCAGCTTTCAGTGATTGTGAGTGTTTCGGAAGAGAAAACGTGAACAGATAAGTATTTGTTTTTGTGACGGCATAATTCTTTTGAACAGAGAAACGTGTGACATCAATAACTCCTTGGGAGCGCAATTCTCTGATGATGTCAGCTTCAGCCATATCTGAAAGACAACGTCCTATGTCACGACCGATGCCTTTGCTGCTATTCATTGTCCTGTGGGAGGAAATCTCAACAGGAACATTTGCTAAACTTTTTGTTTAGAGGAGAATCTGAGATTGAATCAACAGAGAACCAGATACTCCATTTACTTCACCAGCCAAACCTTCGATACCCTTTGCTATCGCAAAAGGATTCAGCTTTATAAGACCACCATCCGGTGAAGACATGACTTGTGGGAACATTTTTTCTGTGGGGGTGCCATGGTAGAAAGATATATGATTCACCCTCCTAGCTCCCCATCTACCATGGAGTGTCAACAAGGACGATGTTCCATGTCTGTGGGTCTCAACAGACGACACTAGGGATACCAGTAGTGTGTACTCGAGCAGGACAATATTTCGAAAAGATATGACCTACCAGATTAGCCTATGAGCCATCGCCTTCTGGCACCAGCATCTAGGCAATTTTTTCAAGTTTGAAAATTCATTTATCATATTATATATAACAACTAACAAGTCAATAATGTCTCTAAAAGCCAAGCCAAATAATGATAGAGCAATGTAAATTTTAGTGCTCAGGGCTAGGCATGACCAGCCGATTGGTAGAACCGGGCCCATTCTACCACCCGTCTAGGTGAAGTAAGGGGTGAAGTGGTGTATTGGGCAAAGGAACACTGTTCCTGGAACCAGTGCCCTCAACCACCAGACAAAACATGTATGTACAAGTATGGTCCTGGAATGTTTAATGGTGAATTTATTGGTGAATGTGAACACTCAAAATGTCATTTTGCGTGTTTTATACGATTTAAGGTCAATGCTGAGTGTAACCGTCATGTGACTGTTGTTACGGTTAATAATTTGCCGTGAGAAAAGGTTTAAGAATCCCCTTTGAACCAGCAAAATGGAACACAGACAAGTCTAAAATATTCGATAACATATTGAACAAACAATGGGCAAGCTACAATGAATGACAATACAGATTTCTAGTACAATGCAATTGAGTCACAAATCTACAATATTGGGTCACAAATCTAAAATATTAACTCACCAGAGTCTTGACATTTACAGTCAGAACAGATATACTGAATGAAGGTTGTTTGCAATGACTAGACTAGACAGTTGAATAGACAAGCACAGTCGGTCTTGAAATGTTGAACAACTTGACGATGGCAGACAGATATGTACAATCCCAGCCATATGAAAAGTCCCAACAACCAGCCTTTATATATCTCGTACACAGTTTCGAGCATTCTAGCAATGCTAGGCTCCCTCATTATTCTCTCAGAACGATGCAGGACTTTCTCAAACACACGACATGATGAAAGCCGGAAGTCAAAACAAAAGGTTGCCATGGGCAGGTTATTCTGAAGCGTTATCTCAAAAAGGCGTACCGCTAAATATACTATTGCCCACACTCAACACTTTAAACATTATAATAACCATCACCTAATCAATGTGATATTACAAATTACAAAAAAACCAACACTCATAACACTGTATGACAGCCAGCACACTAATCTGAAGGGGCAGTCTACGCCATTCCTCGTGTAAAACAGCTTCCAATTGGGCCAGGTTCTGTACAGGATAATCCCTTTGCTGCACGCGACGACCAATCATGTCCCAGATATGCTCCAAAGGGTTAAGATCGGGGTTCATTCAATCGTGAGATATGTCGGGGCAGCTTAACTAAGTTCTTTGTGTACTTCGTAAACAGTGATTTAATTGAGTGAGCGAGTTAAGATTTGTACTCACCCCAACAGTATTTCACCGTGGCTAAAACACCCCATATATACATGCGTAATACATTAAACAAATGTATGTTTTAAACACCACAGATACATATTTAAAACTAGCATGCAACCCCCAAAGAATTGTTTAAGACAATACAAAATAAAAGTAGGCTATCGAACACCAGCAGCTGAAAGTAGATTGACCACACTCTGGACCATGGGGACTTACAGTGCTGTTGCTACCTGCATGAGCCTGACTGGAGTTAGACTCTCCTTCATTTGTTGGACTACACACAAATCTAGCCAGGAACTAAACTAACACAAGTTCTATAAATTAAAATTGTGAATGTTTTGGGATCCTCTCAGGGGGACAAAAATTGTATGAGGATACAGCCAGTACAATCTCGGCTACTATTTTGATCTACCAATTATAAACCAACGGTTATATACATAACATACTGATAAAAACATTCAGACAATTGTATTTCGTTACAATAATGATTAAATGAAAATTAGCATGACCATAATGATCCTTCACTGCTTTTACACATAAGTAATCATCCCTTGTGACGTTTTGGGACTTAGATACCCTGTCAGGAGGACAATAATTTTACAATACTTTAACCCCCTTTGACGATACAGCCACTAACATTCTCTGCTACTGATTTAAAGGGGCACTGGTTCTAGCCAACAGACTAATTACGAAACCAAGCTACTCACTCGGGGACTAGGTTACTGTCCACCTTGGCAGAATTTCTTCAACCTAAACAGTGGGACATTACGAACGGTGGATGACCATCAGATGCCGTTACTGGAAAATATCCCCGGTACTTCTTGTCTTATTGTAATAAAGAATCCCAGCAGTGTAGGCTTTTTCAGATTTTCTAATGCTTGGATGGTATGATGACTGATCGAATTTGATCCTATTTCCGTGCTTTTTACCTCGATATTTAGTCAGTAAAAATATTATGTCTATTACCTATGCTATGATATTAAAAATACACATTTGATGCATTTGAATCCGTAAAACTAAACAACCCCACTTTGCCATTGCTAAAAAATCTGAAAATTTACTTAGGTACACAGGTATATACAGTTTTTAACTAAGTACACAGCAAATGCTTATATGTATTTCTTATGCAACAATGAAGTTCCGTTCGTATCCTCAAAACAGTGTCGGCCCATAAGTTTTTTTTCAGGCAATCAAACTTGCATGCAATCCAGCGATTACTACTCTCTTACTGTAACCCTTGTTTGGTGGTAAACCTACACATGTTATCTGTCATCATTCACTTGATGGTCAGTTAATGAATTTATAACAGGTATAATTAGTGGTAACACCACTCAGATTACCCGACAAAGCTTCCCATTTGGCATTTCTCGTGTATGGAGTAAATACTCATCATTATATACTGTATATATTGAGGTCTGATGTGGCAAATGTATTACATTTGTACATCTTATATAATATGCACATGGAAGTGCAGCAAGAGGAATTATCAGCTGAGTTACAAAACAAACATCGATCAAAGGATTAACAGATAACACGCTGATTGATTAATATTGCTTTTATCCTGCACAGCGGATTTGTAAAAAAAGTAGTGTTAATGTATTTAGATTCACTAATCTATTCTGAATACCCCCTGTCGTACAGTGTCTGTGTAAAAAACAACGTCCTTCCTTCAAAGGATTAACCACCAATACATTGATTGATTGCTCATTATTGGCTAACTAAATTACTTTTTGAAGAATGGCGGACATCTTGCAATTAGTTGCCAGGTGCGTTATCTAGGGTGACCAATGGGACTATACACCAATGTGAAAAACCTGAAATGATAGATCACTTTTTCGCATATTAATGTTAAAAGACAGCTGACATGGAAAAGGATTCTTTGTCAGCTGCAGATGAATGGCATATCGTTCCTTTATGTGGATATTGATGGATACATTCACCGAACAAGGTAATAGCCTGATATTGTTGCTATAACTTTAGTCTGTTTTAATTTTAATATTTGCATTTTGTTTTATTCATTTGTTATAGCATTCAACAGAATCATTTTTTTCCGCCGTGAAGTGTAATGAGACAGACAACATACACTATAGGTGAGGTGAGGTTAAATTGGGTTTAACTTCGTGCTTGAGAATATTTCGCTAATATGATGACGTGCATGCGTGTGTATGTGTATGTGTATGTGCGGCTGCTTGTACTAGCCTAGACTTAAGCTGGTTTTATAGTGCTAGCTCACTGAGATACCATGTCGCAGTGAAGCATGATTACCCCACTCAGACACATTATACTGACTCCGAGCCGACCAGTCCTTGTTGTACCCATTAATGCCGAGCACCAGGCAGGGACCAACAAGTTCCATATTTTAACGTCTTTTGGTATGACGAGACCGGGGATCGAACCCGCGACCTTCCGCTCTCCGGGCGGTCGCTCTAACCACTACACCAAGGAGGCGGTCCACATACACTATATATAGGTCGCACTTAGGGCGTATGTGTGAAATATGATCTATAAAATGTCTAGATATTACAGCCATGTAATTCACTAAGTATAATCAGATCGTGTGCATTTTATTAAGTTTCAAAATACATACAAATATGATAATAAACTAATTATGATTATAGGTCAAAATATCAAGACGTACATTGACTTCGTTATTGTCCAGTCCTAACATTTTTTACCACTGTCAGATGGTCAAACTTCAAAATGTTTTCATTTGTTATCAAAATAATGAAGATGGAAATATTATCGAGTAGAAAAGATTTCATCTTTGTTGATCAGTCTATACTTATACTATTAATTGCGCATGAGGGTGGCGCAGCAGAGGTAACGAACCAGTCAAGAATTCTGGGATATCATCCGGGTACTCACGGGAGAAAAACAATAACAAAAGGAACAACCAGTCCACGGAAATTGCTCTGGATCAGTGCCCCTTTAAACTTTTAATTATGAAATATACATCTTTCTACAATCCAAATTTGTCAATTAGTTCAATTTCCTTTTAAAAATCAATAATTAGAAGATAATTAATGTTATTAAAAAGATCCTGAACTGTTTTGACATTGAAATATTTATCCCTTGTGATGGGAAAATCAATACAGTCAAGCAGGCCATGCTTGCATGTGATTCTGTCATCACAAGGGATATGAAAGGGAAAATCCCCACCTTCGAGTACCTATTTAATGAAAAATCCAACAGAGAGGGTTCGTGTGATAATAATAGTTACGTTTGAAAGTATTGTTTTCAGATAATCTTTGAACCACTTTGTATATGTACATAACCTAAGAACGGCCATAGGATGGCTTGTTCAACATTTCCCGAGGCCACATTCTGTGACAGTTTCTTGCTACGCTTTGTTTCCTTGCTTTATTAACCGCCTCCGCGGTGCAGTGGCTGGAGATCCGGGTTAGAATTGATCTTCAGTAACCAATGCTTGTCGTAAGAGGCCAATAACGGGATCAGGTGGACAGGCTCGCTGACTTGGTTGACACATGTCATTGGTTCCCAGTTGCGTAGATCGATGCTCATGCTGTTGATCACTGGAATGTTTGGTCCAGACTCGACTATTTATAGAGCGCCGCCATATAGCTGGAATATTGCTGAGTGCGGTGTAAAACTAAACACACTCAGTCACTCTCATTTAGCACTTATAGGTTTGGTCTCGATCCCTCGCCACGTCATACCAAAAGACGTTAAAATATGGTACTTGTGGGTCCCTGCCTGGCGCTCGGCATTAATGGGTATAACAAATACTGGTCGGCTCGGAGACAGTATAATGTGTCTGAGTGGGGTATTCATGCTTAACTGGGACATGGTATCTTAGTGAGCTAGCACTATAAACCCAGCTGAAGTCTAGGCTAGTACAAGCTGCCACACATACACATTCTTAAGTACGACGTTAACCCCATTTCACCTCACCTCATTCTTCCCCACTGAGACAATTCGGTGAACGCTGATCACATGATAAAACATTTCCACTCACATTTATGATTTTCATTAAAGTGGCCTTGAATGAGCACATTATTACACTGAAAATCCCATAACTAGGGAAAATGACATCGTGATATAAAACATGGCCCAGAAAGGTACCCCTTGTCGACAGTTCTTCATTGTTGTGCCCGTGTAGATACCGGATTGGGCGAGATCCCCAACAATCCTATTCTTTTCGTATTTTTTGTCACTGGAGGAAACTAAATGTATCAGGCCAAGCCATTGTGCTTCACAGCATCTCGCCCCGACCGGACATTGCTGACGATACCAATCATTTGACTGATTGTCTACCCCGACAAGAATATTTAAATACCGCCATCATCGAGCCAGAAATACTGCCGATTTGCAGGTTCGTTTATTAATATGAAATTGGGGGATTCGTTTCCTGAGGTTGATTGTGAATACTAATGATCACAACTAATGGTTGATATTACAAGATAACTCCACCAAACGTTGTGTGACCATTACGTAAAATTGAAAGAAAATCATTCAAAATTAGATATCATGAAGAAGCATTAAGGAATTTTGATTTTCATAAAAGTCATCCTACCAAAAAGATAATAGCTGAATACATTATGCATACTCAAAATATGAAGTGACATGAAAGATAAACGATTTGTATGCCATGAGGCATGAATGTGATCGCACAGTGCCGGGGGTGAATGTTTTATGTTCTTTGTTTAAGTATGTCGATGATAGAGAATCTTAGCAGACGATATCCGGTTTTGTTCAAGAGCGGATGAATGCCGAAACTCGAAATGGCCGTTACTCAAGCATGCTGTGTTCTTCTGATGCTGTTTCTCACAGGGGTAAATGGTCAAGGTAATGAAAAACCGTTGTATCTGCTTACTACATTTGCCAAGGACACATTTATTTGAAGTTTGGACGTGGCACACTGGCCGAATATTTGTATGCTAAACGAGGTAGATTATGATTATGGCAGTGCGTTTTCATTTGGCATGGATAGAGTTGGTTTTCAGTAACCCATTGTTGTCGTACGAGGCAACTAACGGGATCGGGTGGTCAGGCTCGCTGGCTTGGTTGACACATATCACCGTATCCCAATTGCGGAGATCGATGCTCATGCTGTTGATCACTGGATTTCCTGGTCCAGGCTAGATTATTTTACAGACCGCCGCCATACAGCTGGAAATATTGCTGAGTAAAAAGAAAACTCACTCACTCATCCTGGTTTGACACTTATAGGCTTGGTAGGTGAGCGAGCGATGAAAGGTGTGCTGCGTTCCAATGCCAGTTTGCGTAGGTGATGCAACTAAGTGGTCTGACACCGTCGGATAGCTTGAAAAATGCTGAGTGCGGCGTTAAACAACCGTCAAGTTGTATGCTCCTTTGAGCGAACTTACCTCTTATGTAAAAGACGTTAAAATATGGTACTTGTTGGTCCCTGTCTGGCGCTCGGCATTAATGGGTGCAACAAGGACTGGTCGGCTAGGAGTCAGTATAATGTGTCTGAGTGGGGTTTTCATGCTTCACTGCGGCATGGTATCTCAGTGAACTAGCACTAGCTTCAGTATGGGCTAGTACAACCAGCCGCACATACACATACACACCCATGCTCGTCGTCATATGAGCGAAATATTCTCAAGCACGACGTTAAACCCAATTTCACCTCACCTCACCTCTTGTGTGAAACCCTACTCACCACTGTGTCAATTTGTTGATAACATCTAGTATTAGATTTCACGAACGTCTCGGGATATCCGACATGTCTAATGAGCATCCCTTTTCCTGTAAGACAGTTATGTTTTTGAGAAGGATTGCGGGAAGTGGTTATGTATTCACATTTATCAAACAAGAATATCCAAACGGCGGGTAACATTTACATATTCTTAATTGACAGAATGTCATCGCATCCCATTTCGATGCGCATGTCATTGATTACTGAATGATCTGGCCCAGACGCGATTATGTACAGATCGCCGTCATATAGCTGACATGTTGCTGTGCGCGGCGTTAAACAATAAACAAAGGTTTATCCAAACCTTTATATTGGTTGCATTTATACGGTATAAATACTTTCAAAAGTCAAGATTTTGGGTATAAAAATCCCTAATTTGAAAGTTCAGACATTATGCATGATGACTGACTGACTAAGTTTGGTTTTACGCCGCTTTTAGCAATATTCCAGCTACATCACGGCGAGGAACACCAGAAATGGGCTTCACATGATGAAATAAGTGAACGATAAACTAGTGCTCAAACGAAAGTAGGAAGTGTGTTTGACCAAACTTGAAAAGAAAAGATTTGCCTCAAACGTGGCATATTTTGTGTGTTGTTTTTACTCATGTAATGTTTAGGCAGTTTTATACCGTCTGTATGCGCGTGCATTTCGTGTTACAGCAGAAAAAGTAGTTTTGGAGTTTTTGCAACGTTTAGGCAATTCGTTAACTTGTTTCGCCTTTTGTTGCCGGAAATGATGAGTCTGTATGCGTGTGACATGACTCATGAACCTTTTGTAAATGAATTGACATTTAAATACTTTTGGCTTGGTAAATCCATTTCGTGTATTGAATCTACAGGTTCAGATGAAGTACTATTTTTGTTGTATATTCACGATTACATTTCGAGCAGTACTATTTCACAAGGTATTATCTGACAACACTGACCCGCCATTGGATTTATAATTAATTCGTCTGTTTCAGGCTGCACCTTTCCCGGAATCGTCTGTACTGAAAACTGCAGCCCAGTAGGAGTTGTTACAACTTTGACTTGTCCAACTGGACAGGTGTGCTGTGTCGGTAAGTTTCGTTTGTTTGTTTCTGAATGCCACAACCACCAATATTCCAACTACATGTTCCAGATAACACAGCCCAGTGAGTGACATTATGAGCATATATCTATGCAATTGGGACTCGATGGCTGCATCAGCAACATGAGTCTCATGAACCAATTCAGACACTGACCTACCTTTCAGCCGATCTGAATTTTCTCGTGTGAAAGTGAAAGGAGACACTACAGACAACTATGGTTACACTAAATTCAAATTCCTTGTTTTATAAGAAATTGGTATTTACAAATGAACTTTAATAAAATCGTATTTCTATATTTTATGTCGAGGTTTAGGCAGCATGACGTTAACTAAGACGTCACAGATTGCCCCTGTTTCATGAGGTCTTAAAAAATGTTTCATAATTCATCTGGCTCACTAGTTACACCTGTTATGTGTTCTTTGCGCTTATATAGCTTGCTGGAGGCCAGTTCCAACTCCGGATCTCAATGTTGTCCTACTTCTTTTCAAGTTTCCTATCTCCTGCCCTGAAGTTCAGTCCAATATGGAATACCGAAAAAAGTTTTCCTTTGTCAATTTTCCCACCTCTGTGGTAGTGTATACCTTGATGTAATAAATAAACATAGCTCTTCTTCTTGCCACATATAATAATGAACCTGATCTTTCTTCTTCTCCGTTACTTAAAATATCAATTCCGAAGCAAAACGATCTACATAATTAAGTATCTATGACTATAACTAAGTTTTAAGTTTTAAAGGGGGCGATGGGGTAGCCTGGTGGTTAAAGCGTTCGCTCGTCACGCCGAAGACCCGGGTTCGATTCCCCACATGGGTACAATGTGTGAAGCTCATTTCTGGTGTCCCCCGCCGTGATATTGCTGGAATATTGCTAAAAGCGGCGTAAAACCAAACTCACTCACTCACTCACTAAGTTTTAAAACCTATATATTTTATGCTTACAAGACAATTTTTAATAGCCTGAAGGCAAGAAAGTGATAAAATATGATATATATTTGTATATTTGGAGTGTTTATTGATATGTTTAAGTGCTATTAAGATGACGGTTGCTCAATATAGAGCTGTTGTCAGGTAATCGAGAAGATATTGTTCTGGATCCATTGGGCAGAAGCAACTGCACCACCATCATTGGATCCACTTGTAAATAAGGATGTTTATGCATTGTATTTACTTAATTGATCAAATCCTTGTCTGTACTGAAATTCATTTGTTTCTAATTTCGTAAATGTGGCCAGTGTTAGGTTTACTTGTAGCCTCAGCAATTGCTAAGGAGATGAAGAAAGCAGGCGGATAGGAAATAGGAAATATATTGTCTGGTTCAATGTTAGCAGCAGATAGGAAAGGTTTAATTCTTATTCCAAGAGCCGGGATAAGAGACGATTTGTCTGATCATCATAGAGGGGTACCCGTGAAGATCCGGTTTAGAATATTGATTTTCAGTAACCCATGCTTGTCGTAAGAGGCGACTAACGGGATCGGGTGGTCAGGCTCGCTGACTTGGTTGACACATGTCATTGGTTCCCAATTTCGTAGATCGATGCTCGTGATGTTGATCACAGGATTGTCTGGTCCAGATCCGATTATTTACAGATCACCGGCGCCATATAGCTGGAATATTGCTGAGTGCGGCGTAAAACTAACTCACTCCCTCACACACATATTGTCAGTTACGAGTTGGAAGTGACTCCGTTTCACTTTTCAGCCGGGAGACTTCAAGTACACAGCGGGGCTATTCTTCTCCTTAACACACTGCAAATAAGCACCCGTTCAGAGAGCCTCCTTGTGAATCTCTGCCGTCTTGTATACACAAGTATACGTTAGTATTCTTTTCCGTAGAAAGCTGCCCGTATTTATCGGCGTTTCCCAACTGCCACTCGCCATAAAGGTCTATCACGGTTTCGTAGTATCTACTGGGAATCCAAAAGAGCGCCGGTACTACGTATTACCACAATAAAACTACGTGGCCTATGACATGACCTGGATATTTCTTGAACAAAGAGGCGACTATGCTTGTCGTAAGAGGCGACTAACGGGATCGGGTGGTCAGTCTCGCTGACTTGGTTGACACATGCAATCGGTTCCCACTTGCGCAGATCGATGCTCATGCTGTAGATCACTGGATTATCTCGTCCAGACTCGATTGTTTACTGACCGCCGCCATATAGCCGGAATATTGCTGTGTGTGGCGTAAAACTCAACTCACTCACTCACTCACTTGAACAAAGACACTTTATATGCCAGAAGTAGCGGGATTGTGTATATCCTTAACAAAAGCCGCCATACCAGGTAAAATATGCTGCGCGGTATGGACCACTAGCGAAGCACCGGACGTGGGAGGAGGACACGTTACAGTTGAATGAGGAGGTGAAGTCGGAGTTCAGGTGGTGGATCATTTGGTTGGGGAGCGGAACGGCACATCACTATTACCAACCCTGTCGGTGCTCAAACATGGACAGATGCAAGTCACTTGGGCTGGGGCACAACGAATCTGGGACAACCAGGTTACACGAATCATCCAATTGCTGGACTTGTAGACTATCCGTATGGCAATAGAATCCTTTCAGTACGACATCGCTGGAAAGCACATACAATTCCTTTCCGACAACAGCACAACAGTTACCTACTTAAATCACTTTGGTGGGCACTGCTCCAAGATGGACAAGGTCGCGACTGGTATTTAGGAGAGGGCGTTGGGACTCAACTTCACTGTATCAGCACGGCACGTCTGACGGATGTACACAGTCGCTAACAGCCTATCGCAAATCAACCCAATATACGAATGGCAACCGAACCCCAATCTATTTACACTATTAGACCACAAATGGGGTCATCATCAAGTTGATCAGTTCGCGAGTATGGTAAACCACCTGGTACCCAGATACAACAGTCGATCCCATGATCTGGGATCTGGGATCCCATGACCTCGGGGTTAGACGCGTTAGCGCAGCAGGATTTGGATAACTGAACAATTTATTAACCCCCCGCTCCGCATGATAAGTCAGATACTCAGCTTCCTCGACATACAACAGGGGCAGGCAACTCTGATTACGCCATGCTGCTGAAGATGGTGGTCCATCAGCCGTTGAAACTGCCCAATACCAGGGAGATCTTCATCATGAAGAATACGACACTGGAACCATGCAAAAACATCAAATGTTCTCAGAGGGCTGGCCAGGAAGCTGTAACCGCCAACTTCCACTGTGTATGGCAGGAAGTACACTAAACCTGTATAATCGGACTTTACAGACACTTCTGATATACTGTTCAAGGGTCGGAGCATCATGTCCTTGAGTTGAGAGATCAGTTTTAGTTTAATTTCTTAACTCTTTCAACACCAGTCAACCAGAGGCATTTACTGCCGTGACACCGAGTTCCCAGAGACCCTGAGGTCATAGATGAAGCCTATGATTATGAAGGAAATTATAAGCTTGTAAAACGTTATTGCTACTACATCCCATACACCATTTAAAAGATCTAATCCTACTGTTGATAAATATGAAGTTTATTTTTATAATATTATTCAAATAATACAACTACAACTTAAATAAATGTATTTTTGAATGAAAATGCAAGCTTACATTTATAACGTCCAGATAAACCACGAAAGAAGCAAAAACTATGGCGATTTTTTTCCATTTGTGACATGTGATAACATGCCCGTGCCTTTTTCTTTTATATTTTCATTTTTTACGTCATCAGAAAATTATTATAAAAAGATTTCTTAAATAATATGTATGGTCGCCTATTTCCCGATATCTGTGGCTTTCCGCTCGGTAACATGACATAACAACGGAAAATACCTCCGTTTTCGAAGCTTCGTATGCATAACATGCGAGGCGAATCGTTTGATGGCGGGCATCGTTCGAAAGCTCTGAACATCAACAATATCACTGTACCCTTGCCAAGAGTATTTTCACAGTTGTAAGAAGCGATTTTATTGGATAAAGATTGGTTTCTAATGACGCTTTTTCGCCACAGTCTGCTATAAGGGTCGTGATTGGTCAAAATCAGACACGTGACCTAAGGCAGCCAATCATATTACGGCAATGGATACCGTCCTCGTAAACGAAAACCTTCAGATTTAGACAAAAGTTTTGGGTAAAATAATGCTATTCTGAACATATTAAGCAAGAAATCGCTACCTGTACGTAAATTATGGAACTTATTGGACGTATCGTGCTAGGTTATGACCTGTGACAAAAAATGCTTCATGTATATATTTTCGCATTAAACATCGTGTCTGAGCGTGAAGATTGAGGCGGCGAGAGCCGAGATGTCACTCGTCAGTGACTTGATTTGCATTACATGATCGCACAAAAAGATGGAAATAGTAATTTTATATGTACGTTTGACAACTTTTATGAATGTTGTTGTTGATTTTATTCATTAGTTTATTCAATTTATTTAATGAATTCCTCGAAACATCGTTACTTTGCTCTTTCACAATGTTATTGTAGACCCGCTGCAGAAGCATGTGTCCGAGAATCGTTGTTTTCAATAACATTGCGAAAAATAATTTATAATTTTAATTCTGCTGATAATATATGATAAATTGAAATTTAATAAGTGTTTTCAGACATTGTGAAATGTGATAGATTTAATATATGAATCATAAGTCAGGTAGGTTCCTAAAATTATGTCTCATTTTGACGTGACTACTGCCTGGCCGCTTCTCCGGCCTCCGGTGTCTGGGGACTCATAACGTTGTGGCCGCTTAAGCGGCCTGCGGTGTTGAAAGGGTTAATCAGTTAGCTGATGCATCGGACAGACCAGCTTCGTCACTGTGAAGCGTAGGGCATTGAGAATTGTAGTGAGAACATGGTCATTTGGAGGTTTAGTGACGCGCGAATATAATCCGAAACCTATACGGTTTGCAAGAAATCTACATTTGTTCCCGTATAGAGATTTACTGCATTGTACTTAAGGTGGCCTGACAATCAAAAACTGAACCTAGGTGAGCTGAGGGAGAAATGTTTGATTTGATTCTGTTGGCTCCTGCGGCCTTATTGTGACCATCAGATATTGCGCCTCACGAAACATATATTTAGGACCAGGGTTCCGAACATGGAGGTAGCCCAATGATTAAAGCGTCCGCTCGTCACACTGAAGATCCAGGTTCAATTCCCCACATGGATACAAGGTGTGAAGCCCCTACAGTGATATTGCTGGAATATTGCTAAAATCGGCGTTAAACCATTCGCCAATGAACAACACCGATCTCTGAAACACCATGCGGTTTATTCGGCAACCATAACATGGACAAGACCAAAAACTAGGAATGGTGAACTATACCATTCCGTACAAAGGAAAAGAAACGAACGCGGATAGCGTGTGATGGCGTGACCGCCCTTCCTCCTGCCTTGCGGAAAAAACAAATCAGTTGAACATAATCTTTAAATGTTCATCAAAAGGTAATGTCTTGGGCAATGCTATGTTTAAGTGATGAATTATACCAAGTAACGAACAGCCGTTAAGTCAAGTCCCACTCGCCACATCGTTGCCACACGGGTGGGGCGAGATCGCCTCGAAGGGGTTGATATGTCTGCCACAGTCTCTTGACTAGAGGGGTACTCGAGGTCAAGTGTTGCGGGGTCAGGTCCGCCTGGATCGTACACTCAAGGTCGGTGACAGATGGGAAGCTTTGCCGACTGGGAATGAGTGAAACCTTGAATATTGTCACGTTCAGTCAAGCCTCTGATTTGGTCATTAGGAGTGGTTCTGAGTACAGTTGGCATCACCCGGTAAGTCTGACGGCCGCACCTCGTATACTCTCGAGCGAAACTGAGATTGGTATTTGAAGACACGTGTCTGTCACTGCCGTGACCATGTACTAGCTCCGAGCACAAGTTTTGTCTCGGTCAGACTTGAGATACACCAAATCACCTGCAGAGACATCGCAAGGATCATAACGAAGACTACCACGAGCTTTTGATTTGCTGCTTGGGGAATGATTCTGTTGTCGAGTAGATAACTGTTGAAGGATCAGTTATCTGTCGCAGACAGGGAGGTTTTCGCCGGTGATTTGGTCTCTTTGAGTGAGTACCTTCCTAGCAGAAAGTCCCTTTTTCCGTATTCTGGAGTTCAAATTGGCCGTTGCAAGGTTCAAAGTAACTGGTGAGAGATGACCCCCTTCGGGATTGTAATGGAGACACTCCAGGCCCAGCTCCTTAGTTGCTTTCTCTGCGACGGGTTTTTTGTTACGATTCTTCGGGGAACTAATTTCCAAATAAACGCCTTGTTTGTTCAATTTTGGATCCTTGGCAAGTGAGATGAATCCAGGTGCGGGATCCACTCTGACGAGGCATCCATCAGATCTGCAATGCTTGAGGTCCGCCGTAAGCATTAAGATGGCATTCCCCAGATCATCATGTTTCTCACTGGGTATGATGCAAGATTTTGTGACAGACGAAACAGTCTCATGGAGCACAAAGATAAGCTGGCCATAACGTTTCATTACGTCTGCGGCAAACGTGGAACATACCATGTCCGGTACAGTTCTCGTTGACTGGGGATATAGTTGTGAAGGGATACGCTTCAAAGACATGCAGTGATGGCAAACTTCTGTTGCCAGGGATGTAGCTTTATCAATATCCAAGGCGTAGACATATCTGCTAAATATCTGCTTGAGTTGATAGCAGGAGGGGTGATTGAAGCGAATGTGAAGGGCAGTTAAGAGCCTATCAAGGACTGTTCTTGGTACAACAATACGTTCCCGTGCTAGTTGGAATGGTGTGTTGTCTTTGACAACAAGGAGGCCATCATTTGCTGTGGTAGTCACTCTCAAGTACCGTTTAACATCAGAAATGTCAGTAACCTTCTTACTTGGGCGAGTCCCTTGAGAATAATGAGAGTGTGTACGTCTAAGGTCAGGGCACTCATGCTGTGATGCAAGCCACGCAGCATGAATTGTAAATGGCATTTTGGCACCACTCTCAATAACATCACGAACGCTGAGGGAGAACACCACAGACTCGGTCGATTCCGCAATGAACCTGCAAACTTTGCAGCTCTGGTCTGTGCACTCACTAGGATGACAACTCATGTAATCCGAGGGGATATTGGAAACTCCAGCGAAGTGTGTGATGGTAACACGGTATCTGCTGACCATAGATAGAAATGTAGTGACTCTGGTTCTAGCAGAGAAACAACCACGGTTGAGCTTGTTGAAGGCTTGAACACAGGGTCTGCTATCCGTGAGAATCTGTGTTTGGGATGATGCTGCCGTGATGTATGGGGCGAAGTGCCTGACAGAAGTGCCAATAGCAAGTGCTTCAAGTTCACATGGGAGCCATTGCATTTGAAGCTTTTTCAGTTTGGCATTGAAAAACCCAGCGACATGGGTCGTTCCATTCCGGTTCACATACAGCGTAGCCGCAACACCTTGAGCTTTGATGGACGCATCTGTGACAATACAGAGGTGATCTGTCGGGCGAGGTATAACAATAGTCTTGCAAGAGGTCAATGCAGATTTGGCATCCCGGAATGCTGCGATGACCATAAAATCTTCTCATTTGACTGTCGTGCAGCTGTGACAGAATCCAAAGGGGACATCAATTTCGCATAGCCATGCAGGGCACGACTTAAGACCTTGAATGCGCCTATGAAAGATTGCAGTCCTTGAACATTGGTTGGGGGTTTCACAGCAGACAAAGCTGCAATCTTGTGTGGACTTGCAGTCTAGGAACCACTACTCCAGATCCATCCCAAGATGTTGGTTGATTTGGTGCAAATTACTGTTTTGGAGGCGCTGAGGCAAAGGTTATTGCCATGTAAGGCAGTGGGGACAAGGCGCCAGTTATGTAGAGCTTCTTCAGCTGTATCCCCACCACAAAACAAATCATCAGCCAGTTTGATCACACGTCCTTCCTGAACAAGATGACCAAGCACTCATGACATCAGTTCCTCAAGGTAAGCCTCTGAACCCGGCATCCCCATAGCACAGCGTGTGTACATCCGTATTCCTTTGAAAGGAGTGACAACCCCACAATATTTCATGGAGTTGTGAGACAAAGGTATTTGATAAAATGACTTCAGTAAGTCGGTTTTGACAATGAACCGCCACTTGCCAATATCTCTGATCACATTGTCGACGCTGGGCATAAGGGCAGGTTGTGGTTTGCAATACTGTCCAACCTCTCCAAAGGAAGTCACTAACCTACTCCCGCCATTTGGTTTTCGAACCAAGAAAGACATATTGCTCGAGGTATTCGACCTTGACGTTGACCTGCTCGGGCTTGGCGAAAACACCCTCCTTTTCCAGCTCATCAAACTTACATTGTAGTTCATTCAAGGCATCTCGGCTATAGTGCGGGAGACGGCTTTTTCGTTGAGGAGGCAAGGTTGGGCCCATGTTCACAACAGCCTGCACGTTTCCACCAACACCATTGTACTTTGACACTGATGGATGAAACACTTGATCATATTCCTCATGGAGATCAGTAAATTTACTAACCATTTCAGGGTCAAGGATGTTGTCTGGATCAAGCGATATGTCCTTGGACCATGGAAGTACTGGATCTGCATTGGGTCCTGGCATGCTCACAGGATGCGCATCAGCCTGAATAGGTTTTGTGATGCGTCTGATCTGGCAAAGGTGTTCATGACCCTTGAGGGTAGTTTCGCCGGTAGTGGTATTCGTGATCCTGATTTTGTTACCTACAGATGTACTGGGCTGACATGGAGGCCAAGCCTTCTCATGTGGTGTGCCCTCATTGCAAGGACAATCAAGCCTTGGTTCTAGAGCCCAGTCAAGGCCGGGCACACTGTCCTTGGGAACATCAACGTCTATGTACTCCTTTGGCAGGAGAGTAGTCTGATGGGAGTGAGTCTAGCCGTGGCATGACTGCTATGTTGTTGTCGGTAATAAATGGCGTTCGACCCCTTGATAACGATTCGGTTCTTGGCAGGTCGAGTAGCAATATCATTGCTTTTATGGAAAGGAATTCCTGCAAGGATGTCGACATCAAGCTGTTTGACAACGAGGGCATCATGTCGGAAAGAATCGTCTTCTCTGGTCAACGTGCAGTGGACTTCTTCAACTACTCCCAGTGGAGTAACACCATCGGCTTGTCACGCTCGTTGGGATGCACTAGTAATGGGAAGATCAATGGCTCTGGCAAAATAAACTCTCTGGCATGTTGGTCGTAGCACCGGTGTCTAAAGTTAGTCGAACTGGGTGGTGCTCATAAAAAGCGTTGAGGTATGGAGAGGGTTCAACACTGATACGTTTAATGCTGGGATGATCGAATAAGAGGTTCTGTTCTTCTTCCTGATCATCGTCTGAGCACTCACCAGTGTTGTCCTCCTTCACGCCAATAAATCTGGAACTGCCAGACATCATACGCTTGTCGTAATCCGGGAGGTATCTGCAACTCCTGAGGTAATGGGTATTATAAACTGGACGCTCGGCTGTTGTGCACAAGATACAGAATATACCCACTGAAGGGTTACCTTTCTCAGACATCTGGTTGCGACTAGTGGGAGGCTGTCTGTTGTTTGGGTAGGAGGGCGTATAAGGTCTAAAGGCTTTAGTGTCTTCAATGCTACGCAGTTCGTCCAAGAACGAAGATAGGGCTTGTGAAATCTCAGGTTTTAGTGATGCCAGAGTTTTATTACGGACTTCGGGCCCATACTTTTGCTTAACAAGTTGAGGAAGACCAGGATGGATCAACTGTAATCACAACACAACAATCGTATGTTCCATGGTAGGGGAGAGATCTTCGTCAACAACTGGTTCCAGACCATGGTGTTGAATGCCACATCCGGTAGTGAGAAGGTTGTCTTCTATAAAAGCAAGAAGCCGTTGATACAAGTCCTCAGGACGTTCCTCTGTCTGAAGGTTTATGTCAACAATATCTAGGAAATGGGATCCAGTTGAATGGAACCCATAATGCTGTCTGACCTTCTGCCATATGTCGTGAACAGACGTGGAGTTTTTGATGACAGAATTTCTGGATATCACACTAGAATAATTCGCAATTTGACCGAGCATCAAGTCTAGATGCCCTTTTTTTCTGCGCTGCTGTTTTTCTACGTTGTTGTGGGACATTTCCGCCATCATTATGTAAGCCCCGAGTAGGATTGACGGCAGTTTTGTTCTCCCACGTGAAGTCTTTTGCGAGAAAAGGGGCGAAATTGTCATCTAATGACAAGATATAAACTAGATTCTGTCGCCAGTTTTCAAAAGAGTTTATGGTTTCGTGTTTGGTCAACTGCCACTGCTTTGGAGCCCGATTTTGAGCCATGATTTCGATTCAATAATGTCACGAATTTGCAAGCACTCACGAAGTTATGTGCACGTCCAGTGAATACGTCGAAAACGTTTTGAAATACACTTGCTTGTGCAGGGTTGCTCACCGATTGTATAGATATGACGGTAAACGATGTCACTGGAATCCTGTTTGTCGGATTATTGACGTGAGTAAGAACGTCCCATTTCAATCTTAATTGAGGTCTTTGTTTCTTTCAAATTTTCAGAGACTAAGCGTTTGTCTCTTAACACACATATGTCTTGATCAAATGGGTCGCATTTAGTGCATCGTTTGTCTACAATTGTATGCGCCACGATTCTGTTGTATGTGGAGTTGTAGACCTCATGACTGCTTGACATTATGTACAGAAGTGTGTCAACGTTCATATTTCTCGAAACATTTTAACTAGGTTCACGCAATATGTTATTAATCTGCCCGTAATAGTGCAGCACGCAGATGCAGTTGTCAAGTTGTCACCATTTTGTGAAATCTGAATGAGTAATATTTCATAGCAATGGAAAGAATAGCCCCTTAGAGGCATTGGCGTATTCCATTTGTCTTTCTGAAAGGTTGATTGGCATTCAAACAACATGTAAAATTACCAGATATTCACTGCTCGGGGAAGCCAACCATTTGACGGGATGGCATCGGTAAAACACGAGGTCAAGCAGCTCGTTTGTCTATATGACAAAGTTACAGTGTCCGGATATCATCGAATATACCCCTACCCTCCAACCAACCCCCCAACCCCCCACCTTAGACTGCACAACAACAAATGCATACCGTACAACAATATCCCTCATAATATTCGTTCGCTCAGTAAATATATCAAAAAAAGGGTAAAAATTGCAAAAGTGATTTATACAAAACGAAAGTATTGTCTGACTCGATGTTTTACGGTAAATCAATTAATTGCTTTCAGACGTGTAATGATATGTTGCTTTTTTCAATGTTGCTATCCAAACGTAGTGAGCCTAACTATATTCTAGATATACAATGTTTCAAAAACTTCCATTGTATTTTGAAGGAATCATTAGCAAGGCCAGATCCAGAATTTCACATATACCGGTAATGTTGTTAACGAGATATTAGTCATCGCAAATCATTGGGGTATATTTTTAAAAAAAATGCAGAAAATGAAAATGGTATGCCCTCAGTTGATATCATATGAAATATGTTCAGCATCGTATTGGATGACTTCCCATCATAATCAAAAAAGATTTGGATTTCTTGATTTAAGATTGAGACGGAGGCTGTTTTTAAGGACACCCTCACATTTCAGTCTTTCAAAAACATTGTGTCCAGATAGTCAAGCTACCCCTGTCTACAATATATTGAGAGCTGACACTTGTGTGACCATAAGTATTTAGTTTGAACCCTTGGCATCATGTATGAATAAGTGAAAACATCAGAATAAGTTATGTCCTTATGATTACGTCATTTGAAAGGGGTGGGCTGTGTCTCCAAAGCAGGCTCTTTCAGTAAACATAAAGGGGGAGTCACTTTAACAAGCGTTTGTAGTTTCTCAAGCACACAAAATGTTTCTTGCATATTTTGTTTCCTGAAGTTTGTGATGCTTTCATTTCATATTTTGCGTTTTTGAGGGGTACCAAGATAAAAAGGCAAACCAAATGGGGATCGTGAGGCTGGAACCTACCAAAACCAATTTGCTTGAGGTTGACAGATAATATGTAGAAAAATAAAACATAGAAACAGCTGCATTTGAATAATTTTCTTGGTGAGGCTCACTACATTTTGATAGCCTCTCATATATCTAAAATCTGAATATTTTCTGTCAATCAGCACCTTGAACAGAATGGAAAATGTTCTGTCTGTAATGCATGGTATTTTGAAAACGACCAAAATCGGGTGATATTATGCTGTTTGAAACTTATGACATTTCCAAGATTTGTAGCTGCTATTATGCTATTTGACGTTTGTGTTGGTGAATCACAAGGTAACGTTAATTATCAGCAAGTAAATATACTTTGCTTTAAAGAAAATGATTTGTCCAAATGTTATATGACTTGCTGTCAAAATGTAATTATACTCATAGGAACAATGGACACTTAGTGTGAAATCTGATTTTATGTGTTACCATTTACCATAGTAACTATTGTAACTTTAAGTAACATGATTGTTTGCACAAAGTATAACCAGGTAATTGTTCCAATTTCCTAATGTGTACAAGAGAAATTATTTCCATTTATTTGTACCCTATACTTTTCGTGTTCAAAGAGCATTTGATAAGTGCGAAGGATAGACAGTCAGTTGCATTGTTGCTTAGAGCCCGTTGAAGGTTTCTCATAAATATTAGATGCTAACCTTTCAGCCTTAATCTCATTTGATAAACTGTTGCTTCAGGGCGTGGACTTGTGCAGCTGAACATAAGTAATGAGTTCACATTTCATATTCACATTTAACCATTACGTACCGTTATAATGGTAAAGAGCTGTATTTTCATGCCATCCATTGTGCTGTTTCAGCGTCCTCGGTCTTAACAACAACAACTACAACCACAACAACTACCACAACAACCACCACCACAACAACTACAACAACTACCACTCCAACAACGACATTGCCACGTAAGTGTAATGAAATTATGGTAAAGTCGACTATAGTTAAGTAGACTATTTCTCAGTTGGAATGTTAGCCCTTCTAAATTCTTCATGCAATTTTCAAGTCCTCATGATTATGGTTGTGATGGACGTATTTGTCGTTTTCTTTGACATAAATTGTTCATTAAACATTCCAGTAAAACATAATATGCAAATGACTGAAAAGAGGTTTTATCTTTAGTAAATGTTTTTACAACGTGCATAGCATTGCACTTCACCCATAGTTCATTTTAGGTACCCCATGAATAGACCACACATTTGTCTGACCTAAGAAAATGAAATATGGAAAACCAGCATAAAAACGAAAGGCTGAAGAATCTCACAGGCATTCTGATGAATGTGCTATAGACACACAGCAGCGAGAACAACAGTACAGGGTTTTCCAGTTTACATCAGATTAATTACTTAGCTCCCTCCTGTTTGAAAATAGCACGAAAAGGGAGTGATCCATCAACTAAATGACCACATGAAGTACTGCATGTAATCAGTAAACAAATCGCCACATTTTTAATACATGAGTGACAAAAACCGAAAAAGACATTTCCGTGGCAAAGTAAGGAAACATGTATTTGCTTTGATGAACGTTTTATTTTCAGCTTGCACTGGGTCCTTGACCTGTGTAGCAACTGTTCAATGTAACCCTGTTGGAGTTGTTACTGGTCGCATGTGTGCAAGTGGGGAAGTGTGCTGCGTCGGTAAGTAGTCTGACGTTTTTTGAGAATAAAACATAAGCCTTCTTCACACTATGTAATATATATATTTTTTTCTCCGAAACAATGCAGGTCATAATGTGAATCATACGGATACGTTAATAATCAGGAAGTAAAGATAGTACACTTTAAGAGAAATAACTTATCCAAATTCTATCTGACTCTGTTTACTATATACTTGTCAACATTTAAAGTTACTGGTAGAGACAATTAACAGTTAGTGTGCCATATGATTCTATATGTTATAACTGTGTACCATGGTAATTATTGTTGGGGCGTCTTTCAATAAGATGATTGTTTGCTCAAAGTGTAACCAGGATAATTGTTCCAGGTTTTCTAATGTGTTCAAGATACATTTAGCCCATTTATTTGTACCGTATACTTTTTGTGTTCAGAGATAGTGGAACCTATTTGAGTTCACCATTTGTTAGAGTGAAGGATATACAGTGAATTGCATGATGGCTTTAAAACCTATTGATAACACATTTGCATGAAGGTTTCTCTAAATGGTATACACTAACCTTTCAGCCTAAATTATTCTTGATGAATTGTTGCTTCAGGGCGTGGAACTGTGTAGCTGAAAATAGCAACGCATCACATTTTACATTTAAATTAAACCATTATGTACCATTCGAATGGTAAGGAGCTGTATTTTCATGCCATCCATTGTGCTGTTTCAGCGTCCCTGACCTTACCAACAACAACTACAATCACAACAACTACCATAACAACAACTACAACCTACAACCACAACAACTACAACGCCAACAACAACTACAACGCCAACAACAACTACAACGCCAACAACAACTACAACACCAACAACAACTACCACTCCAACAACGACATTGCCACGTAAGTGTAATGAAATTATGGTAAAGTCGACTATAGTTAAGTAGACTATTTCTCAGTTGGAATGTTAGCCCTTCTAAATTCTTCATGCAATTTTCAAGTCCTCATGATTATGGTTGTGATGGACGTATTTGTCGTTTTCTTTGACATAAATTGTTCATTAAACATTCCAGTAAAACAAAATATGCAAATGACTGAAAAGAGGTTTTATCTTTGGTAAATGTTTTTACAACGTGCATAGCATTGCACTTCACCCATATTTAATTTTAGGTACCCCATTAATAGACCACATATTTGACCTTAGAAAATGAAATATGGAAAACCAGCATAAGAACGAAAGGCTGAAGAATCTCACAGGCATTCTGATGAATGTGCTATAGACACACAGCAGTGAGAACAACAGTACAGGGTTTTCCAGTTTACATCAGATTAATTACTTTGCTCCCTCCTGTTTGAAAATAGCACGAAAGGGTGTGATCCATCAACTAAATGACCACATGAAGTACTGCATGTAATTTGTAAACAAATCGCCACATTCTTAATACATGAGTGACAAAAACCGAAAAGGACATTTCCGTGGTAAAGTAAGGAAACATGTATTTGCTTTGATAAACGTTTTATTTTCAGCTTGCACTGGGGCCTTGACCTGTGTAGCAACTGTTCAATGTAACCCTGTTGGAGTTGTTACTGGCCGTATGTGTGCAAGTGGGGAAGTGTGCTGCGTCGGTAAGTAGTCTGACGTTGTTTGAGAATAAAACATAAGCCTTCTTCACACTATGTTATATATATTTTTTCTCCGAAACAATGCAGGTCATAATGTGAATCATACGGATACGTTAATATTCAGGAAGTAAAGATAGTACACTTTAAGAGAAATAACTTATCCAAATTCTATCTGACTCTGTTTGCTATGTACTTGTCAACATTTAAAGTTATTCGCAGAGACAATTAACAGTTAGTGTGCCATATGATTCTATATGTTATAACTGTGTACCATGGTAATTATTGTTGGGGCGTCTTTCAATAAGATGATTGTTTGCTCAAAGTGTAACCAGGATAATTGTTCCAGGTTTTCTAATGTGTTCAAGATACATTTAGCCCCATTTATTTGTACCGTATACTTTTTGTGTTCAGAGATAGTGGAACCTATTTGTGTTCACCATTTGTTAGAGTGAAGGATATACAGTGAATTGCATGATGGCTTTAAAGCCTATTGATAACACATTTGCATGAAGGTTTCTCTAAATGGTATACACTAACCTTTCAGCCTAAATTATTCTTGATGAATTGTTGCTTCAGGGCGTGGAACTGTGTAGCTGAAAATAGCAACGCATCACATTTTACATTTAAATTAAACCATTATGTACCATTAGAATGGTAAGGAGCTGTATTTTCATGCCATCCATTGTGCTGTTTCAGCGTCCCTGACCTTACCAACAACAACTACAATCACAACAACTACCATAACAACCACCACCCCAACACCTACAACCACAACAACTACAACGCCAACAACAACTACAACGCCAACAACAACTACAACGCCAACAACAACTACCACTCCAACAACGACATTGCCACGTAAGTGTAATGAAATTATGGTGAAGTCGACTATAGTTAAGTAGACTATTTCTCAGTTGGAATGTTAACCCTTCTAAATTCTTCATGCAATTTTCAAGTCCTCATGATTATGGTTGTGATGGACGTATTTGTCGTTTTCTTTGACATAAATTGTTCATTAAACATTCCAGTAAAACAAAATATGCAAATGACTGAAAAGAGGTTTTATCTTTAGTAAATGTTTTTACAACGTGCATAGCATTGCACTTCATCCATACTTAATTTTAGGTACCCCATTAATATACCACATATTTGACCTTAGAAAGTAAAATATGGAAAACCAGCATAAAAACGAAAGGCTGAAGAATCTCACAGGCATTCTGATGAATGTGCTATAGACACACAGCAGTGAGAACAACAGTACAGGGTCTTCCAGTTTACATCAGATTAATTACTTTGCTCCCTCCTGTTTGAAAATAGCACGAAACGGGAGTGATCCATCAACTAAATGACCACATGAAGTACTGCATGTAATTTGTAAACAAATCGCCACATTCTTAATACACGAGTGACAAAAACCGAAAAGGACATTTCCGTGGTAAAGTAAGGAAACATGTATTTGCTTTGATAAACGTTTTATTTTCAGCTTGCACTGGGGCCTTGACCTGTGTAGCAACTGTTCAATGTAACCCTGTTGGAGTTGTTACTGGCCGTATGTGTGCAAGTGGGGAAGTGTGCTGCGTCGGTAAGTAGTCTGACGTTGTTTGAGAATAAAACATAAGCCTTCTTCACACTATGTTATATATATTTTTCTCCGAAACAATGCAGGTCATAATGTGAATCATACGGATACGTTAATATTCAGGAAGTAAAGATAGTACACTTTAAGAGAAATAACTTATCCAAATTCTATCTGACTCTGTTTGCTATGTACTTGTCAACATTTAAAGTTATTCGCAGAGACAATTAACAGTGAGTGTGCCATATGATTCTATATGTTATAACTGTGTACCATGGTAATTATTGTTGGGGCGTCTTTCAATAAGATGATTGTTTGCTCAAAGTGTAACCAGGATAATTGTTCCAGGTTTTCTAATGTGTTCAAGATACATTTAGCCCCATTTATTTGTACCGTATACTTTTTGTGTTCAGAGATAGTGGAACCTATTTGTGTTCACCATTTGTTAGAGTGAAGGATATACAGTGAATTGCATGATGGCTTTAAAGCCTATTGATAACACATTTGCATGAAGGTTTCTCTAAATGGTAGACACTAACCTTTCAGCCTAAATTATTCTTGATGAATTGTTGCTTCAGGGCGTGGAACTGTGTAGCTGAAAATAGCAACGCATCACATTTTACATTTAAATTAAACCATTATGTACCATTCGAATGGTAAGGAGCTGTATTTTCATGCCATCCATTGTGCTGTTTCAGCGTCCCTGACCTTACCAACAACAACTACAATCACAACAACTACCATAACAACCACCACCCCAACACCTACAACCACAACAACAACAACTACAACAACAACAACTACAACGCCAACAACAACTACCACTCCAACAACGACATTGCCACGTAAGTGTAATGAAATTATGGTAAAGTCGACTATAGTTAAGTAGACTATTTCTCAGTTGGAATGTTAGCCCTTCTAAATTCTTCATGCAATTTTCAAGTCCTCATGATTATGGTTGTGATGGACGTATTTGTCGTTTTCTTTGACATAAATTGTTCATTAAACATTCCAGTAAAACAAAATATGCAAATGACTGAAAAGAGGTTTTATCTTTGGTAAATGTTTTTACAACGTGCATAGCATTGCACTTCACCCATACTTAATTTTAGGTACCCCATTAATAGACCACATATTTGACCTTAGAAAGTAAAATATGGAAAACCAGCATAAAAACGAAAGGCTGAAGAATCTCACAGGCATTCTGATGAATGTGCTATAGACACACAGCAGTGAGAACAACAGTACAGGGTTTTCCAGTTTACATCAGATTAATTACTTAGCTCCCTCCTGTTTGAAAATAGCACGAAAAGGGAGTGATCCATCAACTAAATGACCACATGAAGTACTGCATGTAATTTGTAAACAAATCGCCACATTCTTAATACACGAGTGACAAAAACCGAAAAGGACATTTCCGTGGTAAAGTAAGGAAACATGTATTTGCTTTGATTAACGTTTTATTTTCAGCTTGCACTGGGTCCTTGACCTGTGTAGCAACTGTTCAATGTAACCCTGTTGGAGTTGTTACTGGTCGCATGTGTGCAAGTGGGGAAGTGTGCTGCATCAGTAAGTAGTCTTTCTGTCGTTGTTTGAGCAGCCCCAACAACAACCACCCAATCAACAACCACAACCCCGACAACAACCACCCAATCAACAACCACAACCCCGACAACAACCACCCAATCAACAACTACAGCCCCAACTACAACCACCCAATCAACAACCAGAGCCCCAACAACAACCACCCAATCAACAACCACAGCCCCAACAACCACCACCCAATCAACAACTACTGCCCCAACAACAACCACCCAATCAACAACTACAGCCCCAACAACAACCACCCAATCAACAACTACAACCCCAACAACAACCACCCAATCAACAACTACAGCCCCAACAACAACCACCCAATCAACAACTACAGCCCCAACAACAACTACACAATCAACAACTACAGCCCCAACAACAACAACCCAGTCAACAACTACAGCCCCAACAACAACCACCCAATCAACAACTACAGCCCCAACAACAACCGCCCAATCAACAACTACAGTCAACAACAACACCCAATCCCAACTACAGCCCCACAACAACCACCCAATCAACAACTACAGCCCCAACAACAACCACCCAATCAACAACTACAGCCCCAACAACAACCACCCAATCAACAACTACAACCCAGACAACAACCACCCAATCAACAACTACAGCCCCAACAACAACCACCCAATCAACAACTACAGCCCCAACAACAACTACACAATCAACAACTACAGCCCCAACAACAACCACCCAGTCAACAACTACAGCCCCAACAACAACCACCCAATCAACAACTACAGCCCCAACAACAACCACCCAATCAACAACTACAGTCACAACAACAACCACCCAATCAACAACTACAGCCCCAACAACAACCACCCAATCAACAACTACAGCCCCAACAACAACCACCCAATCAACAACTACAGCCCCAACAACAACCACCCAATCAACAACTACAGCCCCAACAACAAGCACCCAAACAACATCTACAACACCAACATCTACAACCCAAGCAACAACTACAACACCAACAACTACAACAACAACTACAACTTTGCAACGTAAGTGTTATGAGCAAATAATGCAAAGACTGTGTTTAAGTAGGGAACCTCACCCTTCTAAATTCATCATATACATTTTCCGAAACAGATATATTATTTTTAGTAAATATTCAGTGAACAAGCTGTTTCATAGTCCTCAAGATCATTGTCATGATTCACATATTTGTCACTTATTTTGACATAGAATTGTTATTCAAACCGTCCAGTTTGTCTGACATCAAAATATAGCCAGATAAAAAGTGAAAGGCTAATGAATCTCAAAGACGTTTTGATGAATGTGTTATAGGCACACGACAGTGAAAGGTTTTCAAGTTTTTCATTTGATTTTGAAGAATCTTCTTATCAACGTTCATTATCTAACCTGTCCTGGTTTAAAAGTGTCATGAAAAGGGAGTGGTCCATAAACTAAATGACTGGATGAAGAAATGTCTGTGTTTTGTGGTATTACCACATGGGTGACATCAAATAAAAAGGACATTTCCGAAGTAAAGTAAGGAAACAGCTGTATTCCCTTTGATGAACGTTTTCTTTCAGCTTGCATCGGACCCATACTCTTATGTGTTGCAACCAGTAACTGCAACCGTTTCGGGAGTGTTTCGGGTCGCTTTTGTCCTAGTGGGCAGGTGTGCTGCATCAGTAAGTAGTCTGACCTCGTTTGAACATGAAACATCGGGTTTTGTCCCAGTATGTTATTTATTTCTGGATAACGAAACGTTTGGTGACAAACCTTCCACGAACTTAATATTGGAATTCCATTTGCTTTTTGTAATGTTCTGATCATGGAACGAAATGGACATAGACGAAATGGTTTTACATCCGTGGAGAATATTTGTATAACACCTGCTCCTTGGTGTTCCGCAAAGTCTAGTTGCTATTACGCATTCACCTTTTTTTATAACTAATGAAACTTCCCATATTTTTAGTTAGTATTATGCTATTTAACCTCAGTTTTGGACAAAATGTAAATCAGAATGATACGTTAATGATATTTTTTTAGATACTTCATTTTAACAAAAATGAATGTGAAAGTGTTATATGTCTCCTTATTACATTGTCTTTGGTGTCAACATCCAAATTTTGCTACTTGTTGATTAACACGTTGAAACTAACAGGTGTAGCGGGAGCATAACACCTATGATGCCAACAAACAACAAAGAAAATGTAAAGCAATTAACAATTGTATTCTCTCAGCAATTATATCAGATTGCCCGGTGTATACTGCTAACCACAGATCCCTAACTTTTTGTATTCATTGATAGTTGAAATATAGCTGCATATAACTCCACATGCATCGTGATACCGAACTGTGCCATCCTTTTGATAGATCCAACTATATATTTTCGCTGGAATTAATTACACGGTTCGATAACGTAACTGTTAATGTCTTTATAAAACAATTATAGTATTTATCTAGTTTATAATGATTTTATTTTACAAACCTTCCGACACTGCGCCACTGAAAGCCGTAGGTGACAGGTAAGGGCGTGGCCAAACTCGCGGGTTTTTTAGGTGACAAGACACAAAGGATGTTTGAAAATACCCATTCATAAGCAGAATCTTAACTTATATACATTCTAGGAGGACGATTCAATACCTATAATGCAGATCATTAAAATAGTCACAATAATTGAAGTTGTACACACCCTTAATGAAACCGGAAGCACATACGGCATCGCACACATGGAGGTAAAATGTGCACGAGTTGGAAAACTACATTTGATACATTTTCTAAACTGATTCAAATTCCCGTAAAATCCCAAATATGTAGTAGAATTAGTTTTTTAAACACCTTCAATCGGTTACTGTTAGCTGTTATCAGATTTAGTTGTCATTATGTTGCTGTTGTATATCCCATATCTCTCTTTCCCCCACCCCTGCAGTGTTGCCGCCGGTGCGTTTTCATACTTGGCAGTCGAAATGGATTTGGCGGTCCATGATTTTCGAATAATGTACTGACACGGGAAGATATTATAAAATATCAGTATGTCACAACAATAACATAATATTGTTCTGTGTCTATCGTTACAAGGTCAATTTTGATAATTGTAGATGTCGATGCGTGAAACCTATTTCCTATTATGAAACCACATCTAATGTAAGATGACCCGTGAAGGTCCGGGCTAGAATTGATCTTCATTAACCCATGCTTGTTGTAAGAGGCGACTAACGGGATCGGGTGGTCAGGCTCGCTGACTTGGTTGACACATGTCATCGGTTCCCAGTTGCGCGGATCGATTCTCATGCTGTTGATCACTGGATTGTCAGGTCTAGACTCAATTATTGACAGACCGCCGCCATATAGCTGGAATATTGCTGAGTGTGGCGTAAAACCCAACTCACTCACTCACTCACTCACTCTTATGGAAGATTTATGGTACATGTAATTGGATTTCTAAAAATTAAAATGACGGGATTAAAAAATAGTCATCGTCTGTGTGAAATCGTTTGAAAAACGATATATATTTTAGACATAAAAAAAAGCTAAACAGCACATCTTTGGTTCTCCACGTAGGAGCAACATTTAAATAATCCTGTTGCCTAAAAAAGCAGAACTTTCAAAGTTTTAATTCTACCTAGTCTTTTACATTGTTTGACGTGTGTCCATTTAAAAAATAATAAAAATTAATGGTCAAGTGGCCCAATGCATGGCTCAATTTAGGATTTAGAATTTGCACTGGTGCAACCTAAAACTGCAAAATGTAACCTCATATTTATACCTACTTGCACATTGGGCATGTTCATATTTTGCAACACACACTTCACCTGGAAAACAAAAGGATGAGGAACTGGCTTAGAGCAATGATTACACTGATAGTGATTGAAAGAGAGACCATTACTGTTCATGTCATGGACTTTATGAAGTAATACAAAATGATCATAAAAGTGAGTGAGTGAGTTAAAGTTTTACATCGGATCGGCAATATTACAGCGATATAGCGATGATCATACCAGGCCCAGAATGAATAATTCCGTTGTAATGATATTGTAGGTCATCAATACCCCAAAACACAAGTAATAGATAATTATATATTGAGCAGGAGGTGCAACCTGTTTTTGTCTGGGGCATCAAGGTAATCACATAAGGTGGCACCAGGGGCAAATAGGTTTCCTTTCCCTAAATCGAGCCATGCAATGCATGATTTTTGTAGTCCTATTTGGAGCTAAGTCATTGATATTTCATTTTGGATTTTTTATTGCCATATAAACGACAACATCAAACACTTACAGACCCTATACGAAAGAGTGCTCAGGTTTTGACATTTTTAAATTCAAAGAAGACTGTTCTTGACATTTCTTGTTTTATGATGTCGGTGGCAATTTAACATACTATAGGTAATAGGAGCATATCACTCTCGGACACGTCAGCAAACAGGAACAATCTTTGAAAATTCAGTGGAATAATTTCACATTATGTCATTGCTCAAAAACCCAGGAAAAGATACTAAGGTAAGATCATTTCGATTTACTTTAACAGAACAATATTAAAATGAGGCCTGTTGACTTTCATCAGAGACCATATAATATATTACATGTGTATCGTCTCTGCTTTCATCAAATGATAACATTTTCTGAGAAATATATTGTTACTTCAACAGCATAACTAACCCCAGTTGAAAAAATAATTCACAAACCAAAGACCTACTGTTAAGAAAAAATAGTTCATAACATCTGTATTTGAGGTATATTTTAGCCAGATATTGTACACAAAGTACACAAAATATTATGATACATCTATCCATAAAATTTATGGTATAGTTGTATTAAATAATTATGTAAATTAGTTAGTTTTTCACATCTCTGAAAGACAGTAATTGAAATTGGTTATTTTCACTTTGATAATGCATTCATAGGTTCTTTACCCATGACCGTTTGGGAGAATGTTATTTTGAAACACAAATTTTGTCACTCCTATTTCCGCGCACCTGTTGTTGAGGCCCATGTCTGTAAACGTTGTTGCGTCGGACAAAGTAACCCCCCCAAAAAACAAAAAACCCCCAAAAAACCCAATAAAATCAATTATAATAAAAACAACAACAACAAAAAATAAATAAAATAAAACAATAACAACAAAGAAACTAGCACCAACATGCCTCACAATTAAATGTTTCTCATCTACATATTCAGTTTAGAATCAAGTGATGTTCCTAATATCAACAAGAGTTCAAACCAAAGATACTGAGAAACTTGCATGTGGAGTGTTGATCAACTATACTGTTTCCGTGTCACTGGAGCATACAAGGTCAAACTGGTTCCGTGATGTGCAAAATATATAGTAAATGTTTTTTCCTATGAGTTATGATTAATCGTTCTAAATGGCAATTTGTGTTACATTTGGGTTTGCTAGCACAAACGATTTTTAGCACACAACCCCTGTCTGTGACATCACATCCGGTCACCTTTGCCCTTTAGATTTCGCGTTCTTAATTTTCGATTTTCTATCGTCATATTCAACTGAAAATGATAAATGAAACACTTCTAGAATGAGACGTTCTTCAACTTTCGCCAGGACTTGAACATGAAATTCCTGTAAACTTTCTTCTTATCAAAATAGCAATATTTTATGTAGGGGGTGGTCGAAGCGGGCCATGTTTGTTTTTCGTACATGTAACACTGGTGCAATACCGGCTTTATGTGGGTTGGTGTCGAAAATAATGAATCACAACACTTGAAATTAGGACTTTATTAATTGATATTCATAAATCATGTATTCTGCCATTTCCGTGACATGACACGTAGGAATAAATGTAACAGTGTCATATGGATAAAATATGTGATGAAATCGAAAATACGATACGTTTTCTATTACCTTATTCCGTAAATGCTTTTTTAATTTGTGGTCGCGCTGATATTTGCAGATGCAAAAATACGAATTTAAAGTCTGTTAAATATGAGATATTGGAGATAAGAATATTTAAATCGCTTTGCGTTACTTCAACGATTTATACAGGTTCCTAATATGAAACGCATTCCACCGTCAATCAAGTAATTCAGGTAAAATCAGGAAAATTTATATTATTTTTGTTTGCTTTGGCCTTAATCTCTGTATGTTTGAAAATAAGGATTTTTTAGATAATAGTGTTCGTTTTTCTATCTAGAATTAATGTGCCAACTATTTTTTCAGTTGGCTCTTATTTAATGACACACCACCTGTTTGAAATCACCCACCCTCTTTACAACGCCCTATACTGAAATTAATTCAGCAGGCTAAAAGCTAAAGCCGGTTGACAAGAAATTTGCATGACTGTTTTTCATGAAAGGCAGATACTCCTTTAGCCTGCATTTCATTGGAGGAGTTGTTGGTTCAGGGTGTGGACTTGTGCAACTGAATATGAGCAGCGAGATAATATTTTACATTCAAAATATATAATTGTACACCGCTATAATAGAACAGCGTTGTTGTTTCCAAGCCGCCCTGACATGAGCAACAATAACAGCCCCAGTCACAACAAGATCAACATCTGCAACAACAACCACAAAACAACAACTATACTAACCACCCCAAGAACAAAAAGCGCAAGAACCACCATCACAACTACCACCCCGATAACAACCCCCCCCAACAACCACCACCACAACTACCACCCCGATAACAACCACCATCCCAACAACCACTGCAGCCATCCTTACTCAACTATCACCCCAATATAATAACAGCTCCAACAACAACCACCACCCCAACAACTACCACCATCCCAACAACCACTGCAGCCATCCTAACTCAACTATCACCCCAATATAATAACAGCTCCAACAACAACCACCACCCCAACAACTACTACCATCCCAACAACCACTGCAGCCATCCTAACTCAACTATCACCCCAATATAATAACAGCTCCAACAACAACCACCACCCCAACAACTACTACCATCCCAACAACCACTGCAGCCATCCTAACTCAACTATCACCCCAATATAATAACAGCTCCAACAACAACCACCACCCCAACAACTACTACCATCCCAACAACCACTGCAGCCATCCTAATTCAGCTATCACCCCCAATATAATAACAGCTCAACAACAACCACCACCCCAACAACTACTACCATCCCAACAACCACTGCAGCCATCCTAACTCAACTATCACCCCAATATAATAACAGCTCCAACAACAACCACCACCCCAACAACTACTACCATCCCAACAACCACTGCAGCCATCCTAACTCAACTATCACCCCAATATAATAACAGCTCCAACAACAACCACCACCCCAACAACTACTACCATCCCAACAACCACTGCAGCCATCCTAACTCAACTATCACCCCAATATAATAACAGCTCCAACAACAACCACCACCCCAACAACTACTACCATCCCAACAACCACTGCAGCCATCCTAATTCAACTATCACCCCAATATAATAACAGCTCCAACAACAACCACCACCCCAACAACTACTACCATCCCAACAACCACTGCAGCCATCCTAACTCAACTATCACCCCAATATAATAACAGCTCCAACAACTACTATTCCAACACTAACCACCGATAACAACTACCACACACATTGTGTGTGAAATCTGTTCCTTAGTGTTCTGTCTGTCATGTTTTTAACCACTTGATTTCAGCGTATTTAAAAGAAATCAAACTCTATGAAGGAATATATAATGTTATATCTCAGATCAGTTTTTTTACCTTTGAAAGTGATATAGGACTGATATTTTAGAGAATTTCAACATCACTTTTATACTGTTCAGATTATTGTACAATATACTGAGGGAAGAAAATAAGAGATCACATGAAAGCACAAGTGTTCCATTATTCTTTTCCAGGTTTCTTCACAAGTTGTGCAATACAAGGCTTGTGAAGAAACCTGAAAAACAATAAAGGAACACTTGTGCTTTCATGTGATCCGTTATTTTCTTCCCTCAGTATATAAGACCTTTTTCTCGCCGCGAATAGCTGCAAAACTGCTGATGCGGCGCAATATTCACTCACTCACTCGTAGAGACATTTAACAGATAGTGTTTGATGTGATTTTATATCTTACGATTTGGAGTGACTTTAAGTAAGATGATCGTTTGCTCAAATATTTACCATGATAATTGTCTCAAGCCGCCTTACACAGTTTACCATATACTCCTTAATTTGTAGCCTATCCAATTTGTGTTCACTGATAGTGCAAATCATATGTTCACAGATTTGAAGAATTGACAGTGAATTGCATAAAGGCTTAAACGCCTGTTGACAAGCAATGTTTAAGAGGGTTTCTCACTAATGGGAGATGCTACTCTTATCAATGTAGTTATTATGGAGAAGTCCTTGTTTGAAGGTGTGGACTTGTGAGCAAAAGCAATGAGATAACATTCTTTGTTCAAATTATCAAATTGTACATCGTCTTAATATAAACGCGCTGTATTTTCGTATGATCTACTGTCATGTTTCAGGCAGCCTGACTACACCACCAACAACAACTACAACAACAACCACAACAACAACTATGCCATGTACGTGTATTGTGTGTTTGTTTGTATAAAACCGGTTGAAGCAATATTCCAGCTATATGACGGCAGTCTCCACATAGTAACGGCCAGTCCAGTGATTGACATCATGAGCATCCATCTACGCAGTTAGAATACGATGACATGCAACCAAGTCAGCAGACCTGACCAAAGTCTTCTGTTTGTCGCCATGAATGACACGCATAAGTTGCTGAAGATCAATTTTAAAGAAAGATCTTCAATTGAAATGGATTAACAATAGAGTCGCTATAGGTGAGGAGAGGTGAAATTGGGTTTACTGTCGTGCTTGAGAATATTTGGCTCATATGACGACGTGCATGCGTGTGTATGTGTATGTGCGGCTGATTGTACTAACCCAGACTGAAGCTGGTTTTATAATGCTAGCCCACTGAGATACCATGCCGCAGTGAAGCATGAATACCCCACTCAGACACATTATACTGACTCCGAGCCGACCAGTCCTTGTTGTACTCATTAATGCCGAGCGTTAGACAGGGACCAACAAGTACCATATTTTACCGTCTTTTGGTATGACGCGGTTCGGGATCGAACCCGCGACCTTCCGCTCTCCGGGCGGACGCTCTAACCACTACACCACGGAGGCGGTATAGTAGCAATAGTTAGTCATACTTAGTCCGTACTTAGTCATGATAAAGAAATCCTTCTAAGGAAATATTCCGCGAACTAGACTGAGTGCTCAAGAACCTGGTCTTGATAGATATACTTGTCCTTTACTTTGACATAAACACTCCAGTAAAATAGAACATGTAAGTGATTCAAAGTGATGAGTAAACAGTTGATACCATTATTTTTGGAACACACTTAAATTATCCAGACAGACTTTATTCGTATATGAGGCCATGAGACCGAGAGTACATGGCACTACAGACTATTTAGTGGCGTGAGCGCCTTGTGGTGATACACTTACAATATGTACTTTAAGAATGCACCGTATTATCGCAGGAACTCACATAGAAATTACCACTCAGAATCAAAATGAAAAGCTACTGAATCTCACAAACGTTTTGGTGAATGCGCTACAGGCACAAGGAATTGACTATTAAAGTACAGGGCTTTGGAGTTTATCATCTGAATCCTGTGGAACATGTTATCAACATCTACCTATACTTATGTACTGTAAAGCTACCTATACTATGAAGCTACCCAAACTGTACTACTGAGGTAAAGTCTGTAAACAAAACTCTGGGAATAAAAACATGAACTTTTTTCTGTATTTAGCCTGTGTAGTTAGCTCTGTTTAGTTAAATATAAAATAGAATTTAGACAAATACTGAGTCACCTATAGACTCAACTCAAAAAACTGTACATTCTTAACACTTGAGTGACAAAAAAATGAAATTGAAAATGTGAACATTTTAGGAAAGATATGCATTTGTGTTCCTTTCAGTGTGCAGTGGTAGCGGTATTTCATGTGTTCCGACTAGCAACTGTGACCCTACAGGAATTACTCCGGGTCGCCAGTGCCCCAGTAGTCAGGTATGCTGTGCTGGTAAGTTGTTTCACCCCCTTCGCCTCAAAACATGGGCCTTCCTCCCCTGTGTTATTGTTTTCTATAACACGAAGACGAAAGTTAAAATATAAGTAGAAATAGATTTTCAGATTTTTTGGGTTATGATACTGCGATCAAGGAACTGTATACACTTATTTACTGCGGATTAAAATTAAATGGTTATACAGTTGTGTAGAATATTTGTACCAACAGACTAAAGGCATACAGTGAATTGCATAATGGCTTTGCAGCCTGTTGACAATAAATTGGCATAAAGGTTTCTTATGAATCAGCTTGAATTGGTATCCATAATCCTATTCTTCAGCTTGAATTGGTATCCATAATCCTATTCTTCAGCTTGAATTGGTATCCATAATCCTATTCTTCAGCTTGAATTGGTATCCATAATCCTATTCTTCAGCTTGAATTGGTATCCATAATCCTATTCTTCAGCTTGAATTGGTATCCATAATCCTATTCTTCAGCTTGAATTGGTATCCATAATCCTATTCTTCAGCTTGAATTGGTATCCATAATCCTATTCTTCAGCTTGAATTGGTATCCATAATCCTATTCTTCAGCTTGAATTGGTATCCATAATCCTATTCTTCAGCTTGAATTCGTATCCATAATCCTATTCTTCAGCTTGAATTGGTATCCATAATCCTATTCTTCAGCTTGAATTGGTATCCATAATCCTATTCTTCAGCTTGAATTGGTATCCATAATCCTATTCTTCAGCTTGAATTGGTATCCATAATCCTATTCTTCAGCTTGAATTGGTATCCATAATCCTATTCTTCAGCTTGAATTGGTATCCAGAATGCTATTCTTCAGCTTGAATTGGTATCCATAATCCTATTCTTCAGCTTGAATTGGTATCCATAATCCTATTCTTCAGCTTGAATTGGTATCCATAATGCTATTCTTCAGCTTGAATTGGTATCCATAATCCTATTCTTCAGCTTGAATTGGTATCCATAATCCTATTCTTCAGCTTGAATTGGTATCCATAATCCTATTCCTCAGCTTGAATTGGTATCCATAATGCTATTCTTCAGCTAGAATTGGTATCCATAATCCTATTCTTCAGCTTGAATTGGTATCCATAATCCTATTCTTCAGCTTGAATTGGTATCCATAATGCTATTCTTCAGCTTGAATTGGTATCCATAATCCTATTCTTCAGCTTGAATTGGTATCCATAATCCTATTCTTCAGCTTGAATTGGTATTCATAATGCTATTCTTCAGCTTGAATTGGTATCCATAATCCTATTCTTCAGCTTGAATTGGTATCCATAATGCTATTCTTCAGCTTGAATTGGTATCCATAATCCTATTCTTCAGCTTGAATTGGTATCCATAATCCTATTCTTCAGCTTGAATTGGTATCCATAATCCTATTCTTCAGCTTGAATTGGTATCCATAATCCTATTCTTCAGCTTGAATTGGTATCCATAATCCTATTCTTCAGCTTGAATTGGTATCCATAATCCTATTCTTCAGCTTGAATTGGTATCCATAATCCTATTCTTCAGAGAAGTAGACTTGATTTGCTCAACATGAGCATGAAGATCATATTATACATTTGTGTTATGAAATTGTAAACTGTTATACCAGAAACGAGCTGCATTTTCATGACTTCGTGCTGTTTCAGACGCCCTGACTATAGTACCCACAACCACGATCACGACAACTCTGGCTCGTAAGTGGAAAGAATTAATACTGCACGCAAGTGTCGTTAAGTAGACAATGTTAAGAATTCATCATAATGCTTCAAGAATAAGAATATTCTGTTTAAGGAAGATACACTCTTCAAAAAAAAAAGTAATAAAGAAAAAAGAAGAAGAGAAACGCAAAAGCCATGTTAAGTAGAATTTACTGCCTTAGTGTGAGAGCAATTATTTCATGTAATTTCAATGATAGAAGGTGAAAACTGACACGTCTATATACACAGTTCGCAAAGACTTGATTTTTGTGTTTCTGAGTACTTGAGTCCACAAGATTGCGTCAAAGCCAGTACTTTGTAAGGCCACCATTGGCAGCAATTACTGCTCGGCACCGTCTCAACACAGACTGGTTAAGTCGACGATGTCGCTCTTGCGGAATTCTTCCCCACTCTTCCTGCAATACGATGGCCAGTTGTGTTAATGTCTGGTTCCGGTAATCTGGAAGGCCATGGCAAGATATTGACGTTAGAATTGGCAAGGTAGTGGACCGTGACGCGTGCTTTAGGTGAGGTGGCATTGTCATGCTTGAACATTTCAAACTGTTACCAGCCCAAAATGGATTTAACCAGACCAGGCACTAAGATATGGTGAATTTACTCAGATGTATGAAACATCTAAAATTTTCACCAGATCATCGGGCTGGTTAGCTGTAAATTTAGACCGTCCGTCAGACATCTAGCCCTCGGACGGGCCTTACTTCATACACTGTGTAAAGTCGAACATCTGACTTTAATGGGTAGAGCACGTAGCTGGTTGACTTGCCTTATATGTGTTTATGACAGATGCCACCGGCGCGGCGGGATATACTCTCATTTTCGCGAATAACTGATATTGTCAACGAGTGGATAATGCGACGACTGGGGAATTAGCTCGTGTTTAAGATGAAGTGACGTTGACAAGACGAAGGAATACGTTGAGCTCAAAGTTCTTTAGTTACATGACAAACAAATACCCAAGACATAAATGAGGTGAGCGGAGTTCCTGCTCAACTCCAGGGTGTTTCCCACGAGCGGCATTATCCTGCTCGTGGTCGTCCCAACGCAGACAGTCGGAATCCTGGACTCGTACCCTTTACTGTCTAAATGTGAGCATACTAAGTATATATATACAGTTTTTGACAACAATGGACAGGCGATGACTCATCAATGGACAGACAGAAAAACAATAGCACTTCCTTGACCAGCTGATGTAATGGCAGACACGGCCAAGGGGGATTACCGATGACGGTTATAAATGTCTTATACAATAATTAATGGTCTGACAAGTCAATGTACAATGCGGTATTGATAAGGATGTACAGTAGTGATAAAGATTACAGGTTAGCGCCATATATATATTACAATAAAGTCTCACATGTCTTGACAACATAGTTTTGGACTTTTTAAATATTTGGACGATGGCTGTCCTGAATTAGTCACAATAACAATATCTTTGAGTTTCCATAGTGCGTCATACCTAATGCCCATGACACAGTCAACGAGTCGGATTTCGGTTGAGATAACTTATGTATGTATGTGTGAGTGAGTGAGTGAGTGAGTGAGTATACTATGGTTTTACACCGCTTTTAGCAATATTACAGCAATATCACGGGCGGCACACAAATGTGTCTGTATTATTTTACAAGACGGTTACTCAGAAGTCAGATCACTGAGTTTGTTAACAATGGAGAAACTGGATTATTTAAACTTATGCTCATATATTCTTCATAGCATTTAGACATCATGGATCATATTAAATCAATGGAAAGGCTCAAAACCATGAAACTGCATTTTGAACATCAACATCAACAGTTAATGTAAAATCGCATGATTTTTTGTGTAAAAATGTAATGTTTAGCTCACTGTCTATTGTGATAACGTTTTGAATTTTTGTTTCAGCGTGCAATCTCCCAATTATTCAGTGCATTGCCACGAGCAGATGCATGTCGATAGGGATTGTAAGTGCAAGACAGTGTCCAAGTGGACAGTCGTGTTGCGTCAGTAAGTAATCCGTTCTTCGAAAACCCAAACTTGGGTATTTTACGCTGTTTTACACATGTTTTGTTGTATCTAAGTGATCAGGGCCACACATGTGGCAGGTAGTGTGTGTGCAACAGGTGACTGTTCCATATGTGCACTGACCTGTGAACATCCGGGTTAGCACTGGTCTTCAGCAACCCATGCTTGTCTTCCCGTGAAGATCCGGGTTAGCACTGGTCTTCAGCAACCCATGCTTGTCTCCCCCGTGAAGATCCGGGTTAGCACTGGTCTTCAGCAACCCATGCTTGTCTTCCCGTGAAGATCCGGGTTAGCACTGGTCTTCAGCAACCCATGCTTGTCTCCCCCGTGAAGATCCGGGTTAGCACTGGTCTTCAGCAACCCATGCTTGTCTCCCCCGTGAAGATCCGGGTTAGCACTGGTCTTCAGCAACCCATGCTTGTCTTCCCGTGAACATCCGGGTTAGCACTGGTTTTCAGCAACCCATGCTTGTCTTCCCGTGAAGATCCGGGTTAGCACTGGTCTTCAGCAACCCATGCTTGTCTCCCCGTGAAGATCCGGGTTAGCACTGGTCTTTCAGCAACTTCAGCATGCTTGTCTTCCCGTGAAGATCCGGGTTAGCACTGGTTTTCAGCAACCCATGCTTGTCTTCCCGTGAAGATCCGGGTTAGCACTGGTTTTCAGCAACCCATGCTTGTCTTCCCGTGAAGATCCGGGTTAGCACTGGTTTTCAGCAACCCATGCTTGTCTTCCCGTGAAGATCCGGGTTAGCACTGGTTTTCAGCAACCCATGCTTGTCTTCCCGTGAAGATCCGGGTTAGCACTGGTCTTCAGCAACCCATGCTTGTCTTCCCGTGAAGATCCGGGTTAGCACTGGTCTTCAGCAACCCATGCTTGTCTCCCCCGTGAAGATCCGGGTTAGCACTGGTCTTCAGCAACCCATGCTTGTCTTCCCGTGAAGATCCGGGTTAGCACTGGTCTTCAGCAACCCATGCTTGTCTTCCCGTGAAGATCCGGGTTAGCACTGGTCTTCAGCAACCCATGCTTGTCTCCCCGTGAAGATCCAACCTTCCCGTGAAGATCCGGGTTAGCACTGGTTTTCAGCAACCCATGCTTGTCTCCCCGTGAAGATCCGGGTTAGCACTGGTGAAGATCTTCAGCAACCCATGCTTGTCTTCCCGTGAAGATCCGGGTTAGCACTGGTCTTCAGCAACCCATGCTTGTCTTCCCGTGAAGATCCGGGTTAGCACTGGTTTTCAGCAACCCATGCTTGTCTCCCCGTGAAGATCCGGGTTAGCACTGGTTTTCAGCAACCCATGCTTGTCTTCCCGTGAAGATCCGGATAAGCATTGGTTTTCAGCAATGGTTTTACTGTGTTACAATGAATTCTCTCTCTGAAAGAGCCGATCCTGCACATTTGTGTTTGAGTTTCGATGGATTTAATAAACATACATTCTAACTACCGCGTTAAACTATCAAATGATTATTCCATTGTAATAGTCCAGTAATGGGACACACACGCACACACACACATGCCCTCACGCGCGCCCCTCCCCTCCCCTCCCCACAAAACAAACAGATTGTTGACTTTCAGCCGCTTTTAGCAATATTCTAGCAATATCACAGCTGGGACACCAGAAATGGGTTTCACACATTGTACCCATTCGGGGAATCGAACTCAGGTCTTCGGCGTGACGAGCGAACGCTTTAACCACTGGGCTACTCCATCGCTCCGTCATTGATAGATAATTTGCAGTCTGATCAGTATCTAGGTTATAGCAATATGCCAGGAAAATTCAACGATCTGTTTGGTCTGTGTTTGCATGATATTTATTGTATTTTTTTCAGACGGTTTCATCATTCCAGGTAAGTGAAACTAACCTTCTGCTTGGGTTATCCAGGGTAGACTTTGTGATGCGCAGTTTAACAGCTTCTATCTATCTATCTATCTATCTATCTATCGATCTATCTATCTATCTATCTATCTATCTCTATCTACGCGGGTTCTCTGTGACAGAGTCACGTTGATCGACTGACTGACTGAGTTTGGTTTTGCCCCGCTTTTAGCAATATTCCAGCAACATCACGGCGGGGGACACCAGAAATGGGCTTCACACATTGTACCCATGTGGGGATTCGAACCCGGGTCTTCGGCATGACGAGCCAACGCTTTAACCACTAGGCTACCCCACCGCACCCACGTTGATCGAGACGAGAATGGATACATAATTATATAATGGATACTATATGATACTGACCGTTGATGATATAATCTCTATTCACAGTTAACAATGCATGTCATAAGCATTATTCAGTGTTACCAGTTTGTTATCAACAGTATTCTGTTAAGTGGTATGTTGGTTGCCACTGGAGAGACTGGATATGCTCGCCAATTTTTGCAAACACTTGGTATAATCGGCTTACTATCATTCGCCCACACTGCTAAACCAAAACGTTATGGTCTGTTGACCGCGGATGGTATGCATGACAGATTTTGTCACCCCTTGCAAATAGACTAAAGCCCACTAGGTTAATAGAAAAGTGATGAAGAAAACCAATGAAGAAAACAACAACGGTTCTAAATAGTCATTTAGTTTATGACGTTATTTGACTTTAATAGTGTTTTTTAACCCCTAATACCATGATATACACATGATATGCTGATATACACGGTCAACATTAGATCTGTCCACAGTGGTATGTGTACATACAACTCAGTTGAAGTCAGTTCACACTTCAGCCGGACAACTTCAGGAGAAACCTAACTGAAGAACAGTTCTTCGTCTACTGGTCGGTTTAGGTGGGCATCCAGGTCTCACAGTTGCTCCTGAAGTCGGTTTATGTGGGCATCCAGGTCCCACAGTTGCTCCTGAAATCGGTTTAGGTGGGCATGCAGATGTCACAGTTGCTCCTTAAGTCAGTTTAGGCGGGCATCCAGGCCTCACAGTTGCTCCTTGAGTCGGTTTAGACGGGTATTTAGGTCCCACAGCTGCTCCTGAAGTCGGTTTTGGCGGTCATCCAGGTCCCACAGCTGCTCCTTAAGTCGGTTTACGCGACCATTCAGATCCCACAGTTGCTCATATGGTCGGTTTAGGCGAAATTCGGGGTCTCACAGTGGCTCCTTAAGTCGGTTTAGGCAGGCATCCAGGTCTCACAATTGCTCCTTAAGTCGGTTTAGGCGGGCATCCAGGTCTCACAGTTGCTCCTTAACTCGGCTTAGGCGGGTATCAAGATCTCAAGATGCTCCTTAAGTTGCTTTGGGCGGGCATCCAGATCCCACAGGTGCTCATGTGGTCGGTTTAGGCGAGCATCAAGATGCCACAGTTGATCTTGAAGTCGGTTTAGGCGGGCATTCAGGTCCCCCAGTTGCTCCTAAAGTCGGTTTAGGCGGGCATCCATATCCCACAGTTGCTCCATAAGTAGGTTTAGGTGAGCAACCAGGTCTCACAGTTGCTCCTTAAGTCGGTTTAGGTGGGCATCCATATCCCATAGTTGCTCTTGAAGTCGGATTAGGCGAACATCCAGGTCTCACAGTTGCCCCTGAAGTCGGTTTAGGCGGGCATCCAGGTCCCGACAGCTGCTCCTTAAGTCGGTTTGCGCGACCATTCAGATCCCATAGTTGCTCCTGAAGTCGGCTTAGGCGGGCATTCATCTCTCAAGATGCTCCTTAAGTCGGTTTAGGTAGGCATCTAGATGTAACAGTTACTCCTTAAGTCGGTTTAAGTGTGCATCCAGATGCCACAGTTGCTCCTGAAGTCGGTTTACGCGACCATTCAGATCTCACAGCTGCTCATATGGTAGGTTTAGGCGGACATCCAGGTCTCACAGTTGCTCCTGAAGTCGGTTTAGACAGGCATTTAGTTCCCACAGCTGGTCCTTAAGTCGGTTTACGCGACCATTCAGATCCCACAGTTGCTCCTTAAGTCGGTTTACGCGACCATTCAGATCCCAAAGTTGCTCATATGGTCGGTTTAGGCCCAGTTCCAGGGCTCACAGTTGCTCCTGAAATCGGTTTAGACGGGCTTTTAGGTCCCACAGCTTTTCCTGAAGTCGGTTTAGGCGGTCATCCAGGTCCCACAGCTGCTCCTTAAGTCGGTTACGCGACCATTCAGATCCCACAGTTGCTCATATGGTCGGTTTAGGTGGTCATCCAGGTCTCAAAATTGCTCCTTAAGTCGGTAAACGCGACCATTCATATCTCACAGTTGCTCATATGGTCGGTTTAGGCGGCATTCCAGGTCTCACAGTTGCTCCTTAAGTCGGTTTAGGCAGCCATCCAGGTCCCACAGCTGCTCCTTAAGTCGGTTTACGCGACCATTCAGATCCCACAGTTGCTCATATGGTCGGTTTAGGCGAAATTCGAAGTCTCACAGTGGCTCCTTAAGTTCGTTTAGGCGGTCATCCAGGTCTCAAAATTGCTCCTTAAGTCGGTTAACGTGACCATTCATATCCCACAGTTGCTCATATGGTCGGTTTAGGTGGTCATCCAGGTCCCACAGCTGCTCCTTAAGTCGGTTTACGCGACCATTCAGATCCCACAGCTGCTCATATGGTCGGTTTAGGCGAAATTCGAAGTCTCACAGTGGCTCCTTTAGTTCGTTTAGGCGGTCATCCAGGTCTCAAAATTGCTCCTTAAGTCGGTTAACGCGACCATTCATATCTCACAGTTGCTCATATGGTCGGTTTAGGCGGCATTCCAGGTCTCACAGTTGCTCCTTAAGTCGGTTTAGGCAGCCATCCAGGTCTCACAATTGCTCCTTAAGTCGGTTTAGGCAGAAATATCAAGGTCTCACAGTTGCTCCTGAAGTTGGTTTACGCGACTATTCAGATCCCACAGTTGCTCATATGGTCGGTTTAGGCGCAATTCCAGGTCTCACAGTTGGTCCTGAAGTCGATTTAGACGGGCATCTAGGTCCCACAGCTGCTCCTTAAGTCGGTTTAGGCGGTGAACCCGGTGCCACAGCTGCTCCTTAAGCCGGTTTACGCAACCATTCAGATCCCACAGTTGCTCATATGGTCGGTTTAGGCGGACATCCAGGTCTCACAGTTGCTCCCTAAGTCGGTTTAGACGGGCATTTAGGTCCCACAGCTGCTCCTTAAGTCGGTTTACGCGACCATTCAGATCTCACAGTTGCTCATATGGTCGGTTTAGGCGGAATTCCAGGTCTCACAGTTGCTCCTTAAGTCGGTTTAGGTAGGCATCCAGGTCTCACAATTGCTCCTTAAGTCGGTTTAGGCGGGCTTCCAGGTGCCACAGTTGCTCCTTAAGTCGGCTTAGGCGGGCATCCAGATCTCAAGATGCTCCTTAGGTCGGTTTAGGCGGGCATCCAGATCCCACAGGTGTTCATGTGGTCGGTTCAGGCGAGCATCCAGATTCCACAGTTGATCCTGAAGTCGGTTTAGGCGGTCATTCAGGTCCCCCTGTTGCTCCTTAAATCTGTTTAGGTGGGCATCCGTATCCCACAGTTGCTCCATAAGTCGTTTTAGGCGGGCATCCAGATGCCACAGTTGCTCCTGAAGTCAGTTTGCGCGACCATTCAGATCCCACAGTTGCTCAAATGGTAGGTTTAGGTGGGCATCCAGGTCTCACAGCTGCTCCTAAGATCAGTTAAGGCGGGCATCCAGATCCCACAGTTGCTCCTGAAGTCGGTACAGGCAGGCATCCAGGTCTCACAGTTGCTCCTGAAGTCGGTTTAGACGGGCATTTAGGTCCCACAGTTGCTCCTGAAGTCGGTTTACGCGACCATTCAGATCCCACAGCTGCTCATATGGTAGGTTTAGGCGGACATCCAGGTCTCACAGTTGCTCCTCAAGTCGGTTTAGACGGGCATTTAGGTCCCACAGTTGCTCCTGAAGTCGGTTTACGCGACCATTCAGATCCCACAGCTGCTCATATGGTAGGTTTAGGCGGACATCCAGGTCTCACAGTTGCTCCTGAATTCGGTTTAGACGGGCATTTAGGTCCCACAGCTGGTCCTTAAGTCGGTTTACGCGACCATTCAGATGCCACAGTTGCTCCTGAAGTCGGTTTACGCGACCATTCAGATCTCACAGCTGCTCATATGGTAGTTTTAGGCGGACATCCAGGTCTCACAGTTGCTCCTGAAGTCGGTTTAGACAGGCATTTAGTTCCCACAGCTGGTCCTTAAGTCGGTTTACGCGACCATTCAGATCCCACAGTTGCTCATATGGTAGGTTTAGGTGGGCATCCAGGTCTCACAGCTGCTCCTAAGATCAGTTAAGGCGGGCATCCAGATCCCACAGTTGCTCCTGAAGTCGGTACAGGCAGGCATCCAGGTCTCACAGTTGCTCCTCAAGTCGGTTTAGACGGGCATTTAGGTCCCACAGCTGGTCCTTAAGTCGGTTTACGCGACCATTCAGATCCCACAGTTGCTCCTTAAGTCGGTTTACGCGACCATTCAGATCCCAAAGTTGCTCCTTAAGTCGGTTTAGGCCCAGTTCCAGGTCTCACAGTTGCTCCTGAAATCGGTTTAGATGGGCTTTTAGGTCCCACAGCTTTTCCTGAAGTCGGTTTAGGCGGTCATCCAGGTCCCACAGCTGCTCCTTAAGTCGGGTTACGCGACCATTCAGATCCCACAGTTGCTCATATGGTCGGTTTAGGCGAAATTCGAAGTCTCACAGTGGCTCCTTAAGTCGGTTTAGGCGGTCATCCAGGTCTCAAAATTGCTCCTTAAGTCGGTAAACGCGACCATTCATATCTCACAGTTGCTCATATGGTCGGTTTAGGCGGCATTCCAGGTCTCACAGTTGCTCCTTAAGTCGGTTTAGGCAGCCATCCAGGTCTCACAATTGCTCCTTAAGTCGGTTAACGCGACCATTCATATCCCACAGTTGCTCATATGGTCGGTTTAGGTGGTCATCCAGGTCCCACAGCTGCTCCTTAAGTCGGTTTACGCGACCATTCAGATCCCACAGCTGCTCATATGGTCGGTTTAGGCGAAATTCGAAGTCTCACAGTGGCTCCTTAAGTTCGTTTAGGCGGTCATCCAGGTCTCAAAATTGCTCCTTAAGTCGGTTAACGCGACCATTCATATCTCACAGTTGCTCATATGGTCGGTTTAGGCGGCATTCCAGGTCTCACAGTTGCTCCTTAAGTCGGTTTAGGCAGCCATCCAGGTCTCACAATTGCTCCTTAAGTCGGTTTAGGCAGAAATATCAAGGTCTCACAGTTGCTCCTGAAGTTGGTTTACGCGACTATTCAGATCCCACAGTTGCTCATATGGTCGGTTTAGGCGCAATTCCAGGTCTCACAGTTGGTCCTGAAGTCGATTTAGACGGGCATCTAGGTCCCACAGCTGCTCCTTAAGTCGGTTTAGGCGGTGAACCCAGTGCCACAGCTGCTCCTTAAGCCGGTTTACGCAACCATTCAGATCCCACAGTTGCTCATATGGTCGGTTTAGGCGGACATCCAGGTCTCACAGTTGCTCCCTAAGTCGGTTTAGACGGGCATTTAGGTCCCACAGCTGCTCCTTAAGTCGGTTTACGCGACCATTCAGATCTCACAGTTGCTCATATGGTCGGTTTAGGCGGAATTCCAGGTCTCACAGTTGCTCCTTAAGTCGGTTTAGGTAGGCATCCAGGTCTCACAATTGCTCCTTAAGTCGGTTTAGGCGGGCTTCCAGGTGCCACAGTTGCTCCTTAAGTCGGCTTAGGCGGGCATCCAGATCTCAAGATGCTCCTTAGGTCGGTTTAGGCGGGCATCCAGATCCCACAGGTGTTCATGTGGTCGGTTCAGGCGAGCATCCAGATTCCACAGTTGATCCTGAAGTCGGTTTAGGCGGTCATTCAGGTCCCCCTGTTGCTCCTTAAATCTGTTTAGGTGGGCATCCGTATCCCACAGTTGCTCCATAAGTCGTTTTAGGCGGGCATCCAGATGCCACAGTTGCTCCTGAAGTCGGTTTGTGCGACCATTCAGATCCCACAGTTGCTCAAATGGTAGGTTTAGGTGGGCATCCAGGTCTCACAGCTGCTCCTAAGATCAGTTAAGGCGGGCATCCAGATCCCACAGTTGCTCCTGAAGTCGGTACAGGCAGGCATCCAGGTCTCACAGTTGCTCCTGAAGTCGGTTTAGACGGGCATTTAGGTCCCACAGTTGCTCCTGAAGTCGGTTTACGCGACCATTCAGATCCCACAGCTGCTCATATGGTAGGTTTAGGCGGACATCCAGGTCTCACAGTTGCTCCTCAAGTCGGTTTAGACGGGCATTTAGGTCCCACAGCTGGTCCTTAAGTCGGTTTACGCGACCATTCAGATCCCACAGTTGCTCCTTAAGTCGGTTTACGCGACCATTCAGATCCAAAAGTTGCTCATATGGTCGGTTTAGGCCCAGTTCCAGGTCTCACAGTTGCTCCTGAAATCGGTTTAGGCGGGCTTTTAGGTCCCACAGCTTTTCCTGAAGTCGGTTTAGGTGGTCGTCTAGGTCCCACAGCTGCTCCGTAAGTCGGTTACGCGACCATTCAGATCCCACAGTTGCTCATATGGTCGGTTTAGGTGGTCATCCAGGTTCCACAGCTGCTCCTCAAGTCGGTTTACGCGACCATTCAGATCCGACAGTTGATCCTGAAGTCGGTTTAGGCGGACATCGAGGTCTCACAGTTGCTCCTGAAGTCGGTTTACGCGACCATTCAGATCCCACAGTTGCTCATGACGTCGGTTTAGGCGGACATCCAGGTCTCACAGTTGCTCCTGAAGTCTGTTTAGACGGGCATTTAGGTCCCACAGCTGCTCCGTGATCGGTTTACGCGACCATTCAGATCTCACAGCTGCTCATATGGTCGGTTTAGGCAGACATCCAGGTCTCACAGTTGCTCCTGAAGTCGGTTTAGACGGGCATTTAGTTCCCACAGCTGCTCCTTAAGTCGGTTTACGAGACCATTCAGATCCCACAGTTGCTCATATGGTCGGTTTAGGCGAAATCCCAGGTCTCACAGTGGCTTCTTTAGTCGGTTAAGGCAGGCATCTAGGTCTAACAATTGCTCCTTAAGTCGGTTTACGCGACCATTCAGATCTCAAAGTTGCTCCTTAAGTCGGTTTAGGCGGAGTTCCAGGTCTCACAGTTGCTCCTTAAGTCGGTTTAGGTAGGCATCCAGGTCTCACAATTGCTCCTTAAGTCGGTTTAGGCGGGCATCCAGGTGCAACAGTTGCTCCTTAAGTCGGCTTAGGCGGGTATCCAGATATCAAAATGCTCCTTAAGTCGGTATAGGCGGGCATCCAGATCCCACAAGTGCTCATGTGGTCGGTTTAGGTGAGCATCCAGATGCCACAGTTGCTCCTTAAGTCGGTTTAGGCGAGCATCCAGATGCCCCAGTTGCTCCTTAAGTCGGTTTAGGTGAGCATCCAGGTCTTACAGTTGCTACTTAAGTCGGTTAAGGAGGGCATCCATATCCCACAGTTGCTCCTTATGTCGGCGTAGGCGGACATCCAGGTCTCACAGTTGCTGCTGAAGTCGGTTTAGGCGGGCATCCAGGTCCCACAGCTGCTCCTGAAGTCGGTTTGCGCGACCATTCAGATCCCACAGTTGCTCATATGGTAGGTTTAGGTGGGCATCCAGGTCTCACAGCTGCTCCTAAGATCAGTTAAGGCGGGCATCCAGATCCCACAGTTGCTCCTGAAGTCGGTACAGGCAGGCATCCAGGTCTCACAGTTGCTCCTGAAGTCGGTTTAGACGGGCATTTAGGTCCCACAGCTGGTCCTTAAGTCGGTTTACGCGACCATTCAGATCCCACAGTTGCTCCTTAAGTCGGTTTACGCGACCATTCAGATCCCAAAGTTGCTCCTTAAGTCGGTTTAGGCCCAGTTCCAGGTCTCACAGTTGCTCCTGAAATCGGTTTAGATGGGCTTTTAGGTCCCACAGCTTTTCCTGAAGTCGGTTTAGGTGGTCATCCAGGTCCCACAGCTGCTCCTTAAGTCGGGTTACGCGACCATTCAGATCCCACAGTTGCTCATATGGTCGGTTTAGGCGAAATTCGAAGTCTCACAGTGGCTCCTTAAGTCGGTTTAGGCGGTCATCCAGGTCTCAAAATTGCTCCTTAAGTCGGTAAACGCGACCATTCATATCTCACAGTTGCTCATATGGTCGGTTTAGGCGGCATTCCAGGTCTCACAGTTGCTCCTTAAGTCGGTTTAGGCAGCCATCCAGGTCTCACAATTGCTCCTTAAGTCGGTTAACGCGACCATTCATATCCCACAGTTGCTCATATGGTCGGTTTAGGTGGTCATCCAGGTCCCCCAGTTGCTCCTTAAGTCGGTTTACGCGACCATTCAGATCTCACAGTTGCTCCTTAAGTCGGTTTAGGCGGAGTTCCAGGTCTCACAGTTGCTCCTTAAGTCGGTTTAGGTAGGCATCCAGGTCTCACAATTGCTCCTTAAGTCGGTTTAGGCGGGCATCCAGGTGCAACAGTTGCTCCTTAAGTCGGCTTAGGCGGGTATCCAGATATCAAAATGCTCCTTAAGTCGGTATAGGCGGGCATCCAGATCCCACAAGTGCTCATGTGGTCGGTTTAGGTGAGCATCCAGATGCCACAGTTGCTCCTTAAGTCGGTTTAGGCGAGCATCCAGATGCCCCAGTTGCTCCTTAAGTCGGTTTAGGTGAGCATCCAGGTCTTACAGTTGCTACTTAAGTCGGTTAGGAGGGCATCCATATCCCACAGTTGGTCGGCGTAACATCCAGGTCTCACAGTTGCTCCTGAAGTTGGTTTAGGCGGGCATCCAGGTCCCACAGTTGCTCCTGAAGTCGGTTTTGCGCGACCATTCAGATCCCAGGCGCATATTTCAGGTCTCACAGCTGGTCCTGAAGTCGATTTAGGCGGGCATCTAGATCCCACAGCTGCTCCTGAAGTCGGTTTAGGCGGTGAACCCGGTGCCACAGCTGCTCCTTAAGTCGGTTTACGCGACCATTCAGATCTCACAGTTGCTCATATGGTCGGTTTAGGCGGAATTCCAGGTCTCACAGTTGCTCCTGAAGTTGGTTTACGCGACTATTCAGATCCCACAGTTGCTCATATGGTCGGTTTAGGCGCAATTTCAGGTCTCACAGTTGGTCCTGAAGTCGATTTAGACGGGCATCTAGGTCCCACAGCTTTTCCTGAAGTCGGTTTAGGCGGTCATCCAGGTCCCAGAGCTGCTCCTTAAGTCGGTTTACGCGACCATTCAGATCTCACAGTTGCTCATATGGTCGGTTTAGGCGGAATTCCAGGTCTCACAGTTGCTCCTTAAGTCGGTTTAGGTAGGCATCCAGGTCTCACAATTGCTCCTTAAGTCGGTTTAGGCGGGCATCCAGGTGCAACAGTTGCTCCTTAAGTCGGCTTAGGCGGGCATCCAGATCTCAAGATGCTCCTTAAGTCGGTTTAGGCGGGCATCCAGATCCCACAGGTGTTCATGTGGTCGGTTCAGGCGAGCATCCAGATTCCACAGTTGATCCTGAAGTCGGTTTAGGCGGTCATTCAGGTCCCCCTGTTGCTCCTTAAATCTGTTTAGGTGGGCATTCGTATCCCACAGTTGCTCCATAAGTCGTTTTAGGCGGGCATCCAGATGCCACAGTTGCTCCTGAAGTCGGTTTAGGCGAGCATCCAGATGCCACAGATTATCCTGAAGTCGGTTTAGGCGGTCATCCAGGTCCCCCTTAAGTCGGCTTAGGCGGTTCCAGATATCAAAATGCTCCTTAAGTCGGTTTAGGTGGGCATCCGTATCCCACAGTTGCTCCATAAATGGTTTTTAACCGGGCATCCAGATGCCACAGTTGGTCCTTAAGTCGGTTTAGGCTAGCATCCAGATGCCACAGTTGATCCTGGAGTCGGTTTAGGCGGGCATCCATATCTCAAGATGCTCCTTAAGTCGGTTTAGGCTGGCATCCAGATGCAACAGTTACTCATTTATGTCGGTTTAGGCTGGCATCTAGGTCTCACAGTTGCTGCTGAAGTCGGTTTAGGCGGGCATCCAGGTCCCACAGCTGCTCCTGAAGTCGGTTTGCGCGACCATTCAGATCCCACAGTTGCTCATATGGTAGGTTTAGGCGGGCATCCAGGTCTCACAGCTGCTCCTAAGATCAGTTTAAGGCGTGCATCCAGATCCACACTTGCTCCTGAAGTCGGGTTAGGCGGGCATCCAGGTCTCACAGTTGCTCCTGAAGTCGGTTTAGGGGGGCGTCCAGGTCTCACATATGTTCTTAAGTCGGTTTAGTCGGTTCCCAGTGGCTCCTTAAGCGACCATCGAGATCCACAGTTGCATCCTTAAGTCTGTTTAGGCAGGCATCCAGATCCCAAAGTTGCTCCTTAAGTCGGTTTAGGCTGGCATCCAGATGCAACAGTTGCTCATGAAATCGGTTTAGGCTGGCATCTAGGTCTCACAGCTGCTCCTTAAGTCGGTTTGGGCGGGCATCCAGGTCCCACAGCTGCCTCTGAAGTCGGTTTGCGACCATTCTGATCCCACAGTTGCTCATGTGGTAGGCTTAGGCGGGCCTCCAGGTTTCACAGTTGCTCCTAAGATCAGTTTAAGTGTGCATCCAGATCCCACACTTGCTCCTGAAGTCGGGTTAGGCGGGCATCTAGGTGTCACAGTTGCTACTGAAGTCGGTTTAGGGGGCGTCCAGGTCTCACATATGTTCCTTAAGTCGGTTTAGGCGGGCATCCAGGTGCCATTGGTTCTCTTCAATTCGGTTTAGGCGGACATCCAGGTCCCCAGTTGCTCCTTAAGTCGGTTCAGGCGGGCATCTAGGTCTCCCAGTAGCTCCTTAAATCGGTTTAGACGGGCATCCAGGTCTCCCAGTGGCTCCTATAAGTCGGTTCTGGCGGGCATCGAGATCCCACAGTTGCATCCTTAAGTATGTTTAGGCAGGCATCCAGGTCCCACAATTGCTCCTAGTGTCGGTTTAGGTGGGCATCCAGATCTCACAGTTGCTCCTTAAGTCGGTTTATGCGGGCATCCATATCACACAGTTGCTCCTTAAATCAGTTTAGGCTGGCATCGAGATCACACAGTTGCTCCTTAAGTCAGTTTAGGTGGGGAACCATATCACACAGTTGCTCCTTGAGTCAGTTTAGGTGGGCATCCATATCACACAGTTGCTCCTTAAGTCGGTTTAGGCGGACATCCAGGTCTCACAGTTGCCCCTGAAGTCGGTTTAGGCGGGCATCCAGATCTCACAGTTGCTCCTTATGTCGGTTTAGGTGGGCATCCATATCACACAGTTGCTCCTTGAGTCAGTTTAGGTGGGAATCCAGGTCTCACAGTTGCCCCTGAAGTCGGTTTAGGCGGGCATCCATATCACATAGTACCTCCTTATGTCGGTTTAGGTGGGCATCCAGATCTCACAGTTGCTCCTTAAGTCGGTTTAGGCAGGCATCCAGGTCCCACAGTTGCTCCTTGAGTCGGTTTAGGTGGGCATCCAGATGCCACAGTTGCTCCTTATGTCGGTTTAGGCGGGCATCTATATGACACTGTTGCTCCTTGAGTCAGTTTATGTGGGCATCCAGATCTCACAGTTGCTCCTTAAGTCGGTTTATGCGGGCATCCATAGCACACAGTTGCTCCTTAAGTCAGTTTAGGCTGGCATCGATATCACACAGTTGCTCCTTAAGTCGGTTTAGGCGGACATCCAGGTCTCACAGTTGCCCCTGAAGTCGGTTTAGGCGGGCATCCAGATCTCACAGTTGCTCCTTATGTCGGTTTAGGCGGGCATCCAGATCCCACAGGTGTTCATGTGGTCGGTTCAGGCGAGCATCCAGATTCCACAGTTGATCCTGAAGTCGGTTTAGGCGGTCATTCAGGTCCCCCTGTTGCTCCTTAAATCTGTTTAGGTGGGCATTCGTATCCCACAGTTGCTCCATAAGTCGTTTTAGGCGGGCATCCAGATGCCACAGTTGCTCCTGAAGTCGGTTTAGGCGAGCATCCAGATGCCACAGATTATCCTGAAGTCGGTTTAGGCGGTCATCCAGGTCCCCCAGTTGCTCCTTAAGTCGGTTTAGGTGGGCATCCGTATCCCACAGTTGCTCCATAAATCGTTTTAACCGGGCATCCAGATGCCACAGTTGGTCCTTAAGTCGGTTTAGGCTAGCATCCAGATGCCACAGTTGATCCTGGAGTCGGTTTAGGCGGGCATCCATATCTCAAGATGCTCCTTAAGTCGGTTTAGGCTGGCATCCAGATGCAACAGTTACTCATTAAGTCGGTTTAGGCTGGCATCTAGGTCTCACAGTTGCTCCTTAAGTCGGTTCTGGCGGGCATCGAGATCCCACAGTTGCATCCTTAAGTCTGTTTAGGCAGGCATCCAGGTCCCACAGTTGCTCCTTGAGTCGGTTTAGGCTGGCATCCAGATGCAACAGTTACTCATTAAGTCGGTTTAGGCTGGCATCTAGGTCTCACAGTTGCTCCTTAAGTCGGTTTGGGCGGGCATCCAGGTCCCACAGCTGCCTCTGAAGTCGGTTTGCACGACCATTCTGATCCCACAGTTGCTCATGTGGTAGGCTTAGGCGGGCCTCCAGGTTTCACAGTTGCTCCTAAGATCAGTTTAAGTGTGCATCCAGATCCCACACTTGCTCCTGAAGTCGGGTTAGGCGGGCATCTAGGTGTCACAGTTGCTACTGAAGTCGGTTTAGGGGGAGCGTCCAGGTCTCACATATGTTCCTTAAGTCGGTTTAGGCGGGCATCCAGGTGCCATTGGTTCTCTTCAATTCGGTTTAGGCGGACATCCAGGTCCCCCAGTTGCTCCTTAAGTCGGTTCAGGCGGGCATCTAGGTCTCACAGTAGCTCCTTAAATCGGTTTAGACGGGCATCCAGGTCTCCCAGTGGCTCCTTAAGTCGGTTCTGGCGGGCATCGAGATCCCACAGTTGCTCCTAGTGTCGGTTTAGGTGGGCATCCAGATCTCACAGTTGCTCCTTAAGTCGGTTTATGCGGGCATCCATATCACACAGTTGCTCCTTAAATCAGTTTAGGCTGGCATCGAGATCACACAGTTGCTCCTTAAGTCAGTTTAGGTGGGGAACCATATCACACAGTTGCTCCTTGAGTCAGTTTAGGTGGGCATCCATATCACACAGTTGCTCCTTAAGTCGGTTTAGGCGGACATCCAGGTCTCACAGTTGCCCCTGAAGTCGGTTTAGGCGGGCATCCAGATCTCACAGTTGCTCCTTATGTCGGTTTAGGTGGGCATCCATATCACACAGTTGCTCCTTGAGTCAGTTTAGGTGGGCGTCTAGGTCTCACAGTTGCCCCTGAAGTCGGTTTAGGCGGGCATCCATATCACATAGTACCTCCTTATGTCGGTTTAGGTGGGCATCCAGATCTCACAGTTGCTCCTTAAGTCGGTTTAGGCAGGCATCCAGGTCCCACAGTTGCTCCTTGAGTCGGTTTAGGTGGGCATCCAGATGCCACAGTTGCTCCTTAAGTCGGTTTAGGCGGGCATCCATATGACACTGTTGCTCCTTGAGTCAGTTTATGTGGGCATCCAGATCTCACAGTTGCTCCTTAAGTCGGTTTATGCGGGCATCCATAGCACACAGTTGCTCCTTGAGTCAGTTTAGGTGGGGATCCATATCACACAGTTGCTCCTTAAGTCGGTTTAGGCGGGCATCCAGATCTCACAGTTGCTCCTTATGTCGGTTTAGGTGGGCATCCAGATCTCACAGTTGCTCCTTGAGTCAGTTTAGGTGGGCATCCAGATCTCACAGTCGCTCCTTAAGTCGGTTTAGGTTGGCATGCATATCACACAGTTGCTCCTTAAGTCGGTTTAGGCGGGCACTCATATCACACAGTTGCTCCTTGTGTCAGTTGAGGTGGGCATCCAGATCTCACAGTTGGTCCTTAAGTCGGTTTAGGCGGGCATCCATATCACACAGTTGCTCCTTAAGTCAGTTTATGCGGGCATCCATATCACACAGTTGCTCCTTGCGTCAGTTTAGGTGGGCATCCAGGTCTCACAGTTGCTCCTTAAGTCGGTTTAGGCAGGCATCCATATCACATAGTTGCTCCTTATGTCGGTTTAGGCAGGCATCCAGGTCTCACAGTTGCTCCTGAAGTCGGTTTAGGCGTGCATCGATATCACACAGTTGCTCCTTGAGTCAGTTTAGGTGGGCATCCAGGTCTCACAGTTGCTCCTTAAGTCGGTTTAGGCAGGCATCCATATCACATAGTTGCTCCTTATGTCGGTTTAGGCAGGCATCCAGGTCTCACAGTTGCTCCTGAAGTCGGTTTAGGCGTGCATCGATATCACACAGTTGCTCCTTGAGTCAGTTTAGGCGGGCATCCAGGTCTCACATTTGCTCCTTAAGTCGGTTTAGGCGTTCATCTAGGTCTCACTGTTGCTCCTGAAGTCGGTTTAAGTGGGCATCCAGATCTCATAGTTGCCCCCTAAGTCGGTTTAAGCAGGCATCCAGATGCCAAAGTTGCTCTTGAAGTCGGATTAGGCGAACATCCAGGTCTGACAGTGTGCTCCTTATATTATCGGATTCGCGCAATCTACTCTTCTATGCTGAGACAGCACGTGGTTTCGTCAGAACAAGACTACATGTTTGTTCACTGGAAGTAGGAGGTTACCATGTTTCTTGTGACGGACATTGCATTACCTTCAGCATCATTATTAGGTATATGTTTGGGTAAAGCAAATTCTATTTTTCAAAACCAATGTGAGAACGTTAGACTCGTGGTTGATATATTAATGCAGTGACAAATGCTTTTTGATTTCTTCAGCATCATAACGGAATGGAATATGGAGGTAAGTATACAAACCTTCCTAGAATTGTGAGTGAGAAACATTATCATACTCCATATGCACCAAGGTTCCACTTGCGATTGTATATCGTGTGGTCATGTGCATAGAGCTCAGGTCACAAATCAGGTGAAAGTAAGCCACTTTGGGCACGGAGAGTCCTTGGATAGGTGACCGTGTTTGGCAGCTTGACTCCTGAGAGTTTCTAGGACTTTTGCCCACAACGAAGCACATGTGATAGAAGTGGTATCACCTTAGGCAAGTGAGTTAGTTCAAATTTGCCCCCATTTCTGGTGTCCCCGCCGTGATGTTGCTGGAATATTGCTAAAAGCGGCGTAAAACCAAACTCAGTCAGTCAGTCAAAATTGCCTCTGTTCACCCAGCAGAAAATGGGTACCCGGTGGGATAAAGTCATTGGACTATAATCTTCAGCTTGCGATTGGCATATCCGGGGTAATAGGAATACACATTGTTTGGGCGCTTCGAGCATGCATTGAACATTGAGAAATGCGCATGGCAAATAGACTATTACCATAGCTACAGTATTATCGAGTCGAGTCAAATAAAAATGTGTAGCAACTACTTATCTCAGGTGTGGTGACGTCGTATCAAAAAGGTTACCATTTTTACTAACCTCATGTGTTATATTCGTTGTCTGCCATGACTACCACCGAATGCCAAGGTCCTGTCCAGTCAAGCATTAAATTCATGGGTACAGAATGAAATAAATGTTTACCAGGGTAAAATCGAGGCACCATGGTCAAGACTTGCCAGTGCAGTAGTCGTTTACTATTTTCTATATATTCATTGAGTCTAGTTGTTTTTACATTCGCTTGTAAATTAATAGATCATATGTCTACTCTTTTATCTCAGGACGGGAAGACAGAGAAACAGAGTATGAAACCCGAGATCAGATTTCTTTGATTTTCTTCTATATGTCCATACACTTGAATAAAAAGGTAACTCTGCCAAGCTTTGTCATTTTTATGGATTTACTGACGAAACGCCAACTATAGAGTCGATGACCAAGTTAATGGTACACAACCTTGGATCACAACCTTGGATCACAACCTCTCCATCATAAGAATATGCCAATTGTGGGGATACAACCTTTACCCTGGATTAAGAAAACCAATACCTATCTGATGCGACCTGTGCCAACCTTGGCCACTGAAGTAATTGAGAAATAGAAGATACTAAACGACCTTCCGCGTAATAGCATTTTTATTAAACGAGTTAATGATTTGGTATTTGATACTAACTCTTTGGGTGGTTGGGGTGGGGGTGGTGCGCACCCCCGCACCGCCCCTCTGGATCCGCCCCTGTATTGCAGTGTTTCCAAGTTTCCATAATCCAATGTACAACATGAGAGTTCAGTCGAGTCAATTTTGTATTCCAAATTTGCACATGAATTGCAGTTCAATCCACCCAGTGACAAAATCGCAGACATCTCGGTATCATCTAAAATCGGACAATAGGCAAATCTCACAGTCACAACACCGGTTTCTCACGTTCGCAGCAGACCCAAAACTTATAATGGATGTCCGTGTCAACCTCTTTCCTCTTGCTGATGGAAACCCTTCCGGCGTAGAGCCAATTGGCCCCGAAATTTCAGACCCTCACTCTTCCTCTTCTTCAGTTGCAGATCTTTCCGAAAATCATGTCTATATTTTGTTTCATTCCATTTATGATGAAATATCTGGCATACCTTTAGAAAAACGGAGGCCAATTAAACAAACAAATGAATCTTTTCCCAAAACTGAAATCAATTTATTAAATGATATTATTTCTATGAAACTTTCATCGGACTGTTCATTACATGAAGTTAATTGTTGTGTCTAAGCTGCCGCTCGAACCTTGGAGGAAATTAACACAGTTTCCAAAGAAAAAACATCTAATACTAAAAACAATACACCAAAGAAAAACCGGTTTCAAGTAAAACTAACGGAAACGAGAAAATTCATTTCCTGGATAGAGCTGTGCCTGAAACTAAGATCATCAGGGAGTCCAATGTCAAAACGGCAAAAGACAATTTGGAGAAAATTAAAATTGCAGTACAAGACAACAAAAGAAAAGGTACTTCTCCAAATTGTCGATTCCCTTAAGGCAAAAATAAGAGTTTGGACTGAAAGAAAGACAAAATGGGAAAATAAAAATAAATTTATCAAACAAAAAAAACTCTTTAGAAATAATGAAAAACACTTCTACAGGCAACTTAAAACAAATGGTGATGGTGAACATGATAAACGCCAATGAAAGGTTCTGGAAACAGTTATGGTCTATACCCGGCGACTGTAACCTGGAGGCACCATGGGTCAGTGATTATGACCATGCAATGCATGAGAAAGTAAACAGGTCGTTTGTCTGTTACATCTCACCAGATTGCCTGAAAAGTGTCATCAAAAAGTCCAAATCTAATACAGCTCCAGGGCCTGATGGCATTCGAAACCGGTATTGGAAACTGTTCCCCTGTGTCCAAACACCCTTACTTCACTGTTTCAATTCTCTTGTGGACACAGGTGATGTTCTTCCATGGTTCTGCAAAGGTCGCACAATACTCCTTCCCAAGAAAGGAGACTTGACTGATCCCAAAAACTTCCGCCCTATCACATGTTTGAATACACAATACAAAATATTCACAGGGTGTTTGACAAACCTCGTGTCATCTTACTGCTCTTCCAATGATATAATTTACAGAGAGCAGAAGGGGGCGAGAAAGGGATGTTGGAGGTGCAAGGATCAACTTCTTGTACTAAAGCATATCACCGCAACCTCTCCATGTGCTGGATTGACTACAAGAAAGCATACGACTCTGTCCCTCACGAATGGATTCTGAAGTCTCTTCATTGTATTGACCTCCCTGAGCGACTACTTGATTTACTCAAGTCTTTAATGAGTTGCTGGTCGACTCAACTTGAGATGTACTCGCAAGGGCAGGTGCAGACTTCGGAATCTATTCCAATCAGAAGGGGAATTTTCCAGGGGGACTCCTTTAGTCCTTTGCTTTTTTGTTTGTCTCTAAATCCTTTGAGCTTTCTGCTCAATAAAGAGGAGGGTTACCATCCCGGACCTCCTCAGCACAGATCCCAAACACCTCTTACTCATCTCCTTTACATTGATGATATCGAGCTCCTTGCCAAAGGAGATTCCAATTTGAAAGAGCAGGTTTTCCTTGTCGAGTCCTTTTCTAATGATATTGGCATGACATTTGGACTCGACAAATGTAATACTCTTCATTTGAAACGTGGCAAGGTAACTAATAATGGTTCGGTCAAGTTACAAGGGGGAGGAGTTATTGAGCATCTTGTGGAAGATCAGGCCTACACCTATCTTGGAATGCAAGTTCGAGACAAGCTCCAGGATGCCCAGAATCAAGACAAACTTCGGGCCGAGTATAAATCTCGTTTAAAGAAAATCTGGAGCTCAGAGCTAAATGCTCGAAACAAGGTCAAAGCCACCAATACTTTTGCTGTGCCAGTCCTTTCCTATTCCTTTGGAGTAGTTGATTGGACGAAACAAGACATCCAGAGTCTTGACCGTCTGACCAGAAGGATCATGTCTGATAACAGAGCCCACCACCCTCGTTCCTCTCTTAACCGTTTATACATGCCAATCAATTCTGGAGGTCGGGGTTTGATTAATGTGGAGGCTCTTCATGATAGAATTTTATTGTGTACTTTTGCACATATTTATTTATCAGATGATCCTCTGGTGATGCATGTGAAGACTCATGATGAAAGCAAGGAATTCCACAGCTATTTTAAGCGTGCCAAGGTTGTTGAAATTTGAGGTTGACTTAGTTAATGGCGATGTACTGCTGGACGGTACAGTGATGGGAGTAAACCAGGTGAAGTCCTTCACCAAGTCTGCCCAGAGTCGGTCTTTTGTGGAGAAGCTTTCTGAGAAGCCATTGCATCGTGTGTACATGCAGTGTGTTGAACAGAATAGCAATCCCACCGACTCCTTTGCCTGGATGAAGTCGGCTGGTCTTAAATGTGAAACTGAGGGCTTCCTTTTTGCTGCTCAGGACCAGTCACTTCCCACTCGTAATTGCCTAAATGTGATTCTTAAAGAGAATATTAACATGAAATGTCGACTTTGCAATGAATTTACAGAGACTGTCCAACACCTTGTCAGTGGATGCCCTTCCTTGGCACAAACAGCATATCTTAAACGACATGATGGCATGGCTCGTTGCTTTTACTACCGTCTCCGACATGCCTGTGGCTTTGACTCCGAGGTCCATCCATGGTACGACCCTGAACATGTCCAGGGCGTCATGGAAAATGATGCTTTCAAACTTCTCTGGAATAGGCCCATATACAGCCTCAGAAGAATTCCTGCCAACAAACCTGATCTTGTCCTTTTTGATAAAGCCAATGAATTTATTTATGTCATTGAATTTTCTGTCCCTTTTGACACCAATGTGATTGACAAGATTAAGGAAAAGTATGATAAATATGCGGACCTCGCCTTTGAAATGTCTCGCTTGCATCCTCAGTACACTGTCGTCAGGCTCCCCATTGTTCTCGGTGCCCTTGGTTTGGTACCTCCTGATCTCTTGGCGCAGATCAGGAGAGTGCCCGGGTTCTCCACCGGGAGTACAGCCCTTCTGACACTCTGGGTAATGCAGAAGGCTGCAGTGTTGGGGAGCCTTCATATTCTCCGGAAAGTTCTTGGTGGGTTCGACTAGGCAGCGTTTAACTTTTCTGGGAGAAGTCCCATTCGCTGTCTGGCCCGCATGTAGAGGGCGCAAGGGCCCTGAGCTGATGATGAGCCTTACCAGCCTGACTGTGCCAGGATCACCCGAACCCTCTCTGCTGCATACAATCTTTAATCTGTAAAATATAAAAATAATATTAATAATAATAATAATAATAATAATAGTTGGACAGAATCTGAAATTTGAGGTTGACTTTGTTGAAGGCAATGTACTGCTGGACGGTACAGAGATGGGAGTAAACCAGGTGAAGTCCTTCACCAAGTCTGCCCAGAGTCGGTCTTTTGTGGAGAAGCTTTCTGAGAAGCCATTGCATCGTGTGTACATGCAGTGTGTTGAACAGAATAGCAATCCCACCGACTCCTTTGCCTGGATGAAGTCGGCTGGTCTTAAATGTGAAACTGAGGGCTTCCTTTTTGCTGCTCAGGACCAGTCACTTCCCACTCGTAATCGCCTAAATGTGATTCTTAAAGAGAATATTAACATGAAATGTCGACTTTGCAATGAATTTACAGAGACTGTCCAACACCTTGTCAGTGGATGCCCTTCCTTGGCACAAACAGCATATCTTAAACGACATGATGGCATGGCTCGCTGTTTTTACTACCGTCTCCGACATGCCTGTGGCTTTGACTCCGAGGTCCATCCATGGTACGACCCTGAACATGTCCAGGGCGTCATGGAAAATGATGCTTTCAAACTTCTCTGGAATAGGCCCATATACAGCCTCAGAAGAATTCCTGCCAACAAACCTGATCTTGTCCTTTTTGATAAAGCCAATGAATTTATTTATATCATTGAATTTTCTGTCCCTTTTGATACCAATGTGATTGGCAAGATTAAGGAAAAATAGGATAAATATGCGGACCTCGCCTTTGAAATGTCTCGCTTGCATCCCAAGTACACTGTCGTCAGGCTCCCCATTGTTCTCGGTGCCCTTGGTTTGGTACCTCCTGATCTCTTGGCGCAGATCAGGAGAGTGCCCGGGTTCTCCACCGGGAGCACAGCCCTTCTGACACTCTGGGTAATGCAGAAGGCTGCAGTGTTGGGGAGCCTTCATATTCTCCGGAAAGTTCTTGGTGGGTTCGACTAGGCAGCGTTTCCTGGGAGAAGTCCCATTCGCTGTCTGAGCTGCGTGTAGAGGGGGCACGGGCCCCGAGCTGATGATGAGCCTTACCAGCCTGACTGTGCCAGGATCACCCGAACCCTCTCTGCTGCATACAATTTTTAATCTGTAAAAAATAATAATAGTCTCCGGAAAGTTCTTGGTGGGTTCGACTAGGCAGCGTTTCCTGGGAGAAGTCCCATTCGCTGTCTGGGCTGCGTGTAGAGGGGGCACGGGCCCTGAGCTGATGATGAGCCTTACCAGCCTGACTGTGCCAGGATCACCCGAACCCTCTCTGCTGCATACTATCTTTAATCTGTAAAACATAATAATAATAGGATATTTGTGTAGCGCACATATCCACGCACTAGTGCATGCTCAAGGCGCTAGTAATACAGACAGACAGACAGACAGACAGACACTTTATTCGGTAATATATGGCCTTATGGCCCATTTTACAGTTAATAGATAATGTATTTATACATTCACGTGAGCACAAATTTAGTAATTATCTAGCAATAAATATATGTTGTAACAATGACGCAACTGCATGTATAACAAGAGGATTTTGAGAGTTTAATAAATTTACCAATAGTAAATTAGTAACACGTGCAACATTATGATGTATCATATGGTACATCACAACTTGGAAGTTCGCATGACTTTTCGCACGCGCTCCAAGCACATGGTCGATAAGGGGGTTAACTCTAACCAATTAACTGACAACCGCTAAAGAACAAAGTAGAGCAGACCGCTAAGAAAACTCGACATTACAGTTATCAAGGCATTGGATTTAGTGTCAGTGTGTAACACTGAATATCAGCTTCTCTGCACGATGATGTAATACACACATTACATCATCAAACAATACCCCAGTCGTACACATTGTACATCAATTTGTATTTGTAATGTCACATGTGTTTCTGACAATTCTTAGATACATGTTTAGGGGCGGTGGGGGTAGCCTAGTGCTTACAGCGTTCGCTAGTCACGACGAAGACCCCGGTTCGAATCCCCACATGGATACAATGTGTGAAGCCTATTTCTGGTGATCCCCGCCCTGATATTGCTGGAATATTGCTAAAAGCAGCGTAAAACCATACTCACTCACTCACAATAATTGGTTTTCAGATTTAATTTTTTTTTTGTTGCATTATTATTTGAGCATTCACTGAAAACTATACCCAGACTTCCACTCCAGTTATCATCTGGAAAACGTTTCTCTGTACCAAAATCACGTTGCATATTAATTTGAGCATTAACTGAAAACCTATCAAACTGTGATGTTGTTTTGTCGAACAAAAGTTTCGCGCCACCCATTTGCCATGTATAGTGGAACCGCATTAATACAGACAGTACAAGTAGAACTTGTCGAGAGTAACATAGTTGTGGATTGTGTGATCTGTGGTATGCCATCAATAATATACTCTCCCAAAAAAGAAACGCATCATGAAAATAGCAATTTCATGTAGCAATGAATTAAAACGTGATTCATTTTATAAAAGGTTTTGCTCTGTTTATGAGTCCCATGGTGTTTATGTTTTGAAACATCACAACAAAACGCACCATCCGTGAAATACCCGTATTTAACAGAATGATTTTCAATTTCGGCGTGTAGTGTCACAGAATACACAATTCACATGCAATGCACGTGAAAGTTGGGGATCAGATAGTCTCAATGATAGGTATAAAAGGTTGATCGCTGTCTGTCGATTATTCACTGTATTTGGAATATTGTTGACGAACGCAAAATGCCACGTCTAAGTGAAGCCAACCGTTATATTGCCATTGGTTTGCTTGAAGCTGGCCAGTCTCAACGTGCAGTTGCCCGACGCATGAATGTTCACCAAAGCACCAATTCACGGCTCTGGGAGAGATATCGCCGGCATAAGGCGGTAGCACATGCCCGTCGTAGTGGGCGACCTCGAGCGACCACTCCGGCGCAGGATCGCTGCATCCGGGTACATCACCTGCGTCATCGAACAGCTACGGCGACCAGTACCACTCGACAAATACCCGGATTGAGGAGGCTTTCTGCACAGACCGTCACGATTTCTATTGGAACGACGCGATGGAAGAATGCGGGTGTACAGACGTCGACGTAAACGTTTCGCCGACGCTTGCGTTCCCCAGGTTGACAGATTCGGCCGGGGCCGTGTTATGATGTGGGGACCGATCACCTGCCGTAGGAGAAGTGATTTGGTGATGATCCCGGGCAACCTGACAGCTCAACGGTACTGTGACGAAATCCTACGCCCACACCTCCTTCCAATCATTGATCGCCAGAGGGAGTTGTTTCAACAGGACAATGCCAGGCCCAACACAGCACGTCACACTAGAGACTTCCTCCAGAACCACAACATCAATGTGCTCCCCTGGCCCTCAAGATCACCGGACTTAATGCCGATCGAACATCTGTGGGACGCTCTGGACAGACAGGTGCGACGCCGTAACCCTCAGCCCCAGACACTTCAACAACTCGCACAGGCACTACAGGCAGAGTGGGCTGCGATGACGCAACTGAGACTTATTCGTTCGATGCCGAGCAGTTCTGGATGCCCACGGTGGTCACAGGAGGTATTGACTTCAGCGCCATCACACGTCTCCTTGTGACACTCAAACTGACTTTCCTCGAGTTGGTGGCAAAGACGGATAAGTCTGCATTCCCAGTGTGCAATTTCGCTATATTACATTGACTCATAAAGCCTACAAGATGTTTCAAAATAAACATAAAAATACAATTGAAATTCCTATATGCGTTTCTTTTTTGGGAGAGTATACTCAGACTTCCACAACATTTCTCTGTGACAACAATAACAACAGCAGCAGCAACAACAACAACAACGGCAACAACAAGAACACTATAAATAAAAAGGCCAAATATATACTCATGGACACGAATAAGGGAACACCTGACAGTACAAGCCTTTCTATTGCACTGTGAGTGAAATTCTGTAAAAGAATAAAGGAACACTTGTACTTTCAGGTATACCCTTATTCGTTTCCATGAGTATATTATTCAGCTGAATGACACACTTGTAGCTCTGGGTACTGATACTTATAAAGAAATATTAAACACAATTTGTACTTTTTGGTAGTATGTCATTGCTGTGACATTCAACAAATGTAATAAACTACCGGGCAAAAGAAAGTTTTCACGGCTTCACTTGACCCAAAAATAGAAGCAAAGACGCATGTGAGATTTATGATAAATACTTTACAACAGATCATTTTCCAATAATAGCGAGTGTGACCACCCTGGGCATTCATGCATGCCATACAACCTCCTCATTGACGTCGTCAGTCGGGGGATGACGTCAGCAGGAATCGTGTTTCATCAGTCCAAGAGAGTTTTTTCAAGTTCCTGTCGGTTCGTTGGAGGTGGTACACGCTGTCTCAGCTGACGATCAAGATAATAATAATAATAATAATGTATATTTTTAGCGCGCCATTTTCCACCCACTGACACATGCTCAAGGCACTACATAAAAGCATACATACAATGCATACAGAGGATAAAATAGTAAAATAAGTATACATTGAAATTGATGACAGAAAGATTGATTTTAGGGATAGGCTTTGGAGAAAAAGAAAGTCTTCAACTTAATTTTGAAAGTTTCCAATGTTGGAATCTGCTTTATGTGGAGAGGGAGAGAATTTCACAGAGTAGGACCAGCGTACTGGAAAGACCTCTTGCCAAGGGAAGAAAGGAGAACTTTGGGAATGGAGAGAAGACATTGGTCTTGAGATCTGAGAGTTCTGGTGGGAGAGTACACAGTGAGAAGTTCAGAGAGATATGAAGGAGCTTGATTATGCAAACATTTATACACAATGCAAAGAAGTTTCAAGTCAATCCGGAACTTGATTGGAAGCCAGTGTAATGATGAGAGTAAAGGGGTGATCCAAGAGATGTTCAATGAGGTTTCGTGACTCTTGGTCTTCCCGATCTTGGGTCTGGACTGTTTGCTGGTAGCGGTTTACCAGTCGCTGATGGTGGCTTGGGCTGCAGCTGAAGCTTCTTGCCAGCTGACGTTGTGAAGTCCCCATATGGCAGCGATCATTTCCTGTCTGCCCGACCGTCTTGGACGGGTTATTTCAACACGGACTGCCAGATTCTCCAATTCACCTGTCCGACCTAAATTATTTGCGGGCGGGTCAGTTTTGGTCAGGGCTGGCAATTTTTACATCTTACCAGCCCTGTGGTCTGGCTGAAGTTTTTGGGAGTTTCATACCCTGATATTGGCCATACCGATCGCCCTGTCTCGTTGAGCATGCGTACGTCTTGACATATTCGTGGTGGGTTTTGGTTACTGCATGCTTGCTCTGTCAAACATCGGTATTTATGATACAATCATAAATTACGTTTCTCAGGTTTGAAAAAAGCAGGATTCGTACAACGTTTTCTAACAACTGCGTTGTAATCGGAACCATGTTGCGTTTCGGCGAATGTTTTCTGCATCGGTTCAAACTTGTACCAGCGTTTATGTTTTTGATACACTTACTTTTACATATAGTGATTACTTTCTTTTGTCCGGTTTAGTGTTACTTGGTAATATTCAGTTCGATGTTGTTTTGTTACAATCAAGTTTTGTTCAAGTTTCTTTAGAAATTTGAAGGTGTTTACAGATAAAACACCAGGGTACAGATAAAACATCAAGTTAATGCCAGGGTTTTTGAAAAGAGGTTGTATTGTTCAGTAGGTTTTTAATAAGTGTGTTTTAGTAAATGTCGACATAATTGATATCTAATATTATTCGGTGATGTGTAATATCTTATTGGTGACTTGCAAGCCATTTTTATCAAAGTACATTGCAGACAACCGAAATTTATTGCTTTCTTATTTGAATATTTGATATTGTTTTAATATTTGGCTAGTGTTTACAACTAAGTGATGGGTTTAATCCTGATTTAGGCCTGAGGATTCAGGCAGGTTTTAAACAGCATTTACTGTAGGTCTCCTTGATCCACAGTAATGAGCTTTGGTAGCTGGTGGTCAGTAGTTCGAATTTTGAGTGAGTGAGTGAGTGAGTGAGTTTAGTTTGACGCCGCCCTCAGCAATATTCCAGCTATATGGCGGCGGTCGTATTTTGATGATATTATATATGATATTGATGTGTGTGGTTGTGAAATACTATTTCATTGCTTGAAATGGATAGTTCTTTCTCTCGAAAGTACTGATATCTCACGGACAGTTTTTCAGACAGCTGCGTTGTTATCGGGACCATGTTGCGTTTTGGAGAATGTTTTTGCGCTTTGATTCAGAGCTGTACCAGCGTTTTAGTTTGACTTTCTTTTGCCTGGAACTTCAGTCGTTTTTTAGGAGTCTACTAGGAGAAAGGCCATACTCGGTTGACAGGGCCTTGAACCTTTCCCATCTATGGACGGGTGTTGTGCTGATAAACCAAACGAGCATATCAGAGATATATTCAGGGTAGTGAATGAGTGAGTGAGTTAATATTAAACGTCACATCGGCAATATCTCAGCCATATCGTGACGAAAACAATTTATACAATATAAAGAGAAAACATTTTGAAGATTAAAACCTGTCGACGATGGACAGTAAAAATACTAGAGAATCACAGATATGAATAAAACTAGCGAGCAAAGCTAAAACATTTCAATTAAAGAGGACAATACAGTATTCAACACGGGCTATAGATCGCCAACAACTGAAGGTACATCACCATACTAGGAACCATGGGGACTTACATAACTTTTGCTACCTGCATGGACCCTAGTTGGATTTACACCATCCATTCATTGTAGGAAAATTTAGCCGGCAGTTAAAAGAACAAAGATACTACGTTTAAACTATGGTAAATTTACATTTTACTTTGAAAGTTTTGGGACTTACGTACCCTCTCAGGTGGACAATAATTTTACGCTATATATATTCCGGGTAAATCTGAACACTGACATGCCCAAGGGATTAACAGTGAAATGCAACTTTTCAGACGAACGGGACAGCCGTACCGTCGTCAGGCAAGTGTAAGCAATACAAGACATGAAGAATCTGCAAATAGACAAAACCCTTTCCACATTCATAAGGAATCTCTGCTAAAAGCAGAGTCGATTGTTTAATTGTGACTATATCATGAGCAGATACTTATTTCAGCAGTATTACAGCTGTGTGATGTTGTTTGTAAACCAATCGAGTCTGGACCAGACAATCCAGAGATTTTCACCATGCGATACGATGACAGAGCATGTGTTTATGAATCAGTGTGAAATAGTGATGATACCAGGTGTTCGCGTAAAGGTGAGCGTATATATCCTGTCCTACCAATGGCACCCGTCATAAATATATGGTAAGTCTAGTCGAGTCTAGACTGTTCACTTGAAATAATTCGGGAAAGTGTGGTATAAGTCAAAATAGGGAATTGCATCGGACATCATTTTTGTCACTGATGCATCAATTTTCAAGATGTCCACAAATGATACATGTGTTGTGGCATAACCAGTAGCTGCTTATTGACCAGATGTACTGAATATACGTAAGGGGCGGTGGGGTAGCCTAATGGTTAAAGCGTTGGCTCGTCACGCCGAAGACCCGGGCTCGAATCCCCACATGGGTACAATGTGTGAAGCCAATTTTTGGTGTCCCCCGCCGTGATGTTGCTGGAATATTGCTAAAAGCGGCGTTAAACCAAACTCAGTCAGTCAGTCAGAATATACGTAAAACTCTACTGTTTGTTTGAGCTGATTTTTATCGTTAATTGTTAGTTCATTTTTTTTATTTTCCCAAATCTAGGTTTAACAAATATGTTATTTTACTGACCTTCATTGATAGGGTTATAACCATTGCATGTATTTATCATGATTTTAGAACTAGTTTGAGTTACGATATGGCAGAAACATTGCCGATGTGACTTAACATCTTAACTCACTCACTCATTATGCAATGTTGGGTAACACCTAGATGCCTCACTTACAGATTCAACGTCATCAATATCCCCCGCTGTGTTCTAGTCGACGTTTTTATTTTGCTCTTAAAAAAGAAGGGGAATCCAACTTTCAAATTGGATAAGAAGTATAGGCTTTAAAACACTTTTATAATAAACAATGCAACTTTCACGTCATATGCCAATCATCTTTTGAGAGCGATTACTGTACAAACAACTATAGTCATAAGGAAGTGAAAGTGGTGATGCACTCTCAAAATATTCTTATCATACAAAACTGTGTTCCACAGGAGATATTGCTTGGGTGAGATTAAACGATATCTCCTTGGAGATGTCGTTTTGACAGTAGATTTTGTACAATGTCCTTACAGTGCTATGACGTCATGAACTTGATGACGTCACAATGCTATGATATCGCTGCACTGCAAGTCTAATGGTAGTACCATATCTAGAGATGTACCTTTTTCACTGAAAATTAATGAAACGTGATTTTTGATGATAAATAGAATCTCACCCTCGTGTCTATTGATATCAAGTATATCAACACTCGTTGATAAAAGTAAAAATATCCCCGACAAGCCCCGGATATTTGTAACTTTATCAACTCGTGTTGATATTTTTATATCAGCAGACACTTGGGTGAGATTCTCTATTTATCATGTCAGCATTGATTGACTCCGATATATATCTCAATATTTTTCAATCGTAAATTAAACATGACTTTCCCTACTTTCTTGATGACTATAATTGAAGTGAACTATTTATGTTCACTGACTCATGTAACAGAATAAATAAGCCTTTCTCAATAAAAAGGCGATACAATCTGTTTTGTAACTAATACTGATGTAACAGCAATGCATTTTGAACATACAACAGCTCATGTTATCGCACGGAGTGAAGAATAATTTGATTTTGCTTACGGAATGATACAGTGTCATGGTAGTAAAATATATATAGTAACATATAGTAAAAAAATGATTTCTAAACTTAATGCGAGTGAATTGAAGTTTTGAACATCAAGACATGATAAAACATTCTTAAGTATTACCCAGATTCGAAAGATGGTAACAAATCAAAGTCTCATAAAGAGAGTATTACTCTCAAGGCTTGTGTCGCTTAATAGATTATCCTCAAATGGGGCTAAAGTATCGTAAAACTATTGTCCTCCTGAGAGGGTACGTAATTCCCGATTTAGCTGTACCACAATTTTAATCGTAGAATATTTGTTAATTTAAATCATTGCTAAAATCGCCAGCGGCTGAAGGGATGGTGTAAATCCAGCTAGGGTCCATTCAGGTAGCAAAGACACTGTAAGTCCCCATGGCCCATAGTCTCTAGTGATGTACCTTCAGTTGTTGGCAATCTATAGTCTGCTTTTATATTGTGCTGTCCTCTTTAGTTAAATTGTTTTAGATATAATTACTAGTTGTAAATTTCTATCTGTGATATTCTAGTTGTTTTACTGTCCTTCGTTGACAGTTTTTTTTCTCTAAAAATTACCTTTAAATTATTATTCATCAATGACTTGATTTAGTCACGATATGGCTAAAATATAGCCAAAGTGACTTTAAATTTTAACTCACTCACTCACTTAATAGATTATGTGTCTGACTGGTGGAGAACAACAGAGGAGAGTTTATTCTCCAACAATTCTCTTTTTCTTAGGCTTGTACTCTTGTTTAATCAATTCTTCAGACTGACGAGACAGATATTTAATGTCATTATGACAAACAAAAAGCAAAACAACAAAAAATGGGTTGTATAAATCTTTACTGACAACGTGTCAGTATACTTACATTATCTAAGGTACCATTGTATCAGACGCTCCATAGCCCCATACGTATATTACGGATCATTAACTTAAGGAAGGTTTGAGGGTATCATGAAAACAAAAATATGTCAAATACTCGACGATGATAGAATCAGGGCTTGTATAATAAAACCTTGGGTTCTTCATTGAAACGTTACCACCACGTAAAATGAAAACGGTATTTGTATTTGGATGGTTATGATTTAACGGACATTAGTCCAGAAAAAGCTATCGATCATGCCGCATGGAGTGAGACTTGAATGAAAACGACTTGTTTGCTGGAAATGTAACATTAATATAAAAAAATAACCTTCTCTATTCTTCTATAACCAGTACGTGAGATCGTGTGGGCGGGCCACGTGCCCTGTAACAATAACTAAATCGTGAATTCAAGTGACAAATGAAAGTTAAGTAAAGTGGGATAGATCTTTTAGGCGTGTTGGCAATGTGCCAGATCAGCATCATGATGACTGTGATGTTTCAGCTGATTTGTTGTCAGGTGATGCGGATATTGTAATTATCTCGGCTTATGTTCTGCTTGCCACTACCCTGAAGCTTGCTGACAAATAATATGGCTGATAATCAAAGCTTGTTTAACGCAGCACTCACTGATAATAAAACAAAAGAGCGGGTTCATTAGGGGATGCCCTTTAAGTTCTTTCTCTGACAGGGTAACGACAAGAAGACACTCATAGTCAAATTGGAACCTATCCCACAGGAACAAAGAAGCCGTGAACTGTAAATGGAATCACTGATTTTTTGTCACAATAATAAATGGATCACTGAATAATATATATATGGATCACTAAAATCTTTGAGGACACAAAGAATTGGCTGAGGTTGTTCGAACAATAATTCAGTTTGATCATGGCCAGTTCTATTGATATAACTACATCTACAACTACATGTTTCTAATACAATTTCCATTAATCCACTGCACAAAACCCAGTGTGGACCCGGGTAAAATGTGCCCCCAGTACCCAGTACCATTCTTAACAATGTCTTGTGAAAGTATTGATTGTCCCATATATTGTTCGCTGGGACAGTTTTTTGTGCAATGTATTTTTTTCTTTACAATGATATGATTGTCTCAACTTTCAGTGTGCAAGAATAGCAAATCTAGCCTTTCAAATGCTTTTGTGAGCCCTCCGATTTTCCTGAATTTGTTCTATGAATCATTTGGATATCTTTGTTATTTGTTATAGCTGAAGTTTTGTATGACTTTTATGAACTTGTATGCCTTAAAGGAAAGATTAAAAAATAAATTTAAAAAATGTGCCCCCAGTACCCAAAGGAGACCGAACTGGGCAACCTGTTTGCCGGGGGCTGCGTCCCTGTGTCGGTAGAGAACGGTGGTTTATGGTCCCTGAGCACGATTGTATCTGTCAAATCATTCCACGTGCAAAACATGTTTTTGCACACCTGTTTAATGTAACGTTAGCTTCCAGAATTTAAATCCTAAGAAATTGCTTAGATCCCTATGCGGTGGTGTTTCACGGGCCAAGACTTGTGATGCTGACCTCTCGATTGATTGTCATGGGCAGGACCAGTCTGACCTTTCGCAGATCTACAACTTTTCCGTCAAATTCGAGTATAATACACCGTTATCTTTTCTGCTTGAACATGAACAGTATAGAACATGTTGACATGTTGGTCGGGAAAAGTGGTGCTCAACGATATCCCCATGGGGTAGTAATGATACAATTAACAAGGAAAACGTCCTCCATGAATCTTTTATCTTAAACAATGATTTGTGCATCTTAAGCCATGGTTCTGGCACTTATCTGCAGCCAGCCACAGGGGCACATACTCTGCTCTTGATCTTTCACTTACGGATTGAAATATTATAAATTATATTGAATGGTCTTGTAAACCCCAATATGTAAAATAAAGACAATATGTAAAAACTAACGCAATATGTAAAAGCTTAACGCAAACCGTAAAAAATATCGCTATATGTTAACAATTAACGCAGAATGTAAAAAAATGTCTTTAACGCAATACGTAAACACCTAACGCAAATATGTAAAAACAATTTTTAACGCAATTTGTAAAAGATTAACGGGATATGTAAAATCCAGCTTTATTGCTGTTTATAAATCTTGGCGACTGAAATACATTTGTTTAGAAACTTTACTTAATTGTTTTTCAAAATAGCTAATATATTGCAATATTTCTGTCAAAATTAACCTCATTTCTAACCTAATTGAAATCTGACCTATAGGGTCATTAAGCATCAAAGTAAAGCCGATAATTGTATAATATAAATGTATAGAGATACTTGATATCATAATCTATATTTGACAGTATCCAAGAAAATCATTTTATTCTTCATAATATTTTACACAAATGGTCATATGGGTTGTATTCATTACGTCCTATTCAAGGAGGTTTTACCTTTTCGCCTTTTATTTATCCCACAACGAGCTTGTGGCGTAAAGTTGGGGACATAAAAATACCCTCTGTCCGTCAGTCTGTCCGTCCAAACACCTGGTTTGCGCGATATCTCAAGAAATGGTTTATAAATTTTAAATGATATTTGGTACGGTAACTAAGGTTCAATTTGAACCAGTTGTTTTTCTTTTTCTTTTCATTGTTTTTGTTGAGAGATAAGTTTTTGCAGATTTGTCCTATTTAGTGGTGAATTAATAGCAAATTATCTTTCTTTATGGAATTAATGTATTAGTTACTTTTCTTGGTAGACAGACAAATAGTTTGTTTTAAATCTCACTGGTAGTTTTTTCGTTTTTTAGGCCATCGGCCCACGTACATCATTGAACATTAACATAATGATACAATGAATGTGACAATGATTATACCCTGCGGAGAGACAAACAATATTTAACATATGTTGCTACATATAGAATAATTTCATGATCTTTACTGCATACTAGTAACTTATAAGAATACGAAGTAGGGTTATCACAAAATCTAGATGGTATATATTTTACTCCTTATCAAATTATACATTGGGCAGACAAACAAAAAGTGTATAACATCTTCAACTACATTATCATTACGTTACATCCCATAGGAATTACGAGAGACTTGGTAAATTGTTTCAGAAACACTTTTAATGAATTTTAGAGAAGACATCAAATTTATCATGATGTATTTACATGTATAGTATTACTCCAAAATGTGAAAATTACTGTTTAAGTATAGATGTGTCGCTGGACACAAATGACTTTGATTTATAAGTGGTAAATCCAGGTAGAATGGGCAAAGAGATATGTAGCACTGTTGAGGTCGACAGTGAGAGAGAGAGTTGTCCAGAGCAATGGAACAGTGAGACAGAAAGTTGTCCAGAGCAATGGGACAGTGACTCAGAAAGTTGTCCAGAATAATGGGACAGTGAGAGAAAGTTGTCCAGAATAATGGGACAGTGAGAGAGAAAGTGGTCCAGAGCAATGGGACAGTGAGAGAGAAAGTTGTACAGAATAATAGGACAGTGAGACAGAAAGTTGTCTAGAGCAATGGGATAGAGAGACAGAAAGTTGTCCAGAGCAAACGCACAGTGAGAGAGAAAGTTGTCCAGAATAATAGGACAGTGAGACAGAAAGTTGTCCAGAATAATGGGACAGTGAGACAGAAAGTTGTCCAGAATAATGGGACAGTGAGACAGAAAGTTGTCCAGAATAATGGGACAGTGAGACAGAAAGTTGTCCAGAGCAGAGGGACAGTAATGTCATTGGGGCTCCATCTCTACCAGATCTGGTAATTAAACAAAATCATCACTGACTCCTTCTATTTGACGCGTTTGACTAGAACAATATAGTCTGTAAACCGTCGGTTCGGTCAACTTGCCACATCAATCGACATCTATATTGATATATTGCCTCTTCTCAAAATCCCTGACACTGTTGGTGTTCGAAGGATGCTTCTATTGTATGGAAAGGGCAGTGGACTGGTAACTGGTAGTTAAAGATAAAAACTGGAGAAAGAGAGAGAGAGGCAAGGAACAGAATAGCCATATTATTTTATTGGTTTATTCTCCTTTTTTAGTATTTTTTTAAACAGATGTATTTATTCACACTTTTATATCATTAAAACGTCATTTCATAAAAGTACACGTTTGAATATCTCCTTATTCTCAGTTGGTTTACTTGAAGTTGTTTCCCACACGCAATTGAAACTATGGCGGGTCAAGATGCACGCATTTAGGAACCATTGCAGTATTCCCTTAAACCGTCCATCGTTGTTTTATATACTGTACATAGTCAAATCATAACTACTGGCGCTCTCTCCTAGATCAGTTGCTAGGTTCGAAGTCCAATGGTCAGAGCTACCATCATGATGCCAAGTACCAATTGCAATTCATTCGAACCCCTATACGCAATGAGTTAAAACTGGAAACATTACTACAACATGCATGTTATTTCAAACCGATTAAGAAGGATCAGTAAGTGGTTTTCTTTAAAAACCCAATTCGGTAATCACAGATTATCAAGAACGGAATGGACAGTTTGAAGGAGTCAAACCCAGAAGGTAAAACCTTCTTGAATAAGACATAATGAATAAAACCCAAAATACCAGTTATGTAAATAGAATTTGAAGAATATAATTATTCCTTTAAAATTTCGAAAATAGACAATAAGATCGAATAAAATATCTCTATATACAAGTATATTATATGTTTATCAACTATATTTTCACGTATACTGAACGAGATAAAAATTTGTAAAAAAAATAATATGATGTTTATTTTGTTAGGAACATTGCGATATCTTAGTTTTTGTAAATAAAGTCAACTTTTGCCAAATTTTTTCGAAAATAATTTCGATTGCCATCCCTTATATTCAAACCTAAAACTGGATTTTACATGTTGCGTTAACTTTTTACATATTAAGTTAAACATTGTTTTTACATTGAGCTAGGTGTTGTACATTCTGCGTTAAAGACATTTTTTACATATTGCGTTAAAATTTAACATAGTGCGTTAGTTTTTAGAGATTGTCTCGACTTTATGTATTGGGGTTGTACAGACATGTGTCTCTTTCCCAACAATACTTACAGCTGTCAATCCCGCTGATGAACTAACTTCAACAAGGCTAAACTCTGCAGAGACCAATTGCTCTCTGTGTACAGAAAACGAAAACTTGTCAATGTCAGGATTGTTCCTGATCCTAAACAACTATTTTCAAATCAATTAAATGCCAGTGGAGATGAAAGCATTCCAAAATCCTTTGCAAACTATGGTTTGATAATGACTGTAAATAAGCTACGCAGCTTTTAGCAATGACACGTCAGGGGACACCAGAAACGGGCTTCACATAAGGCTCGTTAAGACGTCTCAAAATAACGGCCAGTCTTGGAGAGACAATGTATACTAGCCTGAAAAGAAACTATGGATAGTTAAAATTCGAAATGTGAGAACATGTGAAGTTTCCATGTCAAGTTTAAATGGTGTATATTGAGATCATAACAAGACAGCATGTTCCATGTCCATGACACTGACACTACGAGTCAGGGGTCAAGTTACATATCTCAGTAACTTGTGTACTTGAACCAACTGTTGAAGAAAATAATAACCGTAGCCGTGTGAGGATGGGCATTATCCTGTTGGAATGTCAACCCTAAGCCATGACGTCGAGGAAACGGAATTGCCACTGGTCTGAGAATCTGATCTCTGTAGCACACGCGTGAAATTGCCCTTAACAACAACTGAAGAGGTGCTCGAACGTGCGCATGTCCCAGCAAATATCATCACGGAACCACCACCCCTACCCCCAAACCGAGGTTGAAGGACATCATTTCAGTACAAACTTTGACGGTGTCAGGTACGGTCCCATGGCAGGACGACGTGGTCATCTTGTAATCATCTAAGCGGTTGCTGACTGTGTTAGGGTGGATACACCGAAGTCCTGAAATGGTCTTAGCACTGGCGACTGCAGTCTGGGACCTGTGCCGGAGATTGGTCAACTGCGCATCTGTCCTGTATTGTCGTTCTGCGCGTGGACGACCTGCACGTTGGCGATAAATGGAAACGTTGTAAATAGGGTCATCGTGGGGTAGCGTTGTGAGTGCATGAGTAAGATCTGATTTATGTACTTGGGACACTCGCTGGTGAATGTTATCTACAGGAAATACTGGATACCGATGTTGTGCCACATTTTCGTAACAACCCCCTCGCTAGACGTCACTGTTCACGAGCCCACATCAAACATGCAGAACAACTTCCAAACATTAAATAAGCCAGAGTAAGTGAGTGAGTGAATTTAGTTTTACGCCGCACTTAGCAATATTCCAGCTATATGGCGGCGGTCTGTAAATAATCAGACAATCCAGTGATCAACATCATGAGCATCGATCTGCGCAATTGAGAACCGATGACATGTGTCAACCAAATCAGCGAGCCTGGCCACCCGAAATAAGCCAGAAAAGAGCCCCGAATTAGACATCGTCAGGCAGGCAGTCAATGGAGCACGGCTGATGATTCCGATGCTGAGAATCCGACTCCTGACTGCCAGGATGATGAGGGGACTGGCAGATGTTATCCAGGTCACCGGTGGTGCTTCATACAATTCTAACACAGTTTTAGAACCGTGATGCATTCAGATCGGTGACGTAGTCATGGTGACAATACATTCCGGCATTGTTAATGCACTCGCTTTTGACTATTCCTGCATATACTCTTTACCAATGTTCTATTTCAGGTATGTAACACGTTGAGATGACTTTATGGAGGATCAGCCTCTATATTTTCACATGCCTTTATTTTGATCATCCATAAAGTTTGTCATCTCTATACCACCAATTTCTAGAATGCCACACAAACAAATTATGTAACACGTACCAATCTAATACGCGGAATTTGGTTTCCATGGCAAATACAAAATTTTGTGTCTTCGTTCTTATCATATCAGAACAAGGAGATGGTATTGATAAATGCCTATGTGTCTATTTTGATTGACTATGTGCACAAACACGACCAATGTTTGGAACAGGATTTAAAGGCGCAAAGGATCTCAAAGAGTGTAAGACATTAGTTCTAAAAGAATTGAAGTGAAGTGAACTAAAACAAAACTGTTTTGGCAACAAGCTCCTAATCTAATGACAACCCTAAGTTTCAGACATATCAAAGACAATAACTGGAAAAGGAACCAGTCGATTTATACTTTGAGTATGGTGAGGATTACCATGAACCATGTTCTGTTCATGAAATAACCTGATACTGCAGGAGGAAAAGACGACTTTCATTATCAGCTCCAACAACACTTAGTGTCAGTGGGGCGGTGGGGTAGCCGAATGGTTAAAGCGATCGCCCGTCACGCCGAAGACCCAGGTTCGATTCCCCACATGGGTACAATGTGTGAAGCCCATTTATGGTGTTGACCGCCGTGATATTGCTGGAATATTGCTAAAAGCGGCGTAAAACTAAACTCACTCACTCACATAGTTTCAGTCATGACAGGATGATGTTATTTTGAGACGATGTCGCCAGCAGTCAGTTTACTCACGAATAGCTGCTTAAAACAGATGATGGCAGCCTCCTATCAGTATCCTTATGATTAATGATTCATCACCAAACATATTTGAATGACGGTAAACAATTACATGAGGTATCGGATGTCGATTTGCATAACCTTTTAGATGATCATGAAATACCAAAACAATTAGACGAAATGGCAAAAGCCCTTGAAGGGGATCTTACACTAAATGAATTTCTTTCATCTGTTAAATCCCTTAACAATGAACAAATACAACCCTGGACCAGATGGATTTACAGCAGAATTCATAAAATTCTTTTGAATAGATTTGGACAAATATCTTGTATGTTGAATGAATGAATCATATGGGCAAGGCATACTACCAATATCACTGAGAAGAGGTTTGATTACATGCATACCAAAAGGAAACAAACCTAAACAATATATCAAAAACTGGCGACCAATATCGGTGCTTTCCATTTTCTACAAAATTGGTTCTTTGGCAATCTCCAAAAGAATAAAAACTGTTCTTTACAGCATCATAAACGAAGATCCAAAAGGATTTATGACAGGAAGATATATATGTGAAATTACAAGACTTATCTATGACTTGATAGAACATAAAGAGAGTTATCAGATACCAGGACTATAATTACTTATAAATTTCGAAAAGGCTTTCGACACTGTAGACTGGAAATTCTTAGATAAAACACTTGAATTCTTTAATTTCGGAATTTCTATTCGAAATTGGGTTAAAACATTTTATAATGACATTGAAACTTGCATACTGGTAAACGGATTTCTTCAAAATGTCAAGTGGCTGTCGACAGGGAGACCCTCTCTCCACATGCCTCTTCATATAATATGTGTGGAGATACTCGGTAATATGATCAGAAGTAATAACTCAAACATCCAGGTCAAAGACTGATAATATCGAATATCTCTTTTAGCACAATTTGCTGATGACACCACCTGTATACGTGATGGGACTGAACGTTGTCTTTATGCTGTAATGCAAACATTAGAACAATTTGCACGCTTCTTTGGACTAATGTTGATAAAACTAGGAATTTGTGGTTGCGATCAAAGAAACGTTCCAGAATGAAATTATGCCCCAAGTGGAAACTAAATTGGGATCAAGATTCCTTCCCACTGTTGGGTATTAATTTTAGTTTACACCTAGACGATATAATAAAAATGAATTATGATGAAAAGCTTTTAAAATGCCAAACCTTCATGCATCCATGGTCCGCCACAAACCTCACCCCACTCGGTAGAAACACTGTGTTAAAATCATTTGTTTTACCCAAACTCAACCAACTTTTTTCTTTAATTCCAAATCCGCCTGGAAATGTCATTATTGATTTTCAGACTAATTGTTTCAGATTCATTTGAAAAAATAAACCCGACAAATTAAAGCGAAATCAGGTTATATGTAGTCCAAACGATGGAGGTTTCAAAGTACCCAAGATAAAGGAGATAATCCAAGCACAAAACTTTTCAGTACTTAGGCGTTACTATAAGAAACCAACACCATGGACCAACTTATTGATATAAATTTACCAAAAACAAGCAGTTGTCACTAAGGTGACATAATCCCCCGCCGCATATTATCAAATCAAACTTAAAGAGTAAATATAGCTGCGAGCAGCGATGTAGGGCTCCTTGGATTTACTTCTTTGGAGCCTTTTGCATCTCTCACATATCTCATGAATGTAGTAATGGTATTAGTTAATATGAATCATATCACTGCTAGTCGAATGCTCTTCGACTGGAAGTAGTGGAAGGTCATTAAGTTTCGATAAACTCATCACGAAACCTATTTTCGTACATTAAATAATATCACTTAGGTATCATGAATATTAAAACAGAAGAACCCTTTGTTCAAACGGTCAAAGAAACAGAAAATGCTCAACTAAATACTTTGAAAGGTTCACTGTGACTGACATTATGTGAATTTAAATGTACGTCACATGTAGCTGTCAAGTCGTGATTCACATTTAACAGTCAGTAAACACAACTCATGTGTCATTTTACCGAAAGAATGACATTTTCATGCTCTTTATTATGGTGCATTGCTACTGATAGAGGTACCTGGCGAGTTAAGTACGGATTTTTTCTGCGCTGTTGGTAGACACCATTTCCATCTAAATATCAACAGCAACCAAAAAGACATGTCGACACGAAGCACGTATTTCTGTAGCGTTTATCAATATCCATAAAGCTGTTCCTCTCACGCTGACACAAGTGAACGTGTGGTTTTACAGCAACTAAGGTACTCCAGTAGGGGTATTCTCGGGACGTGGACACCCTAAGTCGTGTAAAAACAAAGTCTAGAAAAATGTGTCCACTTTGAGTTACTAAGCTAATTAACGCCAGACAATAGACAGAGTTTGTGATTGCAAGACTTCAGGCAATACTAGACTGTGTAATTATAAGGAAACGAAACAAGGGTTTATTTACAGTTTTAATAAAATTATAATACACTGTGTCGGCAATGACTCTAATGTTCCCACGGTTATTAAACATCGACAAATCTCAGTTTCATTTGGATCAGCGGGGTGGTTGTGTGAGGATGTCGTTACCTGTAGATACAGTTGATTTACAACACTTGATGCCACGAACACCAGTCATTTCTTCTTCTCTTCAGGATTCTGTATGTGTGTCAATTCACGCAGAAATATCTTCCGCCTCGAAATGTCAGAAGTAATTTGTAATCTAACTGTAGCAACAATTTCCTGACAGTGATTATTACTCACCTAGCGTGTACACTTATCGGAGTGAACACATTTTATGAAATCAGTCAACACTGCAAGCGATTTCTGAGTGAACTCACTCACCTATCATAGTCACATGCTAACCACGCTTACCAGAGTGAACTACCAGAGTGAACAGACTCACGAAACTTCACAATTCCGGTAACAGTTAGGATTTTAACACTTCCTGACCAGTTAATCCCTTACTTAAAAACAGACGACATCAAAGGAAAACCGTCTGTCCACGTCCTGAGAAGACCAACAAATATTTTACTTAAGTCTCACCTCATGTAAAAGTACAGATATATACAGACATATACATAAAATGAGCCACAATTAAGGGGTTATGAGAGACTATTACATTGAAGTGGCATATATGATAAAAGGTACACTAAGGATTTAGCCGCATAAAATAAGTTTTCTCCTTTGAAGAATATAAACGCAGGTTTTGGCTGTAAAATAAACATGTTCTTTAAATAGTAAAATCATTTCTTTATTATAACATAAATCTAGGAAGTTGGGATAGCTGAACCACATATGGCCATATAAACTTTCACGTAGATCATCGTACAGCGGACATGCCAACAGTACATGACGTTCGACTTAAATCTTATCACTACATTGAAAACACACTTTTTCATTTACATGCATTTTGAATATCTGCCTGTTTCCAACTTTAGAGGTGCAGAACCGGATCTAAACTTGGAAAGGGCAGATCGATAGGAGCGCGGCATTTGCACATTTACATAGCTTTCGCAACCATACACACTTCTCTCGTCTCCCATATCTGCACGTGAACCACGCTTTGCAGTGGTAGTCTCTTTATAGGACATATCATGAGGGGGAAATTAAGCCGAGAAAGAGTCGCCAAGGTATCCCATGCACATGTTGATATGTAGATATAGATGTAGATGTTATGACTGCATACTTACCTATTACTTTTCAAGTGCTATCCATGCTGACACGGTGAATAAACGTGCACAACTTGTCTGCGTTTGTGTGGAATCAATTGCAAACAGCGCGGTTGAAGGAGCGGCTATAATCGTCCACGCACTTTTCTTCAGACTGTCGCATGTTTTGCACGGGTAATGTGCCGTGTGTCGTAAATGTGTGAGAAACTCTTTGAAACATTCGGCAATGTATCCCTGGGCCGTCGGTGATGTAAAGTACTGCCATATAGCTTGAATATTGCTGACTGCGGCGTAAAACTAAACTCAATCAGTCAGTCACACTCACGCTCACGCAAGTGAACTTGTGATTACACAGCAGTTAAGGTACTTCAGTAGTTTTGTATCAGTATCCATTACACTGTTACACTCGGGCTGTTGCAACTGAATTTGTGAATCGAGAGCAGGTATATATACTGGAAATACACGTAACACCGCGATACAGGTCACCTATGAAGTTTTAAAATCCATTCAAACAGCACCGAATTGTTAGCAGAAGCGTATTACTCTTCGGGCATTGCAAAACCGGATCCGATTTTACTAGCGCTTACTTCAGCTAGACCAGAGTTACCCCCCCCTTAGACCACAGCTAGAACTTTTACCCTGACCCGGAACGCTCATTCATTGACAATCTTTAAAAGCTGCCTAAAGACATACCCCTTGCAAAAGACTGAATTTCAATGAAGATATAACACCTCTACTGCACTGTATTTTAATTTTGTGTAACGCTCTGGGTTTTTTGGCACATAACACTTGTCTTTAAAAATACACTTAGACATACTATTTGTTACTTCAGTATCGTTTAGCTTGTGTTTAACCCGCTCACGCTGGACAGCCTTGTCATTGTCAATTGAAATTGACATCGTCTCCCATATATGCACGTGGACCACGCTTTGCAGTGGTAGTCTCTTTATAGCAGATATCGTCCTTGCGCTTTCCTTCAGACTGTCGCATGTTTTGCACGGGTAATCTGCCGTGCCGTAAATGTCGATGAAACTTATGACACATTCGGCAATGTATCCCTGGGCCGTCGGTGATATAAAGAAGTCCCTATTTCATTAAATCTGTCCAAACTTTTGGGGTTTGAGTGTAAGTACTATTTATGATGACTGGTACGTTGTAAACAGTCTGTTTGCGTGATTTTTGGCGTGGTGTACCTGGAGATAAGGGTCAGTTTGTTTGGCACTCGTTTTCTTTCATTCGGGGAACGTCTCAAATAGTTTTTTCCATTTTAACTACCATACGCTGTATTCACATGGAATATGTTGCACAGATGTTTTGATCAGCAACTTTGATGGCACTCGTCAGAGGTGACATAAATTAATGAATAAGTGAAGTTTTCAAAACGTTTAAAGTGTTGTATGTGCTAAGTTTGGTTTGGCACAAAATGGCAAAGAAGCCCGTGAAAGTTTTTGAAGACAACTTTTGCCCAGAAGTAGCGTCCAACATGGCGGCCATCAAATACACATAGCCACATTTGACGATGCTACTGTGTAGTAAGGTGCATAGACACAAAGTATGCAAAGTTTGAAAGCCGTAGCTCTTGAAGTTTCAGTGCAGCACATTTTGGGAGGAAAGTCGTCAGCATTTTGCTGAAAAACATCACCCAAAACTTCAATCCAAAATAGCGGCCAAACGGTGCATTTTAGCGACTTGAGCCGTCCAGGCGAAATTGTAGGCATTTTGATTGCGCGTCTGCTCAAGAACTTTGGCACACATTGGAGCATTAGTTTTGGAGATATTTGCATTTGAAATTGAACTTTTTGAATTAATTTTGAATTATCTGCCCTTTGCTATTGGGCCTACAGCCTAGAGATTTTAAAGCGCGATATCTATCCCTCGGTGGGCATCTGGGTGATTTTTGTCAAGGCATTCTGTCCAGCGGTGCTCTCTGTAGCTCTGGTACAAAATACGGCGGAAGAATAAATAATAATAATAATAATAATAATAATAATAATAAAAACACGAACGATTACAATAGGTCTCCTGCCTAATGGCAAGGAGCCCTAATAAAAGTGAAGGTCGTAGTTTAAGATGAAGTTAAATGTCAATAAAAACATAACCAGTCAACCTCTCTTGATATCATGCTCTGCTCTGTAAGCTGTTCAAACACACAAATATTTTCAAGACTCACCTTGACCTTGACATGACTGTCATGGTGTATGAAATATGCAAAAAATAGTAACAGAGAAATTGCTTATGAAAAATCATTCAAGAGAAGTCTTGAACATCTATGAAGAAAATCCAGTGAACCGTTCTTGAGATATCTTGCTGACAATCTTAACAAATTGAAATCTTCAAAATGTCGCCGTGACCTGTGACTTGAAGGTCACCAAACTCGACTGGGTCCTGCACCTTCCCTATATGAAGCTTAGTGTCAAATATGAATAAAATCCAGTGAACGGTTCTTGAGGTATCTCGCTGACAAGCTAAACATGCAGGCTAACATGCTGAAATCTTCAAAGTGTCGTCGTGACCTTGAAAATTATGGGAAGGTCACCCAAATCGACTGGGTCCTGCGCCTTCCCTATATAAAGATTGGTGTCAAATATATCTTGGGATATCTCGCTGATAAGGGTAAAACGTTAAAGTCCCCTGGTGACCTTGAAGTGAAGGTCAAGGTCACCAAACCTGACTGGGACCTTTCTTATACTGTGATGAACCTAGGTACCAAGTATGAAAGAATCCAGTCAATGGTTCTTAAGATATTCCAATATAAGTACGGACGGACGGAGCCTAATACTATCGCGTTTAGCGCGAAGCGGGGGATAATGAGATCTATAAATATTTTAGAACTCAATTGTCATCATTTGAAAAATAAAATTATTTCAACATTAGAAATCCGTTTTATGTAGACCTAGCCTCGTCCTGGTTTGACTAGCAAAAAATATAAAATATCAAACCACAAGCGGATACAGATCTTCTCAGCCAAACAATCTTGCATAACGAATATCATGATTAACAAAAAAAAAAGAAAGAATCTATTACTCAGACTGGAACTCAAAAGGAGTCCACTTTATGAATGATCTTTTGGATAAAAACGGGTGTTTTCTAAACTTCATCGAATGTAAAAGCAAATACGGTCTTAAAACAAACTTCATTCATTATTATGGTTTCATACAAAAAACATATACCAGGTCATTTGGAATTTTAGAAATAACAAATAAGGTTGAATTACCAATTTTCCCTCTTAATCTAAGACATCTTTGTACAGACAACAAAGGATCGAGGTATTATTATTCAACACTTATTGGGAAACACTGTATCAAAAACCAACATATTAATAAGTGGGATCATGAGTTAGAATGTAACATCCTTGTCAAAACATGGACCAAATATAACATGATACCTTTTCGGTGAAACCACCCATTCAAAGATCCAGTGGTTCCAGTACAAAATTCTACACCATATCCTGCCAACTAATATCCGTTTGCAAAAAATGGGGCTATACTAAATCAGATAGATGTGACTTTTGTTCCTACAAAACAGATACATTGCAGCATTTATTTTGGGAATGTGATCTTGTACGGCCACTGTGGACCAAACTGGAAGGTTTGCTAAGAGAAAAAGCTCAAATAAAAATCATTTTAATAAAGTAATGATACTCACTGTATCACAATGACCCACTAAACATAGTCAAAAGACTATATTTGACCATAAGCAGAAACGATTTATATTATTATATGTTTCTCAAATTCAGGTCTTCTTGTCATTCTATGTTCATATAAATGTATTGTGTTATTGATACCTGCGTTTACTTTGAAATAAAAGTTTAAATATTTTTTTTTATTTGAATGACTGTGTTGATTACAAAACCATTACCGATGATTCAAGAGTTGTAGAAAGCTGTTCAGGATATACTGAGCAGCAAAAGAAACGCAAGTCTGGCTTTTTGTCAAGTTTGTGAATAGAAGACAACCAAAATCATGTCCAATCATTTATTCTATAGACAACACTGTCAATTCAACAGCTGAAAGTTGCTGTTGACATTGAATTGCAATAAGTTCAAATTGATCACAGTCCGTCAAATGGAGATACCCCTGAACGCGAAAAGTGAAAGTCTCTTTAGTCGCGTGTATGGCCACCTTGAGCTTGCACACAGGCCGTGCAACGTGGCCTCATTGAGTTCACTAGAGTCTGAAAGAATGCCTGAGGCAATTGGTTCCGCTCAAACACCAATCTCTATTCCAATTGTGCAAGTGTGAGTGGCTGTCCACCTGCACCAATCCTCCGTCCAATTTCGTCCCAGAATGTTCAATGGGAGCCATATACGATGAAAAGAGACGGCCATGGAAAACGTCAATGTTGTTTTAAGCCAGACAATCCATCGACACCCCTGCTGTGGGAGGGCTGCAAACGTCGCTGGCGTTGTTGCGTGTCAAAATTGGCCCCACATATGGCCTTCGGCAGTGGATTCCAGCAGCCGAAAGACGACGCCTAATCGTATCGCTGGACACTGCTCCCCTTGACCCATGAACTAAGGCTGCTGTTACTGTTGAACCGATCTTGCGCATGAGATGTCACTCGTTGCCGTCCGGTACGGGGATGATCAGCAGCAACACCGGTTTGCTGATGACGTTGAGCAAGTCGTGTAATGGTGGTAAGATGACAGCCCAGTTGTCTAGCTACAGCAGTTGCAGAGCTACCTCCGTGCAACTTTCCAATGGCCATTCCTCTCTGCTCAGTCGTTAGTCTAGGCATCGTTTGTGTGGCGTGTACATCTCCTAGTGTCAATACTGAACTGTTTTTGGACATAAACCTTTATAAAGGATACCTCAGAGTGAAATGCATGCTTTTCATCCAAAACCGTCGATGCACGGGCTAAAATTATGGTTTTGTTGCACTGTTAAACATGAACGCTTACCTGCATGAGATTTCATTTTTTCGAAACTTGCGTTTCTTTTGCTGTTCAGTATATTTGGGTGAATACTGGTACTGAATTTGGTCAACGATAGAGATGTCATCGATAACTATATCACCTGCAGGGTGTTTGCAGTAGGACATGATTTGGCAGCCACAGGTTGTAGAGTGAAGCTGCCAACGCGACAGTTTACACGTTCCTGCAATGGAACAATCTATATGAAATGATGTATGTACAGTCATAAAAAGTTTTTTTTCGCTTTGTGGAATTTAACATATTATGAGATATATTTGGACAATGATTTTCGTTCCTGTATATTAATTAAATTTTAGTCATCGATTCCATTCTTTGATAATTTTAAATTCAGGACAATGCAGTCTTTACTTTATTGGAGTCGGTTTTTGCCTTGGCCAGACGTTTCTAAGAAATATCAATAACTATACAGTACAACCAGAAATTATTGAGAATTTAATAATTGTAATTTTTTATATTTTTTTTCACTCATTACTCACGTATTAAATGTGAATATTAGCAGAACATAACTCCAGATTCAAAGACAGGTGAACAGTTAGCATTTTGTCAAGTCACCATGGGCACCAATGCAGGCTTCAATGCGGCGGGGCATATTACTGATCAAAGAAGTTAGAAAGTCGTGGTCCATGCTGTCCCAATATCGGACCACCTCTTCTTTCATTTCAGCAATATTTGTCAGATTTTTCTTATTGACACTTTCCTTCATAAGTCCCAAACATTTTCTATTGGATTTAGGTCAGGGCTATAGCTTGGCCAATCTAATAATGTCATATTTTGGGTCCGAAACCAGGCCTGTGAATGCTTTGAATGATATTTTGGGTCGTTGTCATGCTGGAAAATCCAAACATTTCCATAGAACATGTGAGCAGATGGAAGTAAATGTCCCTCGAGAAAATCTTTGTACCGCTCACTGTTCATATTCCCTTCAAATACACAGAGGGGCGTTGCCCCTAACACAGATATGCCACATCACACGTTAAATTTCGGACTGTACTTTGGGCGCTGATACAAAGGGTTTTAAAGTTTGTTTGGTCCAGAATTTCAGTGTATTAGGAAACAGCCACACAGAACTTTCATCTGAGAAACTCACATTGTCCCAGTTCAACCTTCGCTCCTTTTGTTCAGGTTTCATGATCGGTGATGGAATTCTCAACTTTTCTGCCAACCCATTGCATGCAGCTCAGTTCTCATTGTCTCCTTACAGACAGCCACAGTTCCTCTATCAATCATATCAAGCCTTAGGTTTTCTAAACTCCTTCATTTGGTTTTAGAAACAAGAATACCAAGTCGCCTCCTGTCACCGACAGTCAATTTTCTGGGCCTACCCGCGTCCCCCTGGAGCTCAATGCCATATCCATTTGCAATAATTTTCAAAACACGATAAACAGTGGACAAAGGGATGCCTGTTCTACTTGAAATCACTTTAGCTGATCTGATGTCCTTGTTATAATACTCTAAAATCAACTTCCTCTTCTCTAAATCATCCATACTGAGGATCGCTGAAAATGTCGTCTGCTAGCAAGTAAACAGAGGGGGATAAATTTTCACAAACTAATGAAAAAGGATTAACGGAGTTGTCTCTCTTGAATGAAATCAAGCACTTGATAGCTGGTCAAGGTTGTTTATACTAGAAATCCAATTAACCATATTCCTAAAATTCTCAATAATTTCTGGTCATACTATATATACCTTTTAGTCGACACTATTGGTTCTTACTGCCTGTAGACCCACCCATCAGTGAAAGTGGCTGAGTTGTCCAATTTAAGAATATATTCTTGTTCTCAGTTTGTGCAGTCCAAATGAGAGGCAACAAATCTTCCGAATGTACGGTATCAGTTGACCTTCGTCCTTTCATGTATACATATATACCTTTTAGTCGACACTATTGGTTCTTACTGCCTGTAGACCCACCCATCAGTGACAGTGGCTGAGTTGTCCAATTTAAGAATATATTCTTGTTCTCAGTTTGTGCAGTCCAAATGAGAGGCAACAAATCTTCCAAATGTACGGTATCAGTTGACCATCGTCCTTTCATGTATACATATATACCTTTTAGTCGACACTATTGGTTCTTACTGCCTGTAGACCCACCCATCAGTGACAGTGGCTGAGTTGTCCAATTTAAGAATATATTCTTGTTCTCAGTTTGTGCAGTCCAAATGAGAGGCAACAAATCTTCCAAATGTACGGTATCAGTTGACCTTCGTCCTTTCATGTATACATATATACCTTTTAGTCGACACTATTGGTTCTTACTGCCTGTAGACCATCCCATCAGTGACAGTGGCTGAGTTGTCCAATTTAAGAATATATTCTTGTTCTCAGTTTGTGCAGTCCAAATGAGAGGCAACAAATCTTCCAAATGTACGGTATCAGTTGGCCTTCGTCCTTTCATGTATACATATATACCTTTTAGTCGACACTATTGGTTCTTACTGACTGTAGACCCACCCATCAGTGATAGTGGCTGAGTTGTCCAATTTAAGAATATATTCTTGTTCTCAGTTTGTGCAGTCCAAATGAGAGGCAACAAATCTTCCAAATGTACGGTATCAGTTGGCCTTCGTCCTTTCATGCAGTCTTTGATTAGAATGAAAGTCCAAACCATTTATTTTGTCAACATACCCATATTCCATTGTGTACACAACAGTCGAATCCAATGGTGGAATTCTATGACATCAACTTCATTTAAAGCTATTAGATGGCTGGATGTGAGAATCGAAATGTTGGTAGACACATTTAAAAACACTTATATTTATGCCCGTTGGTAGCTGGCTCGTGAAGACAGTTTCTGTTGTGTCTCTTCAACATACACCGATCTGAAATGGGTACATTTAGTTTTATAATTAACATTCTAAATTTTACACGATATAGTATTGGTATTTTTGTGCATTATGTTTTGAGCTGTAAAGTTGGATTTGAATTCGGTTATCAAAATAAGACAAGTTTTGCAATTTTTTGTGCGCCAGGAAAAATACTGCATGGAAGAATACGAAAGCAACAAAGAACAAACCAAAGACAGGTCTTTGTTTGAAATGCTGTAAATAGTGAATTGAAACCTGATCTGTATACGTATGTTTCTGACAATGCGTAGTTATTCTCTGATGAACTAAATACAATTGCTGTTGAATGTATTCTAAAGCAATAAACACATCCGTAAACCATGGTTTAACAATGACTGAAAACAGCAAGGAAGCACGGGAAAAGGCTGAACATCATCAATGGTAAATAAATTGAACAAGTTTACAATTGTAAAAACTGAAAGGAGACAAGCATTAAAACTAAATAAACTCAAGACAATTTTAAAAGAATATTCACCAAGACTCATGTTCAAGTTCTGGAACATAATTCGGAATATTAAAGGTAAGCGTAGTAAATCCAGCATCCACCACCTGACCCAAATATACCATTAAAAAAGTAGGGGATATTCGATTTTGCGAGCATACCACTTGCCAATGACAATGCATATGAGAAAAAGTAATATATAACCATACAGATGAAACATTTCCAAAGGAATGGAATAAATTGTCACATTTTCCCTTAATTTCTCTTCATCATCTGTTTCCTCCTTGGCTTCATCATTTGCATTTTATCAATCTTGAAAATCCAATACCCCCAATTTTTAAATGGTATAGTTTGCATATCATGGAGGCAAGGAACTGACTTCTAACAACCAACCAAACCTGCTTATTGTAGGCGCAACCAAACTGGATTGGAAGGTGGAAATTTAATTGCCTACATGCAATTTATTAACTGCCTTTGTCACTGTTGATACCAATAACTGATTTAACTCGACAAATAATATGCAACAGTGAAAATAAGTGTCGGATGCTGTTTAAAACGATGTTCGTTATACTGAAAAAAAATACCTATTGCTGAAACAAGAAAACAGTGCTCGCAAAATAGTAATCGCACTACGTCGTACCCGCCACACACACATAAGGGTAAGTTAATTGGAAGTAAAACTAGTTTTATTATAAACCATTTTGTCACCGGTGCGTGAAAGTTTAAACATGAGAGAGACAGGTAGTGTGCACCGCTTTATTCCCTGCTATGTAAGACGACAAAAGTGCAGGAGTCATTTGAGGTATTTCATCATTATCGTCAAGATCATCTCACCGAAAAGATATCATGAAATTTCTTTTTACTTTCACAGCCCCGAGAAGAAGTAGTAAACTGTGTGATATTTAGGGTAATCAGACGTAAATACGATTACAGTCATGCCACGCCTTAGGTAAATAGACTTTTTATTTCTTATTAGGCGATAAAATGCTTTTTTTATGGGTTTGATATATCATTCATCCTGAGTCAGGCAACAGCCACTGCAGAAGACACAAGAACTCTGTAAGAGGCGGACAAACAGCTGCAAATGGCGGTCATACAAGCAGGCTCTCTACTCCTGCTGCTGTTCATCTCACAAGCTGATGGTCAAGGTAGGAAAACACTGCTTTGGATTGATTTTAACAAAACTCGCCTTGAACCCAAATTATGATGACTTGGGCTCAAAGGGGTTCTAATGGAGCCTTGTGGCCTTCAGAAAATATATTAGTATATATTTTTTAATGTGAGACCGGCCACCATTCAAAGTAACATATTTTGTTTATGTTTTCGGTGCTGTATTGTTTTTTAGATTGACTTTTTGAAGGACATGTGTGTAGCCGAATGACGTGAAACTGTTCGCATTGTCCTAGTGGTCAGATGTTGTAATTGTCAGATTGATATGTTTACATGCTTGTCGTTAACAATGTAAGTGTTTCCTAGTGGGCATGCTTTTTTTTTACGAAATCGGGTCTTCCCACACGTTTTTTTGAAGAACTACAGTTACAGAAATTACAGCCACGCAATGAAAAAAAATTTTATTTGAGGAATCTAAAAAACTATTAATCTTTATGGAGAGTTGCATAACAAGTTCCCTAGAACATGTCGGTATTTTTTTAGCTGTGTAATGTTTATCTCGAGGTCAGTTTAAAGCGGAGTCCTATCCTGAATTCGATTCCGCAGACTGAAGCATCTAAACGCTAGAAAACAAACTAGGTGATCTAACCTTCTCTGCCACCGCCTCTGACAACTGGTAGTCTAGATCACCCAGCCCCAAAAGTACTCAAATCTGTACTTAACTGAAAGGGGGCGGTGGGGTAGCCTAGTGGTTAAAACGTTCGCTCGTCGCGCCGAAGACCCGGGTTCGATTCCCCAAATGGCTAGAATGCGTGAAGACCATTTCAGGTGTCCCCCGCCGTGATATTGCTGGAAAATTGCTAAAAGCGGAGTAAAACCATACTCACTCACTCATTCACTTAACTGAAAGAGCGTAATCTGAAACACAATGTATGTGTGACAGAACACCCATGTACCGAATTTTCTACACAGTTTGGAAATCAGCCACTTTTATGCAATAAAACAAATGACTATAGGTTGACAATTTCCCTTATTATATGTGTCTAATTACATCAATTCATGTATTTTCAGGATGTGATGGCGCTGGAGTCGTGTGTGTATCCCCAAACAATTGTAATCCCTTTGGAATAGCAAATGGCGTTTGTCCTACGAACCTAGTGTGTTGCTCAAGTAAGTAATGTAACCAGTCTGTCGACACAGCAATATAACAGCAGGAGACATGTGCTGTCTTGATGGACAGATACATTTTGCGTAAAACTAGTCAAGCAGGGTTCATCTTGACATGACCCGTGAATGTCCAGGTTTGAGTTGATCTTCCGCAACCCATGCTTCTCGTAAGAGGCGACTAACGGGATTGGGTGGCCAGGCTCGCTGACTTGGTTGACACGTGTCATCGTATCCCAATTGCGTGGATCGATGTTCATGCAGTTGATCAATGGATTGTCTGGTCCAGATTCGCTTATTTATTGACCGCCGCCATGTAGCTGGGATATTGCTGAGCGCGGCGTTAAACAACAAACCAATCAACCTACCGAATGGTGCGATGAGATGGTGCCGCACATGGTCGCTAAATTGGTGTTTGGACAACTTTGAAATGTACAGTTTGCATCTAACATCATAAATATTGGGCAAAACCAGACAAGAGGGGGTTCTTCAAACACATGCCTCTGAAGGGTCGCCCACGCTTGACTCATGCTGATCCACACATCGATGAGAGTTAATTAAGAGTCGTGGGTGGATTTTAGCGTTGACGTGCACGCCTCCCGAGTGACTATTTGCTGTCAGTGTTCGCTGTAGCCTGACATGGGTGATGTTTGGCTGTTGAGTTACACTCCTGGTACAATGAGCATCTGCATAATCGTGTTTGAAGGTGAAACATTACCAAACACGTGGTGCGTTCCCGAGGCCCCTCCGTGCCATTGTACTTGAATATTGCTAAGAAAACTAAACTCTCCCACTCCAACACGTGGTACGTTCCCAAGGCCCCTACGTGATATTGCTTGAATATTGCTGAGGGCGGCGTAAAACTGGACTCCCTCACTCACTCCAACATGTGTTGCAATGATGCTTCCCCGACAGCATTGTCCTGTCTCTGACATGGGCATTATGGAGAGGGGTTCGGCCAGTCATTGTGATACCAGACTTTAGCATTATTTAAACAAAATAAATTTATATATATTTTTGAAAGGACACTTTACAGATTTTTAAAACATTATATAAACAATCGATGACAAGAAGTCTAAAACGTATAAAAGGCGATGATGTTGCCCTCCATTAGAAGAACACTTACTTATCACATAATAATGTCTAAGTTCATTCTGGAAAACATGAAAAGGTGGCACACTGTTTTTGAACCTGCTTCCAAAAATGAGGTTTTTGAAGATGATGATAATATTATTGAGAGGGTCATTGTTTTTGTCTGGAAAACCTAGAAATACTTGTCTTTTTGTTAATTAAATGTTGATTTGAGTTTTCCGATTTAGCCAGATTTTAAGCTTTTGCCAGATAACTTTGCTGCAAGACCAGAAAATGTGATCAGGTGTCTCATTTTCGTCTAGGCAAAAGGTGCAATTTGAATTATCTACATATCCAATCTTAAATGACATGTTATTTGTTTGATGTAATATCCTATATTGAAACCACTGTCATTGTTATATGTAAATAACATTTTGTTGTAATTTTTCCAGTCATCAGGTAAAATCTTCGTTGTTTAAAATAGTTTGCTCCATTTTTTACGATGTAAATTTTTGTGGTAACTTCTGACAATAATCTCTTGTAAAATAGTTGTGTCGCCTTTGCACCCCTAAGGAGCTGTATATTTGCTGGTAAAATTGGGTAAGGTAATTTTGACAGAGTCTTAAAATTTATGTTAAGTGTTTTCAATTATAGCTTCACCGATCTAATGAGATCAGTAAATGTTAGAAAATCAGTGTTCAGATTAAAATGTTTACTTTAGCATTATTGATTCAGGTAAAACTATATATACTATTCGACATTAACGTCTATAAAACGCTCATATACCTCGAGTAGCTTCGGCCATGGCAGTCGAGCGTGAATTCGCCAGAAAACATTACTCCAACGTGGATTAACATTTGCCACTGATTCCTCTGACTTAGACGATGAGGAAAACGTGTTGTGGTGACTCACGGACATCGTGAACACAAACGTAATCTGTGTCAAAGATTTCGCACCGTCTGAACATGGCCTCTTGCACTCTTCAGGGCTCCAGATAAGGGCCGTATCGACGTATGTACGGATAAAAAAATATGCACGATACGGTAGGAAATAATTTTGAAAACGTAGCAGATACGCACCACAGCAATGGTGTACGAATCATTTACAGACGTATTTATATGAAAAAGTATTGTTTTATTGTTTATTGACCTGTTTACACAAGAGTAGCAATGTTGTGGTGCATATACCAAACGAAACACAAGAATACTGATTACTAATTTCCATTCAGTACTCTAAATGTACTCTTAAATTTTTCCAGTACTCCTATATTGAGAAAATAAGGAGTACGTACTCCTGATGTTGAAAAATTATCTGGAGCCCTGGACTCTTGATCCAAATTCATGTGTCTGCCATAATGTTTATGTTCTTAAATTGTTGTCATCGAACATAGAGCTTTGTATGCAGAATATATAATGCCAATCGCCATTTGTTGAAAAAAACCCTTTATGTTATTAAATCTGTTCCATCATTTCAGCTGCGCTCACCTCAACTTCCGCCCCGGCCCTAGGAGGTGAGATAATGCATATTTATACGTTTGATCCTAATATGTCTGTTTAGTGTCATATCACTTTTAGAGCGATGCCAATGGGATGTTCAAAGGCACGGTATAAGTGTCAAATACTAAGTTTTAATGTTCTATAACTAGTTGTAAAGACAAATGTGTGATATATTGCTAGTTGTTTTTCTGTCCATTGATGACAGGTTTTAAACAGGTTTTCCGATTTCTGCAGAAATGCATATTTATAGTCTGTTCATTCTATACCAAGTCCAGAATGTAAATCCGCACATGTATACTGACACGAAAATACTACAATTAACGTGTGAAATCCAGCCTTGTCATTCGCAGCAGCTTTCTGGTTTGGGCGATAACACAAAGCTGACAAAACCTTTTTTGTGTCCCAAGAACTTGTAAATTGTCCAGTCTGGACATTTGAGGTTCAACACTCAAGTTGTGTTTGTTGTGCTTGGCATGAATGTGACCTAATGTGACATAATGTAACCTGGTTTTAACAGCTGATCATTCACTTATTATTATACCTTGCCAGTGATGATTATATAAGGCTTGTCGTTTCATAATACCGTTCATGTGATGCAATACTGTTTTGATCATGCGATATTATGAATTATGACCTTGATTTCACCTTTGGATTTAAAACATTCAATAAGCTGAAATCTTTTCTCACAAAATGTCATCTTTTTAGAGTGATCAACACATACAATCCGCCCGTTATTTTGTGATATTGAAAGTTTTGAAGTTGTCGCCATGATTCGCCTCATGATATGATACTTTTTTGTTTAGCTTTTCAGATTTAAGGTGCTAGTATTTATGCACGACACATTTAACTGCACAAAAGGATAAATATTTCAAATCATAATCAAATTAATCTTTGAACGATTTTTAAATAAAAGTTTTTATTTAATTACTGTTTTCTGTTTTTTAAGGCACCTGACCTGAGAAATTTGATGAAGCGTGTTATTTTATATAGGTTGTGTAATATTATTACCTGAGGCTGATCGTGGCAGTGCCCTCGACGGGGGTTAAGTACCATACAATTATTGTCCCCCTGAGAGGGTGTGTATTACCTTGCCATTTAATGTTCTGCTGAATTTCACGTACATGTAATTATCCAGCTGAGGTCCATGCAGGTAGCAAACGTTCTCTGACTCGGCGTGGTCCCTAGTTTGGTGATCTACCTTCAGTTGGCGATCTATAGACCGTTATCTTTTTTTCGCGATAACATGCTAGTTTTAAGCAAACATTTGTATATTCTAGTTGTGTAACTGCCTTTTGTCGACAGGTATTCATATCCTCTATGTATATATTTTTAATATATAACTTTCAGAGTCACGATATGGCTTACATACTGGCAATTTGACTTCACATTTTAACTCACTCACTCAACACTATTGCTGGATGATAGTCTTCTTCTTTAAATGGCATTTAGAAGCTGGTATGATGAATCCACTTTTATGGATAGACAACTTCAACTTTGACTTCTTTATTGCAATAATTGGGGCGTGGGGTAGCCCAGAGGATTTAAAAGACTAAAGTGGAAAGAATCGCAAAGAGTGTAAGACATTAGTTACTAAAAGAATTGAATTGAACTAAAACAAAACTGTTTTGGCAACAAGCTCCAAGATCCTTGCAATTCCAGGATGAATCTTGACGATTGTTCCTAGGGGCCAATGTCCTCTTGCTATATCAGCAGATATCAACATCACGACGTCGCCCACGCGTAGATCCTTGCACAGGGCGTTCCACTTCTTGCTTGTATTGAGGCTGGGTAACCACTCAAGCATCCATCGCCTCCAGAAATGACGTACACGCTCTTGAAGTCGTCTCCATCTCTTCCTGGGGTGGTAATCCGTCTCGTCTGTAGAATCTGGTGCAAACATCACTCCGATCTGTCCATGGAGGAAATGATTCGGTGTGAGGGGGTTGACATCAAGAGGATGAGCGCTTTGATACGTTTGTGGACGTGAATTTATCAGTGCTTCTGCACCTTTGAAAACGGTGCCGAGTTCCTCATCTGTGACATCACTGGTGCTTAAAATGGCAAACATGGCACGTTTGGCGGACTTGATCATAGTTTCAAACACTCCACCAAAGTGTGGTGCAAAAGGTGGAATAAAGTGCCATTTCATTGCCTTGATGGCAAAACACCGAGTGATGGTACTTTTATCCAATGCTTCAAAAAGTTGCTTCAGTTCCCCGACAGCTCCGACAAAGTTTGTCCCATGTCAGAAATGACGTCAGATGGTAGCCCTCGTCTGTTTACCATCCAAAAGAATGCTTTCAGAAATGCATCTGTATCCAGATGCCATTTCAAGATAGATAGCTCTTGTTGATAAACATGTGAAAAGACACAAGTACCGTTTGTTATGTGCTTTTCCTCTGCCTTAGATGGTGAGGAACGGACATGCAAAATCAACGGCTATTTTGCTGAAGGCGCGAAGTGATACTTGAACCCTGAACATTGGCAAAAGCGCCATAACTTGTTAGAATTGGTTTTGATTTCATTATATGACAGCGGGAGCACTCTCTTTCCCATTCTCGTATAACCTCTCTGGCAGAGATTATCCAATATTTTGAAGACAATGCAGCCAAAGTCTGATTTGTTCCTGATACATGATGGCCAGCCTCGTGATACGATTTCACAATGAGTTTTGTTATCCAACTTCTCCGAGGTAGAATAATCGGAAATCTTGCAGCATACGGCAACCATTCTGCATCTGTCAACCGACCACCAAAACTCATCACTCCATGTTCATCTAACTGTGGGTGTAGTGGTGAGATCTTTGAAGAACCTAGTATAGGTTTCTTGGATATCAGGGACGAATATTCCTTTGAAAACTCCTCACGCTGGGTTTCTTATAGCTCATAGCTCTTCCACAGATAATTCTCCTGAGACTCTACTGTCAACTGGCGCACAACGGGTAGTTATGAACCGTAAAACCCAGGCATTACCATTGATAATAAGGAAAAGCCAAAATGAGGTCTTACACTGACAAGCTCTGTTATCTAACCGACCCTCGCGGGCAGTCACGTGTCCCAAATTTCCCCACGAGAAGCACGTGGTTTCCGCGAAGCAAGGTGTGTTTTTAACACGTCACACCCGGAAACTGTCTCTGGTGCGTTCTGGCTCACAAAACCTCCTGACCACTTTGTGTTTATGTGTTAAGATGTCGTTAGATGAAAAGAAGAGTCCGTTCAATATGCTTCACATAAATACTCAGGGAGGGAATGCAATATAGATTTAAAGTTTTTTTCAGAAACAATTTCCCAGTGTTCACTGGACGTGAATGATTTGGGTTCAATGCTGACTGGAACAGTATTACAGTTATGTAACACAGACCCGTTAATATCCGGGGTCGAATTGGTCTAACGGGATCGGGCGGTCAGGCTCGTTGACTTGGTTGACACATGTCATCGTTTCCCAATTGCATAGATCACTGGATTGTCTGGTCCAGACTCGATTATTTACTGGGCGCCGCCATATAGCCGGAATACTGCTGAGTGTGGCTTTGAACACCAACCAACACACGCACACACATACATATCCAAGGAACATCGTGATTCATTCTAACACACTATTCAGTGAACCATGCCAAACGGATGGAATAAGCGTATTTATATTTTTCGATCTTTACAGTGGTATTCAACCTCTGGGTACATCCGCCCATAATGCCAAGGATCCGTGAGACTATATAGACGGGTATACATTAATGTTTCCTGTCGGGTAAACTATTGAGAGAATGCGGATCGTGGAGTGCCGATGTCAGTCTAATTCTATTTTTCCGTTTATGTCACGTGTTTATATTTTCAGAATGCAACGTCCCTGGCATCCGTTGTGTTGCTAGTGGTACCTGCGATTTCCCAGTAACTACTCGCCAGTGTCCAAATAGTCAAGTGTGCTGCGTTGGTAAGTAATCCCAATACAGTGGAAGCCCTCTAAACTGGCATTCGTAGGGAGCGGCAAAAATGCCGGTATCGAGGCCTGCCGGTTTAGAGAAGTTTTCCCTTTTCAACCTGAGAATGATCTTGTTAAAGTACAAAATATTCATAGTTCTTTGTTCTGCTAAGTAGAGTAAGTACGAAAGTATATTTATTATTCAACCAGTCACGCTTATTGAGTGTGATAATGTTTTAATGGGATATCATTAGTTCCACCCCGTCGTTTTAATTTATAAAAAAATTTACTTGGTCATATTCAGTTCAATGTTGTGTTGCTACAATATTTTTCAAATTTCTTTGGGTTTGCATAGGTTTATTGATAAAGCGTGTACATCATTTCTCTCACATTGGATACATATTACCAAGTTTTATATACTCATGGAAATGGTTTCTTCACAAGCCTTGTATTGCACTGAGGGTGACATTCTGGAAAAGAATAAAGGAATACTTGTACTTTCAGATGTTCCCTCATTCGTTTCCACGAGTATAATTTAAATGATCATTTCATCAACGTCAAATTTAATTTGATGCCAGAAAAATTGTAAATTGTCTAGTCTTGGCACTGTAAATTGTCTAGTCTTGGCACATTCAAACCCCCGACAGAATTGATCTGCTGAATTGCAGATTGAAATTTTGAAAAGAAATAGGATTGTTTAGTAGCTTTTTAATAACAGTGTTTTACCTTAGGTCGATGTAACTGATAACAAATATACTGAACCATTAAAGAAATGTCGCACCGATAGCGATTTCTGAAAGCACACACTTTAATTCACTCTAATTAACAATCAAAACGGAGGACTGAGTTTAAACTTGACAATTATGGTTAAAACATTTTCGGGAATCACACAAACACACATTTAGAGTTCACACAAACATGGTCACCCCAAAAATCACCAAAAATGGTACCATTAAGATACCCCAAAGTCAGTATTGTGTGTGGCCTCCATGAGCATCGATGAAAGCGTTGCGTGGCTATAGTCCGCTCTACAAGTTTCTTGGGGTATCCGTTGAGGGTGATGAAGATCGTTTTGAGGTGGTCAATTTCATTATGGAGTTGTGCTGGGTCGCAGATGGCCTTGGCACGTCTGGTTAGGGTAGAAACTATGGCTCGTTTGATTTGTGGGTAAATGATTTAGATTGATTGGCTATCCTGCGTGCAGTCAAAGTCAAAGATGTTTATTGTACAAAAGGCCTCCGGCCCATATACATTCGAGTTATACATATACATTATACATATGGTGCAATAAGTAGTAATTAGTGATCCAGACAGCAAATCATGATACAGGCAGTAAATTATGTACAAGTAGTGAAATACGATGGACATACAACACTTTTTATCAGATTGTTACGTGTAATAAGAGCATAATTGATATAGTACGACAGCTTTATTATTACATGCTGGTCAGTTGATGAAAGAAGTAGTTTAAATGCTAATGTAGGTGGCTTACGTAGATAATATTCAGCTATATATTTCGTACGTAAATCTTTATACAAAAAATGGATTTCATTTTCCACATCTATATTACACAATGGGCACATTCTCTTGCATCGTTCAATATAAAAACGTCTTCCTTCGTTTACCATTATGTTGATCAAACCTTACCTAAAACGTATAAATGGATATCTTAATTTCTTTGATTTTAAAAACGACAGATATTTCTCCGGCTGAAGTAGTGATTTGTATATTCTGTAAGAGTCGTACCGTGAACTATTATGTATTACTAAATGCCATTCTTGATTAAACATATTAAGACTTCTTTCTCGAAACTGAGTTAAAAACAAACTTGCATCACCAACTGACTGACTTAACCATACAAAACCATAACCATGTGAAAACAGAAGATTTCTTACATAAGAGGCCCACGTCACTTTACCAATGTTGTCCAAATGAACAAGCATGTTATAAGCCTTTTTGGGTAATCTATGTTCTTGCATACACAATATCTTAAACCAGAATTTTATACATCGAATATGAGCATTTATATACAGGGGATACCTCCCACATTCACCGTACACCATACAATTCGGTGTAGAGGGTCCTACATTAAAAAAATTCTTACAGGCCATCAGATGTATTTTTTCTATGCATTCATATCTCTGGAATCCCCAAATCTCGGATCCATACAAAAGAATAGGCTGAATTTGACAATCAAATAGTTTAAAGTAAATACTGGGCGTCAACACACCAATTTTACACAAGGCAGATAAAAGACTTATCAATGCTTTCTTAGCTTTCAATGATAATTCAGTAACAGATTTTTTCCAGTTCATAGCAGATGTAAACTTAATACCAAGATAAGTGTAATGATCAGACACAATTACAGGTTGGTCATTAAAGGACCACCTTTCTTTAGAAGATATCCGGCCACCTTTTGTAAATATAACAATATTAGTTTTATCTAGGTTAACGGATAAATCCCATGTTTTAGTATACCGTTCCAAAATATTTAACTGGGTCTGTAGTCCAACCACAGATTCTGATAAAAGAATTACGTCATCAGCAAATAAAAGAATAAAAAGTTCTAAGAGATCTGGAAATAGTTGGATGCCATGCTTACCATTTGCAATGATATCGTAGTACAATTCGTTGATAAACAGGGAAAATAGAATTGGACTCACAACACATCCTTGTCTTAAGCCAACGGGGCAGTCGAAAAAATCAGTCTTATCATCACCACAACGTACACAAGCTATCACATCAGTGCAGTCTGGACAACTTGCATTCGTCCCAACACTTGGTCCCTCTGATCTCTCGTGATGGTGATTGTGTCAAAACAAAAATTATTTCAGGCGAGTTTGGGACTCGCTTTCATTGGTAGGGCTGTCACGACGTGCACGTGCATTTTCATTTCACGAATGTTATACGGAAACTTATACCATGTCTGCCGTTTTTGGTGCGTTTGGCCAATATGCTTTTTCATCAGAAAACACACTGATGTTGGTAATAACTGTCAATTTGGATTGAAAAACATATTAACAAAACAGTACAATCATATTGAAAACACCACCTTGCAAGAACAAAATTTTGCATTTGGTTTTGAAAAGCGACGTTTCTTTTGTGGTTCAGTATATTATCCTGGCAGTGCTGTGAAATATGGCTGAAATACCATAATGGTGACTTGCAAGCCATTATAGTATCATCGTACATTGCAGACAACCGCCATTTTATTGCTTTCATATTTGACATTGTTTTAATAAATAATAATAATATAATAATATTATTAATAATTATGATGTTCATCCATGGTTCTGGAAAGGTCGCACAATACTCCTTCACAAGAACGGAGACTTAACTGATCCCAAAATCTTCCGCCCTATCACATGTTTGAATACACAATACAAAATATTCACAGGGTGTTTGACAATCCTCGTGTCATCATACTGCACTGCTAATGATATAATTTACACAGAGCAGAAGGGAGCGAGAAAGGGATGTTGGGGCTGCAAGATTCAACTTCTTGTTCAGAAAATGATTTTGGAAGAGGCTAAAACATATCACCGAAACCTCTCCATGTGCTGGATTGACTACAAAAAAGCATACGACTCTGTCCCTCATGAATGGATTCTGAGGTATCTTCGTTGTATTGACCTCCCGGAGCGACTACTTGATTTACTCAAGTCTTTAATGAGTTGCTGGTCGACTCAACTTGAGATGTACTCGCAAGGGCAGGTGCAGACTTCGGAATCTATTCCAATCAGAAGGGGAATTTTCCAGGGGGACTCCTTCAGTCCTTTGCTTTTTTGTTTGTCTCTAAATCCTTTGAGCTTTCTGTTCAACAGAGAGGAGGGTTACCATCCCGGACCTCCTCAGCACAGATCCCCAACACCGCTTACTCATCTCCTTTACATGGATGACATCGAGCTCCTTGCCAGAGGAGATACCAATTTGAAAGAACAGGTTCTCCTTGTCGAGTCCTTTTCTAATGATATTGGCATGACATTTGGACTCGACAAATGTAATACTTTTCATTTGAAACCTGGCAAGGTAGTTAATGGTGGATCGGTCAAGTTACAGGGGGGAGGAGTTATTGAGCATCTTGTGGAAGATCAGGCCTACACCTATCTTGGAATGCAAGTTTGAGACAAGCTCCAGAGTGCACAAATTCAAGAAAAACTTCGGGCCGAGTACAAATGTCGCAATGTACATCCAATGTACAAATGATAGGATGGCTCGCTGCTTTTATTACCGTCTCCGCCATGCCTTTGGCTTTGACTCCGAGGTCCATCCATGATACGACCCTGAACATGTCCAGGGCGTCATGGAAAATGATGCCTTTAACTTCTGTGGAATAGGCCTATATACAGCCTCAGAAGAATTCCAGCCAACAAACCTGATCTTGTCCTTTTTTGATAAAGCTAATGAATTTATTTATATCATTAAATTTTCTTTCCCTTTTGACACCAATGTGATTGGCAAGATTCAGGAAAAGCATGATAAAAATGCGGACCTCGCCTTTGAAATGTCTCGCTTGCATCCCAAGTACACTGTCGTCAGGCTCCCCATTGTTCTGAAGCCCTTGGTTTTGTACCTCCTGATCTCTTGGCGCAGATCAGGAGAGTGCCCGGGTTCTTCACCGGGAGCACAGCCCTTCTGACAATCTGGGTAATGCAGAAGGCTGCAGTGTTGGGGAGCCTTCATATTCTCCAGAAAGTTCTTGGTGGGTTCGACTAGGCAGTGTTTCCTGGGAGAAGTCCCATTCGCTGTCTGGGCTGCGTGTAGAGGGACTAGGGCCCTGAGCTGATGATGGGCCTTACCAGCCTGACTGTGCCAGGATCACCCGAACCCTCTCTGCTGCATTTCTGTCTTTAATCTGTTAAGCATAATAATAATGTGTCCATTTATATTGCGCCAAACTCCACTGAAGGTATGCTCATATTGCTAACAATCAATACCACAGCACCTTGTTACCTCGGATAACCCAAGCTGCCTGTTAGGCCCTAGAAGGTTATAGTTACATGACGTATTCTACCGGGTACCCATTTTTCAGGCAATTTTGAACAGACTCACTTGCCTCAAGTGAGACCACATGTTTCACATGTGCTTCGTTGTGGGGCAGGACTATGTGCTTCGTTGTGGGGCAGGACTATGTGCTTCGTTGTGGGGCAGGACTGAAGTCCTGGAAACTCTCAGGAGTCAAGCTGCCAAACACGGTCACCCATCCAAGGACTCTCCGCGCCCAACGTTGCTTAGCTTCAACTGATTTGTGATCTGTGCACAGGACCACACACCAGCAATATTTGGCTTGTATTCTGTGCAACTAAGTGATGGGTTAAATCTTGATGAGGATTCAGGGAGGAGATAGTGTAGGTCTCCTCGATCCCCAGTAACGTGGTCTGGCGGTCTCTAGCTCGTAGTTTGATGATATTATATATAATATTGATGTATATGTCAAATAGAATATTCTAATTATTTAAATGATTACTATTTCAGACACTACTGTTGCCTTAACCACGTTCGGGACTAATCCACGTAAGTTACAACAATGTTTCTTTGAATTATTAATGAGATACACAGGATAGGTAAATTCACACATTGTCGTTATGAAATTATCAGCTACAGACTATCACCGATAAATCAAATACCGCACCTTTCGGTATTTCTCAGCTTATCGAAGACTCGGGTTCGATTCTCCACATGAGTTCAGTGTGTGAAACCCATTCCTGGTGTCCACCGCCATGATATTACTTGAGTGAAAAGGCGGCGTAAAACCCTTCTCAGTCACTAATCTCGGTGCATCAAATAATGCCTAGATTTACAAGTTATTGGACAAGGATGCTAGGAAGGGGACAGGAGGGTAATGTGTGGACAGGAAGGGGGGAGGAGGAGGAGGTAGGTGGGGACAGGAGGGAGGGTAGAGTGGGGACAGGAAGATAGGGTGGGGACAGGAGGGTAGGGTGGGGACAGGAGGCTAGGGTTACAGAAGGGGTAGGGTGGGGACAGGAGGGTAGGGCGGGGACAGGAGGGTGGGGACAGGAGGCTAGGGTGGAAACAGGAGGGTAGGTGGGGCGAGGAGGGTAGGGTGTGGAAGGGAGGGTATGGTGGGAACAAGAGGGTAGGTGGGGACATGAGGTATTTTGCATGTTATACACTCGTGCGGGAAGGAGAAAATTTATCTCCTCTGTTATTTTGTCTGTTATTTATCAATGGTCTTGAGACATTCCTACTGAAAGACAGATGCACGGCTGTTAGAATTGGCGATACGAACAATTTGCATTTATGTATTTGTTTCTTAATCCTTCTCTATGCGGATGACACGGTCCTGCTGGCTGATTCTGCAACTGAACTCCAGAAAACATTGCATTCCTTTAAAAACTATTACAATATCTGGAAATTGGATGTTAACAGACTAAAGTTCTTATCTTTGGAAGCCGGCCGTCCAAAAACTTAGGTGTTATATTCATTAGAAACAGGAACTTCAGGTCAGCAATCAAACGAGTATCAGGGAGTGCTTCCAAAGCCATTTTCTGTCTTTTAAGACATCTAGGAATTATAACGTTCCTCTGGACTGTTTACTGAAGGCTTTTGACGTGATGATATCACCGATATGATTATATGGCTGCGAAATCTGGGCCTACCAAAATATGAATATAATCGAAAACATTCATTTAAATTTCCTGAAACTACCCCCAAAGTTTATGGTTTATGGGGAATTAGGCAGGATACCCTTATCGATCCATCCAGCCAGACGGGTAGTTAGTTTATAGCACAAACTCTGTACACCCGGGCCTTCCGCGAAATTATCGCAAATTATCTATCAGTTTGCCTATTTGCGATCTGTAGCTATGAATGAACAAAATGTCTGGACGAGTAATGTAAGGCAAATACTTAACCTCTGTGACGTATCCTATGTTGTTCATGACCCACTATGTGTTTCAAGCCAATGGCTAACTGCTTGAGTAGAACAGACTGTAAAAGATCAGTTCTATCAAAACTGGAGATCTGACGTAGAGAGAAGCCTGAAAGGGCTTTATTATAAATACTTAAAAGATATTCCTTCATTTCGTAACATTCCTTCTGCCTAAACAAATATATTATCTTATCCTAAAATACAGAACTTGTAACCATAATCTACCTGTCGAGGTTGGCCGTTGGCTTGGCATACAGAGAGAATTTAAGACATGGAAACCGTGTATGTTGCCAGCTATAGTAAATGAATTCCACTACCTGTTTAAATGTGAAGCTTTTTATGAATGCAGATCCAAGTTTATCCCAAATAAATGCATACAGTTCCCTAATTTAATAAAGTACAAAAAATTGTTGAGTTGTAGAAATGTTAATGAAATCAAGAACCTTGCACAATTCATCTCTATAACAGATAAGTGTCTTTCAGTGTGATTGCATACATATGCTCCGAATTTCTGAAGCGGATTTAATTTTGAAATATTCATAATTCTTTTCAGTCACAATATCTTAATGCCACCAATTATCTACACAATACAACCACCATCTTGTAAAGTACACATTATTATTATGCTAGGAAAACTTTTCTCCTGTGCCACCCTGGGTGGTTCTTTTTGAGAATAAAATGAATTGATTGATTGATTGATTGATTGATTGATTGACAGGAGGATAGGATGGGGAGAGGAGGGTAATGTGGGAACAAGAGGGTAGATGGGGACGGGAGTTAAGGGTGGGAATGGGGACAGGAGACTAGGGTGGGGACAAGAGGGTAGATGGGGACGCGAGTTAAGGGTGGGAATGGGGACAGGAGACTAGGGTGGGGACAAGAGGGTAGATGTGGATGCGAGTTAAGGGTGGGGATGAGGACAGGAGGGTAGGGTGGGGACATAGTCCAGCAATATCACGGCGGGGGAAACCAGAAATGGGCTTCACACATAGTACCCATGTGCGAAAACGAACCTGAGTCTTCGGCGTGACGAGCGCCGAACATCAATCAAGCACCACCCATTTCTATATACTAAATGTAAAATAGTAAAATAGTAATTTTTGGAATTTTTAATTCAGATTAAAATAAAAACAAAACTGAAATTTGGTTACTATTTCCTGACAATCTGTGAGAAATACGCAACCCTGCTTCCAAAGAATATCTCGTGTGCATCACAATTTCTGAACATATGTTTAGTACAACTTTGTTACTAAATGAATGTATTTTACAAAGCATCATTTCTTACATTTCAGCTGCCCCTACTACGTCAGCCCCGACAGCACGTAAGTAAATGTTTGTGTGTGCGCCTGACGCCAGGGCTGTCATTCTGTTCGTTTTTTTACACCTAATAGGATGCCCTCTTCGTCTGCAGCATACCATGGGTATTCATTTGTTGGTGCTAAGAGATGTAGGTAGACTTATGCTTCTCTTAGTATCGGAATTTTTGCAGAAATTCTACCCACAAATCCAAATGGAAAAATGAGAACATGTACATGACACACTCAGAATATTAAGTATATAACATGATGATGTGATGTTAGGATAACTATGTATCTAAACATTTTGTAAACAGTTGTAAATTTGTTTCTTGTGTGACAGAATTATGTTAAGCATAACGATTAGTGAACACACGATACCAACGCTATTGTATAGTACATCAAAAACAAGCCGAGAAGATCCGGCTTAGAATTGGTCTTCAGTAACCCATGCTTGGCGTAAGAGGCGACTAACGGGATCGGGTGGCCAGGCTCGCTGACTTGGCTGATACGTGTCATTGTATCCCCGTTGCGTAGATCGATGCACATGATGTTGATCACTGGATTGTCTGGTCCAAACTCGATTATTTACAGACCGCCGCCACATAGCTGGAATATTGCTGAGTGCGGCCTAAAACTAAACTCACTCACTCATACGGTAAATAGAGCGTAGAATTCGTGTGTCTTTCCATGAGCGTTAATAGAAAACTATAGTTTGTCACAAAATTTCCCTTTTTCTCTCTTATAGAAATATGCTGCAACTGCAAGCTATCACTGACGAAACAGTTATACCGAGTTATTTTGTGTACTGACAAATGCCGTTACACTTTCCTTTTTAGAGTGTAATGCCCCAGGAGTCGTGTGTGTTCCCCAAAGCAACTGTAACCCGTTTGGAACGGTGCCTGCACAATGTCCCACTGGTCAGGTGTGCTGCGCGAGTAAGTGACATCCAACTGCAATATATGCCATTATAGCTAAAATGGATGGAATTATCATGAAATCGCCCTCCAGTTATCAGAAATGAGCGGGCCACTGCAAATGATAATGGACCGCTGCATCTTTAACGACGGGCAAATGTCGTTACAGTGGGTGACGTCACGTTCCATAATGACGTCATAAATCTTTTTCCATGACCTAACAATGTTGGGTCAACAGCCCGTTGCTAGTTGTTTGAAGTAAACTTATAATTAAATTTTTGATACTGTTTTGTCTATTTTAAATACAAATTCCATCCATTTTAGCTATAATGGGGGTTACGCTGTATTTCAAGGCATTATCATTTGCAGAAGCCTCCTTCGTCGGGCTGTTAATTGAAGACTTCTGCAAATGATAATGCCCTGAAAAACAGCGTTACCCCTATGCTAATTCACTTTGCCAATATAATTTGTTGAGATCAATGTCAAGGTTAAGTGAGATCAGAAGTACCTTTGCATCCACTGTCAAACACCCTTATGTCGAACTCTGATGTGCCCAAATTTCTTAAGTATAAACGTGGTCCTTGCATCTTTCTTCTTAAATCACCATTTTGATAACATAGTTAAATTGGTAGGTCCCTTCAACTAGGGCTGTACAAGTAAACTTGCCTCTTTCTCACGCAGTATTAAATAAACACTCAACATAACAAACCGTGGTGAAACACGTGTTCATGGAATTTCATTTTGCAAACTATGTTTTTCTGGTATTACTTTTCATCTGTTGAATAGTTTGCTTGCACATAGACAAGAATAGATTCATTATAATGTTGGTTTATTCATTGAAACCAACTTGTGTAAATGGTTATTTGCTTGCCAGAACACATGGTGTCTAATGAACTAATAAACTAATTATACATTTACACATACGTAAATGTACCTCATACCATATTTACTCCCTTCTAAACTAGGTGGAGAGAAAGCTAGTTTCATATCCCCCCCCCCAAAAAATGGATTCGTTGACTATATCATGTGTTATATGATTTCCTAGAATGACATCATAATTATTTGTATTATAGTAAATGTACACGTCTTAGAGATATATATTATCTAGAATTCCACTGTTCATTACAAATATATTTAGTCTTGATATATATCTTGATAGATATATAGAGTTACGGTTTAGAAAGTCTTGTGAGTCTCCTTTAAACCAGCAAAATAGAACGCAAACAAGTCTTTAATATTCAATTATATATTGAATAAAAACATTGGGTCACAAATTTAAAATATTAACTCACCAAAGTCTTGATATTTCCAGTAAAACATTTGCATAGATTGAAGCCAATGAAGGTTGTAAATTCAAAGCAGTAGCCCCTCACCTCATCAACCATTTATGATGAACCACCACAGTGTAACTATTACAGAGGATCTTGCGACTTGCGAGATTATACTTGGCAAAGTTTAGGTGTGCGGAAATTCACATATTGAGGTCATGGATTTGTATACGTAACCAGTAACTGTGTTTAATTCTCTGCTTTTACGTTATTCACTGCAGTAAATACCTCTTTTCATTTCAGAGCGATTACTGCCTAAATCTAGGATACGATAGCGTATGACAAAAAGCTGTTTTCGGCTGCACAAGTGGGAAATAGTTTACATTATCAGAGAAATAATTATGTCTAGTGTGAGTCACCCTCTTACACTCTTAAAAAAAAGTAACGCATAGGAAAGTAAGGAAAACGTATTCAAGTGTACATAAGTCGATTAAGCTTGAGCATGACGCTATCACCTCCAAATCTGTTCGCACTTCGGCGCAAAATGTTCGTGTCGACGTCGATAGACACATTACCTCCTATCCCGTCGTAGCAGAAAGAAACACGATTCATCGCCAGTTCCCCATGTTCCATGCCTGTACCTTGTTGCACCATTGGACACGTCGTTGTCGGTGTAGTCGTATCAAGACAGACCCAAATTTTGGTCGATATGCTTGAATTCCCACTTCATTCAGACGATTTCTGATGGTTTGGTCGGAAATTCTTCGAAGACCAGGCACCTGCTCTGCAGTGTCCGTTGCTGTACCGTGGTTTAAACACCCGGATGAATCGGTCACTCTTGGCCTTCCACTTCTGGGACGATCTTGGGTCGAATTGAAGCAGGTATATCGATGTCATTATCGAGATATGGTGCTGTGGTGGACGTTGACGATGACGCAACGGCCAACTAGGACTCCCCTGCTTTAAAACGTCCAATGGCGATATTTCGGTCCGTAGCATTCAATTTTGGCATTTTGTTTTATCTTCGTTTACGTCGTAAATTTTGTAATGAAATGATGAATTTGGTTTGGGTTTTATAGTCGATGTCTCTACACATGTTTCTGACACACTGCACGTGCATTACCTGGAAAACTTTTTCCGCATGCAATTTTCATGTATCCGTTTAATGTTTTATGACAAACGTTTACAAACACATGCGTTTGCGCACAATACACAACACCCACGACATGACTAAAGGGATTCTAACAAAGGAATTGTCTTAATGACGATCAAAATATATCGAAATGACCTTCTGAAAGTGCCTACGCGTTTCTGTTTTTGAAGAGTGTATATATACATGTCATAGTTCATGATATAATGATGGGTGTGTTGGAACAAGACGGGTAGAACTCACTTAATAAGCTAAATGTCACTTTTCATCGTATTACATGGTCTAAATGTTTAATTGGCATTATGAAAAAACACACCGGCACCAGACAAGACATTCCTTTTACCGAAAACAAATTTAGTGTTGAATGTATGCAACGTAAAGACATTGAACAACTTTTGGACAATGTTGTGCATTAATCTGTACCCAACAAATTTACATATAAGCAGGATTGTTTTCTGACAAAAACGGTAACAACCATGTATACAAGGAAAACGATTTATACCAATGTATCTGTGTTGAAATCTACTGATTGTCTTCAGACAGTATATCTACATCGCTGTCATTGCTGCTGTCGACGAACCACGGGCTCCTATGTATACAAACTGTAAATTTAATGTCTTTCCACCGTGTCAGTTTCTGATGGGGCAATGGCGAGGGTTATTTATGGCCATCGTGGCGTCAGATTACGGGATGAGCTGTGCTCACGGCCTCTCCCTAGTTTCAGAAATAGGAGAAGATCTTAATAGTTTTGGTTATTACATATGTTGAGTTAATACAAGACCATTCTGTTAATCTGCCCCTTCATTATTTATATCAGAGATCTCCATTAACTGGCACATTCTGTTACTGATTTTCAACAAAGAACTTACTGCAATAATGATGCTATTCATTGTGATCTGTATCCAACACAGAGATATTAATGATATTAATGTGCTTCCAAAGAATACCTCGTGTGCATCACAATTTCTGAACATATGTTTAGCACAGTTTTGTGACTAAATCTGTGTATTTGACAAAGAGTCATTTCTTTCATTTCAGCTGCCCTTACTTCAACGTCTGGCCCGACAGCACGTAAGTAAATGTTTGTGTGTGCGCCTGACGCCAGGGTTGTCATTCTGTTCGGGGTTTTACACCTAATAGGATGCCCTATTCGTCTGCAGCATACCACGAGGTATTCATTTGTTGGTGGTAAGAGATGTAGGTAGGCTTATGCTTCTCTATAATATCGGAATTTTGCAGAAGTTCTAGCAACAGATCGAAATGGAAAAATGAAAACCTGTATACGATGCACTCAGAATATTAAGTATATAACATGATGTTGTGATGTTAGGATAACTATGTATCTAAACATTACAAGTTGTAAATTTGTTTCTTGTGTGATAGAATTATTATATTAAGCATAACGTTTAGTGAACACCTGATACCAAAGCTATTGTACAGCACATCAAAAACAAGCCGAGAAGATCCGGCTTAGAATTGGTCTTCAGTAACCCATGCTTGGCGTAAGAGGCGACTAACGGGATCGGGTGGCCAGGCTCGCTGACTTGGCTGATACGTGTCATTGTATCCCCGTTGCGTAGATCGATGCTCATGATGTTGATCACTGGATTGTCTGGTCCGGACTTGATTATTTACAGACCGCCGCCACATAGCTGGAATTTTGCTGAGTGCGGCGAAAAACTAAACTCACTCACTCATACGGTAAATAGAGCGTAGAATTCGTGTGTCTTTCCATGAGCGTTAATAGAAAACTATAGTTTGTCACAAAATTTCCCTTTTTCTTGCTTATAGAAATATGTTGCAACTGCAAGCTATCACTGACGAAACAGTTATACCGAGTTATTTTGTGTACTGACAAATGCATGTCGTAAGAGGCGTCTAACAAGATCGGATGGTCAAGCTCGCTGACTTGGTTGACACATGTCATCATACCCCATTTGTGTAGATCGATGCCCATGCTGTTGATCACTGGATTGTCTGGTGCTGACTAGATTATTTACAGACCGCCGCCAGAATATTGCTGAGTGCGGGGTTAAACAACAGGAAGCCGCAGATATGTTTTAGGATTTTCGTTTTTGCATCTACTTCATATCAAAGCACTACTACATTTCAGCAATTACGACGCCCCCAACGACCATGGGACGTAAGTTATACTGATGCCTACTTAAAGAGAAACATATAGAATACAAGTTCTTAGCTATTTGGGTTGATTATACACTTATATTATATGATTATGATATATTCTTGTATTTTGGTGTCAGTAACGTTATATCTGGGAAAATGGAAAAATGGAAATCTAAAATAATGAACAATAAATCCAAAGACTGAAAAATTCAGAACATAATACGAGGTATGAATGATCTTGAAACAGTCTGAAATAAAGAAAATGAATAAATACCAGGTTGTTGGTTGCTCTTAATCCCATTTATAAAACCAATTCTCATTTTCAGCTTGCGGTATCCCGGGCACCGCGTGTGTTACCAGTGGTAGTACCTGTCCGCTCCCCTGTAACTACTTTACAGTGTCCAAGTGGTCAGATATGCTGTGTGGGTAAGTGATCCAGAGACGATAACATAAGCAACCAAATATGTCAATATATGCCAGTTACTTCTTTTGCAGTAGTTTGTAGCTTATCTGTAAACCTAGTTGATTTTATAAGTATTCCATGAAGACATAGATTTATAAGAAGTAATTATTTTTTAAAACTCAAAAGATTGAACGTGTATCGTGTGTAAAGCCAACGATGACTGTGGTTTTAGTGCAGTGTTGGGGTTTAGCTTACCATCAATCAATCTTTATTTCAGTACTTAAAAAGGCCACAGGCCTGTAGTACATTTAGAGTTTACATGAGTAGATAGAAGTCATTTATAAATTCTTTTCTGCAACAATACTTTTTCGTACTGTTGAGGATGAACTACATTTCCTTCTAATCTGTCCTGTTTATACGACTCTACGAACGAACTACTTAAAGCCATACTATTATAAGCATCCAAGTGTAAGAACATTAATTTCACTATTAACAGATACTACTACATCAATATTACAGAATCTGGCAATGTACATCTATTTCGCTATGAGATTAAGAAAAAGTATTGTTGCAGAAAAGAATTTATAAATGACTTCTAGCTTACCATATGTGGAGCATGTCTTTTATCAAAAAGTCTGAAAGTTAGTTCACACATTACAAACCTAACATCTGATAAGGAGTGCTGAAGGCCTGAAGTAAAGTATACTTTTGATCTAGTATCTACCTAGTCCAGATATAGATGGTAATGCTTTGGATTTCATTGTGTTTTAGCCTTAAAGAAATTAAAATTTGGGAAAGAAAAGTCGAACTACGAAGCAGAAAAGAAAAACATATTAAAAGCAATAACAATCGAAGAGATAAAGTGAGGAATGTGATTTAAATTGTACTGTGAAGCCGTGAGAGAAAGAAATTTCTGACTCACTTGAAATAAATTGATTCACATCCGTTCTCGGTACTTATTGACGTTGGCATATATAGAAATACATGTATATACTCATATCCACATTCCTGAAATAATCGCAGAGTCTATTGTAAGATTTTGGCCATATCATCATCATCTGTTCATGAATCACTATCAGGCAGTGATGACACCAGGTGTTCATGGAAACATGAGCATATCATACCGCTGTCGTATACACATGTGATGCAGGAAGTCAAATAGGGAATTGCTATTTGTCACTGATTTGTCAAATTTGGAACCCATCAAATCAAAGCTCCTTTAATTCATTCCACCAAAGGTATGGCCGAAATCAAGACAAAGGACTAAAACCTAAAACCTCCTGACATACTCCTTCAAACACCAAATGACTTCTTTCATTCCTATTTTCTCAGTCTCAAAACAGTCCGTATCACATTCGTAGCGTCAGATGAAGCCTCTCTAATGCAATGCTGCGATGATTCAGAATGGTATGCATGAGATTCAACCTAAGTTATATTTAACGTATGTATGGTGATGCTGTTGGAAAACATTTGACATGGAATTAAAATCACGATCTTAATAAATAGACCTAAGTAAACTGAACATTTTACCATAGTCTATGGAAACCTTGTTGAAGCCCACATGATAGCATGAACTAATCACATGGAAACCTTGTTGAAGCCCACATGATAGCATGAACTAATCACATGGACACCTTGTTGAAGCCCACATGATAGCATGAACTAATCACATGGTAACCTTGTTGAAGCCCACATGATAGCATGAACTAATCACATGGAATCCTTGTTGAAGCCCACATGATAGCATGAACTTATCACATGGACACCTTGTTGAAGCCCACATGATAGCATGAACTAATCACATGGACACCTTGTTGAATCCCACATGATGGCATGAACTAATCACATGGAAACCTTGTTGAAGCCCACATGATAGCATGAACTAATCACATGGAATCCTTGTTGAAGCCCACATGATAGCATGAACTAATCACATGGACACCTTGTTGAAGCCCACATGATAGCATTAACTAATCACATGGAATCCTTGTTGAAGCCCACATGATAGCATGAACTTATCACATGGACACCTTGTTGAAGCCCACATGATAGCATGAACTAATCACATGGACACCTTGTTGAAGCCCACATGATGGCATGAACTAATCACATGGAAACCTTGTTGAAGCCCACATGATAGCATGAACTAATCACATGGAATCCTTGTTGAAGCCCACATGATAGCATGAACTAATCACATGGACACCTTGTTGAAGCCCACATGATAGCATGAACTAATCACATGGACACCTTGTTGAAGCCCACATGATAGCATGAACTAATCACATGGAAACCTTGTTGAAGCCCACATGATAGCATGAACTAATCACATGGAATCCTTGTTGAAGCCCACATGATAGCATAAACTAATCACATGGACACCTTGTTGAAGCCCACATGATAGCATGAACTAATCACATGGACACCTTGTTGAAGCCCACATGATAGCATGAACTAATCACATGGTAACCTTGTTGAAGCCCACATGATAGCATGAACTAATCACATGGAATCCTTGTTGAAGCCCACATGATAGCATGAACTTATCACATGGACACCTTGTTGAAGCCCACATGATAGCATGAACTAATCACATGGACACCTTGTTGAAGCCCACATGATGGCATGAACTAATCACATGGAAACCTTGTTGAAGCCCACATGATAGCATGAACTAATCACATGGAATCCTTGTTGAAGCCCACATGATAGCATGAACTTATCACATGGACACCTTGTTGCAGCCCACATGATAGCATGAACTAAGCACATGGAATCCTTGTTGAAGCCCACATGATAGCATGCACTAATCACATAAAAACTTTGTTGAAGCCCACATGATAGCATGAACTAATCACATTGACACCTTGTTGCAGCCCACATGATAACGTGAACTAATCACATTGACACCCTGTTGCAGCCCACATGATAGCATGAACTTATCACATGGACACCTTGTTGAAGCCCACATGATGGCATGAACTAATCACATGGAAACCTTGTTGAAGCCCACATGATGGCATGAACTAATCACATGGAATCCTTGTTGAAGCCCACATGATAGCATGAACGTATCACATGGACACCTTGTTGAAGCCCACATGATGGCATGAACTAATCACATGGAAACCTTGTTGAAGCCCACATGATAGCATGAACTAATCACATTGACACCTTGTTGCAGCCCACATGATAGCATGAACTAATCACATGGAATCCTTGTTGAAGCCCACATGATAGCATGCACTAATCACATGAAAACTTTGTTGAAGCCCACATGATAGCATGAACTAATCACATTGACACCTTGTTGCAGCCCACATGATAGCATGACCTATCACATTGACACCTTGTTGCAGCCCACATGATAGCATGAACTTATCACATGGACACCTTGTTGAAGCCCACATGATGGCATGAACTAATCACATGGAAACCTTGTTGAAGCCCACATGATAGCATGAACTAATCACATGGAATCCTTGTTGAAGCCAACATGATAGCATGAACTTATCACATGGACACCTTGTTGAAGCCCACATGATAGCATGAACTTATCACATGGACACCTTATTGAAGCCCACATGATAGCATGAACTTATCACATGGACACCTTGTTGAAGCCCACATGATGGCATGAACTTATCACATGGACACCTTGTTGAAGCCCACATGATGGCATGAACTAATCACATGGAATCCTTGTTGAAGCCCACATGATAGCATAAACTAATCACATGGAAACCTTGTGGAACCCCACATGATGGCAGGGACTAATCACCTGACATAATACAAGGGTAAAGAATCAACACTTTCAATAATGTACCTTAAAGATTGGAATGGGTTTCAATGCTATGGGTGGAATCTTCTTGATCCAAATAACTTGCCAAAACAGTTTCATCTATCAACGTTTCAGTATGAATGTGGAACATTAATCAAATTACAAATTCCCCATTCGTTTTTAGAGGGAACACCTGGCTGCCTAACTTACCTCATCTAAATGCTAGCCTTAAAATGACAGTAAATGTCAGTTTCGTCTTAAGAGAGCGTCATATTTTCAAAAATGTTTAATTCTGGCTCTTTCACTTCAACCTTACTTACTGCCCCCTACCCAGAGATGTTTTTTTAAAAATCCCGCTTGTAAGAATTGTTAGTTGAAAACGTTGATAGATTTAGGGAATTTTCCATGTGACAGGAAAATCTAAATCGTAACTGGGATCATTCTCAGACAACATTTTGCAAAGCAACCTTGATTTTGTTGCAAGATTTTGTCAGTAATGTATTAGGAATAATGATCATGGCAAGCAACAGGATCAGCCATTTTACCCTGCCAAGTCATGTTTCCTTTGTGAGGCAAGATTTCCACAATCCCAATCTTAACTAACACAGACACCAAAATCTGTTTTCAAATTCACATTAGTACAAAGTCACAAACCCTCTAACAAAACATCAGATGTAGCTGATGACTCGTTGCAAATTGGCAAAACACCATAAAAAGTACAGTTTGAGGACCGCCACAATACTGTTGCCTTGACTTCGGCGATACTGTTGGTGGAATGAAATAAAGGATCTTTGATTTGATGGGTTTGAGTTTGTCGGAGAATGTTTCAGCAGTGCAGGTTAGACTTTGTGAAAGCTGATTTGATAATCTGAAAGAATCCCTCGACAAGATCTGAGCAGATTGTGATACGAGAAAAATTTCAGTGCTCGACGATAAAGTCTTTTTGACAGTTTCTGTTCAACCAAAGGTACTATGGAACGTTCAAACAAAGGCCATTACAAAGTTCACAGGTCCCCAAAACACAACTGAACTTATAAGATGTCCAGGAATGGGTGTTTAATACTGTAAATATTGTCAAAATGTCTCACTGTTTGCAAGGCAAAAGAGTGATATTTGGAACAACAATTGCCAGGATGCTTTTGTGAAAAGTGAAACCGTTTACATGAATTCCCTGTTCTCCAGGCTAGATGAATTTGAAAAGCTGGTCACACTACCAGTGACACTGGTGTCATTAGCGCTGGAAAAAAGATGTAAAAAGCTTTGGTCATTATGTTTGTTATCATTCACGAAACTCTGACAATCAATGGAAAGACCAGTTCATCATTGAAGAGATGCTCTGTGGTTAGCTGTGCAACAATTTGAAGTATACTTGGGTATCACTTTCTATCTTTTCAGGTGTACACTGATCACACATTGTCTTCATATAATGACTAAAAATCTTGACTTTATAACATTACCATTGCTATTATTTCTTTTACTGTCACTCTATTTTGTACTGATATTCTAATTCCTTTGCAATAAGTATTAGTAACCATATTCCATATGCAACAATAGTGGTTGGGTTCAAAGGTGAATGAATACATTTTCTTCGGAATACATACATATGTGAGTGTTTTATTCACTGTCTTCACATTATTCATTCCTGAAGACAGGACCCTCATTTTGAATACTGTGCTTTTCTTATGTTATCTTAATATTTCAGCACTGGCCACAACAACATCAGTGCCTCGTAAGTTACAATATTCTCTACATAGAGGGAAAATATAGAAATAGATCGCATAGGACATCACATTCCCAATGCTCAGTCGCATTGTGATAGATTTCTGCTGTTGGCTACAATCAATAATGATAACAATATGCTTTTCAGCTTGACGTAATTCATTAATGTCCATGTGTTTGGTTTAGGAAAGAGAGACTGAGTGCATCGGCATTATTTCAGGCGTATAGCGACGAGATCAAGTCTGCACATATATGCATTTTAATTACAAAGTCCAAAGGAGTTTCTTAAGGTACATGCGTCTTCATTACGAAGAGAAAAAATCATAGCACCAAATTAAAATAACCCCACCAAAACAATGAGCAATTTGTCATACACATCACATAGTTACAATTTATGATACAGGGAAAATTATCAGCACTGGTAATAAATCAATCGAAGCCAAGCCATGACATGGTTGGATCCAGTGTTAGTCGCTGAATACTATGCTGAAAGAAAAGATACCTCACATCCTGAGAAATGAATTACATTCAAAATTGGTAGCGCAAGGTAGTTAATATGGGCGAATACAATAATGGCCAGGGTGTAGCCTTATATTATATTTATTAAAATGTATCTGGTTTCACTGATTAAATCAATATCTTGTATATTGCTTAATATCAGTGAGATACAAAATACATGCGCCAAAATCCTTCCAAAACCTCTCCAAATGTGTTAGTGTAATATGTGTACGATTCTTAATTTCCATTGAACTATATGATACTGTGACCTCTTCGAGTCATCCCTGCATTGGAAACGGCAAATGTTCCTTCATAACAACTCCTTAAAAAGAGTAACTGATAGAAAACTATAAATCTTCTGTGTCTTCCATTAGTGTTTATAGAACTTTTATCATAAAGTAAATTTCCCTTGTTCTTGTATTTGTGTATATGTGCTTTTGCAATTAAATTTCCTTTTTAAGCGTGTGTTGGGACTTCAGTCACGTGTGTGCAAGACAGCAACTGCAACCCAGTTGGAAGAATAACTGCATTGTGTCCGACAGGCCTGGTGTGCTGCGCCAGTAAGTATTAACCTGCTATGTAGACTGAAAATATGTCATGCTGATGATGGTATCCATGTGAGCTGAAAAAGGTGAGGTGAAATGGGGTTTATTATTTAAAATTTATTATTATTTTATTATGATTATTATTGGATATTTATAAATCGCACATATCTGCGCACTAGTGCATGCTCAAGGCGCTGGTATTTTCCCCCACGATCATTGGATGTCAATCTCGACGGTACATTTTATTATCACTCTCAACTCCCCGGGGACCATACATCTCTTGCTGCCACAAGGCGCACTGGGTTATTGCGGCTTACCCATCCATACGAGGTACCCATTTACAGCTAGGTGGACTGGGATATATAGTCACAGTACTTTGTCCAAGATTACTGCACGTTGCTGTGCACATGGTAGTGTACTGTACACTAGGGGTTGTGACAACACGGAAAGAGTCTGCACACAAAGCTGAGTCCAAGGTTTTTACACACGGTCACAGGTGGGCTCGATCCCGGCACCTCATGCCCGCTGGATCACTAGCCTGGCGCCTTAGCCAGCTCGCCAACCATGACCCACTTAAGAATATGTCGCTCATATGACGACGTGCATGCGTGTGTATGTGTGGCTGCTTGTACAAGTCCAGACTTAAGCTGGTTTTATAGTGCTAGCTCACTGAGATACCATGCTGCAGTTAAGCATAAATAATCCAATCAGACACATTATACTGACTACGAGCCGACCAGTCCTTCTTGTACCCATTAATGCCGAGCGGCAGGCAGGGACCAACAAGTACCATATTTCAACGTCTTATGGTATGACGGGGATCGAACCCGCGACCTTCCGCTCTCCGGGTGGACACTCTAACCACTACACCACGGAGGCCGTCAGCTGAAAAAAACAACTCCATTTCAAGCAAGAACATATACAATATACTATGGGTTTATGCTTTGAAACATGTGTCATTTACATGTCAGATAGAATAGATGTGAGGATGGTTAACTGGATATAATCACAAATTGCAAAACTGACAATAGATTTTGTTTCTGTGTAAAACGAAGGAAGTGTGCACTCTACAAATCTTTTCTGAGAAAACATGTGGCTTTACGACCAGGCTGGAAGGTGTCTATCGTGTGTGCCATCCAGTCAGACTCATCAGTTTATGCCAGCAGTTAAATTTCACCCCTTTATGTTTCGAGTCAAGTGTGTGGTTGTGAAACGTAGACGACAGGTATCCAAGATCAGGACTTGAATTTGTTTGTGATGCTGACATGTATGTTAGCTCGCAACGGCATAACAGTCAATTGTAAAAATATAAAAAAATTACAAAGATATAACGAACGACGACTTGTTGTGTTTTTGATTTCTATATTAAGAATCTTTAATTTTAATGCATGTATGCACCTATATTTTGATGTTTTGCGCTTATCCTTTCCATACTTACTCCACACTCGCTGTGCAGCATCAATCTCCACCTGTCATATTGATAACAACTGCCTTTTCAAAAAAATATAATATTTCCATAACGTTTGGAATCGTGAGAGTAGTGATCAATATCATTTAGTGTTTGGTATTGCCATTTGGTTGATTGTCTTCACTCGATTGTTCTTTTCATCGCACTTTCAACCTCATGTTAATATGGACGAATATGTGTTCATTGCCCGAGCGAATATTTAACAAGTTCATTCCTGTAATTGTCTGGCAAATGCAATTAACTACTTTTGTGACGTAAAACATAGTAATAACATTTCCGCCAATCAACCGTCGCTGGTATCCGGAAAATGTGTGGGGTTTTAATTTTTCTTTGGTAGGTTACTAATGTTGAGTTTTGAATTTTGTTCTTCCAGAAGCTTTTTTTAGTCTGCCTTTCACAGGATTCAATGTCATATGTTCATTACTGATCTCCTTGAACTGGTACAATCTTGATTGTTTTTCAGCTTTTTATACCTGTAAAGTGTTGCTATAATAATAATCCCCATCTAACATAGAGATATTAATGCGCTTCCAAGGATGGCTTGTATCACCATCTCTGAAAGCATACATATTTCATACGACTTTGTTACTTAATCTCTGTAATTTACTAAGCGTCCTTTCTTTCTTTTCAGATATATTTACTTTAACGCCCGCCCCGACAACACGTAAGTAAACGTTTGTGTGTGCGCCAGGGCTGTCATTTTGTTCGTTTTTTTTTCACTGAATTGGATACCCTCTTTGACCCTCCAGCATCGCATGAGGGTTGAAATTTGGTGGTAGGTGATCCATGCATGTAAACCGACGCATAAACCTTTATCGGAAGGTCACAGGAAAGAAGTACAAGTAGAAATACGAATGAGAACGTATTGAGAAAGTAAAAAAGTAATTATCTCCCAAATACAAGAAATCTCGATGACACGATGAGGTGCTTCTACGATTGTCTTGAACCAAAACGTTACTTTGTGTACTTTGCATGTTTATGTTAAGAATCTCGCTTAAACTATCGTGAACGCGTGGTATCACCGGTATTTGGTAATACTTAAAAAAACACACGCTTATTTGTAATAGAAATTATACAGTTGATTGTGCTTTTAGCAATATTTTTCATGATTATGGAAACAATTTTGCTGCTCATATTTAGAAGATAAGGCTACTCTGTTTTCAAGTTTGCGGTCCTTTATCGTTGATTTAAGAGCGCTAAATGTAATTTAAAAAACCAAGGCCGTTAGCGTGAGGTTTTTTAAATTCAACATAGCTTTATCTTCATTCTAGCACGCCTGATAAGCGTTTTAAAACCGGACTCTTTGGCGCGCAAGAATACAAGGCGTGAAGGGGCCTTTTTGCTGGAAATCGCTTGGAATCGTCCCGTTGAGGGACAGGTTGTGTAATGAACAAAATAAGACATTTTCAACAACATAAATGCTTTTTTTCAGGAACCAATAATATGCTTGTATTTGTAACAAGTAGCATACATAGATACAAAATACAGTTTATACTGTGAGCAAGTAGAATTAAGCGAATTATTTATCTCCCCTACAGTATGACAATCGACTCGCCCCAATTCAAGCCGTGAACTCGCTAAGTTTCGTCGCCGCTAACTTTATTCACGGAAATAATTGTTGATAACCACACTGCTATTCCCAATTTGGAAAAGACCTGACATGCAAGCTTTTACGTGGGAAACATGGACAGTGGAAGTGGAAGGACTGGGCATAACGGCCGGGACGGAAGCGGTCAGGTTAGGACGTGTGGGCCGACGTGTGTTGTCAACGTCATGCCCGCTAGATCTAGACCCGATTTGAAATATGTTGGAATACTGCCGCTGAAATTGCGCTGCTGGCGAAAGTTTCCAGCTTTATAGTTTCGTCATTAGGATTAGGGTCAACAAATTCTTCTTCAAACTATTCGCTTTTCACTTCAAAAACATCGAAGATGCTGCCGAGGTAGAAATCAACGATATCCGACATGTTGTTTACAAACAAAAGGGTCAACGAGTTCATTGTATTCATACGCGGTTAATCGGTCACTTTAATTAGCGGTCCTTAAACTGCCATTTTAATAACGGTTTTGATGAGCTCTCAGCCAATCAGAATCGATTATCACACAATGTCGTGCTAGAATTCATATTAAAAGCACTACTAAGGAAATAATATGCATTTTGAGATTTTATTGCGATAAACACCATGAGAATGGCTAATAAACTACCCTTAAGATGAACATTGTTCTCATAAATATCACTAGTATTCAGCTATTTGCTACATATGATTCTGATAAAGTATGACATAATTCACTTAGTTCTCTCTGGGGGTTAAATACAGGAAACTTTCCAGCATGTTTAGACATTCACTGAATCTAACAATATTGTCAAACTTTATGCATGTGTTTGTCAAGAGAACTCTGGCCTGGATTCCATTCATGCATCACAATTCATGAGGTGTCAGGGAAATGAAGTGTCACTCATCTTATGTCCTTTTTATTATTGGTGGTGTGTGGTCTTGTGCATAGATGAAGGTCAGATTTAGTTAAGCAAGGTTGGTCACGGAAAGTCCTTGGATCGGTGACAGTGTTTGGGAGCTTGATTACTGAGAGTTTCTAGGACTTCTGTCCTGTCCCAGAAAGAAGCACATATGTGGTTGCAAGTTAGGCAAATGAATTTGTTTGTTTCAAAGTTGTCTCTGTTCACCCATCCGAAAATGGGTACCCGGTGGTATAAGTCATATGACATTAACCTTCTAGCACCTCACAGGCAGTTTGGGTTATCCGGGTTAATGATGCCCATCATGTTGTATGCACTTCGGACATGTCCATGAAAGCATGGAGTTGAGCACTATATAAGTAGCCAATTTTATATATTACTTCCAGTAAGTTTTATTTAATGTTCAAATTATGTATGTTAACATTATCTGAACATAACATTATCCGAATATAGCACTCAAACCTTTGGTTTTAATAACGGTCTATCTTTAGAAAAGTAGAAAACTGTCATTCTATACTTATGAAAAGAGCTCTAAACACTGAAAATGGTGGACAAACCATGATGCTAAGATTATGCCTTCCAGATCACTACAAGTTTATGAATTCTTATGTATGACAGGCAAGTGATGACCTACACATTTAAAAACAGTTTGAATTAATGACCAATAAAGACCAGTGCGTGGTTTGGTGATCCTCATAATTATGCCTCCCCTTTTTAAAGATTTTGAGATTACTGAATTTCAGCCCATTATTCAGATATTCACTCTCCAATCATGTTCTCACTGAATTTAACCTTCAATGATATAATAGTAGAACGAGATATTAAGGTTGAAAGTATTGATACAAACGTACCAAATGATAATACCCAGAAACCTAAGCGTTATGACAGAAATTCATCCAAGTTATTTGCAGATAATATCAACATCAATAATTTCTCCAGATTGACACACATATTGTAATCGACAACAGGTCACGACACACCAAGTGCAATAAATGAATTTGCCTCTGGAGTAGTGAATCTACTTACTGATGCTGCACGTGCCACGTTCGTTATGGAACGCCCGTTTATACATGAACCAAACGCACGGCGTGATCACAAACCTTAGTTTGGCAAAGAGTGAGTAATAACTTTCATAAATTCAAACGCAAATACTTTAATTACAAAACATCTCTTACGCAAGCTGAGGACCGCCGATACAAAAGTGTATGAACAAGCATTTGAAACAGCATAAAAATGAATTTTGAAAATTTATTTGATTAGGGAAAACCAAAAGCTTAAGCCTAAAGAATTGTATTGTAAATGTTTAATAATGTTTCCCTTGTACCACCAAGAGTGGTTTTCTTTGAGAATAAAAGAGTTTGAGTTTGAGTGAACGAATGACAAGAGCCTGCAGTAGGCATGTAATGCCCAAATAACATCGTGTGTGTTGCCAGTGGCAGCTGTTCTTTGCTATCAGCTGCGTCCATTACTACTCCAAAGACACATTGGTTATCTCAAGTTACAGTTCTCAGCATTTAAACCAATTTAATTCAAACATGATTTCAGTGAAAGTCAGTCGACACATCAGGGCAAAGTAAACCTTTAAACATGTTCCATGGATATGATTCCCACATTGGACTAAAATAGTGATGACCCCATTGTTGTTCGTTTGAACACCTTGTGGCGGAAGCCATCTGTGGGGCATTACATCCTCTCCTTTTAACAAACACATGGTTACATAGATGAACAGAGAATCCCCAACATCTCTTTCCCATGCCGAAAAAACATGTGTTTATACGTGAATGTGACATGGCTGAGGGTAAATGTGTGTATTCAGGGGTAAAACGTAGAATAACATTTATTTCAAATGTCATCTGAAGTTTTCTGTAAAATCAAAATCGGAAATACCGGATTCCTTCATCGATACCATCTTTTGACATTTGCAAACACAACATTTAGGAAGAGATAAATATCTCCAATGTCACCGTGTTTTCGTGTTGGCATGCAAGACTTGCACTGAGCATATTTTAATCCGGTTACACAAATCAAGAACACCCCAAAGGCTTTAAAACCATTTTAAGGTAGACATACTGAAGATGTTTCCTTAATTGATGTATCAGTGGAAAAAATATATGTCTGCTGAAATTCCAAAAGTTTCACCACTTTAACCAACAAATGTCATCTTAATTGACTTATTGTGATTCCAAACTTTATGCTCATGATGTGGGTGGAAGCGTAGATCGCACTCATTCAGGAGATATTTCTTATGATTAATAAAAGGAACATATCTGGTTCATGTAACATACATGTTGAATGGATGAATTCCTACCATTTCAGAATCTATGACAACAACAACAACAACGACCATGCCACGTATGTTATAAACATGTCCACAAAATATTAAATAACTAAATGGACTATGTACCATGTATTCTGTTCATGTACAGAAATACATGAAAGATTTACATTTTCTAAATTCTAAATGGCATCAGCATACGATCTTGAGGAATGGTTAACGATGTATATGTAAGTGTATGTGAACAGTCTTTGATTCACACTAATTCAATGAAACATAGTTCCGTTTATGAAACGAATCCTCATTACCAGCCTGCAATGCCCCTGGCCTCGTGTGTGCTGCCAGTGGCACCTGTTCTTTCCCCCTACCTCTTCGCCAGTGTCCAAGTGGTCAAGTTTGCTGCATCGGTAAGACCTCCTCAGATACGAAGGTTACTAAAGCTAAATGAAGTATTATTCAACTAATCACTTTGCTTAAAAGTTATAACATTCAAGAGAATGAAGTTGATAAGCCCATTCGCCAGCAATCTCCATGTGAGTTAAATGCGGTACAATTACTAGGTATGGGCGTTACCGGTTTGTCAGAGTCTGTACCAGGGTGAACATATTTTGCTGTGGGTAGATTCAGATTACTAATACGATATACATACGTGTAGGTGAGAATATGACTCAAGTATGTGGTTTTAGCAGCGATTCGTTATGAATGTGGTAAAAGTTTGATCACTTATTTTTGTTACCTCACGAGGGCATTTACAAACTTGACGGGTCAGTGACAAAAATGATGTTGGATGCATTCCTTATTTTGCTTTGTACCATACATTGTTCACGAATACCTGGTATCATCTTTATTTGATGGTGCTTCCTAAACCCATACTGGTAGGTGAGTGAGTGAGTTTAGTTTCATGCCTCTTTTAGCAATAATCCAGCAATATCACGGCGGGGTGACACAAGAAATAGCTTCACACATTGTTCACATGTGGTGAATCGAGCCCGGGTCTTCAGCATTATCCACTAGGCTACCCAACCGCCCACATACTGATGATATATTCGGAATTGAGCAATCGACTGTGCTTTAAGCAGCGATTCCTTATGGATGTGGTAAAGGTTTGGTCACTTCCACTTCGTTTTGGTTACATTTAATTAACATAAACACACTACTGAATAATTCAGCTGGATGTTTTTTACCGTGTTATGAGCGCCCCGGACGACAACGGTGTGTGTGTGTGTATGGGGGGTCGGGGGTGATGAGTAGGTGAGGTGGTTAGGTGTGTGTGTGTGGAACATAAGGTGGTTGAATATTGTCAAACATGTGTATGTGTTCGTCAAGAGAATCCTGGCCTGGATTCCATTCAAGTTATGAAGCACAATTCATGAGGTGTGACTGGAAGGAAGTGTCACTCATCTTATGTACTTTTTATTATTGGTGTCGTGTGGTTTTGTGCATAGATGAAGGTCAGATGAAGTTAAGCAAGGCTGGTCACGGAGAGTCCTTGGACGGGTGACCGTGTTTGTGAGTTTGACTCCTGTGAGTTTCTAGGTCTCCTGTCCTGTCTCACAACTAAGTACCTATGTGGTCACACGTTAGGCAAATGAGTTTGTTCAAAGTTGTCCCATCAGAAAATGGGTACCCGGTGGTATAAGAAATATGACCATTATTATATGATCATCAGATAATATATGTTAACATTATTGGAACATAACATTATCTGAATATAACTCTGAAACCTGCAGTTTTGTGTTAATAATGGTCCATCTTTAGAAAAGTAGAAAATTGCCATCCTATGATAATGAAACCTAACTCTAAATACTGAAAATAGTGGACAAACCAAGATTATGGCTTCCAGATCGCTACTAGTTTATGCCTTCTTATTTATGACAGGCAAGTGACCTACTCACTTGAAATCAGTTTGAAATAATGACAAATAAATACCAGTGCGTGGTTTGGTGATCCTCATCTTTCTGCCGTCTACTTTTTAGATATTTTGAGATTCCGGAATTTCAGCCCATTATTCAGATGTCCACTCTCCAATCCAACTTAGGTTTCAATGATATAACAGTAGAATAAGATTCTGATGCTGCACGTGCCACGTTCGGTGTGAAACGCTCGTGTGTAAATGAACCAAACGAACGGCGTGATCTCAAACCTTGGTTTGGCAAAGAATACAGAGTTAAACTTTCATAAACCCAAACGCAAATACTTTAATTGCATCACATCTCATACTCAAGCTGAGTACCGCCGATAAAAAGTGTATGAACAAGCAAAACAAACAGCATAAAATGAATTTTGATAATTTAATTGATTAGAGAAAACCAAAAGCAAAAGCTTAAGGTATTTTGGAAAATCCTTACAAAGAGTAATAGAAATATCTCTAATGATGCACGTGATATTGGTAATTTATTTGAACAGTTTAAAGATATACATTGGAAACAGAGTTCAGATTTTTCCGAAATAGACCGCGAAGTCAGCGAGGAATGTTACAATGACTATGTGCTTAATAAAAATATATCATAGCTTTGGCAATTAAAAATCTCAAACGCAACAAAGCTTCTGCAACTGATCAGATTGAAAATGATTACCTTATAGATTCATTTGATCTACTTGACCCTGCATATGTTGAATATTTTAATTGGATTTTATCAACGGGAATATTACCGGAAACATGGATGACGGGCTCTACCAGAACCATCTACAAAGGAATGGGAGATAAATCAGACCCAAACGCATATTGACCAATCACGATAGTCAGCTGTTTCGGTAAACTTTTCACAAGTATACTTAGACTGAACACTCTTCTTGAAACAAATAATATATTAACCCCTGCCCAGGCAGGTTTTAGGAATGATAACTCAACACTCATCTTTGTAATGAATATGTTCAACCAATTATTAAAAACTAGTAAAAGAAAACTGTTCTGTGCTTTTCTTGATTTTTCGATAGCGTTTGACAAAGTATGGAGGGTTCGGCTATGGCATAAGCTTCTCAGCAATGGAATTAATGGTAGCTTTTTAACACTTGTTCAAACTATGTATGCTAATATCAACTCTTGTGTACTATCAAACTATAATATGTCGGATTACTTCCCATGTTACTCTGGCGTGCGCCAAGGTGAAAACCTCTTACCTCTTTTGTTCTGTCTGTTGATAAATGACCTGGACGAATACCTTACTAATGATGGCTGTACATCTGGGAGTCTTGGTAACGTCCTGGATATTGATGTGAACATATGTGTTTCATTTAAGATACTACTGTATGTAGATGGTACTGTCCTTTTTGCTGATTCAACTCCTGAACCAAACAGAAGAGGGCAAAACACTTTCCACATTAATAAGAAATATCGGCCAAAAGCAGATTGTACAGTTGATTGTACAGTTGTGACGATATCATTAGCATATATTTGATTCAGCAGTATTGCAGCTGCATGATGTTGTTTGTAAGCGACACGGGTCTGCACCAGGCAATCCAGTGATTGTCACCATGCGATACGATGACAGAACATGTGTTTATGAGTCATTATGAAATAGTGATGACACCAGGTGTTCGCGTAAAGGTGAGCGTATTCTGCCCCACCGGTGGCATAAACATATGCTAAGTCTAGTCAATTGGTCATCTGGAATAGTTCCGGAACGTATGGTATAAGTGAAAATAGGGAATTGCATCGGACATCATTTCAGTCACTCATGCATGCAATTTGGAAGTTTCCTTCACACATCTACCATAAAACTTCTTGAAAGCTTTCCTGAAGCCTTAAATGTTGTAACCTTGATCAAAAGACTTCTGAGCAAGAGTGGCATGACGCTCTTTGAAATCCTGATAAAAAGAGCACGCTCGATTGTACCTCAAAAGTTGTGAAATATAAACACCAAATTCTGGAGCTGTTGGAATATTGTTTGATATGAAAGGGAAGTTGACTACTGGGTAGTTGAAATCATCCCTTTTGTCATCCAGTTTTTTGTCACTCTGAATCTTTATGCATAGATCTAAATATAAAACAGTTGAGGAGGTCTCACTTGTCTGTTTAATTTCAAGTTCAGGTTGGTAAATCAGTGGAAGGCAATTATTGGCAATTTGATGGTTATTGAACGATATAAACTCATTGATGTTTTGGAACCTTAAGTTAAACTTCTTGGCCAAACTACCTTGTTTGGAATATGCCAACCCAAGCAGAACTAAAGAAACATTGGTAATCTCAAGTTACATTTCTCAGCATTTAAGTCCATTCAAACATGATTTCAGTGAAAGTCATCTGTGGGGCATTACATCCTCTCCTTTTAACAAACGCATGGTTACATAGATGAACAGAGAATCCCCAACATCCCTTTCCCATGCGGAAATAACATGTGTTTATACGTGAATGTGACATGGCTGAGAGTAAATGTGTGTATTCCGGGGTAAAAATTAGAATAATATTTATTTCAAATGACATCTGAAGTCTACAGCGAAATCAAAATTGAAAATAAATGCTGCATTCCTTCATCGATACCATCCTTTTGACATTTGCAAATAGGACATTTAGGAAGAGATAAATATCTCCAAGGTCACCGTTTGTGGTCCTCTCTGGCTGAGCTTTTTCTATATTATCAGTCAGCTTTTTTGCACGGATTGACACAATAAAAATACTGGAGTAAGCTTTACATAATATTTTATCTGTTTCATAATTTATAAGTGACAATTCAGAATGAAGAGAATCATGTCCACAAAGTTCTGTGCCAAAAATGGATGTCTTCAGCACTCTAATAATCAATTCTGTACCTTCATTTAAAACAATGTTTCAGCAGCCACAGTCCCTGGTGTTTTCATTTTACACATTTTAAGGACATTTCATAAGTGTGTCATACAAGACTTGCATTGACCATATTTTAAGGTGGACATGCGGAGGACGCTTCCTTAATTGATGTATCAGTGGAAATATCACTGTAATCATAACTAACTCATTGTGATTCCAAACTTTATACTCATGATGTGGGTGGAAGCATAGATCGCACGCATTCAGGAGATATTTCTTATGATTAATAAAAGGAACATATCTGGTTCATGTAACATATATGTTGAATGGATGAATTCCTACCATTTCAGAATCTATGACAACAACAACAACAACGACCATGCCACGTATGTTATAAACATGTCTAGAAAATATTCAATACATAAATGGACTATGTACCATGTATTCTATTCATGTACAGATATACATGGTAGACGTTCATTTACATTTCTAAATTCTAAATGGCACTTGGATGCATTCAGGAGACATCAGCATACGATCTTGAGAAATGGTTGTAGATGCAGATGTAAGTGTACGAGGGGCGATCAAACAGTATGTAGAGACACCAAGAAAACGATACAAATGCAGTTATTTATGTTTATTTTTCTACATATTATCTGTCAAGCTCAAGCAATTTGGTTTTGCTATGTTCCAGTCATACGATCCCCATTGCCTTTGACCTTTTATCTTGGTACCCTCAAAAAACGCAAAATCTAAAATAAATGCATAAAAAACTTCAAGAAACAAAATATGCAGTTTTTTTTGTGTGTTTGAGATTGATAGAAGTCCCCTAGAATCACACTTAGATATTGAAGGTCATAAAATGCAATTAAACACCGAATGGTCACACAAGTGTCAGCTCACATTATATTGTAAACAGTACCAGCTTGAATATCTGGACACAATGTTTTAGGAAGAGTGAAATGGGGGTGTCCTTAAAAACAGCCCTCGACTAAATATAAATTAAGCAATCCAACTCTTTGACTGTTGATTATGACGGGAAGTCATCCAATACTATACTGAACATATTTTATATGAAATACCCTGAGGGCATACCATTAACCAAGAGGTACCAAATGACAGATCGTTTATCATTTTCTGCAGTTAGAAATGTTAGAAATATTTTACCCCAGTGTGTTGTGATGATAATATCTCGACAACCACATTACTCACACATGTGAAATTTTGGATATGACTTTGCTTAAGATTCCTTGAAAATAGAATGGAAGCTTTTTAAACATTGGACAGTTAGTCTACGTACTTTTTGATCGACCCGCGTATGTGAACAGTCTTTCATTCACATTAATTCAATGTAACATAGTTCCGTTCATGACAGTAATCCTTATTACCAGCCTGCAATGTCCCTGGCCTCGTGTGTGCTGCCAGTGGCACCTGTTCTTTCCCCCTACCTCTTCGCCAGTGTCCAAGTGGTCAAGTTTGCTGCGTCGGTAAGAACTCATAAGATACGAAGGTTACTCAAGTTATTTAAAATATTATTCAGCTAATCAACTTGCTTGAAAATGATTAAATTTCAAAAGAATGAAATAGCTAAGTCCATTCGCCAGCGATCTCCTCCGTCTGAGTTAAATGCAGTAGAATTACTAGGTACGGGCGTCACCGCCTTGTCAGAGTCTTTTCAAGGGTGAACAGTAACGAAAAATGATTTTGGATACCATTCCCTATTTTGCTTTGTACCATACGTTGTTCATGAATGCCTGGTATCATCTTTATTTGATGGTGCTTCCCAAACCCATACTGGTGGGTGAGTCAGTGAGTGAATTTAGTTTTATGCCTCTTTTAGCAATAATCCGGCAATATCCTGGGGGTGGGGTGGGGGATGCGGACAACAGAAATGAGCTTCGGCTACGCATGATCATGATGAAGAGATGCCACAACGCTCAAAAGTATGACATAAATCACCTTATTCTCTTTGTGGTGTGTGTGTACGTGCGTGTGTGCGTTCGTTCGTTCGTGCGTTTGTGAAATTAGGGGATTAGATATTCGCTGAATTTAACAATAATGTGAAACTTTCTGTGTGTGATCGTCAAGGGAACCCTGGCATGGATTCCATTCAGGTTATGAAGCACGTGTCACTCATCTTATGTCCCTTTATTAGTGGTGGTGTGTGGTCTTGTGCATAGAGCGCACGTCACACATGAGGTGAAGTCAAGCAAGGCTGGTCACGTGGGGTCCTTGGATGGGTGACCAATTTTTGGGAGCTTGACTCCTGATAGTTTCTTGGACTCACAACGAAGCACCTACGCGGTGATACGTTAGGCTAATGAGTTTGTTCAAAGTTGTCTCTGTTCGCCCAGCAGAAAACGGGTACCCGGTGGTATGCGCTTAGAGTATGTCCCTGCATGCATGGAGTTCAGCACTATATAAGTGGCCAATTAGTGAGTGGTGGGGTGGTTAAATAAAAGAAACTTTCCACCATGTTGAGATATTCACTGAATAAAACAATATGTTCAAACTCTATGCATGTGTTTGTCCTGGCCTGGATTCCAGTCAGGTTAGGAAGCACAATTCATGAGGTGTGACTGGAAGGAAGTGTCACTCATCTTATGTCCTTTTTATTATTGGTGGTATGTGGCCTTGTGCATAGATGAAGGTCAGATGAAGTTAAGCAAGGTAGGTCACTGAGAGTTTCTAGGACTTCTGTCCTGTCCCAGAAAGAAGCACATATGTGGTTGCAAGTTAGGCAAAAGAGTTTGTTGGTTTCAAAGTTGTCTCTGTTCACCCATCCGAAAATGGGTACCCGGTGGTATAAGTCATATGACCATTAACCTTCTAGCGCATCACGGCCAGTTTGGGTTATCCGGGTTAATGATGCCCATCATGTAGTATGCGCTTAGAGCATATCGCTGGAGGCGTGTAGTTGAGCAGTATATTTGAACATAACATTATCCGAATATAACACTCAAACCTTTGGTGTTAATAATGGTTATCGTTAGAAAAGTAGAAAACTGTCATTCTATAATTATGAAAAAGAGCTCTAAACACTGAAAATGGTGGACAAACCATGATGTTAAGATTATGCCTTCCAGATCACTAGAAGTTTATGCCTTCTTATTTATGACAGGCAAGTTACCTACTAACTTGAAACCAGTTTAAAATAATGACAAATAAATACCAGTGCGTGGTTTGGTGATCCTCATCATTATGCCTTCCACATTTTAGAGATTTTGAGATTCCGGAATTTCAGCCCATTATTCAGATGTCCACTAGCCAATCATGTTCTCACTGAACTTAGCTTTCAATAATATAATAGCAGAACAAGATTTTAAGGTTCAAAGTATTGATACAAACGTACCCCGAAATGATACCCAGAAACCTAAGCGTTATGACACAAATTCATCGAAATTATTTGCAGATAGTATCACCATCAATAATGTTTCCAGATTGACACACATATTGCAATCGACAACAGGTCACGATGACACAGGAAGTGCAATCAATGAATTTGCCTCTGGAGTAGTGAATCTATTTACTGATGCTGCACGTGCCACGTTCGTTATGAAACGCCCGTTTATAAATGAACCAAACGCACGGCGTGATCACAAACCTTAGTTTGGCAAAGAGTACGTAATATCTTTCATAAATTCAAATGCAAATACGTTAATTACAAAACATCTTTTACTCAAGCTGAGTACCGCCGTTACAAAAGTGTATGGACAAGCATTTGAAACAGCATGAAAATGAATTTTGATAATTTTATTGATTAGAGAAAACCAGAAGCATAAGCCTAAAGAATTTTTGAAAATTCCTACAAAGAGTAATAGAAATATCTCTAATGATGCACGTGATATTGGTAAAGACTTCGAACATTTTAAAGGTGTTAAAAAAATGGGAAACAGTGTTAAGATTATCCCGAAATAGACCGCGAAATCAGCGAGGAATGCTACGATGACTATCTGCTTTAAAAACATATATATCATTTTAAGAAAGAGCTTTTGCAATTAAAAATCTCAAACCCAACAAAGCTTCTGCAACTGATCAAATTGAAAATGATTAACTTATAGAGTCATTTGATCTACTTGACCCCCACTTATGTTGAATATTTTAATTTGATTTCATCAACGGGAATATTACCGGAACATGGTTGACGGGCTCTATAAGACCCATCTACAAACGAAAGAGAGATAAATCAGACCAAAACGCATATTGACCAATTACAATACTCAGCTGTTTCAGTAAGCTGTTCACAAGTATACTGAATAACCGACTGAACACTTTTCTTGAAGCAAGTAATATATTATCCCTTGACCAGGCGGGTTTAGGAATGATCAATGATAACAACAAATGATAACTTCTTTGTAATGAATATGTTAACCAATTATTAAAAAACTAGTAAAAGAAAAACTGTTCTGTGCTTTTATTGATTTCGAAAGCGTTTGATAATGTTTGGAGGGTTCGGCTATGGCATAAGCTACTCAACAATGGAACTGATGGTAGACTTTTAAAACTTGTTCAAAATATGTATGCGAATATCAACTCTTGTGTGCGATCAAACTTTCATATGTCGAAATACCTCCCATGTTACTCCGGCGTGCGCTAAGGTGAAAACCTTTCCCATCTTTTGTTCTGTCTATTGATAAATGACTTGGACGAATACCTTACTAATGATGGCTGTACATCTGGGAGTCTTCGTAACGTCCTGGATATTGATATGAACGCATGTATTTCATTTATGATACTACTTTATAGAGGTGATACAGTCCTTATTGATGATTCAGCTCCTGAACTTCAGCGTACGTTGAACTCATTCCATGCATATTGTAACATGTGGCATCTAGAAGTAAACGTAGATAAAACAAAGGCAATTATATTTGGGAGTGGCCCATCAAAACACTTCAAGCGAAAGTTCCACTTTGGAAATACTTTGATAAATTGTAGATGATTACACTTATCTTGGAGTGACTTTCAATAGAAAATTTAATAAAGCAATAAAAAAAAGCTTTCAGAAAGCGCATTTAAATCTATGTTTTGCCTTTTGAAACGATCAAGAAATTATAATACACCTACAGATTGTTTACTGAAAGCATTTGATGTTATGATTTCAGCGATCTTGCTTTATGGCTGTGAAACATGGGCATATAAAAATGTACATATTGAGAAGATTCATTTCCGATTTCTAAAATTAGCTATTGGTCAACGTAAATATATGGCATATGGAGAACTATTGAGCGGTCTCCTTTATATATCAGCCGTTAAAAGGGTAATCTCTTACGGGTATAAGCTACATTCTGTTGGAACTATTCCCAAACTATCAAAAAAGATTTATAAATATGCACTTATCCAAGGCGCTACAGAGAACGAATATGATATTTGGACCAAATATGTATAAGGTATACTTGATCAATTTGAGCTGTCTTTTATATTCCACAACCTGTAAACGTTTCATGCCAATGGTTAACTTCTCAGGTAGAATTACTTCTGAAATTTACCAAAGCTGGAAATCTGAGAAAGAAAATAGTCCTAAAGGTTTCTATTACAAATACATTATAAATCTTCCGATTTTCGAAAATTATCTCCTTCTGCCCGCTTATGTACATTTACCAATTGTAAAATACAGAACCTGTAACCCTAACCTACCTGTTGAAGTTGGCCGTTGGCATGGCGTGAAAATAGAACCTGCAATCACTGTAAATCACCTGCTGAAGCAGATGAATTTCATTATATTTTTAAATGCCAAGCCTTTATAGAACAAAGAAAGAAATACATTCCCATTAAATACTTATCTTTTCCAAATCTAATGACTAAAAGGAACATATTTTTGAAGCAACACCGTGCACAATCACAAAATTTAGCAAAATATCTAAACTTAATGGATAAAAGTTTTAATGATTATCTTGTAAACTGTAATTATGTTGTATCTATATTGTATATCTATAATTGTACTTTCTGCTTTATTGACTTCATGTATTGTAAATGTTTAATAATGTTTCCCTTGTACCACCAAGAGTGGTTTTCTTTGAGAATAACAAAGTTTGCAGTAGGCATATACTGCCCAAATCACATCGTGTGTGTTGCCAGTGGCAGCTGTTCTTTGCTATCAGCTGCGTCCATTACTACTCCAAAGACACATTGGTTATCTCAAGTTACATTTCTTAGCATTTAAGTCCATTCAAACATGATTTCAGTGAAAGTCATCTGTGGGGCATTACATCCTCTCCTTTTAACAAACGCATGGTGACATAGATGAACAGAGAATCCCCAACATCCCTTTCCCATGCGGAAATAACATGTGTTTATATGCGAATTTGACATGGCTGAGAGTAAATATGTGTACTCACAGGTAAAAATTAGAATATATTTATTTCTAATGCCATCTGAAGTCTACTGTGAATTCCTTCATCGATACCATCCTTTTGACATTTGCAAACACAACATTTAGGAAGAGATAAATATCTCCAAGGTAACCGTTGGTGGTCCTCTTCTGTTTGAGCTTTTTTTTTTATTATCAATCAGCATTTTTGCACGGATTGACACAACAAAAATACTTGAGTAAGCTTTACATAATATTTTATAACTTTAGAACCGTCGATGATACAGGAATCGTACTGTTGTAACTGCTTTGAGGAGATGTTTCGTATGTTTATAGAAAATGTTTTGTCGTATTGGCCCTCTTGAACAAGAAAATATAAGTGGCCATCAAAACCATCTTCTCTGTTTCATATTTTATAAGTGACAATTCAGAATGGACAAAATCATGCCCAGAAAGTTGTGTGACAAGAATTGATATATCAGTGGAAAAATAGATGTCTGCTGAAATTTCACCGCTGTAGCAAACAACTGTCATCATAACTAACTCATTGTGATTCCAAACCTTATGCTCATGATATGGGTGGACGCGTAGGTCGCAGTCATTCAGGAGATAATTCCTATGATTATTAAAAAGAATTTAGTACTCTCCCGTGGAAGATACTGCAGTGTAATATTTTTACGTAAATATTACGCTAGTGTAATACCGCTAGACGTATGACGTCATAACGGTTTACAGTTATGACTTCACAATGCTAATATCTCTGTCACAATGGTATTAGACCTTGCTTGACTCGCGGAAAGCTGAAAGTCATCACACTGTTAATAGGCAGTTTCTATCAAGCTATGTTGGAGAGTTTGATACCAAATCATTCACTAGTTTAATAAAAAATGGTATTACACGGAAGGTCGTTTAGTATCCTCTATATATCCGTTTCATATAACATATATGTTGAATGGATGAATTCCTACCATTTCAGAATCTATGACAACAGCAACAACAACGACCATGCCACGTACGTTATAAACATGTCTAAAAAAATATTAAATAAATAAATGTACTATGTACCATGTATTCTATTCATGTACAGACATACATGGTAGAAGTTTATTTACATTTCTAAATTCTAAATGACACTTGGATGCATACGATCTTGACGAATGGTTAAAGATGTATATGTAAGTGCATGTAAACAGTCTTTGATTCACACTAATTCAATGTAACATAGTTCCGTTTATGAAACGAATCCTGATTTTCAGCCTGCAATATCCCTGGCATCGCGTGTGTTGCCAATGGCAATTGTCCTAACCCCCTACCTCTTCGCCAGTGTCCAAGTGGTCAAGTTTGCTGCGTTTGTAAGTACTCCAAAGATACGTAGGTTACTGAAGTTAAATAGAATATTATTCAGTTAATCACTTTACCTGAAAGTGATTACATTTTTAAAAGAATGAAATTACAGATAAGCCCATTCGACAGTGATCTCTTCCATGTGAGTTAAATGCAATAAAACTACTTGGAACGGGCGTTACCGGTTTGTCGGAGTCTGTGTCCAGAGTGAACATATTTTGCTGTGGGTTGCTTGACACTTCACAGCTTTGCAGGTAGGATACTTAACAAGAACATTTCGATTGTCATGTGTCACCTTATCAAAAATGTGTGATCTTGGCATAAGTAAAAAGCTTAAGGTATGTTATCAAAAGAATGTATGGAGGACATTTCATTTTGCTTTTGTTTAGCATGAGTAGTACAAACACGCACCGTTCAGCAAACAGCTGGTAAAAGTACATTGTTTCAGTATTTAAGTAACATGGGGATTGAATGCTCCAGTAAACTTATCCTTGCAGTTAACCAGAGTGACAAAACGCTGGGATCACTTTAACGTTCTAAATTCGCAACTTTATGTTGTGGAATATTCCAACAGTTCCAGCCCTTGGTGCTTACATTTCACAACTTTTGAGGAACAATCCAGAATGATGTCTTATCAAGATTTTATGACTGCCATATGACACTTTGTCATTGTTTTTATCAAGTTTAGATCATTCAAAGCTTCAGCAAAGCATTCCAAAAGCTTATGGTAGCTTGATGAGGGCATTTACGAATGTGACGGGTTAATGAAAAAATATATGTTGGATGCCATTCCCTATTTTGCTTTGAGGTCTCAAATTTGAAGTCTCACAGAGGGGTCATCCTGATTGTTATACAAAATACCAAAGGAAATGTGAAAACTCATTCAAAGGCATCATTTCTTATGTTGATACCATTGGTGTTAATCCCACATTATTTCGAAAACTAAGAATAAGAAATTGAATCCAACGGTTAACGTTCAGAAACTTTGGGATACACGTGTAGAACAAGATAAAATGTACGCAGCAACATCTTGGAGCGTTTGGTATCTGTTCGCTAACGTTTTTGAAACCTGGTACTATTTTTTATTACATCTTTCTGTTCATATAAATTGCTGCTTATAGGAGAGAGACTATCAGAGAGACAACTATCTACTCTAGCCAATGAATGGCAACTCAATATGATACAAAGTTCCATGTGTGAGTGGGCAAAAGAAGCGAATCATTATCACCAAAGACAAATTATGTCTCAAGTATGTTAAGTACCAAAATACATGGGCCATGTTCATTTACATCTCTACATTCTAAAATACACTTAGATGGATTTAGAATATATCAGCATACGACCATGATGGCACCAGAGTTTCACAGTATCCATTACTGTTTATATAGAGGAATGGCTAAGGGTATCAATGTAAGTGAATGTTTACATTCTTTGACTGACATTAACCACAATCCAATAGTTTCTAGATTCTACAATCTCCACCCGTGAAGGTACGGGTTAGAATGAACCTTCAGTAACCCATGCTTGTCGTAAGAGGCGACTAACGGGATCGGGTGGTCAGACTCGCTGACTTGGTTGACACATGTCATCAGTTCCCAATTTGGCAGATCGATGCTCATGCTGTTGATCACTGGATTGTCCGGTCCAGACTCAATTATTTACAGACCGCCGCCGTATAGCTGGAATATTGCTGAGTGCAACGTAAAACTAAACTCACTCACTCACAATACAATCTCCAAGAAATCGCAATGGTATCAATAACCAAGAACGTTGTCAATATCTGGTGTAACCTCGGCCAACTACAATTAAGGCCTGATCCTCCTCATTGACTGTCTGGATGACAACCAAAATATATTCCAATGGCCCTCAATAGAATATAATCCCCCTATCTAGGCCCACCACGGGGAGGCGTACATCACCAGGCCCTTATTATCTGTAAATTATAATCTGAATCTTTTCCCCAAAATGAAATTAATTTATTAAATGATATTATTTCTATGAAACTTTCTGCGGACAGTTCGTTACATGAAGTGTTGTGTCTATGCTGCCGCTCGAACCTTGGAGGAACTTCACACAGTTTCCAAAGAAAACACATCCTGTCCTAAGAACACTACACAAAAAAAAAAACCGGTTTCAAGTAAAATTAACAGAAACTAGAAAATACAATTCCTGGACAGAGCTTTGCCTGAAGTTAAGATCATCAGGGAGTCCCATGTCTGAACGACAAAAGTCAATTTGGAGAAAATTAAAATTACAGTATAAGACAACAAAAGAAAAAATGCTTCTCCAATTGTCGAAACCCTTAAGGCTAAAATAAAGGTTTGGACTGAAAGAAAGAAAAAATGGGAAAAGAAAAATAAATTCATGAAACAAAATAAACATTTTAGAAATAATAAAAAACACTTCTACAGGCAACTTAAAACAAACGGTGAAACACCATTACTTCACTGTTTCAATACTCTCGTGGACACAGGTGATGTTCCTCCGTGGTTCTGCAAAGGTCGCACAATACTCCTCCCCAAGAAAGGAGACTTGACTGATCAAAAAAAATTCCGCCCTATCACGTTTAAATACACAATACAAATAATTCACAGGGTGTTTGACAAACCTCGTGTCATCATACTGCTCTGCTAATGATATAATTTATAGGGAGCGAGAAAGGGATGTTGGGGGTGCAAGAATCAACTTCTTGTACAGAAAATGATTTTGGAAGAGGCTAAAACATATCACCGCAACCTCTCCATGTGCTGGATTGACTACAAAAAAGCACATGACTCTGTCCCTCAAGAATGGATTCTGAAGTCTCTTCGGTGTATTGACCTCCCGGAGCGACTACTTGATTTACTCTTTAATGAGCTGCTGGTCGACTCAACTTGAGATGTACTCGCAAGGGCAGGTGCAGACTTCGGAATCTATTCCAATCAGAAGGGGAATTTTCCAGGGGGACTCCTTCAGTCCTTTGCTTTTTTGTTCGTCTCTAAATCCTTTGAGCTTTCTGCTCAACAGAGAGGAGGGATACCATCCCGGACCTCCTCAGCACAGATCCCCAACACCGCTTACTCATATTCTTTACATGGATGACATCGAGCTCCTTGCCAAAGGAGATACCAATTTGAAAGAACAGGGTCTCCTTGTCGAGCCCTTTTCTAATGATATTGGCATGACATTTGGACTCGACAAATGTAATACTCTGCATGTAAAACGCTGCAAGGAAGTTAATGGTGGAGTTTTTGAGCATCTTGTGGAAGATCAGGCCTACACCTATCTTGGAATGCAAGTTCGAGACAAGCTCCAGAGTGCCCAGATTCAAGACAAACTTCGGGCCGAGTACAAATATCGCTTAGAGCTAAATGCTCGAAACAAGGTCAAGGCCACCAATACTTTTGCTGTGCCAGTCCTCTCCTATTCCTTTGGAGTAGTTGATTGGACAAAACAAGACATTCAGAGTCTTGACCGCCTGACCAGAAGGATCATGTCTGATAACAGAGCCCACCACCCTCGTTCCTCTCTCAACCGTTTATACGTGCCAATCAATTCTGGAGGTCGAGGTTTGATTAATGTGGAGGCTCTTCATGATAGTATTCTTTTGTGTACATTTGCACATATTTATTTATCGGATGATCCTCTGGTGATGCATGTCAAGACTCATGATGAAAGCAAGGAATTCCACAGCTATTTTAAGCATGCCAAGGTTGTTGGACAGAATCTGAAATTTGAGGTTGATTTTGCTGATGGCAATGTACTGCTGGACGGTACAGCGATGGGAGTAAACCAGGTGAAGTCCTTCACCAAGTCTGCCCAGAGTCGGTCTTTTGTGGAGAGGCTTTCCGAGAAGCCATTGCATCGTGTGTACATGCAGTGTGTGGAATAGAATAGCAATCCCACCGACTCCTTCGCCTGGATGAAGTCAGCTGGTCTCAAATGTGAAACTGAGGGCTTCCTTTTTGCTGCTCAGGACCAGTCACTTCCCTCACGTAATCGCCAAAATGTGATTCTTAAAGAAAATATCAATATGAAATGATAACTGTGGAATGAATTTACAGAGACTGTCCAACACCTTGTTAGTGGATGCCCTTCCTTGGCACAAACAGCATATCATAAAATACATGATTGCCTGGCTCGTTGCTTTTACTACTGTCTTCATGATGCCTGTGGCTTTGACTCCGAGGACCATCCATGGTACGACCCTGAACATGTCCAGGGCGTCATGGAAAATGATGCTTTCAAACTTCTGTGGAACAGGCTCATAGACAGCCTCAGAAGAATTCCTGCCAACAAACCTGATCTTGTCCTTTTTGATAAAGTCAATGAATGTATTTATATCATTTAATTTTCTGTCCCTTTTGACAGCAATGTGATTGGCAAGATTCAGGAAAAGCATGATAAATATGCGGACCTCGCCTTTGAAATGCCTCGCTTGCATCCCAAGTACACTGCCGTTAGGCTCCCCATTGTTCTCGGTGCCCTTGGTTTGGTACCTCATGATCTCTTGACGCAGATCAGGAGAGTGCCCGGGTTCTCCACCGGGAGCACAGCCCTTCTGACACTCTGGGTTATGCAGAAGGCTGCAGTGTTGGGGAGCCTTCATATTCTCCGGAAAGTTCTTGGTGGGTTCGACTAGGCAGTGTTTCCTGGGAGAAGTCCCATTCGCTGTCTGGGCTGCGTGTAGAGGGGGCGAGGGCCCTGAGCTGATGATGAGCCTTACCAGCCTGACTGTGCCAGGATCACCCGACCCCTCCCTGCTGCATTTTCATCTTTAATCTGTAAAACATAATAATAATAAGGTTGCTTCTATAGCGCTTAATTCTACACACATGTATGCCCGGACCGCTTGTCAGAGTAGCACAGGTGGAACACAAAGTGCTAGTTGAATAAGAACGTCTTGAGCTGACGTTTGAATTGGGTCACTGATGGTGAATTTTTAATTCCATTGGAAGAGCGTTCCAGAGTTGTGCCGATACGTTGCAGAATGACCGACATCCAATGGTTTTGAATTTTGTCCGTGGAAAGACAAGATTATGTCACGAACATGATCTGAGTCTTCTGGCTGGCTGGTACTCGCTGATCAATTCACAAAGATAGCTTGGCGCTGTTCCATTAACACATTGGTAGGTATGTGTCAGGACTTTGAACTGGATTCTCTTCTGGACTGGGAGCCAGTGCAGGGACTTAAGAACCGGTTTGATGTGGCAGTGCTTTGGTGATCTGGTTACAATCCTGGCAGCTGTGTTCTGGATCCTCTGTAGGTGATGTATCTGATCTGAAGATGCTCCTGCAAGAAGACTATTGCAGTAGTCGAGCCTGGAGAGGACGAAACATCTCATTAGTACTGCTGCCGAAGAATCACTGAGAAGGTTGCGGATCCTGCCGATGTTTCTTATGTAGAAGTAGCATTTCCTGACTATGGCTGTCACTTGTTGTTCCATGGAGAGTGAGGTGTCGAAATAAACTCCCAGATTTTTCAGACAGGATGAGAAGGGAATGTCAGATCCGTCAACTATTATGTGGCTATGTCCAAACTTCCAAAGGCGAACTGGAGGGCCGATCATCACAAACTCTGTTTGCCCTACAACACCAAAACTACTGTTCACAGATTAGAGTCGGTACTGCGTATCAACTGCAGATGGCATAACAAGAATATGGCAACGACGTGGCCAGCGTTATTCAGATCAATGTGTTATGGAAAGAGACTCACGGGGAGGTGCAAGCATTATGGTATGTGGTGGAATAGGCGTGAACCAGAGAGTGGGTCCTGTGGTGTTCCAGAACCTTGGTCCAGGGAGAGGAGGCGGCATCACAGCGGTGCGCTACATTGACCATGCTCTGAGACCCCACGTCATACCACATTTCACACATCACCAGAACAACAGTTTCCAGCCTGATAACGCCCGGGCCCATACTGCCAGAGCTACACGGGACTTCCTACAGGACAACGGTGTCAACATTATGCAGTGGCCAGCCCTTAGTCCTGATTTACACCCAATTGAACATATTTGGGACGAAATTCAGAGGAGACTGAATAATGTCATACCAAGGCCGAGCACAGCCGATTTATTGCGTCAGGCCTTTCTCAGAGTAAGGTTCCAGGTGCCTATGGCCTTCATCAATCGATTGATCACACTAGATACTGAAGTCAAGAGTCTGAATGGACTGCAAACGTTCACGTAATGTCTTGAAATTGAGTTACTCATTGATGTGTCAAGATATTGTACACAAAAATGTTTTTTGATCCGCTTATTATGTCCATTCTGTAATGATTTGATTACAGTGCCTATCTAATTTTGAATTCGTACTGATGTTTTTTTTGCTGCTGAGTATAGTTTTGCTACTTTTAATTTACATCAATACATCAATACTCAAGACTTGAGCTGAATTGGTTTTCTACCATTTCAGCACTGTCTACGACTACAACGCCCACGACAGGTAAGTTTCAACACTGTCTACATCAAGGGTAATTAGAAAAATACATTGAATAGGTACGCTGACATTTTTCAATCCTTAATAGCATTAACTTCAAATGAGATATTCAGCAATTGGTTACAGATGGTCGTGTAAATGGTTTGCCATGTTAGCTCAAGAGCAGCGATTTCTTATGGATATAGGAAAAGCTTGGTCACTTTTACTTTTGTTACTTTTAATTAACATCAACACACAACTTAAGAAGTGTGCTGAATGGATTTTCTACCGTTTCAGGACCGCCTACGACTACACCACCCACGACATGTAAGTTTCAACACTGTCTACATCAAAGACATGTGAAAACATTAATCACCACTGTCTTACATGACAAACTTAGAAAAAAGTCCATTCCTTGACCATACACGTAGTTAAATGCATTGGGAGGTTCTGGACAATTTGTCAGAAATGAAAGTAAGCGTGAAGTGTAAATGAAGTTAACTGAGAAATCATTATGTGAAATCTGGGACACCATTATAGATAACATCATTCCACCATTTGAGGGTAAAACATTTGGACTAGAAATTAAGCATCCCCGTTCGCAACAACTGAAGAATTGAGCTCAATGTGTTTTATCATTGCAGCACCGCAATCGACCAGACCACGTAAGTTTCATCATTTTCCTATTACATATTAAACAACGACATGTTACTAATGATGAATGAAACAATGTTTATTTTTAAATTGAGTTGCATTTAACATTCAGGGCTGTTACGTCTTCATAGTCCACTGTCCAACTCTCACTCCAATGGAATGTGTCCAGATTTATGATAGGTAACTGACACAAATGTCAACATAAGGACAATTTATATGTACATGGGTTCCGTAAATTTACATGTTGCAACCACTCACGACATTGTACTAAAACTGCATATTATTTGAAACTATTATTGGTGATGAAGTGATGAGTTTCACAAAGGTGTCCCTCCTTATTGTTATGCAAAATGCCAAAGTGATCTGGAAAACATTATTTCAAAAAACAATGAATAGGAAATTGAATCCAAAGATTCCTTCAATTTTGATTAACGTTCAGAAACTGTGGGATATACCTGAAAAAAGATAAGCAACAGCACAAGAACAGAACAACACAGTAACTGAGAGTGTGTTTTTTGTAATTTGTAATATCACATTGATTAGGTGATAGTTATTATGGGTCACAATGTTTAAAGTTTTGAGTATATGTATATGTTCAATGGCAATAGTAATTTTACCGGCGCCCCTTTTTGATAGCATTTTTGAGTTACCTCTCTTGGCAATCTTGTTAATGTTGTTAATTTACAGCTTTCATCATGCTTGTGTTCCACATGATTCGATAACATTGTGAGTGGATAATGATGCTGCCTAGCTTTGCTAGGATGCTCGATAACTGTGTAAGAGCTATATAAAGGCTGGTTGTTGTGTTGTGCGTCGGACTTATCACATCACTGGAGTTATACACATCATTGAGTAGCTCAACATCTGCCATCATTGAGTAGCTCAACATCGTGCTTATCTATTCAACTACTGTCATTGTAAACAACCTTCAATCAGTAAATCTTTTCTCACCCAATACATGTGTATTTTAGATTTGTAACTCAATAGCATTGTACTAGAAATCTGTATTGTCATTCATTGTAGTTTGCTCATTATTTGCTCAACATATTAGTGAATATTAGACTTGTCTGTGTTCTATTTTGCTTGTTCAAAGGGGAGGTAATATTTTATATTTGTCACCCAATATTTTAGATTTGTAACTCAATAGCATTGTACTAGAAATCTGTATTGTCATTCATTGTAGTTTGCTCATTGTTTGCTCAGTATATTATTGAATATTTTAGACTTGTCTGTGTTCTATTTTGCTGGTTCAAAGGGGACTCTTAAACCTTTTGTCACGGTAAATTATTAACGGTACCAATATAGAGGAATGGCTAAGGGTATAAATGTAAGTGAATGTTAACATTCTTTGATTGACATTAGTCCGAAGTAACTGAATTCCATTTGTCATAAGAATTCTCATTTTCAGCCTGCGTTGGAAGTAGCATCTCGTGTGTTGCCAGTGGTACATGTGGTCCCGTAGTCCTTCTCGATTGTCCAAGTGGTCTAGTTTGCTGTGCCGGTAAGTACTCTTAAGCAAGGAAGGTTACTATAGTTGCATAAGATGTTATTTAGATGATCACATTTCTTCAAAGGGATAAGATATTCAAAGAATGAAATGGATAAACCCATTCGCCAGCAACCGTCATCATTTGAGTAAGCTTCTATTCAGTTATCTGGTAGGAGTGATGTCATCATGTTAGGATCTGTATTAGGGTGAACATATACAGATTGAAAAACGTATTGCAAGTACAGAGAGGAGTGAGTGAGTGAGTTTAGTTTTCGCTTTTAGCAATATTCCAGCAATATCACGGCTGGGAACACCAGAAATTGGCTTTTCACATAGTCCCATGTGAGGAATCGAACCTGGGTCTTTGGCGTGACGCCTAAGAAAGGAAGGTTACTGAAGTTGCATAACATATTATTTAGGTGATCACAGTTAAGATATTCAAAAGAATGAAATGAATAAACCCATTTGCCAGCAACCGTCATTATTTCTTTAAAAAACGTATTGCAACACTCTGTATGTTTCAAAGTATCAGTATGTTACTTTTAACCATGGAAAAGGAACTGATCCAATCCCACGTTAACTTACTACATATAGTTCTACAAACTCACCCTCAATGAGTAGTTAAATAGAAAATCGAAAAATAACAAAAACTGTTTCAAAGACAGTCATCTGACACTGCATGACAAGTAAAAGGCTAAATTCAAAATAATCAAAAAGAGGGACACTTCGAACCACTGACACATACACATTGGACAAAGCTTTTGGCTGTCATACTTCAGCAAAAGGACCCTTACAGGTAATTCTCCTTTCAGTAGACCTATTTATTGTTACGGAAAGTTTTGTAAGAGGTGACCTCTATATTAATGAAAATAATATAACCCTTTCGTAAGTTGTTAAAACAGGGCTCCTAATATCGGGAGCACCCACCTATGGATTGGGATTACAGTTTTCAAATCATTATGGATGTTGTCGAAGCGTACATAAATAAACTGAGCAAATCCGAAGAGGAACCTGCTGAGTGGGTTTAGTCATTGTGTAATGTTTTCATTAGTTGAAGGTCACTGCAAACCTAAAAAGGGAGAAAACAAAATTGAAAAATACCCGTTCTGTTCCAGCCACCTGCCAACAAAGGGCGGGCTGATCTTTTGGGAAAGTGTTCAATTGTCCCTATTGACATTTCCCCAAATAACTACTATATATAGGAATTATTATAGTATTTGTTTTGTTAAGCAATATTCCAACAGCTCCAGCCTTACATGAATGAGTGAGTTTAGTTTTACGCCGCACTCAGCAATATCCCAGCTATATGGCGGCGGTCTGTAAATAATCGAGTCTGGACCAGACAATCCAGTGATCAACAGCATGAGCATCGATCTGCGCAATTAGGAACCGATGACATGTGTCAACCAAGTCAGCGAAACTGACCACCCGATCCCGTTAGTTGCCTCTTACGACAAGCATAGTCGCCGTTTATGGCAAGCACATGGTGTGCTGAAGACCTATTCTAACCCAGATCTTCACGGGTCGAATGAATGAATGAATGGATGAATGAATGAATGAATCATCTGTTTGCAGTCCGTGAACGTTTGCTCAAAGGCGCAAAAAGGCAAATCAATCGATCTGATTAGCCTCTGTTTGCAGTCCGTGAACGTCTGCTCAAAAGCGGAGAAGGTAAATCCTTCCAAAAGGTTTTACTGTAGTCTTGATGAGGGCATTTACGAATTTGACGCATCAGTGACAGAAATGATGTTGGAGGCCATCATTGATGAGTACTGTACAGTCCATGTTGTTAAGGTGAACAATTGACTAGCCTTTGCATTCATTTATGATAATTGCCAAGGTTCCATAAGGATATGCTTAACATTTCACGAACACATAGTGCCATCGCCATTTGATGGTGATTCCTATACGCAATCTCATGATATATTGAATTGTACAATCGACTGTGCCTTGAGCAGCGATTCCTTATGGATGTAGAAAAGGTTTGGTCACTTTTTTTTTTTTTTTAATTAACATCAACACACAACTTAAGAATTGTGCTGAATGGGTTTTCTACCGTTTCAGTACCGCCTACGACTACACCGCCCACGACTACACCACCCACGACTACACCGCCCACGACTACTACGCCCACGACTACACCGCCTACGACTACACCACCCACGACAGGTAAGTTTCAACACTGTCTACGTCAAGGACATTTAGAAAAATACATTGAATATGTATATTTACATTTTTCAATCCTTAATAGCTTCAAATGAGATATTCAGCACTTTTAGTTTGTAACGTTTAATTAACATCAACGCACAACTTAAGAAGTTTTCTACCGTTTCATCACCGCCTACGACTGCACCGCCTACGACTACACCACCCACGACATGTAAGTTTCAACACTGTCTACGCCAGGGGGCATTTAGAAAAATACATTGACAGACAGATAGACAGTTTTATTTCAGTATATAAGGCCATGGCCCACATTACAGAATACTTTTACATTTTATTTGATGCTGGTAAAACCAGTAACAGTCATACATTATTGCCTTGGAAAACTATGGAAACATTTTTGCACAATGTACAGGCATAATATACCCTTCTTAAGACTGACTGACTGAGTTTGGTTTTACGCCGCTTTTAGCAATATTCCAGCAACATCACGGCGGGGGACACCAGAAATGGGCTTCACACTTTGTGCCCATGTGGGAATTCGAACCCGGGTCTTCGGCGTGACGAGCCAACGCTTTAACCATTAGGCTACCCCACCGCCCCCCCTTCTTAAGACATGTGGATCTTTGGTAAGCTTTTATCAGAAAACCTAGTAATACTTATCAAAACAACATCCTTACATGACACAAGTCTAACAAAACTATCCTTCCACGGGTTACCAGTATGTAGGTATGGAGGAAAACATTCAATCTAATGCATCTTTTAAACATTGACAATTAAATGGTATTCATCTTCAACTACTGGTATGCCTTTGCTATAGCAATATAAACAGAGTTTATATTGAATGGATGCACTTACATTTTTCAAACCTTAATAGCACTAACTTCAAATGAGATACCCAGAAAGTGTTTACAGATGGTCGTGTAAATGATAAGCTATGTTAGCTCAAGAGCTTGAAAAAGTTTATTGACATTGGGGCAAATCTTTCCAAACAAATACATAAGGAAGTGAATGAAATGTTAGGAAAGTGTGTAGTTGTTCCCATATAGATATCCTCAAATAAGTATTGTATGTAGGCAACACTACATTAATTGATCAGTACATCAAACAGTTGGATTAGCGTAAGTGACACGTCAAAAATGTCACTGAAAGGCCAACATGTTAACTGAAGAAGAATTGTACCATAACCATTGAATATTTCTATTAACGTTTTGCTTGACTATGGTACCTGAAGACATGCACATTCCTCATTTGTACTGGGTTCCACAGCACCACAAACCTTTGTTCAAGGATAGATATATTGTAAATGTACCACGAAGTCCCACAGACGAATTTTCTGTGTATTGAGAAAATTGGATTTGTTATGTCAAAACATATGATTTTCCAACTTTGTTCACCACTGTCTTTCATGACAAACTCAGAAAAATATACATTCCTTGAGCATACACGTAGTTAAATGTCTTGGGAGGTTCAGGACAATATGTTAGAAATAAGTGAGTGAGTGAGTTTAGTTTTCGCCACGCTCAGCAATATTCCAGCTGTATAGCGGCGGTTCTTAAATAATCGAGTCTGGACCAGACAATCCAGTGATCAACAACATGAGCATCGATCTGCGCAATTGGGAACTGATGACATGTGTCAAGCAGGCCAGCGAGCCTGACCACCCTATCCCGTTATTCGCCTCTTACGACAAGCATGGGTTACTGAAGGTTCATTCAAACCCGGACCTTCACGGGTATGTCAGAAATGAAAGGAAGTGTGAATGAAGTTAACTGAGAAAATGTGAGACGCCATCATAGATAACATCATCATGTTATTATAGCATTTGAAGGTAAAGCATTTGTACTAGAATTAAGCTTCCCCATTCACAACAACTGTACAATTGAGCTCACTGCGTTTTATCATTTTAGCACCGCAAACGACCAGACCACGTAAGTTTCACCAATATCCTATTACATATTAAACAATGACATGTTTCTGATGATGTATTAAACAATGTTGATTTTAAAAAATGAGTTCTAATATCTTTCTTTTGTCATAAATTGATGCTTACATGTGAGAGACATCTGTCAATTCTAGCTATGAATGACAACACAAGATGATGAACATTTTGATGTGTATCTCATAAACTGACTCTGCAAAAGAAACGCAACATTATTACTACAGACAAATTATGTATTCTAAGTTCCAAAATATATGGACTATGTTCATTTACACTTCTAAATTCTAAAAGACACTTAGATGGATTCAGGAAATATCAGTATACGACCATGATGGCGCCAGCGCTTCACAGCATCCATTAATGTTTATATAAAGGAATGGCAAAGGTTATAAATGTAAGTGAATGTTAACATTCTTTGATTGACATTAGTCCGAAGTAACTGAATTCCATTTGTCATAAGAATTCTCATTTTCAGCCTGCGTTGGAAGTAGCATCTCGTGTGTTACCAGTGGTACATGTAGTATCGAAGTCCTTCTCGATTGTCCAAGTGGTCAAGTTTGCTGCGTCGGTAAGTACTCCTAAGAAAGAAAGGTTACTAAAGTTGCATAAGATATTATTTAGATGATCACATTTCTTCAAAGGGATAAGATATTCAAAGAATGAAATGGATAAACCCATTCGCCAGCAACCGTCATCATTTGAGTAAGCTTCTATTCAGTTATCTGGTAGGAGTGATGTCATCATGTTAGGATCTGTATTAGGGTGAACATATACAGATTGAAAAACGTATTGCAAGTACAGAGAGGAGTGAGTGAGTGAGTTTAGTTTTCGCTTTTAGCAATATTCCAGCAATATCACGGCTGGGAACACCAGAAATTGGCTTTTCACATAGTCCCATGTGAGGAATCGAACCTGGGTCTTTGGCGTGACGCCTAAGAAAGGAAGGTTACTGAAGTTGCATAACATATTATTTAGGTGATCACAGTTAAGATATTCAAAAGAATGAAATGAATAAACCCATTTGCCAGCAACCGTCATTATTTCTTTAAAAAACGTATTGCAACACTCTGTATGTTTCAAAGTATCAGTATGTTACTATTAACCATGGAAAAGGAACTGATCCAATCCCCACGTTAACTTACTACATATAGTTCTACAAACTCACCCTCAATGAGTAGTTAAATAGAAAATCGAAAAAATAACAAAAAAACTGTTTCAAAGACAGTCATCTGACACTGCATGACAAGTAAAAGGCTAAATTCAAAATAATCAAAAAGAGGGACACTTCGAACCACTGACACATACACATTGGACAAAGCTTTTGGCTGTCATACTTCAGCAAAAGGACCCTTACAGGTAATTCTCCTTTCAGTAGACCTATTTATTGTTACGGAAAGTTTTGTAAGAGGTGACCTCTATATTAATGAAAATAATATAACCCTTTCGTAAGTTGTTAAAACAGGGCTCCTAATATCGGGAGCACCCACCTATGGATTGGGATTACAGTTTTCAAATCATTATGGATGTTGTCGAAGCGTACATAAATAAACTGAGCAAATCCGAAGAGGAACCTGCTGAGTGGGTTTAGTCATTGTGTAATGTTTTCATTAGTTGAAGGTCACTGCAAACCTAAAAAGGGAGAAAACAAAATCGAAAAATACCCGTTCTGTTCCAGCCACCTACCAACAAAGGGCGGGCTGATCTTTTGGGAAAGTGTTCAATTGTCCCTATTGACATTTCCTCAAATAACTACTATATATAGGAATTATTATATTATTTGTTTTGTTAAGCAATATTCCAACAGCTCCAGCCTTACATGAATGAGTGAGTGAGTGAGTTTAGTTTTACGCCGCACTCAGCAATATCCCAGCTATATGGCGGCGGTCTGTAAATAATCGAGTCTGGACCAGACAATCCAGTGATCAACAGCATGAGCATCGATCTGCGCAATTAGGAAACGATGACATGTGTCAACCAAGTCAGCGAAACTGACCACCCGATCCCGTTAGTTGCCTCTTACGACAAGCATAGTCGCCGTTTATGGCAAGCACATGGTGTGCTGAAGACCTATTCTAACCCAGATCTTCACGGGTCGAATGAATGAATGAATGGATGAATGAATGAATGAATCATCTGTTTGCAGTCCGTGAACGTTTGCTCAAAGGCGCAAAAAGGCAAATCAATCGATCTGATTAGCCTCTGTTTGCAGTCCGTGAACGTCTGCTCAAAAGCGGAGAAGGTAAATCCTTCCAAAAGGTTTTACTGTAGTCTTGATGAGGGCATTTACGAATTTGACGCATCAGTGACAGAAATGATGTTGGAGGCCATCATTGATGAGTACTGTACAGTCCATGTTGTTAAGGTGAACAATTGACTAGCCTTTGCATTCATTTATGATAAGTGCCAAGGTTCCATAAGGATATGCTTAACATTTCACGAACACATAGTGCCATCGCCATTTGATGGTGATTCCTATACGCAATCTCATGATATATTCGGAATTGTACAATCGACTGTGCCTTGAGCAGCGATTCCTTATGGATGTAGAAAAGGTTTGGTCACTTTTTTTTTTTTTTTAATTAACATCAACACACAACTTAAGAATTGTGCTGAATGGGTTTTCTACCGTTTCAGTACCGCCTACGACTACACCGCCCACGACTACACCACCCACGACTACACCGCCCACGACTACACCGCCCACGACTACACCGCCTACGACTACACCACCCACGACAGGTAAGTTTCAACACTGTCTACGTCAAGGACATTTAGAAAAATACATTGAATATGTATATTTACATTTTTCAATCCTTAATAGCTTCAAATGAGATATTCAGCACTTTTAGTTTGTAACGTTTAATTAACATCAACGCACAACTTAAGAAGTTTTCTACCGTTTCAGCACCGCCTACGACTACACCACCCACGACATGTAAGTTTCAACACTGTCTACGCCAGGGGCATTTAGAAAAATACATTGACAGACAGATAGACAGTTTTATTTCAGTATATAAGGCCATGGCCCACATTACAGAATACTTTTACATTTTATTTGATGCTGGTAAAACCAGTAACAGTCATACATTATTGCCTTGGAAAACTATGGAAACATTTTTGCACAATGTACAGGCATAATATACCCTTCTTAAGAAAACATGTGGATCTTTGGTAAGCTTTTATCAGAAAACCTAGTAATACTTATCAAAACAACATCCTTACATGACACAAGTCTAACAAAACTATCCTTCCACGGGTTACCAATATGTAGGTATGGAGGAAAACATTCAATCTAATGCATCTTTTAAACATTGACAATTAAATGGTATTCATCTTCAACTACTGGTATGCCTTTGCTATAGCAATATAAACAGAGTTTATATTGAATGGATGCACTTACATTTTTCAAACCTTAATAGCACTAACTTCAAATGAGATACCCAGAAAGTGTTTACAGATGGTCGTGTAAATGATAAGCTATGTTAGCTCAAGAGCTTGAAAAAGTTTATTGACATTGGGGCAAATCTTTCCAAACAAATACATAAGGAAGTGAATGAAATGTTAGGAAAGTGTGTAGTTGTTCCCATATAGATATCCTCAAATAAGTATTGTATGTAGGCAACACTACATTAATTGATCAGTACATCAAACAGTTGGATTAGCGTAAGTGACACGTCAAAATGTCACTGAAAGGCCAACATGTTAACTGAAGAAGAATTGTACCATAACCATTGAATATTTCTATTAACGTTTTGCTTGACTATGGTACCTGAAGACATGCACATTCCTCATTTGTACTGGGTTCCACAGCACCACAAACCTTTGTTCAAGGATAGATATATTGTAAATGTACCACGAAGTCCCACAGACGAATTTTCTGTGTATTGAGAAAATTGGATTTGTTATGTCAAAACATATGATTTTCCAACTTTGTTCACCACTGTCTTTCATGACAAACTCAGAAAAATATACATTCCTTGAGCATACACGTAGTTCAATGTCTTGGGAGGTTCAGGACAATATGTTAGAAATAAGTGAGTGAGTGAGTTTAGTTTTCGCCACGCTCAGCAATATTCCAGCTGTATAGCGGCGGTTCTTAAATAATCGAGTCTGGACCAGACAACCCAGTGATCAACAACATGAGCATCGATCTGCGCAATTGGGAACTGATGACATGTGTCAAGCAGGCCAGCGAGCCTGACCACCCTATCCCGTTATTCGCCTCTTACGACAAGCATGGGTTACTGAAGGTTCATTCAAACCCGGACCTTCACGGGTATGTCAGAAATGAAAGGAAGTGTGAATGAAGTTAACTGAGAAAATGTGAGACGCCATCATAGATAACATCATCATGTTATTATAGCATTTGAAGGTAAAGCATTTGTACTAGAATTAAGCTTCCCCATTCACAACAACTGTACAATTGAGCTCACTGCGTTTTATCATTTTAGCACCGCAAACGACCAGACCACGTAAGTTTCACCAATATCCTATTACATATTAAACAATGACATGTTTCTGATGATGTATTAAACAATGTTGATTTTAAAAAATGAGTTCTAATATCTTTCTTTTGTCATAAATTGATGCTTACATGTGAGAGACATCTGTCAATTCTAGCTATGAATGACAACACAAGATGATGAACATTTTGATGTGTATCTCATAAACTGACTCTGCAAAAGAAACGCAACATTATTACTACAGACAAATTATGTATTCTAAGTTCCAAAATATATGGACTATGTTCATTTACACTTCTAAATTCTAAAGACACTTAGATGGATTCAGGAAATATCAGTATACGACCATGATGGCGCCAGCGCTTCACAGCATCCATTAATGTTTATATAAAGGAATGGCAAAGGTTATAAATGTAAGTGAATGTTAACATTCTTTGATTGACATTAGTCCGAAGTAACTGAATTCCATTTGTCATAAGAATTCTCATTTTCAGCCTGCGTTGGAAGTAGCATCTCGTGTGTTACCAGTGGTACATGTAGTATCGAAGTCCTTCTCGATTGTCCAAGTGGTCAAGTTTGCTGCGTCGGTAAGTACTCCTAAGAAAGAAAGGTTACTAAAGTTGCACAAGATATTATTTGGATGATCACATTTCTTGAAAGTGATAAGATATTAGATGCATCCGGGGTATGGTGGAGATTTATCGGCCCCTCAAGGGGCGCGGTGGGCGAGCTGGCTAGGGCGCCAGGCTACTAATCCAGCGAGGTTGAGGTGCCAGGATCGAGCCCACATGTGACCGGGTGTAAAAACCTTGGAGTCAACTTTGTGAACAAACCGTTTCCGTGTTGTCACAACACCCAGTGTACAGTACACAACCCTGTGCACTTAAAAGAACCCACGAAACAGCAACGTGCAGTGAACTTGGACAAAGTACTGTGACTATGCGTCCCAGTCCACCCAGCTGTGAATGGGTTCCTTGTTAGGATGAGAAAGCCACAATAGCTCGGTGCACCTAGTGGCAGCAAGAGTTAAATACCCTCCAGGGAATTGAGATTGATAATACGATGTGCCGTTGAGATTGACATCCAATGATCGAGGGGAAAAAAAAGCCAGCCTTGAGCATGCACTAGTTGCATGGATATGTGCGCAAAAAAAATATCCTATAATATTCAAAAGAATGAAATGGATAAATCCATTCGCCAGCATCGAATCTGTATAAGAATGAACATATACACATGAAAAAACGTATTGCAACTTTCTCTATGTTTCAGAGTATCAGTATGTTACTATTATCCATAGAAAAGGGACTGATCCAAACCTCACGTTAACTTACTACATGTAGTTCTACAAACTGACTCTCAATGTATAATCAAATGAAAAATAATGAAAAACTTTAGTTTATTCTCAGAAGCAAACATGGAAAATATCTGATTTTTTTGGGTTGATTATTCAATTCTTCTAGATCTACAATCTCCAAGAAATCGCATTGGTATCAACAACCAGCACAATGTCAATATCTAATGTAACCTCGGCCAACTGCAATTCAGGCCCTGATCATCCTCCTCATTGACTGTCTGGATGACAACCATCATCTCTTCCAATGGCCCTCAACGAAATGCAAGCATTCTGCAAACCAATCATTTGCTGTCTTTGAGCAGTTGGCAATTGAGGAGGCCACATATTTACAGTGAAACAAGTTGTTTTTCGAGTTAACAGTTTTCTGAAACTTGATGCTTACTAAATAATTGGTACATGCATTGCATATAATGCTCGCCTTTGATGACAGCATGTGCATATCTAAATTCTATATGGGACTAAAACCACAGAGGTTGCGAAACTTTCCCCATGAATATATATTTTTAACTGTGGGTTGAGTAAGATTTTATATATGCTATACAGCCACGTGTGGATGAGAATATGATTTGAGTATGTCAAACAACATACCAGATACTGAAGCCTTTGGTTTCGACATTTCAGAACCCAGGCGGTACAATATAAAAGTCTCTTTAAAAGACGATTTCAAAGACAGTCATATGACACTACATGACAAGTAAAAGGCTAACTTAAACATAAAAAAAAGAGTACACTTGGAAACACTGACACATAAACATTAGATAAAGCTTTTGGCTGTCATACTTCAGGAAAAGGACCCTTACAGTTAATTCTCCTTTCAGCAGAACTATTTATTGTTATGGAAAGTTTAGTAGCAGGTGATCCTTATATTAATGAAAGTAATATAGCACTTTCGTGAGTTATTCAAATAGGGCTCCAAATATCGTGAGCACCCACCTAAGGATTGGGATTACTGTTTTCAAGTGACAAGTTTCTTCTGTGATAAAGCCTCATGGCCAAAAGCACACGACAGAACACTTCAATATTGTACGCATGTTGGTAGATTTCTTTTCAAGTAAATGGACAGATTATTTATATGTTCGGGATTGTTAGACTTTAACAGTTGATACAATTTACCCTTGTAGGATATATGAAGTAATAGGGAGAGATAAGTTGCCCTCTTAGATGCTTATAATATGGACAAATAATACAAAGTGATACTAATCTTTTACAACACTCATAGTACAATCAGAGCATAAAAGTTGGTCAGTATCAATATCATCATCGTACCTTAATTTACACATCATTAATTTGTGTGACTGGAATCTAAATTTACAAAATATTCTTAATAAATCTTTATGACTAAACAATTCCATGACATATCGTTGTATGTATAACAAAGATTTAAAGGTAGAATAAAGAGAGAAATCACTTCTTCCCGATAATGCCAATCCTGGAATTGTATATCTTTACAACGTGTCGAAAAGGTATGCATAAATATATCATAATTGCCAAAATCCTGGGATATTCAAATCAGTAAGGATGTTATCGAAGCGTACACCAAAAATTGACCAAACCGGAAGAGGAATCTGCTGAGTTGGTTTAGTCATTGTGTGATGATGTCATTAGTTGAAGGTAACTGCAAATCTGTAAAAGGAGGAATCAAAAGTGGAATAAACCCGTTCTGTCCCAGTCACCTGCCAACCAAAAAGCGGGCTTATCTCGGCTGGAAAGTGTTTAGTTGTCGATATTGACAATTCCCCAAATAACTACAATAGATAGGAATTATTACATTAAATCTTTGATAAAAGAAACTAGTACCAGTAACATATTTAACATGTCTCAGAAAGGCGAGAATATTAACCGAAGAGGACATCTACCATGAACAGTCATCACTTCTATGGACGTTTGGCAGGACGCTGGGGGCGGTGGGGTAGCCTAATGGTTAAAGCGTTGGCTCGTCACGCCGAAAGACCCGGGTTCGAATCCACACATGGGCACAATGTGTGAGGCCCATTTCTGGTGTCCCCCGCAGTGATGTTGCTGGAATATTGCTAAAAGGGGCGTAAAACCAAAACTCACTCAGTCAGTCAGTGGCAGGACGCTGAGACCTGAGGACATGTACATTTTGAAATGGGTTCCAAAACATCATTAATGTCGGTACAAAGAGAGATATGTTGCAAATATACCCCCAAATCACTGTCTCACAAAGATAAAGAATTTTGATAAGTTTAACTCGATCAAGGAAAGATTTGCTGTGTTTTTACAAAAGTATTCGTACGAAACATATGATTTTTCAACTTTATACATCACTGTATTATACCACACTTTACAAACTGAGAAAAAAACCATTCATTTTCTGCGCATGCACGCAGTAAATTGTGTTTGGGGGTTCAGCACAATTTATCAGAAATGAAATGAAATGTGAGTGAAGTTGACGGAGTAAACAATATGTGAAATGCAGGACGCCATCAAAGATAACATCATCACAACGTTTTGGACTCTAAAACATTTGGACAAGATGACAAAACACCCCGATCCACAACAACTGTGCTTCCCACCTTGCGGATTTGCTTCTTTATGAATATAAGTCAGACATTCTGCATGTTTTGGCAAAATCCAATCAAATAATTTAGCCATGAAGTTTAAATTGAGCTTCAGGCATATCCATGAACTGTTATCGTTCAACAACAATTTAATAATAGCAATGATAACTATCCTAACATTTGAGGATATAGCAATTGTACTCCCATCTTTGGTTCTTTATGTCTTCGAGTCAGAATGTCCGGTCAGTTTGGCAAAATGAAAACAAGGATATTTAGCCAAGAATATTCAATTAAACTTCCGGTATATCGATGATCTGTTACCGTTTAACAACAGTTAAATAGGCAATTCCCTTCCTCTGATTTACACAGCTGATCATGAAATAGATGAAACCAATGAGAACGCACCAAGTGTTTCATATGTAGATATATGCTCAACCACTTAGAGTCACAAAAGTCTCCGCAACACTGTATGACAAAAGTGGTCACTTGAACATTCTAATAGTCAACTTTATGTTAAGCAATATTACAACAGCTCCAGTCCTTGGTACTTACATTTCAGAACTGTTGAGGTCCAATCCAGAATTCCTTTCTTGTCAGAAATGTATAGACCGTCACATGACTCTTGTTAAGACGTTGGATCACGTTTCCATCCATCCATCCATCCATATAGCGTCTGTGTTCAGTCCAAGAGCGCAAAAGGCAAATCCTTGCAAAAGGTTTTATTTTAGGCTTGATGAGGGCATTTACAAATTTGACTAGTTTGATTAGTACTGTACATTCCATGTTGTTAAGGTGAACATTTGACTAGCCTTTGCATTCATTGATGACAATTCCCAAGGTTCCATAAGGATATGCTCCACTTTTCACGAACACATGGTGCCATGGATTCTTGTTCGCATTCTCATGATATCATCGGAATTGAACAATCGACTTTGCCTTCAGCAGCGATTCCTTATGGATGTGGGAAAGGTTTGGTCACTTTTATTTTTGTTACTTTTAATTAACATCAAAACACAACTTAAGAATTGTGCTGAATGGTTTTTCTGTCGTTTCAGCACCGCCTACGACTGCACCGCCCACGACTACACCACCCACGACATGTAAGTTTCAACACTGTCTACATCAAAGACATTTAGAAAAAAACATTGAATAGGTACACTTACATTTTTCAATCCTGAATAACACTAACTTCAAATGAGATATTCAGTAACTGCTTACAGATGGTCGTGTAAATGATATGCCATGTTAGCTCAAGAGCTTGGAAAAGTTGAAAGACATTGGGGCAAATCTTTCCAAACAAATACATAAGGAAATATATGAATTGTTACTTGGAAAGTGTGTAGTTGTTCTCATATAGATATCCTCAAATAAGTATTATATGTAGGCAACACTACATTAATTGATCAGTACATCAAACAGTTGGATTAGCGTAAGTGACACGTCAAAAATGTCACTGAAAGGCCAACGTGTTAACTGAAGAAGAAATGTATCATAACCATTGAATATTTCTATTAACGTTTTGCTTGACTATGGTACCTGAAGACATGCACATTCCTCTCTTGTACAGGGTTCCTCAGCACCACAAACCTTTGTTCAAAGAGAGTAATATTGTAAATGTACCACGATATCACTTTCTCACAAAGATAAAACCCTAATGATTAATACTATCAAGGACGAATTTTTCGTGTATTGAGAAAAATGGATTTGTTATGTAAAAACATATGATTGTTCACCACTGTCTTACATGACAAACTTAGAAAACACTTTTATTCCTTGAGCATGCACGTAGTTAAATGTCTTGGGAGGTTCTGGACAATTTGTCAGAAATGAAAGTAAGCGTGAAGTGTAAATGAAGTTAACTGAGAAATCATTATGTGAAATGTGGGACGCCATCATAGATAACATCATCCTACCATTTGAGGGTAAAACATTTGGACTTGAATTAAGCATCCTCTTTCACAACAATTGAAGAATTAAGCCCAACGTATTTTATCATTGCAGCACCGCAAACGACCAGACCACGCAAGTTTCATCATTTTCCTATTACATATTAAACAACGACATGTTTCTAATGATGTATTAAACAATGTTAATGTTTAAATTGAGTTGCAATTAACATTCAGGACTGTAACGTCTTCATAGTCCACTGTCCAACTCTCACTCCAATGGAATGTGTTCAGATATATGATAGGTATCTGACACAAATGTCAGCATAAAGGACAATTTATATGTACATGGGTTCCGTAAATTTACATGTTGCAACTTCACATGTCATTATACTACAACTGCATATTATTTGAAACTATTATTGATGATGAAATATGAGCTGTCAATACAAATTTGAAGTCTCACAAAGGTGTCCCTCCTTAGTGTTATGCAAAATGCAATAGTGATCTGGAAAACATTATTTGAAGAAAAAAAAAGAACAGGAAATTGAATCCAAAGATTCCTTCAATTTTGATTAACGTTCAGAAACTGTGGGATCCACCTGCAAAATGGATAAGCAAGAGCACCACAACAGGACAACACAATAACTTCTTGGAAAGTTCGGTATCTGTTCGCTAACGTTTTTGAAATCTGGTAGTACATATTATAACATCTTTGCAGTATCCATTCATGCTGATATAGGGGAATGGCTAAGGGTATAAATGTAAGTGAATGTTAACATTCTTTGATTGCCATTAATCCGAAGTAACTGAGTTCCATTTGTCATAAGAATTCTCATTTTCAGCCTGCGTTGGAAGTAGCATCTCGTGTGTTGCCAGTGGTACTTGTGGTCCCGTAGTCCTTCTCGATTGTCCAAGTGGTCTAGTTTGCTGTGCCGGTAAGTACTCTTAAGCAAGGAAGGTTACTATAGTTGCATAAGATGTTATTTAGATGATCATATTTCTTGAAAGGGATAAGATATTCAAAAGAATGAAATGGATAAACCCATTCGCCAGCAACCGTCATCATTTGAGTAAGCTTCTATTCAGTTATCTGGTAGGAGTGATCTCGTCATGTTAGGATCTTTATTAGGGTGAACATATACAGATTGAAAAACGTATTGCAATTTCTAGATTCTGGCATACAATCTTCAAGAAATCGCATTGGTATCAATATCCAAGCACATTGTCAATATTTGGTGTAACCTCGACCAACTGCAATTCAGGCCCTGATCATCCTCCTCATTGACTGTCTGGATGACAACCAACATCTCTTCCAATGGCCCTCAACGAAATTCAAGCATCCCCCCATACAAATATCTTTGAGCAGCTGGCAATTGAGGAGGTCACCTATTTGCAGTGTAACAAAATGATTTTCGAGTTTACAGTTTAGTAAAACCTAATACTTGCTAAATGGTTGGTACACGTATTGTGTGTAATGCTCGCCTTTGATAACTGCATGTGAAAGATCAATGTAGTGTGTGAGCGAAGAGTGAAATAATCATGCAAACGAAAGCAATTGTGATACGAATACTTATGACAACATGGTGCTAACTCTAGAGGGATTGAGGAACGTTTCCCATAAATATATATTTATATATTTTCAGCTGTGGGTTGATTCATATTGTGTATATGCTATGCAGGCATGTGTGGATTAGAATGAATTGAGTATGTCAAGCAACATAACATATACTCAAGCCTTTGGTGTTGACATTTCAAAACTCTTGAGGCACAATATAAAAGTCTCTTTGAAAGACGGTTTCAAGGACAGTCATATGACACTGAATGACAAGTCGTGATATCAAGTGTAAAGTAAAAGGCTTAAGTGAAATAATAAAAAAGAGATACACTTCGAAACACTGACACATAAACATGAGATTAAGCTTTTGTCTGTCATACTTCAGGAAAACGACCCTTACAGTTAATTCTCCTTTCAGCAAACCTATTTATTGTAAGTAACAGGTGACCTCTACATTAATGAAAATAATATAACTCTTTCGTAAGTTATTAAAACAGGGCTCCACATGTTATCGTTTAGCAACAATTTCATAGCCGATTCCCAGTTGATCATGAAACAGAGGAAACCAATGAGATCGCTCAAAGTGTTTATTATGTTATTAGTCGCCCGTGGAAGATACTGCAGTGTAATATTTTACGCCAGTATTACACTAGTGTAATACCGCTAGACATATGACGTCATAATGGTTACAGTTATGAAGTCACAATGCTAATGCCTCAGTCTCAGTGGTATTAGACCTTACTTGACTCGCGGAAAATTGATATGAGAGTCATCACACTGTTGGCAGTTTCTAGCAATTTATGTTCCTAGACTAATATACAGAATAGTAAACTCGTTTTTCGCTTATTGAACTCGCTTTCGCTCGTTTAATACCAAATCATTAACTCAGTAAATAGAATTGGTATTACATCCCTATTAGATAAATGCGTGATCATGTCTCCACAACCCTGTGTTACAAGAGGAATGACTTTAACTATTTAGTAATCAGAATTTGATGGGCCGATGCAATTTAGCTGATTATAAAGATTTATGTTCATTTAATTCTTATACAGAGAAAAAAAACTGATTCACTAATTAAGAAAGAGAGTAAATTATTTTGGTCTATGATATGAGGTAGATATTCAGTGGTAACAAACACTGTTAGCCAAAGTGAATGGGTTGATTTTTTCCCCTCGTTTTCAAGGAACACATATTTACTCGGAACAGGAGAAGTTTTATCATTTTATTTTTAGAATTTTCGACTCTGTCGATGAAGAGTTGTTTAGATGATGAGCAGATGATATTGAACTAGAGAAATAACTCACGATGAAGTCGTGTGGGCTGTTAATGAGATGCATATAAGGGCAGAAAAAAAGAAAGAATTCTTAAAGTTTGCCCCACCACTCTGTTAAAATATGTTGCTTCTTTTGTTTAATTCAATTTTGACTACAGGTGTTTATCTCGACTCTTGGAATAATAGTCCCCATGTATAAGAAGGGCAATGTTAATTGTCCATCTAATTATAGACCAAGTACGTTACTTGAAGTAAGCGGAAAAATAAGAATTACTTTACCTCTGAACAAACTTATTGTTATCATATTAACTGTTTTAGTCACAATATGGCTGACATATTGCCGATGGGACTATATATTTTAACTCACTCACTCACTCACAAGCGGGTTTTTGAAAAGGACACAAAACATGTGTTTAGAAATGGTATGCTCTACAAGTTATGGATCGGAAATACCAAAAGAAGAACCTTTAGATTATTTAAAACGTGAAAGCATGTGTATCTTTTGTTTGTTCGGTGACTGCAGCAAGGATGCCAGTTATTGCCATGCTTCTTTTCTTTCATTATTATCGATGTTGTTCAGTTTTTATCTGCTGATAACCAACTTTTACTGATATTGATTTACTTGATTTATTCATATTGATGTTTGCTGACGACATTGTTATGTTTGATAGTACGGTGCAAAATCGAATTAATAAGTTGACACATTATGGTGACAAGAGGCAATTGAAAATTAATATTGATAAATCTAAATTTGTTGTGTTTAGGAAAGGTGTGAAATTAAAGAAGTATGAACACTTTCATTTAGATAATGATATTCTTGAAATTGAACATCTTGTGTGTAGTTGTTCTACTGTTTTCATATAAATACTTAAGTGTACATTTCTGGATCCTGTACCAAACTCAAACAGTTTTATCGTAACAAGCGAGGAAAGTATTATGTACGTTGAAATCAAAGGTTTGTAACTTTCATAATTTGCTACCAGATGTTTTACTTCATATTTGTGATGGAAAGATTCTTCCGCATTATTTATTATACGATGCAGAACATTGGTGATCTACCATACACATATCATTGAACAAGTTCATGATACATTTTGTAAAGAATATATGTACCTTGGTAGGTTTGTGCCAGAGCCAGAGGTGAAATTGGAATTAAGGCACTCACTGAAAGTAAATATATATGTTAAGATAATAAAATATAGGCCTAGAATACTAAAGCTGCATCATAATAAATACTGAAGCATGTATATTGTTGGGAATAGATGTTGGCAGAAAACATATATAGACTGCTGGGTACTTATGGTTAGCAATTTACATTGCCAGTGTAGATATGGATATGTTTGGATAGAACAGGGTGTTGAAGTAAGTGTTTTCAAACAGATGTGTGTTGATATTAAGGGTCAAATGTGAATAGCAGGTGTACAAAAATATTCTTAGTTAAACTTTTATCATACTCCCAAATGTATCTTTCGTATGAATCATACTTAGGGACCGTTCATAATGATCCCTCCTCTCCTTCCCATAATTTCTAAGCATATTTTTTAACATATGTTATGTACAAAATTGCTGACCCCTAGTACGTGTGTACAAAATTGATGACCCCTAGCTCCCAAGAACAAAATGGGTGACCCCCCTTAAATCATCATCACTCCCCCTAGCCATAAATTATGAACGGTCCCTTATTACACGTAAAGATGAAGGCATATGGAATAGCATTGTGTAAATATACATGTAGTAATCATGGACTTGACTTAAGAAAGTATAAAGCAAAACATACTGGCTTTAGAAAGGTTGCATCCTGTATGTATTGAATCAAGATCGGAAAATCAATATCATTTTATGTTTGAATGTCCAGTTTATGATTATTTAAGGTGAGTAATATTGTGAAGTCATTCATTACGTAAAATGTCAATATTACTAATGTAACAAGACAGCTGTTTTAACTGCTTTGCCAAATACATATTTCTTGGTATGAAGAAACGTGCTAAATGTTTGCATGTTTGAAATCATGTTATGTTAAGACCTACTGGTGCTCAAGTATTGGAATACTGGTTTCTTGTATTTGTAATATGGGCCGGTGGCCTAATTACGGAAATGATGCTGGATGCAATTCCCAATTTTTATTTGTACTATACATTCCGTGTTGTTTAAGGTGAACACGGACTAGCCTTTGCATTCATTTATCAAGGATGCCACGGGTTGGGCAGGATATGCTCACCTTTTCACCACCGTCTGGTATCATTACTATTTGAGCGTGATTTCTAAACGCATGCTTATGATATTTTCGGAATTGTACAATCGACTGTGCTTTTAGCAGAGATTTCTTATGCATGTGGTAAAGGTTTGGTGACTTATATTTTGGTTACTTTTAGTTAACATCAATACACAACTTAAGAATTAAACTGAATCTTTTTTCACCATTTTAGTACCGCCCACGACCACAACACGTAAGTTTCAAGATTTCTACATAAAGGGTAGCTAAAGATATTTCGACAAATCCCCCCAAATAAATAGATAAGTCAATAATGAATTGTTACTTGGAAATCGCAAAGTTGTTATCCTGACATAACTAATATATTTACGCATCATTAATTTGTTTAATTACTTTATCATTACATCAAATAATTGGTACAACCGACGCAGCTTTCAGCTGTCACTTGTGCATGTGCTTAATGTTCGGTCACTTTTATTTTTGTCTCCTTAACATCAACATTCGTCAAAAGAATGGAACTGAATCGTTTTTTTGCACCTTTTAGCACAGCCCACGACTACACCTACCACGACAAGTAAGTTGTAACATTGTCTACATAAAGAAAAATACTTGAATAGGCACACTTACATTTTTCAATCCTTAATAACACTAATTTCAAATTGGATATTTAGCAATTGGCTACAGATGGTGATGTAAATGAAATGCAATGTTAGCTCAAGAGTTTGAAATAATTTAAAGATATTTCGACAAATCTCTCCAAGTAGATAGATAATGAAATATTGTAGTTTGTAAGTGTGTAGTTGTTCCCTTTGACACGTCCACAAAAACCAACAATATGTACACATCACTTCATTAATTAACCAGTACATCAAAGAACTGGTACAACCGAAGTCTGCTTTCAGCAGTGATACCTTGTGCATGTGCTTTCTATTTTTTCTCCTTTAATCAACATTTGTCTTAAAATTTGAACTGAATCGGTTTTTTTCCATTGTTTTAGCACCAACCACGACCGCGCCGACCACGACACGTAAGTTGTTACACTGTCTACATAAACGGGAGATAGAAAAATACTTGAATTGGTACCCTTACATTTTTCAATCCTTAATGACACTAATTTCAAATTGGATATTTAGCAATTGGCTACAGATGGTGATGTAAATGATATGCAATGTTAGCTCAAGAGTTTGAAATAATTTATAGATATTTCGACAAATCTCTCCAAATAGATAGATAAGGAAATATTGTACTTTGTAAGTGTGCAGTTGTTCCCATTGCCACGTCCTCACAAAACCTACATATGTACGCATCACTTCATTAGTGAGTGAGTGAGTTAATATTTAGCCGTATCGTGACGAGAACAATTAACTTTCTATCAATAGTAAAATCAATAAATATAGAACGTAAAAACCTGTCATCAAAGGACAGTAAATATACTAGATTAGCACAGCTCTTAATTTAAAACTAGTACATTATAATAAAAATAAATCACTCACTAGAGACAACAATACAATATAAAAGAACAGGCTATAGATCACCAGCAACTGAAGGTTGATCACCATACTAGGGAGGTCGGGCATCACTTCATCAATTCCACGACACGTAAGTTGTAACACTGTCTCCATAAAGGGTAGTATAGTTGAATAATAAGATGTTCAGTAATTGGCTACATGTTACAGAGCCTGAAAACGTTGATATTCGGCAAATCTGTGCAAATAAATATATAAGGAAATATTTGAGTTGTTACCTAATTGTTAATAACCGTTTGGCTGTTCCCATTGATATTACTCGAATAACTACTCTATATCGAAACATTGATTAAGGAATTGGTAAATGTAACTTGTCAAAACTGTGACAGAAGGTTCTGAACGTTAACCGTGGAAGCATCTATCAAACCATCAAAGCTATTTATAAGTCTTATCAACTTTCCACGGACTCTGCTTTTCACTCGATTCCAAAGCAGCATAATTTAGGTACTTAAGACGAGTACCATTTTTTATTCATTTGTACATTATATGGCACTCTACGAATTAAATACTTACCACATGTATATCGTGAAATATACCTAACATGTATAAATTTAGACCTATCTATCAACGGATAATGTACTAGTTTTAAACGCTTATGTACATTCTTAGGCATGCATATAAATTGAGAGAGAGTATATGTAAAACGTGAAATGATAGATATCATATATACAATTTTGGTTCACCCTAATATATATAATGTTACATTTTGTAAACTACGGCAATATTGCAATATATCTATTGTATGTACAACTGTATATGGGCCTGAGGCCTTCGTACTGGACATAAACACTTGACTTGTCCAACTTTTTCTGTCGGAGGGACATCAATCAATTAATGCATATAAATTGATAAATGTCAAACGTCTATTCGTTCTTTCTAAACATTTATATTTGGCACCAGTTTAACCTATCATTGGTGCTATCCCAAGAGTATGAGATTAGGGCTGGGACGGGTAGCCCCGATACGCGGGACGGGTGGGTAATGAGTTGGACTCGGGTACCCGTCTCAATGCCCGGACCCATTTTGATCATGTAACAAATAGATTGAACAATGTAATATGTTATTCTTTCATGATTAAACGGTTGTATTGTCTTTGAAGATTTAGACATAGTTACAGTCACTTCTTTTGAATTTAATACTCGGTTAAGAAGGTTAGCCTCCGAGATGAAAAATATATTGTTATTTCTTACAAATTTGATGTCAGAGAGAGAGAGAGAGAGAGAGAAATTGTCAAGGTCGTTTAAATCAGATAATAGACTTCGACCAGATAGAAGGAAAACGAACTGTATCAAAACCAAAAACAAAGTCATGACATCAGCGTTACACAATTAACCCCAGTACTAGCATTAAATATCTCCACTTCCGTGAAGGGTGATTTATACAAAAGCATGTCAAAATGACCATACACATACCACTGACGCCATCAGTATTACGTCCAGAGAACTCAATACTTACCATATACATAATATCGACCCTTGAAAAATATTTATTTTAAATATTTATGCAATGAATTGCTCAGTATAATCAGTACAGTCATTGTGCCTTCAATCTTAACAGTGGAGGTCCGGGTTAGAATTGATCTTCGCTTGTCGTAAGAGGCGACTAACGGGATCAGGTGGTCAGGTTCGCTGACTTGGTTAATGAGCCTGTCGTATATGCACGTGTTGACGATCTAACAAATCTCCAGGTCAACCGTGCAACTTCCCCGGGGTCTTGTCATGTGTTGCCACGGATTCCTGCAGGGCGGATGGATTCGTTGCAGCTCGACAATGTCCAAGTGGACAGGTGTGCTGCTCTAGTAAGTAATACTGTCTCTAATAATAATAATAATAATAATAATAATAATATACAGCCTCAGAAGAATTCCTGCCAACATTCCTGTGCTTTTTGATAAAGCCAATGAATATATTTATATCATTGCATTTTCTGTCCCTTTTGACACCAATGTGATTGGCAAGATTCAGGAAAAGCATGATAAATATGCGGACCTCGCCTTTGAAATGTCTCGCTTGCATCCCAAGTACACTGTCGTCAGGCTCCCCATTGATCTCGGTGCCCTTGGTTTGGTACCTCCTGATCTCTTGGCGCAGATCAGGAGAGTGCCCGGGTTCTCCACCGGGAGTACAGCCCTTCTGACACTCTGGGTAATGCAGAAGGCTGCAGTGTTGGGGAGCCTTCATATTCTCCGGAAAGTTCTTGGTGGGTTCGACTAGGCAGCGTTTCCTGGGAGAAGTCCCATTCGCTGTCTGGGCTGCGTGTAGAGGGGGCAAGGGCCCTGAGCTGATGATGAGCCTTACCAGCCTGACTGTGCCAGGATCACCCGAACCCTCTCTGCTGCATATTATCCTTAATCTGTAAAACGTAAAGCCAATGAATTTATTTATATCATTGCATTTTCTGTCCCTTTTGACACCAATGTGATTGGCAAGATTCAGGAAAAGCATGATAAATATGTGGACCTCGCCTTTGAAATGTCTCGCTTGCATCCCAAGTACACTGTCACCAGGCTCCCCATCGTTCTCGCTGCCCTTGGTTTGGTACCTCCTGATCTCTTGGCGCAGATCAGGAGAGTGTCCGGGTTCTCCACCGGGAGTACAGCCCTTCTGACTCTCTGGGTAATGCAGAAGGCTGCAGTGTTTGGGAGCCTTCATATTCTCCGGAAAGTTCTTGGTGGGTTCGACTAGGCAGCGTTTCCTGGGAGAAGTCCCATTCGCTGTCTGGGCTGCGTGTAGAGGGGTTGAGTGCCCTGAGCTGATGATGAGCCTTACCAGCCTAACTGTGCCAGGATCACCCGAACCCTCTCTGCTGCATTTAGATCTTTAATCTGTAAAACATAATAATAATAATAATATGGATTCTTATATTGCGCTAACCTCCACACCAAAGTGTGCTCAAAGTGCTAACAGAGTTCGTAGATATCACATGTGTGTTTACAGTCCATTTCTGTTGAACAGGTAGGTATTAAGATGTTTCTTGAAACAAGGTAGAGTTGGAGTTTCAGATCAAATGGGAGAGCGTTCCATTCAACAGCAGCATTATAAAATATATGCGCATGATCTTCCGCCAAATGTCTTGAGCCTGATGTTGGCGACCTTTAGTAGCATTTGATCACTGGAACGGAGAGTTCTTGTGGGAACATAGTCTTCTACTAGATCACAAAGATAACCAGGAGCTGTATCACTGATATGTGAGGGTGAGGGTCTTATGATGTATCCGTTCTTTGACCGGCAGCCAGTGGAGATACCTGAGTACTGGAGTGATGTGACAGGACTTTTTTGACAGTGTGCGACTAGCCGCCGAGTTCTGGATGTTTCGCAGCCTTCTCTGATACCACCCCATAGTGATGCCGGTGTTTTAAATACTTGCAACGAACGGTCATGAAAATAGCTAATATGAAAACAGCCAGTACACACGTGAGAGACGTCGAAATCAGTGATTCTCCTGCAAACTGACGGCTGATAAGACAGTGATTTGGTATTTAATGAGCAGTTTCCCAGACGCCTGTGATACCAGTCACCTCAACTAGATGGGAAATTGTGGCGTTGAACAACATAAAAACAAAGACAAAATCACAAAGACCGCATTATTTCTGAGAAGTGTAAACCACGCACTTGTGGTGGACTGAGTGCAATGTTGACGAAGTTCCTTGCCCAGGGACACAACACAGTATGAGATCCGGGTCACAACGTTTTGTGTCTCCACCGGGATTCGAACCCGGGCCTTTGGTGTGAGAGGCCAGCATGCTAACCACTACACCACTGTGCTCCACAGCATGTGAAACTTCATGCCAATAAGGCAGTGCCATTTCTTTTGCACTTTCCACAAAATGGAATCTGTTTTCATTGGCAATTAAGACTTGCTATTCTCGTATTATATTGTACTGTAATATTGTTCATTCTATTATAGTTTTAAAAAAATGCTATGTCCCTTTTCAACGTCCAATTGAAGATTGCATTGTTATATCCAGAACAACCATTATATTTTCGCTTCAGATTTATTTATTATATCACCGACAACAACAACAACAACGACGACGACGACACCTATGACACGTAAGTTACATCAAGAACAATTCTTATTAGTATATCATTAAGTCTCCGATAACGCAAACACCTTGTGTTTTGTTTCGAAAGGTATATTAAAGTGAACATGTTTTCATGGACGAATCTCTCATTTCAGCATGCAATCTACCCGGGAGTCTTGTCATGTGTTGACACAAATTTCTGCGACAGTAATGGAGTCGTTGCGGCTCGACAGTGTCCAAGTGGTCAGGTGTGCTGCAAGTAAGTTAGACAACATCTGTGAGAGTGAATGAATGGGTGAGTGAGTGTGGGTGAGTGTGTGATTGAGTTTAGTTTTACGCCGCATTCAGCAATATTCCAGCAGTCTGTAAATAATCGAACCTGGACCAGATAATCAAGTGATCAACAGCATGAGCATCAATCTACACAATTGGGATAGGATGACATGTGTCAACCAAGTCAGCGAGCCTGACCACCCGACCCCGTTAGTCGCCTCTTGCGAAAAAGCATGTGCTACTATTATTGAAGGTCAGGGTTAGAATGGATCTTCAGCAACCCATGCTTGTCGCAAGAGACGACTAACGGGATCGGGTGGTCAGGCTCGCTGACCTGGTTGACGCATGTCATCGTACTCCAATCGCATAGTACCCCTGAAGGGGTCCGGGTAACCCATGCTTGTCTTTAGAGGCGAGTACCCTGATCGGGTGGTCAGGCTCGCTGACTTGGTTGACACATGTCATCGTATCCCCATTGCGTAGGTCGATGGTCATGATGAGGTTCTTGAGAGCCATATACAAGTTGGTATTCAAGTAAAAGACAAACTATTTTACCTTGCTTCACACATAAATGTCGTTTTCTGATTGGCTGAGCACTCTTCTGTTATTTTCAATGTACCCCTCTTACAAGCGAGTAACATTTTCTATGTACCCCGCTCATTTGGTACTTCGTAGTATTAATTCTTTATCTCGAATAACATTGAATCACGTATGATGTACGAAATTACCGATGTTTTGCGAATGCAAATCGATTGAAGGGAGATAACTCTAAATTTGTTTTTTCTTGTCGTCTTGTACTCCATACTATGATCCGATACCCGTGGTTCAAACAGGGAACATAAACAAACATCGAGGGTACATCAGCCCATGTCCCCCTCGAGACCAATGAACAACTTATAATGGATGTCACCTTCTTCTTTATTGAATGCAGGACGTTTCTGGGCTATAGCATGTCCCTACGTCAGGTGAATGATGATGGGACAAGGAAACGCCCAGAAACGTTGTGTATTCACTTAAGAAGAAGTTGACATCCATAATATTTTGTCTTTAACAGACCGTCATGATGTTCCAATATGGACGAATACCCTTTATTGATAACAATAACCACGCCATGAGAAGATGCCCAAACGGCATTCCAGTACTGCAACAATTTCAGTATATTGTGACAACAATTTAAAAAGATAAATATCCTTGTTTAGGGAACACCCAATTAAAGAATATCTTATAACCAGATCATCTTTTGTTTCAGATTTCTTTACCATTGCAATGGTAACAACGACTTTGGCACGTAAGGCAAATCAACAAAGTTTCTTTATTCAACAATGTTTCATTATTCACAGAGTGTATGTAGGCCATCGGCCTATAGTACAAATATTACATATTTGCAGCCATATTTGATTGGCGGTGCTTTGCAGCATAATAAATATACATTGCTACATTTCTGATGACAAAAGTATTGTTGGAGGTCATCAATATATTGAAATTTGACAACGAAGGTTATGTATAAAACTTGACAGGAATATATTTAGTGCGCAAAGAACTGTATGCAGTACACACTAAAAGGAAATGATACTCGTTTTCAATATATCCATTATCACATGTGTTACATAACCTGTGATATCTAGGTTTATTTGTGTATCTACCTTTCTCAATATTTACTTGATGGGAGCCCAACGCAACTGTGTAAGAACAATGCGAAATTTACTAATGTTAATAACACTAAGATATGGTTCCATAGAAAGATTACACTTGAAAAGACAATATGAATAACTTGATGATAACGAGTTATGCTATTCTTGATGGGATATATGTAGAGCCCTGATCATAAATTCAGACAGGAAGGAATTTAAGCTACTAATATACTGTCTTTCCCATACATATCCAAATCCCATATTGTAAATTAATAACTTAACAGGGCCCTGTTCCTCAAAGCGATCGTAGCACTACGACTGTCGTAAGTCTATGTTAAAGTATGGGAGTTACGATCATCTTAGCGCTACGATCGCTTTGAGCAACGGGGCCCAGGGCTCGAAATTCTTTCATCCCAGCAAACATCAGTATTTTAAATGAATTATGTTAATGTTCTTAAATGATTTTATAATACTTTATCAATTGATTTAAACTGTTATATTGATATACTTTAGTGCTAATGTTCCTCAGCCAAATTTTAAAAGTTGCCTCTATGCTCTAAATCTTAAATATATTATTATTATTTATTCATCATTTATCTTTACCTCATATAATAGACGTTGATGCCAGATATTTTAGTAATATTTAACATATGTATGGGTGTTTTTGTGGTCTTATGTACATGTATCTTTTCTTTTCTTGTATTGTATTTCAGTGTTAACCGTGTAAAGCAAATTTCCTTCGGAATAATAAAGCATCATCTTATCTTATATTAAGTTTTGATACCCAATTTGTTTTACCATGGCTAGCATCTAACAATAATAAGTTATATTGGACACATTTGTCTCTGATAATGCATACACCTTAAGTGTTGTTTCAAAGGATTCCACCCTGTATATTAAGAGACTTGAACAGACCTGTTTTCTTGGAAGTATCTCTCATTTCAGCATGCAACATTCCTGGAGTCATCTCATGTGTGTTGGATGATTTCTGTCCCCCTGCAGGACGGTTAGTTCGGCAGTGCCCAGCCGGGCAGGTTTGCTGTTCCGGTAAGTGCTATATTTCTAGTTAGTTGGGGTGACTATTGAGTGGAAAACAACTATTGCCACCAACTATTGGGATACTATTGCAATACTTTTTAGCCTTGAATTGTCTCAACTGAAGTCATTTCCCAAATGAAGGTATAGGTTATATGAAATAAAAACAAGTTGTAGTAGTTTCAGTCTCGTTTAATAGCTAACAAGAAACCCAGATCAAATAAACAGTTAAAACATATACATATTGTTATTCACAATTTCAAACTCCGAGTCGTATGCCGTTTGTTTAAGAGGTAACAGGGGTGGATAACTTTAAATCAAAGTGAACGAATTTGATAGTTCCTGTATTTTGCGCTGCGCATTTATCGATGGCATTCGTAACTACTCGTGTCATTCCGGCAAGCTGGATGGCGACTCGTACTCCTCTCGTGGGGCATGTTCACGACTTGGCCTTGTCTGACCGCAAACGGTCACGGATATGAAAATGGTCTAACACTATTTCCAAGGAAAGATAACTCTCAAATTCCAAACATGGCTACTCCTAGAAATATATAATACAACACGTAGATCACTTCAAGTAACTTTTTTATGTCGTTAACAAATATGTTACGAGATAATTTTATAATTACGGAAAAAATAATGAAATTCGATAACTGCAAAGAAACTATTTGACTCATTTCACATTTTACTTCGCGCGATATGATTGGTTTGCCACGATTCTTGGCAATAACTATACTGGTACGAGTCTTCTTGTAGGTCACGGAAAGAGGCGAGTAGTTACGAATGGTATCGAATGAGTGAGTCTTGTTTTACTCGGCATTTTACCGGTATTCGAGCAATATCACGCCATAGACACCAGAAATGGTCTTCTCAAAGTGTACCCATGTGGCGATTCGAACCCAGGCCTTTATCGTGACGAGCGAAGTTTTAACCACAAATCTCTACCTCTGTGCTGAAGGAAAGCACTGATGCTTCAGATCATGTATAAAGCTTGTCGTTTACTATGTAACGGAACAATCAGCAACATCCTTGTATATACCAGAGGCGTATAAATAGTTCTGAGTGAGTGACTTTAGTTTTACGCCGCTTTTAGCAATATTCAAGCAATATCACGGCGAAGGAAGTCATAAATGGGATTCTCACATTGTGGGGAATCGAACTCGGGTCTTCGGTGTGACGAGCTACCCCACCGCCCCTAAATAGTTCTGAAATTAGTTCGATAGTTTATGGATTACAAAAACAACGCAGGAAACAGTTTTTAACAAGACAAATAACAACATGTAAACGTTCTGTTTATTTTAAACGATCAATCCCCCAACATAAATGACTCGGGGGACCAATGAAATGTACAATTTACTTTCGTGCCGTCACACCCAGGTATGTGCCAGGTCGGTGGAGTAGCCTAGTGGTTAAAGCGTTCGCTTGATTCTAATCCCCTCATGCGTATAATCTCTGATGCTCATTGCCCATGTGATATTGCTGGAATATTGCTAAAAGCGGTGTAAAGCCCAACTCATGCAACATATGGAGGCGATATGTACATGACTGATTTGGGACCAGCCAATTCAGTTTTTGACTTCATGAGGAAGTGAGACTTCCGTGTTCAAATCAGAACCACAGACAATGTCAGACAGAACGAATTTTGTAATGTTTCTTCTGACATGTATGCGTGCATCCTTTCATAACACACCCAATCCTGAAATATATTTAAAAATGAATAGGTATCACAATTGACCCGACGGAAGCCGTTGTGTTATCTTGTTATGCTCAAAATATTGATCCTGTTGTCCGCTCTATCAATTGAACCTATTGATAGAATGATTAATTATTATGTTTCATCATTAAGGGGCTGGCGGGGTGACCTAGTGGTTAAAGCGTTCGCTCGTCACACCGAAGACCCGGGTTCGGTTTCCCACATGGGTACAATGTGTGAAGCCCATTTGTGATGTTCCCCGCTGTGATTTTGCTTAACTATAGTTGAAAGCGGCGTAAAACTTTACTCACTCAGTCAGAACCAATTGCGTTGAGTGTTGCCTCTCTTTTCAAGTTGACTGGCGTTTGATTGCAAATATTCACAGTACTGTAACACTATGTTTGATGTGTACTTATAACGGTATGTTTCAGCTGCCTTTACTACACAATAGGGGTAAGTAAAACCAGTTATGTATTTCATTATCGCCAATGCTCCTAACAAAATATTCCACCGTTATCAAGCTAAAGTAATTAATCTGCACCGAAACGTCACAATAACCAAACGTTGTTGACTATGAAGTTGTTTCGTTAAGGATTTTTCTTTGCAAACATATTTGTACATCGGCATGCATCGGAGACCAATTAGGTTTCAGTCAACTATTACTCCTGAATATGCATAAATACACACACAACATCCAAGATTAAAACTGCTCCAGTGTTACAGACATCCTTTTCCTAAGATCCATAAGTGTTATAATCAATGAATATTGCTGCGGGGTCGGTACGACATAAGTATATATGAAATGGGTTTGTGTGCTTATGCATGACGTTATACGGTCAATCTTTAAAATCACTCGCAATAAATGTCGAAAATGGACTTTCCTCTATGACGTCAAACGACGACAGAGAGGTCACACACGTATTAACATAGAGGGACATGCTATGCTTAACACTAGGCCACTGTAACTCAAACATACACCAAAACATACACCAAACAACGCTGTGAATAGCGATTTCGTAATGTGTCATTTACGATGAAACCTATTTTGAAAGGTCATTTTCATTTCTTTAGCTTTATCTAAGACAATAGTGGATGGTTTCAAGAAACTGGGAATTTCCCGCAGAAACTGTGAAGTGTGTGTGTGTGCGTGATATATTTAGAATTTTATTGGACTTCAAAGTGAGGGTTGAAGAGGAAAGATATATGTCTCTCTGGCACCCAGGGGGTTACGAGTGAGTAAGCGCGAGAGTCAAAGAGTGTGTGAGTTCAAGAATAAAGTGGCACCGGTATTTTCAGCCATATACCGACGAGACCAAGTTTACACATATACACAAACCCGCTATCACACGAAGTTACACTCCAAAAGAAGCTTTCATATGCACATTTTAACATCACAATATTAATTATTTACAATTTAGAACACGGGCCTTTTAAGACAAACATGGGTTGTGAAGATCAGGGTGCCGTTGTACAAACCAACGTTAGCGCTACGACAGTCGTAAGTCTATGCTAAGGTACGGGAGTTACGATCACCTTAGCCCTAAGATCGCTTTGTACAACGGCACCTTGTTCTTGATTTAACCCGTACCTTCTCGGGTGCCCAGTTTGAAAAAAAAAGAATTCTCTCGCTCACTTGTGAAAGGCGACTAGATTCAGGCATCGTGTAATTCCAGCAAAATGACCGAACGTAATTATCATGCAAATACATAATACACTGGATAATGAGGTATGAATTCTCGTATTTTTCAGTAACTCAAACAACAACGGTTAAAGGACTGACAGCAGCAATGCAAGCACAAGATCACATGCTATTGATTGTCTGTATATACCTACCTATAAATAAAGAGGTACATCTCAGTTATGTCATTTGTGTTTATGTTATCACCGTCGTTTAACGCTGCACTCGGCAACATCCATGTTATATGATGACGGGTTCACATCATGAGCATCCATCTGCTCAACTGGGATAACATGATGTGTGTCAGTGAAGTCGGCGAGGTTGATCACCTAATCCCGATAGTCGCCCCTTACGACACAGGCGGTTCACTGAACCCGCCAATGACTGCACAATGGCTATCTTCACTGGGTTTTTTCTGTTTTCTGTATTCAGTTTCTTTACAATTTTTATACCTAGCGTATTACCAAAATAGAAATGCCAAGGACGAGGGGTATTACATTTTTATCTAATGGTACCATAGTGGATAAAAAAGCGTCGACAAAGGAACACTATTAACATTATACAATAACAGGAAAATTTGGGCCAAAATCGTCGAAATATACGTCATCCAATTTGCCAAAATTTACATCTTAAGGATTTTTAACGACTTTCGTGTCTCGAAAGTGCTTAAATAAAGTTTTCCTTATCCAAAAGTAACGATGAACGTTGTTTTTGTGACATACACTGTAGGTTCGATGAAAATACTAATATAAAATTCTAACCACCCGTTCACGGATTTTTCTATTGTAAATATAGTGAAGGCCGCAATCGTGCAGTCCTAGTCGGGGTTCGTGAAGCGCCAGCGCAGCATAAACCGGAACCAGGCTGAACCGAACCTGTTTCCGGCTCACAGTACTCTACACACTAGACAGTGGACCGTTACATTATACCCGTAGGTGCTACCCTAATTAACCTTCTAGTTCAGTGTCTGTCAATCCACTGTCTGTCAATGGGGTGTCTGTCAAATGGGAGATAACCGTTGCGCAAACTCCGAGGCAGGATACAAATTTTAACGGTCTTTGAGGTGGACATCCGTATACCGTGTCAACTGATGCCGTAGATTGCAACACACTTCGTGATGTTCGATTGAATCGATTGTTTTATTGTGGAGACCTCGTAAACATTGTAAGGATTCATGATAAACATCTCACATTGTACATATCAACTTGTCCAGCTGAATTGGAATCGCAATTGCACGCATGGTACCACATCGCATCTTTCACAACATGTGCTGGGGCGATGGGGTAGCCCATAGGGTAAAGCGTCCGCTCGTCACGCCGAAGGCCCGGGTTCGATTCCCCACATGGATGCAATGTGTGAAGCTCATTTCTGGTGTCCCCTGCCGTGAAATTGCTTGAATATTGCTAACAGCGCAGTAAAACACAACTCACTCACTCGCTCACATACCGCTAATAATGAAATACGCACTGCAATATTAATTCAGTTACATTACATGTACCTGGCGAAGTGGCGAGGAATAGTCATGAAACGTTGTGTATAATAAAGAGGAAGTTAACACCCATGGTATATTTGTTTTATAATTAGGCAAGGAATAGCCCTGAAATGTTGCGTATACAATAAAGTGAGTGAGTGGGTGACTTTAGTTTTACGCCGCACTCGGCAATATTCCAGCTACTAGTATATGGCGGCGGTCAGTAAATAATCGACCAGACAATCCAGTGACCAACAGCATGAGCATCGATCTGCGCTATTGGGAACCGATGACATGTGTCAACTAAGTCTGCGAGCCTGACCACCCGATCCCGTTAGTAGCCTCTTACGACAAGCATGAGTTACTGAAGATCAATATTCTAACCCGGACCTTCACGGGTTGTATACAATAAAGAGGAAGTTGACTTCCACAATATATGTGTCTTATATTTGCACTTGCACATCGAAATATCTTAGAGCAGGTACATTTTGGCGGGAGTTCCTTGATGGTGTGGGATTACTTCTCTCTTAATTGATGTTGTAAATTTGATTATCAAACAAAATAGTAATCACTGACATCCTTGACAGTTTTTGTACCACATTTCAAAGACCATCTTAACATGAGGCCAGTCTTCACTTAGGTGATAAACATCATGTGTTGGCCAATTTCCTGGTGTTATTGAGTATTTGAGGCCAACACATGATGTTTATCGACATTGAAAACACAAAAGTAAACCAAAAAGGTCTACACATGTTTTTGTGTCTGCACTCATTGACACCGAGTGAGGGTACAGCAGTGAAAGGTCATCAGCCGGCCGTTTCGGCTGCCTCCTATGGTTCCATCTGGAACTGTTCATTTGTGACGTCATTTGGACTTTACGTCACAATATGATTTTGATGACGTCATCACATCAACCAATCAGAATAAAGAACACAGTGACTTTTGGTTTACAATGACGGCTACGACAGGCCAGTGTTCATGCACCGTTGGTGATTTAGCAGGATTTAGATCCAGGAAGGAGGAAATGCTTATAAATCATGAAGTCCAAAGGTTAGGGGGAAATAAATGCTTCTCAGAGATTTCTTAAACCACACACTTTAAATCGCTCTAATTGACAATCAAACGGATGATAGCGTTCAAATGTGACAATTATGGTTAACACATTTTTGGAAATCACATTTAGAGTTCACACAAACAAAATCACCAAAAATGGTACCACAAAGATACCTCAAAGTCAGTATCGTTTGTGGCCCCCATGGGCATCGATGACGGCGTTGCCTCGTCTGTGCATGGAATGAATTAGCCGGTTGATGAAGGCCATAGGCACATGGGTACATACTCTGCGAAATGCCTGATCGAGTCCAGCCACAGTTGTCGGTCTTAGTTGGAAGTCATTCAGTCTTCTTTGAATCTCGTCCCAAAGGTGTTCTATTGGACTTAAATCCGCAATGGGTGCAGGCGATTGTAGGGTTTGAATGCCATGTTGTCTTAGGAAGTTCAGTGTTGCTCTGACAGTGTGGGCATGAGCGTTGTCTTGCTGGAAGATGTGATTTCTGTGACGTTCAAACTGTGGTACAACGTTGGGTCTTATGACTTGGTCAGTATAGCGAGCAGCTGTCACGCCATTTCTTCGTCGTGGACCGTGATTCTGGAACACCGCGGGGCCAACTCTCGGGTTCAGACCGATTGCACCCCACACCATGATGCTTGGACCACTCCACGAGTCTCTTTCAACAATACACGCATTGGAAAACCGTTCCCCACGCCTTCGCCATACTCTCACTCTACCATCGGTTGTCAAACCATAATATCGGCATTCATCAGAAAAAACACCCACAGTTCTCCGTTGTCGATAACGTCGATTGCGGTGCTGAGCTGCTCATTGCAGTCGGTTTGGGCGGTAGGACAGGACCACGCCATAGTCTGTGACAGAAAGGGTTTCTTTCGCGCAAACATGGACACACTTTATAGGCACTAATGGGTCTGTTGTGAGTCCCAATGGTCTGGCGAGCTGTTTAAGTGGGTCTGGTGAAGCGATCCTGCAGATGGTTGCGCACAATCTGTCGGTCTTGACGTTGTGATGTTACGGCAGGTCGTCCACTGCGTGGATGGTCTTGGATGCTGTTAGCGGTCTGATACCTTTCTGGCAGTCGGTAGATTGTCCTGACATTAACATTAAAATGATTCGAATACCCTCAGTGCAGTCTGGCCAACTTTTAATCGTCAAAAGGCTTGGTTCCTCTGAACTCTCAGGCAAATTTGCCACGATATGCACGTGCATTTTCATTTTCACGAATGTCATACGGAACCTTTTACCACGTCTGTCTTTTTAGGTACGTTTGGTAATCAGAAACACACTAATGTTTGTAATAACTGTCATTTTGGATTGAAAAACATGTTAACAAAACGCTGCCATCATAATAAAAACACAACAATGCAAGAACAAAATTTTGCATTTGATCTTGAAAAGTCGCGTTTCTTTTGCGGTTCAGGATATGTATATATATATAATTTAACAGCATGATGAATTTGACGTTTCATCTTGAAGGATATAGTATTAATAAAAATGTCACGATCTACCCTGACGTGCTTTAAGCGCACATGTATGATATACGTGATATCACAGGTATGGTAGCGATTCCCGACATGGGGGCGATGTGTGCAGCCAATTTCTGGTGTGCCCCGCCATGATATATACGAGATATTGCTAAACATAACGTAAAACCATACTCACATAACAATATTCATAGCGATATTTTGATGCAAAAGGCTTTTTGACAACTTCAAACGTAGGTCAGAGCATATCGAGCACATCACCAGGCCTTCTTCACTTCATGGAGTTGCCTCTGCGTTATATTTAGCAGGCATTCTACCTGAGCCTATACCGAGACCCCTGTAAAAATTAGGTCTTCAGTAGTCCGTGATTGTCATAAGAGGTTACTAACGGGATCCACACGTCAGCATCCGGAGGTCAGGCTCGCTTATCAGGCAGGTTACGATGTGATACGATGACATGTGTCAACCAAATCAGTGAGCCTGACCACCTGATCCCGTTAGTCGCCTCTTACGACCAGCATGGGTTACTATCAGAGAACACCTTGTAGGGATACCATATACATATCATGTATATGGTGTATATAGTCTTTTAGCCGTGATAATCGTGAAGATCCGTGTCAGAATGGGTCTTCAGCAACCCACGCTTGTCGTAAGAGACGACTAACGGAATCCGAAGGTCGGGCTCAAACGGTCGGGCAGTAAATCTGCAGGTAATCGTTTGGGAATCTCCAGCAATCTGACAATTTCACAAAATTGATGCCCTGCTTAATCTAAATTAAATGATTAACTGTTTAATGTCGAGTTCTCAATTTTTGCGACCCATCCCGACAGTTTGAAAAAACACCGGAAATGCGAGAGCAGACGACAATTTTAGCTTATATCGTGATAGTTACGTGGCCAAACTACGAATTCAATTTCATGTTTATGTCGCGTGCAATACAGACATAATTAGCAAAACTGACTTAATTTACAAACGCAGAAAGTTAAAAAACCCGAAAACTTTAGGCAACAGTGTACATGTACTTTAGTACTTTATTGTAGAAGACAACTTGGGAAGAGCTGATATTAACATGTCTATATGTACCTTCCAAGTATCACAGGGGGGAAGCCCTGTCCATGCTCAGTGTATAAGACAAGTCGATTTCATAAACATTTACTACTTGGAAATATCAAAATCTGACAAAGTTTGGGACTCATTCTCTACCGGGATCAACTGTCTATCGAGGAAATGGTAGTTGATGACGACCAACTTCCGGTTGAGCATGGACAGGGCTTACCCCCTGTGAGTGTTGCGGTTTACCAACAACTTCGTTCTTGCCATCAGTTCTCATTTCGCTTGAAAGTGAACTGAGCTGTGTGATATAAAAGCATTCACCAGTTGATTATCACCTGCAGATGAGTAATGATGAGTGTTGAATAGTTCCCTGAGTGCGGTACAAGGACAGCCAGCCTTCTTTGAGAGTGTTCTGCCACTGTCAAACACACACACACACACACACACACTACAGACGAACCAGTACTAACACTATGTTAAATATCAAAGTTGATAGTTTTGTTAAACTATTGTGACTGTTGCTTCAGTGCTTGTAGGACGAATTTATTTAAATCCTGAATTGAATCGGGAATTGAATCGGGTGTCATGTCTATAATGGCAGCTCTATGATGGCGGCTCGGTTTTCGTGAGAGTTTCAGTCTTCTGGCGAAATAGTGTCCTTGTCAGCAACATAAGCGTCAATATTTTGTCCTTTAGATTGCTGAGGGCTTTTTTCTTCAGATTTGGTGCCTTTGTTTTTCTTGAAGGGGGCATTTTTGGAGATGATAGTGGATTACGGGAGAGTTAGTTTTCGGCCGCTTGAAAATACGTTTGTTTAAGAAATGTAATTGTTTTTAACTCTTTCCACTACTTCTACACAATGTCATCTACAAAGGGTAACGGCATGTCGAGCTGATTTCCAGTTGAATAGAAGCGACAAAACCCTTTCCACATTCATAAGAAATCTCTGCTAAATGAAGAGACGGGTGTACAATTTTGACTGCATCATGAACATATATTTGTTTCTCCAGCATTACAGTTTATGATGTTGTTTGTGAACAAATCGCGTCTGGACCAATCAACCCAGTGATTGTCACCATGCAATACGATGACAGAGCACGTGTTTATGAATCCCTATGAAATAGTGATGATACCAGGTGCTCCCAAACAGGTGAGCCTAAACTGCCCCACCGGTGGCAAGAAACAAAACAGTCAAAGTTTACATATGGTTGAACTCGGTCTGGAAGACTCTTTACCAACGTCCCCTTGGAAAGCTATATGTTTGAAACCCATATTTATATTTAATGAAGACTATGAATTAGGGCTGGGATGGGTAATGAGTTGGACCGGGGTACCCGTCTCAATGCCTGGACCGTTTTGATCATGTGCCTAATAGATTAAACAATGGTTGTATTGTCTTTGAAGATTTAGACATAGTTACAGTCACTTCTTTTAAATATAATACATGGTTAAGATGGTTAGTCTCCGAGATGAAAATTATATTGCCCTTCCTTACAAATTGGATGTCAGGAATCAACAAAACGGGTATCCGGGTAGGGTAGCATAATAGGGGGTGGGGTACTTTGGTAGAAAATTTGGACCCATCCCAGCCCTCCTATGAATATTTTCATCCAGAGAGCACCGTTTTCAAAACATCCTTGCCGTCATGGTATAATGGAGTGAGTGTATGGTTTTATACCGCTTTCAGCAATATTCCATCAATAACATGGAAGGGACACCAGGAGTATCATAGCTATTTGGAGGATCGAACCCCCTTCGGTGTGAAGAGCGAACGCTGTAACCGTCAGGCTACCCCACCGCCTCAGGTAGAATAGAGAGTAGAACGCTCGGTTCAACATTGAAAGACAAGATGTATCTACACTACAATGGGACTGAACCTAAGCACAGTAGGTTTATGTCCTAAATGCATAGATGCAACAAAGCAGCAAGGTGAAATAACGTACCTGTAAGTAATACACGGGTTATTATCACTGGTAGGGCGGTATCTCCGTTTCAGGGAGCATTTCAGCTACATGACGGGTACCTGCGAAAAAAAACAAAACAAAACACACACACACACTTAAAAAATATATAATTACACCCCCGAAAGAAAACCCCCAAGCAAAACAAAAACAGCAACAAAACCAACAAAAAAAAAGCAAATTAAAAAAAAGCAAAACAAAACCAAAACAAGTCAAATAAACAAAAAACAAACAAAACAAAGCAAAACAAAGACAAAATAATAATAAAAATAAACCTTCCCCAGATAATCCAGGAACTCAATTCATAATCTTCAATCTACACAATGACACACATCTCGTTTCTTAACAAGCATGTGTTGCTGAAGACAATTCTTCCCTGGATCATCACGTGTGCATCAGTTTGTCAGGATATTGATATAAACCTGGATCATTGCCTTGACATACTTCATTGAACGCCACCAGGTATTCTTAAATCGATTTTTTAATTTTAACTTTCAAATATGGCCAGTTCTTAGCTGAGAAGAAGTGTATCATGTCAGCTGATCCTGTTAGCTCTGGGAGACAGTCAATTACTAACAGGAGTGAGTGTGTTGGCGTTTACGCCGCTTTTAGCAATATCACGGTGGGGGACACCAGAAATGGGCTTCACACATTGTACCCATGTGAAGAATCGAACCCTGGTCCTCGGCGTGACGAGCCAACGTATTAACGTTACCCTCTAACTGATTTTGCTGATGCGTGTGTTTGAGGCTAAGTGGCTAAGTGGCAATCTGCCTACAAGCGCAGACATAGCACTGAATCGGCGCTTTTACGAGTTCAGAATGACTTTCTAAATGTTGTGGATTCACAGGGTGCGGCAATACTGGTTTTATTAGATCAGTCTGCTGCTTTTGACACTATTGATCATTCAATACTGCTTCTATTACTGGAATCAAGGATTGGAATCATCAGCACAGCTTTGGACTGGTTTGAATCCTTTCTTTCTGGCCGCTACCAGTCAGTGACAATAGATGGATGTAAATCAGAAAGGCATAAACTTAGATACGGAGTTCCCCAAGGCTCGGTCCTGGGACCGGTCTTGTTTACTGTATATACACTGCCTGTAGGGGACATTGCAAGACGGCATAACCTATCGTTTCACCTTTATGCAGACGACACACAGTTGTACCTAGGCTTCAAGCCTCTGCAAACATCATCTGCTGAGTCGACATTTGCATTAATGAGTAAAGCTATCGACGACATAAGATGTTGGATGTCTACCAACTATCTGAAGTTGAACAATGACAAGACAGAACTTTTGATCCTGAGGCCAAGGTCTCTATCAGGGAAAATGGATTTCCCAACCTGAAAGATAGGAGACAGCACAATATCACCAAGTGATCAAGCTCGAAACCTCGGAGTTATCTTTGACTCCTCCCTGAGTATGGATCGGCATGCAGACACTGTCTGTAAATCCGCCTTTTTCCATCTGAGAAACATCAGCCAAATCAAGCACTTCATTGACAGATCAGCTATCCAGTCATTAGTCCAAGCACTGGTTATCTCATGATTGGACTATTGCAACTCCCTGATGTTTAGCATATCGCAGCAAACTCTCAACAAACTCACCAGAGTACAAAATGCAGCAGCAAGACTAATCACTGGTGCAGGCAAATATGAACACATCACGCCAACATTACGTACACTGCATTGGCTGCCAATCAGACAAAGAATTGTCTTCAAGGTGTTTGTGTTTGTGCACAAGGCCCTTCACAACCAAGCTCCAGAATACCTGACTGAACTAGTGTCATGGTATCAGCCATCGCGAACCCTGAGATCAGCCTCTTTAAAACAAGCAGTAGTGCCCTCTACCCGCAGAGCGAGTTATGGCGATAGAGCTTTCGCCAAAGCAGGTCCTCTGTTATGGAACCAACTACCTGAAAACTTGAAAAACTTGTCAGACATCATTCCATTCAAAAAAGAACTAAAAACAGTTCTTTTCCACAGAGCATTCGACCAAGCGCCTTAGAGCAAACCTTGGATTCAGGCGCTATACCAATTTTAACATTATTATTATCATTAACCACACGGCTATCCCTACCGCCTTAGCTAAAAGGCAGGACGAAGGGCATTATCACAACACCCCCCTTCTCTTTGGGAATTATTTAATTCTAAGGTTTAATGCTAACCTTTGCAACCTTTGCATCTAATACGAGGTACCCGTGAAGGTCCGGGTTAGAAATGATCTTCAGTAACACATGCTTGTCGTAAGAGGCGACTAACGGGATCGGGTGGTCAGGCTCGCTGACTTGGTTGACTCATGTGGTCGGTTCCCAATAGCGCAGATCGATGCTCATGCTGTTGATCACTGGATTGTGTGATCAAGACTCGATTATTTACAGACCTCCGTCATATAGCTGGAATATTGCTGAGTGCGGCGTAAAACTATACTCACTCACTCTATTACGAGGTGACTAAGGTATCGACTGGTCAGACTCGCTGACCTTTTTTACTCGTTATGAACATGATAGATGTTCATGTTGTTAATCACTGTATTGTCTGGTCCACCCGAGCATTTCCAGGCCGACGTTATAAAGCTGGAAAATATTGCTGAGTGCAGTTGAAAACAACATATCAGACCTGTGTGCGAGCCCCTCTTCCAATAGTGCTGAATCCAGAAAATGTTGAAAATGATGTTCTGCAACCTGCTGTTTTCGTAACAGTGCTTTCAAATCGTCCCATCAGTTCAAGGAAACCGTAAGTCTATCAGGAAAAATATCAGATATGAAAAAGAGGTGAGAAAAAAATAAGTTAATAAATATATTGTTGAATCATCTGTCCTTCCCCATCTAAATTACCCACACATTTTAGATTTACATACTTAAATGACAAACTATACATTTTTATTTGTATCACTGTTGTTCTAGTTATTGCTACAATTCTCAAACAGATTTTAATATTTTTCACTAATAATGATTACAAACATTTCTTAAAACGTCACTTCGCAAAATACGATGTGCACATCAGCTGATCGGCGTCACGAAGGCTACTGAGTAGCCTCGTCTTCATTCGTCAGTGATGACCCTGCCCCTGTTACCTGTTACCTGCCCGTGAATAATGCGACAGTACCCAGGCTTCGGACCATACACATGTCAGTGTCGACAGCTAAATACTTTACAGCCAGTACAAGTGAGTGAATTAATAGTTAAAGTCGCATCAGCTCGATTTCAGTCATACTGTAACGAGTTCCCACAACAATGCAAGTCCATTATAAACATGAAGCGAAACGAAAGCAATTTACCTTAGAACATGGGTGATGATGATTTTTAAGGAGAAGCATGTCTAATGTGACTGATCCCTCCACCCCTCCACCCACTATTAAATTTATGTATGAAGTAATTGACGCCCCCTGCATGTCATGTACAAATTCAAAGACGCCCCCTCCATATTTGTAAAGCATACTTTTGTTTATAATAATACCTCTATGTACAAAATTGCTGACCCTCCCAGTACATACGTACAAAATTAATGACACTCCCATGCCGCCCCTTTAAAATCATCATCACCCCTCCTTGCCATAAATTATGATCGGTCACTTACATGCAATGTAAAACACGGGCTCTAACAATAGCATTTACACGGTCTGTAGGCTAGATTTTAAGAGAAGCAATTAGTTATTCACATTCATATATTCAGTTAGTGATAAAGATAAAATATTTTCAAGTTCCTTATCATGAGGTGCCACTTCCCAAGGGTATATCTTTCTGGCTCACTGCTTCATAACGGTAATGAAAAAATGTACTAGGTGGTGAGCCTTTCGTTAAGGGAACAATTTTTATTTCTGCGTTTCTGCCGACTCGAACCGACTGCTCATTCAATTGCTTCCTTCCTATAGGACAAGTATATATGGATGACAACTTCTTTTATTCTAGTACACGACGTTTCGATACAGGTTCTTGTATCGTTTTCAAGTAAGAGGTTTCACTCTTACTTGAAAACGATACAAGAACCGTGTACTAGAATAAAAGAAGTTGTCATCCATATATACTTGTTCTTTCTGACTTCCAATTTCTAAAATGCCACTCAAAGAAGTGCTTCCTTCCTGTCATGCTGTTGATCAGTGGATTGTCTGGTCCAGACTTGATTATTTACAGACCGCCGCCATATAGCTGGAATATTGCTGAGGGCGGCGTTAAACAACAAACGAACCAATATATCAGCACAGAATATCAATATGTGTTTGTAAATCAGTAGGTAAAACTTATATTTGATTGATTTGTTAATTTAGGTTGTTGAATATGTACCACTTCACAGTGTTAATGGTGGTATTTGGTCTGGTAGTGAAAGTATCTGCTCGTCACAACAAAGACCCGGGTTTCCCATTTCGTGTCCACACGTCGTGATGTGTCTGAAATATTGAGTAAAGCGGCGTCCATTCACTTGATGGTATCAAGGGAATATCCATTCGGGTTGCACAGGGTTGGGGGATGCATTCTATAATAAGCTGCAATTCCATTTGCACTGTTCACACAACAGCTTTGGCCATTGACATACTGCTAGTCCACATAAATACTGTTTTGATATAAGAGCAAAAAAACCTATTGATTCTCGACAATATTCTCTTTTGAAAAAGATATCTGCCTGTTCCCCCATAAAAAATCAAATGGATGTACCCAATCGCAAATGACCCAAAGGCAAGAAAAAGTCGCGGTTTTATTACTTTATCGAGAAAATGGTCCAGTAGGTTTTTAAACTAATATTCATAATCTGTTTTGGGCATGACTGGATAGTATTGTTATCAAATAGTAGGTCACGTTTAAGCCTCACTGACATTGGAATGTTTCCACAAATGGTTTCAGGCAAATATTCAAAGCTAAAGATTTGACGAAAGAACAATAACGATGTCAGCCAATCTGTGTTTCTATATGTTGATCACTTTCAAGTGTTTGAAAATGTTAATTAACAAAACTACAAAGCATTAACCTATTCCTATGTTTTAATTTTCATACTCATACCCCTAATATGCTATGGTAATAATCAAAAGGATAGTGATAGTTAGTAGATGATAGTTGGTAGAGCTCCCTGTTACATTGCTTAACCCCCTGGATGTCGGGGAAGGGGGGGGGGAGGGGACACATTTGCACCTCCTCTTTAACACTCAGTATGAAGTCCAATAACATTCCATACAACTCGCGTAAACAAATATACTTTACAGTTTTGATCTCTGCAGGAAATCCCTGTTTCGTGATATAGACTGTTTTCATTTTAGGCAAGGCAAATGTGCGGAACGATCCTGAAGATATATGTACATCTCGCCAAATTGGAAACATTAAGAATTTAATTAAAAATACTGTATTCGCGATCATGAGTATCTGTCATCAAATTACAACCAGAAGACTTTCTTGCGGTGCACCAACACAGTACCATGTCTTCATTAAAACGACAAACAACTTTAATATACAATGAAACAATTTAACAACATTAAAAATATTTAATCAATATATTGTTGTATGAACCAATATAAACAATATACATTTCAATTCATTCCGTTTAATAGCTACATTATGGTATTGACTGATATGCGATTTTACCCTCTACAAACTGAAGCTGGGAACAACAAGCCGTGCCCACATTAAACGAGCTTAGAAGTCTACTCAGTCCATCGCGCTGAGAGTCCGATCCGGTCTGTCAATCAAAACTGTCACATGTGTCAATTTCAGCCAATCGGAAGACCACGCGCGCTTTGCAGATTTGTCAGACTTCCGTGATCCAACGATTGTTGTCATTAACACTCGCCGCATCCATTACGTATTTCAGGGATTTGATGTATACCGTTACCAAGGCCAGTGTTTCAGGTGGATCAAGGCGTACGATACACTAGACGCCAAAAGAAACGTTACCTTCCTACCTTTATGAATTACTTAAAAACTATCAAAGATATGTTAGAAGGTTTTAGTTTACAAGAAAGCTTAACAACACAGCTTTATGCAAATCACGAAACAAAATTCTCAAATGCATTCATATTTAGGTGAAATGCATCTTTTTCAGAAGAGTTAAATTGTCCTATATTCGTCCATGCCGAAATAAACCAATAACAGTGATTTTGATGTCCAAAAAAAAGGTTGAAATAAATTTCTGTTTTGGGACAATGATAAACCATTGAAAGTCACCATTTTTCAACTATTAAAACAAGAAACAACTGTTGTAGAGTGTGTAAAATTGTAAAATAATCATTCCTATGATTTCAGTCTTTTAAAACATTTTCTGCTGATTTGCATTAGTGAAAACAAGTAAAACGTGTCTTTGATATTGTGAAAAAATGTTTAGGAACATCTAAAATTATCTTTGTTAACATTTTTGCTTGCAAAGTAACATTTTTCCATTTTCTGTTTACACATAGCAATATCAATCGCCAAAACGCAGCAATATTCAAGCAGTATTTGCATCCATTTCACATGTAGAATGATTCTATAGGGTATGAAGAGAGCCTAGAATACATGATATGATACACAAGTACGAGAAATATGCCACGATTAACAGCTGAAGAGAAAGAAAGAGCCATTGGGATTGTGCAGATGGGGTCGACATACAATGCTGTTGCCAACGCCCTCGGATGCCACCGTATCACGGTTATAAGACTTATTCAGGGCTTCAGACAGACTGGGGTCACCGTAGACAGACCAAGAAGTGGACGTCCACGCATCACAACGCCAGCTGAAGATAGGTACCTCCGTCATTAAGGAAGGAGGGTAACGTTTCTTTTGGCGTTTAGTGTATGTGTGTTATCAGTTGTAAACATTTGCAAATATCTTTCTCTCTATTTTCAGGTTGGAAAAAGTACTTCCGCTTGAGAATCGGAATACAATTGTGTGCCAGACATGTGTTGCAGTACTGTGACCATTGAGATATAAAAATGTTGTGAAAATATCAATAACAAAATACTTTCAAATATGTTTGTCATTTATTGAATTATATGACGTGTATACAATATGGCAGTTATCTGGTTTTCGGTTAGAGCAGATCGAAGTAACACCATTATATACATTAAAGATGAGTCTGTTGGATATTGCTGCCTTCTCTCTATGATATTAATGAATTTTGTCACAGAGTTTTGGATATTTTATTAGTTTCAAAATCACAAAGATTCACAGTTCTCTTTTCTTTTGAATATTGCAAAGTAACAGAGGAGTAATGATTTATAGAACATAGACAAATAGTCAATGTCAACGGTTTTAGTTCACGTAAAATATTTTGTCAGGTAATTCACATGCGTAATATTAAACCATGTACACTGTATTGTGTATTTCAGCATTTCTATGAAGACACCTTCTATTGAGTAATATAGGATTATTTTTGAACTATGAGAAAATTATGGAATGGATTTTTAGATATCTAATGAGAATTGCATCTGAACATATACCATCAGAAATACTTATCACTGCACCAGTGGTATGTTTTTTCTCTGTGTAAATTGATATACATATTATCAGTGTTATGTCTATAGGGATATAGTCTCTGATACAATTAACCAAAGACTAATTACGTCAACATGTAATTTCATTGATAGAAGCTTTGAACTGAGGTCTTGTATCAACATCTTGGTTGACATGTGTCAACAAGGTCATCGAGTCTGACCACCCGATCTCCTTAGTCTCGTTAGCCTCTTACGACCAGCGGGGTGGTGGGGTAGCCTAATGGTTAAAGCGTTGGCTCGTCACGCCAAAGACCCGGGTTCGAATTCCCCACATGGGTACAATGTGTGAAGCCCATTTCTGGTGTCCCCCGTCGTGATGTTGCTGGAATATTGCTAAAAGCGGCGTAAAACTAAACTCAGTCGGTCAGTCTTACGACAAGCATGGGCTGCTGAGGACGAATTCCAAGAATGAAAGGACTGATCAGAAGGTATACAGGGTATAGCGTGATCACACAAAATGCTGGTCTTCTCGTGACTTGAGATGTTATGTGAGATCAGAGGCCTTATTTAACTTATTTGCTTGATTTTTTTTATTTTCGGGTTTGCTATTTTACAGTTCGGTTTGCCATTGACAACATGATACACACAATTTGACATACACGAGGTACATAAAATACAGTGACCTTTACAATGTACAGTCAATGAGGTAAAGTTACATAAATCAACGTTTCAATATAGTGTGTAATAATGACCAGAAATAAAAAATATATCGTTTTCACCTGAAGTTAAATAAATATATTTTGTAATGTCGTAGTACTGCTTAGTTATACCCGAAATTCGGAATATTATCTAACTGAAAAAAAGATGCCTGAAAAATCTAAAATAAATCAGATGATTCTGGAATAAGCTCCTTGCAATTAAATTCTTTCTATTCTGAATTTGATAGGTGAGGTGAGGTGAAATGGGGTTTAACGTCGTACTTGAGAGCATTTCGCTCATACGACGACGTGCATGCGTGGGTATGTGTGGCTGCCTTTTCTAGCCCAGGTTTAAGCTGGTTTTATATTTCTAGCCCACTGAGATACCATGCCGCAGTGAAGCACGAATACCCCACTCAGACACTGTATACTGACTCCGAGCCAACCAGTCCTTGTTGTACCCATTAATGCCGAGCGCCAGGCAGGGACCAACAAGTACCATATTTTAACGTCTTTTGGTATGACGTGGCCGGGAATCAAACCCGCGACCTTCTGCTGTCCAGGCAGACGCTCTAACCACTACACCACGGAGGCGGTCTGAATTTGAAAAACACAGAAAATGCACAGCAAATGAGCCTTATCAGGCCATATGATCTTCTTACGAACAAGCAAGTAGGCAGGCTGTAAACATATTCAACAAACATTTTGTCGCGATTTTAAGATAGAGAAGACCAAATTGGACATGGTACAAACAATTGTTTCAAACAAGTACCCCCAGAAAGGCATATTCATTGTTTTATTAATACGGATAAATAAAAAAAATCCCTTTATACTATTTTCTAAGATGTTTCGCTAAATGATCAAAGGCACCGACAGTACTTTATCAGACGATAAAGTACACTTAATAAAGCACTATATAAAGCGTCCTCGTACTTTAACTAAAATAGTTCAGGGCAAAAGTGTACTTTATTGCACTATACATGGGGAGCGAACTGTATTTCTTAAACAAACAGACCAGAAAATCACATTGTAAATTCAAATCGATAGTTTTCGAAATTACATTTTTTTAAATATTTCCCAGCAGATGTTTACATGACACATAATTATGAATAGATGTTTACACGACACATAATTATGAACAGATGTTTACACGACACATAATTATGAATAGATGTTTACACGACACAAAATTATGAATAGATGTTTACACGACACATAATTATGAATAGATGTTTACACGACACATAGTTATGAATAGATACATGATAATTATTGTTCATATTGTATGTGAAGTACAGCTAATACAGGTTTGACTATATCTGATAGCCATAGGACCTAAGTCAATATTACATTATCCATTATTTCTCAGCAGAAGGTACATATGCATAACTAAGCGTAGGTACATAGCTAGTGTTGTTTCGTATTGTATATGAAATACGACTTGTGCAGGTATGACTGCATCTGGTAACATGCAATATATAAGTCATTCAAATTACAAAATGATGGTACAGGTGACAGAGAATGTTATATCGAAACAGACACATGCAGTAGAATGATTGTTGTGCTGTCTGAGGACAGCTGGAGCTAATGGGGTACATTCCACACACATTTTGGAAACAAGATGAACCATTTTTCTTCCTGTTTACATGTTTAACCTTGTTTATGATTACTATGCGTTTATCCACCATGCACACTATATTTTATAAACAATCAAGCGAAATTAACGAGCTGCGAAGTACAGACATGTGAAACATTTAAGAGCAAGAGGATGGAATATGACATGATCTAAGATATTGTTGAAAAATATACAAATGCATGTAATTTCCATGACATTACCCAGCAGTCCTATTGCCTAATAAGGATCAATATCTTCCTCTCAAACATGTGGTAACTATAAAATTTAAAAACTAGTTTATAAGGGGCGGTGGGATAGACGTATGGTCAAACCTTTCCCTCGTCACGCAAGTTCCGGTTTCGATACCCACATGGATACAATGTGTGTCCCCCGCTGTGATATTGCTGGAATATGACCAGAGTCAGACCAGAACAACCACACTCACTCACTAACTCAGATTAAGAAAGAAACTCCCTTGTCTTGACTACCTCCTATGGAACTAATTCCATTGACGCAATGGGAAAATAGCTGTCAAAAGTATATGCTTGGACTCTGGAAATAAGTGATGACACTAAATATTCGCGAAAAGCGTATGTCCTGCACTATCTTAGCACCCGTCATTCACGTAATTTGCTTTAAAAAGAGAAATCCCGACGCTCCACAGCGGTACGGGTACTGTGGGGTAGCCTAGCAGTCAAAGCGTTCGCGCGTCACGCCGAAGATCCGTGTTCGATTCCCCACATGGGTACAACGTGTGAAGCAATTTTCTTGTGCCCCCCGCACTGATATACTGCTAAAAGCTGCGGAAGGGCTCACTCCCTCACTCACTCATACCAATAGTCCTGCAATGTGATGGCGACGTGTAAACAAACCAGACTAGTATGGATGGACAAATATAGTGGTTAATTTTGAGGAATTGCAGAGACTCCGATGCTTGTAAGGAAAGAACAAATGGAGATTTTCAGAATAAACGTGGAGAATTTTGTAAAGTACAAATGTGACATATTGTAATAGATTGTTTTCAAAACGTAATGTGTGTCCTTTCTATTTAGTTACCAAAATCACGAGTCCCAAAAACCTTTCACAAAGATATTACAATTTCACTACTTCGGCAATGTTTAGGCTAAGAACAGGAAAGAACTGGATCACAAAGAAATCTTTAAAACAATTTACAACTGAGTTCCGTTTGTTCATTTCGTGGTGACTATACTGGGAGTTTTCAGACCCACACTCAGTCTTGAAATATGGCTCGTATATAACCATACAGACGTCAGTTGTTTTTTGAGAATTCTGGTTGAGACTGATGGAGCAGGGAAAGATGTCATTATAGTATACAACTTTATTCAGTAGAGAGGCCACAGGCCCATGTACAATATATATTACAATACAAAAGGTATGATGTGCACAATAACTAGAACATATTTTTATATATTCACAATACTAATGCTCTACGTTGCATAAACGCTTCCTTAATATAATTTGCATACATATATAAATAATTGCTATTTTCATTTTGAAGAAGGCGAATGAGAGAGTTTCTATCTTAACAGTCAATATTTAACGTGTATCCTGTTCTTAAATCATCATATTGTGGGCAAATAAACATAAAATGAATCTCATCTTCTCAAATGTTCTTACAAAATGGACAAAATCTTAATTCTCTTGGGATATTATTTCTTCTACCTGTATTCTTCATAATATTTAATTCACCGAATCTAAATAGTGATAAAGATCTTCTTAAATCTGAGTTATATAATGTTGACAAGTATGATGCCATATTAAACGTACTTTTGACACATGAATAGAACTCTAAATTAGAATGTTCATTTAACATAAATATACACTGGATGTTACAATCTTTAACTCGTTGAGAAACTGTTTAAAAAATAAGTCAGTTTTAACAATATTTTGAAAAATCCCACGCATAGTTGAAACCATAAATATAAATTAATTTCCTCACTTCAGTTATCCATGACTTGCGGTTAATATCGTCCATTCTTATTAACATAATATAGGTTTGTTTTGGATATCTAGTCTCTTTCATAATTAATAATTTACACCAGTACTTAACACATCTTATTATAGAATTACAACATATATGATGACGACCGCATTCAGATAAAACAGCTGCATTTGTTGTGGTAATACCAACACCAAGAACATATTTACAGTATTTTACATAAATCTTTCTAGAATCAGCCACTCTTGAAAACCCCATATTTCTGAGCAATATAATAACATAGGCTTAATATGTGTATCAAACATTTGAAATAAGACAGTAGGAGAAAGATTTTTCAATTTATGATGAAGCTGTTTAATTGGGAAAAGGGCTTTATTAGCTTTCTGAACGAGAGTCTGGACTGCTTTTGACCAAGATAGTCTGCTGGAAAATAAAAGACCCAGATAGCTGTAACAGCATGTAGTTTTCAACTTCACATGGTTAAACATCCTCTTTTCGGTCTTCTTCACTATACCTCCGTTGCCAAAAACAATTATCTCTGTTTTTGTAAAATTAACCGTTAAGCCCCATTTTGTGCAAAATTTGGATAAAATATTAATCTTTCTTTGTAAACCTATAACTGTGTCAGAAAATATACATAAATCATCAGCATAGAATAATAAAAAGAGCTCTTACAATTCTGCTCCAACAAAAATAACTTCTTTCGTCAGACGATATAAGATCCTCTTCAAGTTGTTTTACAAACATACTAAATAATAATGGACTGAGTATATTCTGAAATGCTAGAATTTGATAGTTTTACAGCTGAAATTGATTTATTGTACATATCACGCACTATTGATATCATTTTACCACGGATGTTGTTTTGAGAAAGAACATACAATAATTGATCTCTATTTACACAATCAAATGCTTTATGAAGATCAACAAATAAACAATAAAAAAATCGACCCTTAGACTTGGACAAGTATTTTTGAATTAAAGCCTGTAAGGTAAAAACATTATCAACAGTTGAATAGCCTGAGCGGAATCCAGCTTGACATTCTGGATTTAAATTATACACATCAACAAATGCTTTCAGTCTTTCATTTAAAATATAAATGAATATTTTTCCGCATATATCCATCAAGGAAATACCTCTATAGGTATTGACATCATTTCTGTTCCCTTCTTGTGAAGTGGGAAGATAATACTTTGTGATGTCATTGTTCCCCACCCAATCTCGTGTCTGATGATGTGGATCAAATGTGGATATTTAATAGAATTTACTAGTTGCAGCTTGTAACAATAAAGCATGTTGCAGAGAGCCAAAAGACGTGTCAGTACGACAGGCAGTTCAGTGCCACACTTCATGTCAGTAGAAGAGACAGTTCAGTGCCACACTTCATGTCAGGACAAGAGACAGTTCAGTGCCACACTTCATGTCAGTACAAGAGACAGTTCAGTGCCACACTTCATGCCAGTACAAGAGACAGTTCAGTGCCACACTTCATGTCAGTACAAGAGACAGTTCAGTGCCCCACGTTTTTGTCAGTACAACAGACAGTTCAGTGCCACACTACGTGCCACTGAGTCATAAGTGGCAGGTTTCTGCTTGTGTATTTTTCTGTATTCCAGAAGTATTCCAGAAATATCACGGCGGGGGGAAACCAGAGTGAGTGAGTGAGTGAGTTAATATTTAACGTCACATCGGCAATATTTCAGCGATATCGTGACGAGAACATTAGATATTGAAATGAAAAATATGTAGGGGACACCAGAAATGGGATTCACACACTGTACCCATTTGGGCAATCGAACCCGGGTCTTCGGCGTGACGAGCGGACGCTTAAACCACTAGGTTACCCCACCGCCCTTCAGGTTATATGAAGTATAGTTAGTATTAATGTATGGATTGCTCAAATTTAACTCACATGTGAACTGAATAGATGCCGATTGCATCGATGTCTTGTTTTGTAGGCATTGGCCTTCCGAATGATCTAGAGTATAGCCTTGGGGAATAAAAATAATGTCTTCATTCGAACGACTAACGCTTTCAACCCCTTGAGGTGTGCCATTAGATATCAAACACATGCCACCAATAAACCATCGATATACAATGTGTCCACTTAGGCGTTGTGATAAGCTGATGACTAACTATCCGTTTATCTGATCATCTTCTAGTTCAAACAAAACGTTGTCAATTTCACCAGCTCGTTTTTCATGATCCATTTACCCGCGCTCTCTCAGTAGGTCATAAAAGTAGGCCATGATCACCATTCATCACAATCCCATAGGTAATCTCTGCCAAGGATGTTTTATCTGAAATGGATTCATCAGCTCAGGTCATCGTATCAAAATTGTGAAGTTCGTTGCTTATGAATATCCGTCACTGGATTGTTGGTTCCAGACTCGATTACATACAGACGTGCGACGTTAAACAACATCATCATCATCATCATCGTCATCGTGATCATCATCATCAACACCATCATCGACAACAGCAACAACATCATCTTCATCAACATCATCCTTATCATCATGAACATCATCATCATCATCAACAGCATCATCACCATCATCGAGAACATCATCATCACCATCATCATCATCAACAGCATCGACAACAGCAACATCATCATTATCATCATGAACATCATCATCATCATCATCAACAGCATCATCACCATCATCAAGAACAGCATCATCACCATCATCATCAACAGCATCGACAACAGCAACATCATCATTATCATCATGAACAACATCATCATCATCATGAACAGCATCGACAACAGCAACATCATCATCATCAACATCATCCTTATCATCATGAACATCATCATCAACAGCATCATAACCATCATCAACAACAGCAACAAAATCATCATTATCATCATCATCAACAACATCGTCATCTTCATCAAAAGCATCATAACCATCATCAACAACAGCATCATCAACAACAGCAACAACATCATCATCTTCAACAACATCATCAACAGCATGATCCCATCATCATCATCATCATCATCAACAACTATCTAAGACCCGAACTGACAGTATATCTGGCAAAACGGCCACGGTAAAGACCTACGATACACGAGCCACCAATACATTTGCTGTGCAAGTCCTTTCCTATTCCTTTGGAGTAGTTGATTGGACAAAACAAGACATTCAGAGTTTTGACCGCCTGACCAGAAGGATCATGTCTGATAACAGAGCCCACCGCTCTCGTTCCTCTCTTAACCGTTTATGTATGCCAATCAATTCTGGAGGTCGGGGTTTGATTAATGTGGAGGCTGTTCATGATAGATTATTATTGTGTACTGTTGCACATATTTATTTATCGGATGACCCCCTGGTGATGCATGTGAAGACTCATGATGAAATTCCACAGCTATTTTAAGCGTGCCAAAGTTATTGGATAGAATCTGAAATTTGAGGTTTATTTTGCGGATGGCGATGTACTGCTGGATGGTATAGCGATGGGAGTAAACCAGGTGAAGTTCTTCACCAAGTCTGCCCAGAGTCGGTCATTTGTAGAGAAGCTTTCTGAGAACCCATTGCATTATGTGTATATGCAGTGTGTGGAACAGAAAAGCAATCCCACCGACTCCTTCGCCTGGATGAAGTCGGCTGGTCTTAAATGTGAAACTGAGGGCTTCCTTTTGCTGTTCAGGACCAGTCACTTCCCACTCGTAATCGCCAAAATGTGATTCTTAAAGAAAATATCAATATGAAATGTCGACTGTGTAATGAATTTACAGAGGCTGTCCAACACCTTGTCAGTGGATGCCCTTCTTCGGCACAAACTGATATCTTAAATGACATGATGGCATGGCTCGTTGCCTTTACTACCGTCTCCGCCATGTCTGTGGCTTTGACTCCGAGGTCCATCCATGGTATAGCCCTGAACACGTCCAGGGCGTCATGGAAAAATGACAGCTTTAAACTTCTCTGGAATAGGCCCATATACAGCCTCAGATGAAGTCCAGCCAACAAACCTAATCTTGTCCTTTTTGATAAAGCCAATAAATTTATTTATATCATTGTATTTTCTGTCCCTTTTGACAGCAATGTGATTGGCAAGATTCAGGAAAAGCATGATAAATATGCGGACCTCGCCTTTGAAATGTCTCGCTTGCATCCCAAGTACACTGTCGTCAGGCTCCCCATTGTTCTCGGTGCCCTTGGTTTGGTACCTCCTGATCTCTTGGTGCAGATCAGGAGAGTGCCCAGGTTCTCCACCGGGAGCACAGCCCTTCTGACTCTGGGTAATGCAGAGGGCTGCAGTGTTGGGGAGCCTTCATATTCTCCGGAAAGCACTTGGTGGGTTCGACTAGGCAGCGTTTCCTGGGAGAAGTCCCATTCGCTGTCTGGGCTGCGTGTAGAGGGGGCAAGGGCCCTGAGCTGATGATGAGCCTTACCAGCCTGACTGTGCCAGGATCACCCGAACCCTCTCTGCTGCATACTATCTTTAATCTGTAAAACATAATAATAATAATAAAAACCTCGATAGATGCACAAAACATGTAAAACAATCCGTAAATAATTCACCGTACGGTTGTTTCAACCACATTGTAAAATTTACGTGAAAATGATAGGTGTCATGAAAACATAATTTTTACGAGATACCATGTTCATTTTATACTGTATCATCCCAGTGCTAAGTTTTAGTTAATCAATAAAACATGTTTTAAGACCTACTTTCACATCCATTTCAATTCTGAACATGAAAAAGTTCATTCAACAATTTGGTATCATTTTATTCAAGTTTATAAAACATCCTTGTATCCCAGCAGCTTTTCAATTACACGACATTATCATATGTAACAAAGCAAATAGCAGGACCAAGTTGTAAGTTCAGCAACATTGGGTGTTTCTCATCTTGAAAACAAGGCCACCAGGCCACCTTATTTCACTAGCTTTGCTCACAAACTGTGCCCTGGAGCTGAGATGATTTTGAGTTTTACACCGCTTTCAAGAATATTATCACTTATATCAGTAATATTGCAGATAGAAAGACCAAAATGCCACTGTGGCTATGCATTGCTGTGAAACCTGCGAGTGTCGGATGGAGTGGTACTGCACTAAATTTCAATTTTCCATTGCACCCAAATCTTACTGCATGTAGAACAGTTTTCGACAGAAAAGTCGGACCTATGGATCTTAAACCGAACACGCTAACCACTGTGCTATCTTGCCCACAAAAGTGCCAAGGAAAATATTATTATTAACCGTTGAATTGAGACAGAAAAGTTGTTTTTTTCCTTTGATAAATATGGCACACGCAACTCAGGGGCACCATTTGTAAACAAAGTGAGCAAAAAAAGGTTATCTGTTTTCCAGAATTGATTTATGTGGGCAAGTAGTCAGTGTTACTTGTTGACAGTTGACACACCTTTATCAGGGAAGGGGAATATGCCTTCAAAGAAAACTGAAATTTTAACAAAAGTATGGTGTTTGAAGGTCCTGGGTTGAGGCCTTTGAAAGAAAATGCATTCATTGCCAACGGAAACCGACTAAAATCAGTAATCCAAGTGAAATATATATTTTGTCACCACATTAGTGAGTTAGTGAGTTTAGTTTTACGCCGGGCTCAGCAATATTCCAGCTATATGGCGGCGGTCTGTAAATAATCGAGTCTGGACCAGGCAATCTAGTGATCAACAGCATGAGCATCGACCTGCGCAACTGGGAACCGATGATATGTGTCAACCATGCCAGCGAGCCTGACCACCCGGTCAGTAGTAGTAGGTGTCCCCATACCCGGAAAAACGTCCAAGCGTTATTCATCTACATTCGGCAAAATCGAAACAGCTTTGATCTCTCGGGAGCGCGACCGCCCACACCCACAAAGTAAATAATCCCATCCCGGTAAGTAAATAAATACCCCGCGCCCGGTGTAACGGCGCGCGCGTCTTTCGAAGTTTCATAAGACACTAAATTAAGCCGTGTTCAAACAACACTCCGCGAGAGAGGTAAAAACGAAGTGGCGTGGCGCCTACGTGTCAGGTACAAAAGCGCCCGCAACGCTCAATCGCTTTCAATCATCCCGTGGACTACTGTCGCATCGCAATCTATCATGAAACAATATAAATGGGTGATTATCGCATTTCCACCTCGAACTCAAAGGCAACATTTTGGTGAAGAAGTAATTATATCCACGTGCGACGAATGGTTTCCCACAAAGAGGGAGTGTTTAAATCACCTTAGATATAGAAGAGGAAATCTTCTGGACACGGATTTACCGGATTCCTGGGGTTCCGTTCACTTTTTTCATCTATTCCAGAAAATTGGTTACGGATTTGTTATAGTTCAACAAATTCATGGATTTAATAGTGGACGAAGTGGAATCGCACAACATCAATCTATGTCTGGAGGAACTTTTAACTCGTGCCTACATAGATACAGCCCGTCAGAGCGATATCCCTATACAAATAACTCGGGATGAAATATCTAAATTCGTCAAAGAACTATTATTATCTTCTATCGATGAAGTTGAAGTCACCCGCCGCTGGAAAATTCTCATTTCTGAAACCCCGATCCTATGGAATGTATCGCCTCTATACTTACTTAAATACGAGTGCCGAGATTATCGTGAAACAATATTGAAAACGGACCGCTGGATAGAGCGAGTAATCAAAATTATTTTACGCACCCAACTCGGTCAATGTAAGTATGAACAGACCAGAACTTTACCGACGCAACTATTTTGATCCAAGACAACCGGGAGCATTTGCCGGAGCACAGAAATTCGCCCAAGCCCTCGCGAACGATCACCCAAACGTGAAATCGCGAGATGTTTTAAAATGGTTACAGAAACAAGAAGCCTATTCTCTTCATCAGCAGCCATCAAAGAACTTTAAGAGAAACAAGGTCATTGTCAGTGGAATCAATGTTCAAGCGGACGCGGATCTATGCGACGTTGGAAATCTGTCGAAATTCAATGACGGAATAAAATACATACTTATCCTAATCGATTGTTTCTCCAGATATGTATGGTATGCTACAGTGAAAGACAAATCGTCGAAAACGATAGCAAAGGCCATGGACAGGGTGTTGAGCTCCATGGACAAACCACCGTTCCTTCTACGCACAGACAAGGGAACGGAATTTCGAAACAAGTCGGTAAACAAGGTATTTAAGAACTTTCACGTTAAACACTTCATTACGCATAATTCCGACGTAAAAGCCAACTACGCAGAACGGTTTATTCGCACGCTTAGGACTCTCATGTTCAGATATTTCACTTACAAAAATACCTACAAGTATCTAGATGTTTTACCGGATCTTTTTTTCAACTATAATCATCGACCTCACAAAGGATTGAGAGGGAGGTCTCCCGCTGCCATAACGCCCAACAACGAAGCCGAGGTCTGGTTAGAAAACTATCAACCTCAAAGGATATATTCGGATTCCAAGACCCAACCTAAACCAAACAACGCAGCAAGAACGAAAACGTCATTGCATTATATAAGAAAACCAAGATATAAATTCAAAGTCGGAGACTTTGTACGCATTTCGTTGATCAAGCGTACCTTTGAAAAGGAATACGAGCAGAAGTGGTCTGAAGAGATTTTCCGAATTACCAAACGTCGGATAAGGGATAAACTCGCTATCTATTGGCTCGAGGATTTACAATCGGATCCGTTACAGGGAACATTTTACAAGGAAGAGCTCCAGAAATATCACAGAAACCCGGATGAAGTCGACTGGAGCATAGAAAACATTTTAAAGAGGCGAACCAAGCGTGGGCAGAACAATGAGAAGATAAAACAAGTGTTCGTGAAATGGAGAGGGTTTCCCAAGAAATTCAACTCTTGGATTAACGCGGATCAAGTGAAAGATTTAACGTGATGGAGTGGATTGTTATTAGTAGCGATGACAGTATGGACTACTTTCCAGGTAACAAACCTCATCAGTTTTCTGTTTATTTAAAACAACCACTCCATCTTGAAGGACAGTGGTCCGTTTCTTTGAGAGAGTTTTACGCAACTGCATCACCTGCGTTATCACCTCCTCCCGTAACCCGTGGCAAACGGCGGAAGAAGAAAGCTACCGATGACCTTTTGTATGTATATTGTTCGATATGCGAACCCATAATAGTCTCAGGTCAACGCCAACCCCTTCTCCGACGCGTATTATCCACTACCGAACGTATGTGGAACGTGTTAATTTCAGATCCTTACGACATCCCATTAAGGATCGTTAATGACACCGTACAACAATTCGATGTCTATATTACAGATGCCTCTGGAAAACCCGCCACATTCTTATCGAACGTCTCGTCCGTGACTTTACAACTACGACAATACCCTTCATTGTTTAATCATGTCAAATGAAACCTATTCGGAACACGGGGATGATAAACTCTACATTCCAAACCCGACGTTGTGGCGCAAATATTATGCAAACCTAGCGCAAGGCAAAACGAACGATCATCAGTTCTCAGAGGGAGCTCAGAGTATATCCACTCTGCACAATATATCCGCCATGCTAAATCTAACCCCACGTGACATGAAGCCCGTCACGCAGTCTGAGACTTTAAGGGATATAAAATTGGTAACACCCAGTGAACAGGCGGTAGATCAAGCTAAAGCCGAAATCATACGGAACCCGGAAACCGTTTCCCGCATCGCGATAGAGAAAGGAATGGGTGTTAAAAGGCAACGACGCAAGGTGAAAGGAGTCAGTGCAACGTCGACCTCTCGCACGGTAGGAGACTCGTCTAAATCTAAGAAGAAAAAGAAAAGGAAGGTTATTAAACACGGAAAAGTAAAGAACATCGCCAACAGAAGTAGAAGAGGGTCAAAGAAGAAGTTGTATAAGAGAAAGGCAAGAGCTCTGTTCGGTGATATTTTTGATTAGAATTAGTTATCAATGGCCGCTTTCATCGCCGATCCCAAATTCTTTAGTGAAACTCAACCTCGGGAATTGGACTTATTCACACTACCGCCGACTCAGACCGGAGTTGAACGAACTTATTTGCAAGACTGTCGTCCAATTTCGCCTCTTTCCGGCAATGCCCCTATTGAATTTCACATTAGCAGTCAAAACGGATTGGAATATATCGACTTGCGACGCTCAATGTTATATATGAATTGTAGAATTACGAAGGGAGATGGTAAACATTTGACCGCAACCGACAACTGTTCACCGGTCAATCTCTTTATGCATTCCATTTTCAGCCAAGTAGACGTATGGTTACAGGAAAATTAATCACATCAACCAACAATCACTATCCGTACAAAGCCATCATTCAGACCCTGCTGAACACCAATGAAACCAATGCCAAATCGAAATTAACTACTCAGCTGTACGTACCGGATACAGAATATGTGATGGATGATGCTGATCCTAATGGAGATAACAACGGACTTTTCCAGAGGAATAAAATCACGTCAACCAGCAAGCGGTTTGACATGGCGGGTTCATTGCTACATGACATGTTCCACATTGATCGATATATTCTAAATCAAGTCGACGTTCAAGTAAAACTTTATCGTTCGAACCCAAACTTCGCGCTTATGGCCACCAAGACAGACGAAAGTTACGCCATACACGTAGAAGACATCGTTTTGAAAGTAATGAAGGTGCAAGTGAATCCGGGGGGTTATATGGGGTCATAACACGGCCTTATCAACCACAACGGCAAAATACCCGTTCAAGCGAACAGAAGTAAAAATGATGTCCATACCATCGGGTCAAGTGGCGTTTACATATGACAATATCTTTCAAGGAGCACGACCAAATAAAGTGGTTGTAAGATTTGTATCGTCAAAAGCCGTTGCTGGAGACCTATCGAAAAATCCCTTTAATTTCGCAAACTACGATTTGTCCGGAATTGCATTATACTGCGATGGTGAATGCGTCGGTGAGACGGGTCCAATGAAGATCAGTTATGACAGGACAGAAGGTGAAACAATTATTCCCGCATTCGCTAACTTATTTCGATACAACGGAACTTGGTTCTCAAACGAGGGCGATGTTGGGGGTCTTAGTAGCGTATATCTTAACAGACGACAGTTCGGCGGAGGATATAGCCTATACGTTTTCCCCATAGAACCCAGCTTTGGTCGTGCGAACGAACAATCGTACTTAACTCTTAAAAAAACGAGGATCCATTCGACTGGAAGCACAGTTCGGAAAAGCGCTGAGCGAAACAGTCACATGTGTAGTGTATGCAGAATTTGGAGACGGATTTCAGATTGATAAATCGAGAAATATTATTTTGTCAGAGAGATAATGAACACGTCGCAGATTGAATGTATTGTGCATTGTGATCCCGTCCTACGAAAACAAGTCTTGGGAATTTACGCAAAGAATGAATTATCCGAACAATTAGCCGAGCACATGAGGTGTTACAGACCACTACCGTGCGCAATTGTGGTAAATACGGATGACCGAACATCACCCGGACGACACTGGTTTGCTATTTGTTCTTCGAATAATAGTGTAGAACTGTTTGACAGCTTGAATGGAGCGTCCACTAGCGGCAGTCTGAATGAAGTGGAGCGCTTCATGAGTGCCCTAGTCGGGGAGAGGAAAATTATAACTAATCAACTCCGACTTCAGGGAACTGCTGCGGACACGTGTGGTTATTATGTTATTTATTTTCTATTATTTCGTTTGAGGGGTTTTTCCATGGACAATATTGTGAACAAATTTTCAATTAGTCATCACGTGTTGAATGACTGTTACGTTTGGAAATATATACACAAGAGATACTCGCTGTGCCTCAGTGGGTTATTGACATGAAACAACAAGGACTACACGATCGCGATACCATGATGCATGAGGAAGAAGCTGGAGAAGATCCCGTTCTTAAAATATCATCGCCTGCTACCATATTCATTAGTGGTTCAACGCAATCGGGTAAGACGTGGTTTACGGAACGTTTGATAAATCATGCTGATGTTATGTTCGATCGGAAACCGGTGAAGATTGCAGTGTGTTACTCTTTGTGGCAGGATCTCTATGACAAAATGAATAAAGAGAAAAAAGATGGCACAATCGAATTCCACAAGGGTCTACCCGATGAAGAGTTTATAATGGAATGGGGTGGGGATGGTATTTCGAAGCAACACAAACTGCTTGTGATTGACGATTTGATAGAGGAAGTGTCGCGAGATCCCGCCATCTGCAAACTATTTACAATGACGAGTCATCATTTAAATATATCTGTGTGTCTACTCAGCCAGACATTATTCCCTTCTACTTCTTATGGAAAGTACGCGAGAACCGTCTCTCTGAATTCTCATTATATTGTTCTGTTAAAGAACAGAAGGGACCTGTCCCAAGTAGCGACCTTTGGACGACAAATTGTGCCCACAAAGGTAAATTGTTCCTAGACGCCTACGAAAAAGCCACTCGTGCTCCCTACGGATATCTCATGGTAGATTTATCCCCGAGAGGACACCCCCTTTATCAGTTTAGGACGAACGTATTTCCCGGGGAAGTTCTGATTGTGTATTCGCTGGAATGATGGACACTGCGCACTATAGATCATCTCTTTCCACTGAAGCCGCATTCCTAGGCTTTATTCGGGATACGTTATCTGATAGTCAAAGGAAAGTCGTTCTCCGTGCCATGACCAATCAGCAGACAGATATGTTGGCAGAGATATGTTTGAACATTATAAAAGGTAACGTTCCTATATCCCCTAGTCAAAAACTGCAACTGGAAGCGAAAAAGACATTGATACGTCGGATCACGGACAAAAACGTTAGCAGGGCGTACCAAAAGATTGCTGATACAGATTAGACATTTACTTCCGTTGATTATCGGGTTATTGAAATATCAGGAAGAAGAAGAAGAAGAAGAAGACAGTGAGAGCGACAATAGCAACGATGAATAACGATTACCAACACCCTCCTTTACCATCGCGGACTCGGGAATTGGTATTAGTACCCCGCATGAAATACGAGAGATTGGTTAGTTCAAAAATTAAAGAAGAGGACAAGGTGAAGCAGGGTGAAACTGTCCTCGAACCAGTGGGGTGTGTGCCGGATACATCCTCTAACCCAGACGTGAAAAAAACAACTGACAACATCGCTTTTGATCCACGCAACATTAGTTCCGAGCGTCCATGTTCTAAAAGTAAGAAGAAAAAAAGGAGGAGGAAAGAAGGGAAACAACAGCAACATAACTCGATATGGAAAACATGGGGTATTGCCCCGGTGAATAATCTCACTTGGCTACGATACTAACATTCATATTCCTCGTGTTGTTGTTGTTGTATCACCAATAGTGTTGTAATCGTTGCATGAATGTAGCACATTTTAACGCTGTGTATAATCCGTAGTCAAATATGTATAGTCCAATATCGTGCACAAATAATGTGTATTCAAGTGCATAAATGATGTGTATTCAAACCAATGTACGCAAGTATTTTTTAACGCTGTGTATAATCCGTAGTCAACAACTCCTTGTTGCGTTAATTTGACGTGCAAAGTGTGTTTATATGATAAACGATGTACAACATTACTGCGTTTGTGCGCAAAAAACATTTGCTTAACCTGTAGACATTACTATCCGAGTAATAAATGAAAAAAAACCAATAGTTTGTTTGTCGTTTATTTCCCTACACTGGTAAACACACGATTACATCATAGCACACACACACGCGCGCGCGCGCGCACACACACACACACACACATAGAGAGACCTACTAGCTTCACAACACTTAAAGGAGAGACTCATGTTTGGCGGGTCACAGCGACCTGGGACAGAGAAGCTCCTCACGGAGTATATACTCTAGGCACACACACACACACACACACACACACACACACACACACACACACACACACACACACACACACACACACACACACACACACACACACACACACACACACACACACACACACACACACACACACAGTGTGTGTGTATATATATATATATATATATATATTCCTCGTGATGTGGTATCACTAAATAGTGTTGTAATTTAACTATGTAAACAGCAAATATTCGCTGTATGAATGTAGCACATTTAACTCTGTGTATGAATGTTAATGCTGTGTATAATCCGTAGTCAACAACTCCTTGTTGTATTAATTTGCCGTGCAAAGCGTGATATATATATATATATATATATATATATATATATATGATGATGTACAACATTGCTGCATTTGTGCGCAACATTTGCTTAACTTGTAGACAGTACTATCCTTCTTTGACGAGTAATAAATGAAAAACCCGATAGTTCGTTTATCGTTTATTTCCCTACACCGGTAAACACTGATTACAATAATATATATATATAAAATACACATTAGCAATACATACACACATTATATATATATATATATATATATATATATCAGATAGCCGATAAAATAATATCGGAATAAGTCAATGGCGACTTACGGGTTTTAAAACCAAGCGCAAGGGACGTGTGGACACTCCGTTGGACAAAACTCGTCGTTTGACATAAAAGTAAGAGAGCCCCCGTCGCCTCTGGTGATAGGTGTATACGGTGTTATGCCTGGCTCTGAAACCTCTATTGACAACTGAGCGAGTTTGGTGGTCTCTTAATACCGCTCGATACTTCTGCATGGGATCACTCATGCTATTCTTACTCAATCCTTTAGAACTTACTTTCACACTATGATGTTCATCGTCTTTAAGAAGAACATACGTTTTGGAACTAAGAGAAACCATTTCACATCCCTCTGCTTCTAGTTTGAACAATCCAGGGGTTCTTTTGTCGTATTTCTCGTGGTGAGAACAACACTCCCTCGGAAGGAAATGTGTTATATTGTCCGCTTCAATATCACTTACATCGCAAAAACCGTGAAGCATGCGATTAAACTCTTGCTCCTTGTTAGGTCGTATCACATCGTGCAAACACTCTCCTGCTATTGCGAAATACAAAGAATCTGTATCTGTTTGTAAAAGTTCAAAGTCCTGTCGGTCGATGAAACGATCTAGGAAATCGTAATAGAATTCCAACATACGTAATTTGGCGTATTGTAACACATAATAGCCTAAAACAATTGGAATATCCATAGAAGTAATCTTTTTACTTGATAAAACCTCAAAGTCGTGGTCATCCAGTTCGTATATGGATCTAAACCCCGATTCGTTTACGGCACAGAGAGCCTTGTCTTCGCCATGGATATATTTACATTTCGTGTGTCGAGATTTATCCAGCAGAATCGAGCCGTATGCACTGTTCCCAATCAATTTAAAGACCTCGCCCATGATGGCGAAATCAGGGTCTTCGTCACCCAATCGTCTGCAATTGGTCACTTTTTCCGCGAATTCTTTGAAACATCTGTGTTTACCATATTCAACTGCCTGGTGGATTTTAGTAACAATCAATCCTTGCCGCAAATACCACTGTAACAAAGGAGTGGCTAGTAATAGTTTCTCAGCTTTCATGCCGCCTATGATAGTCAGGGGGCATAGGGATATTTTGGTTCAGATTCTTCCAAAAGCACCAAATTTGGCACAGAGGTAGCTTAAGACATACTAAGCTTATTTCTGACGGGCGCCAAGATGGCGGCCCCCTGTGGCGGCCATATTGGACCAAAAACAAAATGGCCGCCACCCCGATTTAAGAAAAAATTTAGTCATAAATTGTCATAAATTGTACATAATCATGTTGTATATCAAATGAAAGACATTAAAAAGAGCTTTACAGGGATATATAAATAAACTTTGTGTGAATGATATTAAAGAAGTTAGATGAAAATTAAGATCTAGAGGGTGGACCAAAAACATCAAAATGTCAATAAACAAACGAAGAAATACAAAATATATCCTCTTTCTTTTTCTAAGAACATGTTTTTTTTATAGTTTCTTATCGATTTATGTAGAAAATGCCATTTTAGAAAAAAAATATAATATGGTTCACTACACAGAATGTGGATATTCTTGACAGCAAAGCACAAGGAAACTTCTCACAAGAAGAATTTCATGGCTATGCACTCAGTGTGACCAATCATCTATCAAATGAGAATATGGGAGTAAAGCATGCTCCGATAAAACAGGATCCAATAGACACAACCCCTCCAAAGTTGCCGGACTTTTATACGATTCAACAACCAGTAGAACTCTCTGAGACAGATGTCTATGCTCCAAAGTCTACTACAAACCAAGTCCGACCAAGTCACCTTGTAGAAGATTCAATGGATAAGGATCAGGCATGGCAGTGGTATTGAACAGGGTCCAGTAGAAGAGGGTGACATCATCACCTGGGTAAGGTACAACTCGTCTCTTGCAAGTGACAGATCTGTGAAACCTCCAGCTGAGATTGGTATATATTCTTTCTTCTCGGATAAAGCAGCATCTGCATCTTCTATGAAACATGCTATGGATTTGTCTGTGCGGGTTCTTAAACCCGGGCCAGACCACAGTACTTGGAGCAGATCAGCCACTATATGCCATTATAAAACTCCTCCAATGGCAGTTCACAGATGCTTACGGAGAAGGCAAGCTTGTTTCTATGATGGGTGCATTGCATATCGAAGACAAGATGCATCTAATGATAGGGAAGCTGCTACGTGTCTCAGGGTGGGCAACAGTACTAACTCAAGCAGAGATCCTCACATCTGTTCGAGCTAAGTCAACCCTCCATGAGCATCACATCAAGCGCACAAGATATGCCCACCAGGTTTCCCTCATATCGCTGAATATCCTCAAGCAGAATGCATACTCTGAATAATCCAAGGGTGTCATGGGTCCACCGGAATCCTTCAACATGTGGGATCAACGTTCTCAAAGTTTCCCACAGTTCAAATACTGGTCTACTATCACTGAACTAGAACTGCTCATGGCTCGTTTTGTGAGGTCCTTGAGGGAAGGAGACTTCCTACTTTATGTACAATCATGTGACGAACTTTGTGGTTGGTTTCATGCATTGGACCACACAAACTATGCTCGTTGGCTTCCAGTATATGTACGTGACATGGTTGAACTTAGCAAGAATCACCCTGAGATACATGATGAATTTATGAAGGGCAATGTCGTTCAGAAATCATCCAAGAAGTTCAGTCTTACGGCCAAGGACCAAGACCAAGTCTTTATGAGAATCCTGAAGCACTTACCCTTTATATGCTTGCAGGATCAGACTGTGTGCAGATGGTAAAGGAGTTTGAATCAACACATGACCTTTCACCCCAGGCAACAGCTCATCATGAGGAAGGACATCATTTACAAGTCAAATTTCAAAAAGACATGTACACTTGTTGCTCTGGATACCCAAACTGTCATGGAGCCGTCCGTCGTGAACAGTCTGTTACAAATCTCTGAAGCTGGGAAAGCCCTGCATGCAGATTATGTCCAAGAGAGACTGGTGAAGCTATCTGTGCCTGTAACAGATCCAATCAAAAGAAAAAACATGCTGACCTTTGCAAATCGACCTGACCCAAGGAGAAAAGAACCTAAGGATGTTGGTATTCAGAAACAAAACATGATATTGGTGACACAGCTCTTCCTTTCTTTGCAGTCCCGCCCAGACGCGGACTTGGCCGACTTTTTCATGTATGAAAATCAAAAGGAACCACCAAGCCTAGTTGACAGAGGGTCACTGAGATTTGGAACAAAGGCAGACATACTGGACTGTATCAATGCACCAACTGGCCGTACAACTGCTCCAAAACTAGCAACAGTCGAGGTTTTGGATATGGCAGCATACACATTCTGCGCTCAACAGTAGCAAAACCATTCTCTGACTATGTGTCCCTTCAAGTCATTCCATATCTTGAGGCCCAGATGAAGAATGGAGCCCAACGGATTGATGCGGTATGGAATAACTACCCAGAGAGTAACGATTTTAAAGGCCTGGGATTGGTTCAAGAACAAGAGTTGGTGATGGCGGCACCCTGATACCAAAACATGAATAGAACAGTGGTTTCCTCAAGAATGAGGAGAACAAAAGGGAATTCCTTTCATTCATCAGCAGTCAGATCTCCAAAACGGATATGGATGGAAAGCTCCTCCTGAGTACCCACTGTGAAAATGTGCTTTCAAACCGACAGTGTGACCTGGGTACACTACAGCCATGCAACCATACCGAGGCTGACACAAGAATCATCCTACATCTCCGACATGCTGCAGAGCATGGCCACACATCAGCCTATGTTCGCACTGTTGACAGCAATGTTGTGATTTTGGCAATAAGGGTCTTTGAGACCTTAGGCCTAACAGAGCTCTGGATCGGATTTGGAACTGGTAAAAAAGTGCAAATACATCCCAATCCATGATATGTACTCTCATCTTGGTACATCAAAGTCCTTGGCATTACCCCTCTTCCACAGTCTTACTGTCTGTGACACCACTTCACATATTCTTGGATGTGGAAAGAAGACTGCATGGACAACCTGGACAAGTCTACCTGACCTGACAGACACACTAGTGGCTCTCACACAGGATCCTGAACACTTCGTGACTGAGTCGAGACACATTCAACAGATTGAAAGATTTGTTGTACTGATGTGCAGCAGAAGTTGTGGAGTAGGGCGCGTGAATGAAGCAAGGCATCGCCTTTTCACTACTGGAAGCAGGTCATTGGCAAAATTCCTGCCTACTCAAGCTGCGTTGTTTCAACATGTGACACGATCTATTCTGCAGACGAGTTTCTTTTGGGAGTAGGCAACCATTGCTTACCAGGAAATCCCTGACTTCAGTGATTGGGGTTAGCAGAAAGACGACAGCCATAACTGGCAACCTCTATGGACCACCCTCAGTGATGCTTCAGCAGCATGTTCTATCCTCCTACACTGCGGTTGCAAAAAGGGCTGTGTGGGAAGGTGTAAATGCAACAGTGCTGGTGTACGATGTACGGTCCTCTGCCAATGCGAAGGAGGATGCACAAATACTGACAGTAACTAGGTAAAATAGTTACTATATCTATCACTGACAGTCATGTGAAAGTACAATATATACATTCTGTGTATACTATTGTTATTTCTGGTGTACTCTGATTCACTACTGACTGGATATTTTTTATAGGTAAAACATAAATATTATTTCTACATAATTCCATTTTAAGTCACTTACAATATGATACCTCTTAAAACCGAACACTGAATTGACAATTTCCAAAGTGAAAATATCTTCAAATTCCAAGTATTGTATGAATTTTGATGGGTTTTGTATCATATTTTGAAGTTTTCGGTCAGCTCTTTAAATTTTATATTGGTAATAACTTTTGTCACACTGGTTACAATACATCAATGTATACATCATTGCAAAGCTCTTTTCATTATCTTTCATTTGATATGTGACATGACCATATACAACCGTAGGAAAAAAAATATTCTTAAATCGGGGTGGCGGCCATTTTGTTTTTTGTCCAATATGGCCGCCACAGGGGGCCGCCATCTTGGCGCCCGTCTGGAATCGAATTAGTATGACTTAAGCTACCTCTGTGCCAAATTTGGTGCTTTTGGAAGAATCTGAACCAAATGCCCTGAAAATAGCCCTAAGCTCCCTGACTATGAGTAAAGTTTTAACGTGCGGCTTCATTTTTGTCTTGCGCGCATATTCTTGCATATGTTTTCCGATCTTGCTGAAGGGAACTTTACACGTGGCGAATAGAGGAGACATTTCCGCAAAGCGTTCGTAGAGGGTATCCGGAACGCGGGATGTCCACTTCCATTAGTCCGAAAAATGTTCCGTCCTTAACACCCTTGAGTAATTTATCCGCACTCACCTCGCCACTCGAGTGTTTTGCTAAGAATGGTAGACGCCTGTGTCTCATGAACTCGCGAACACTCGGGTCCGTTCTACACAATTCGTTAAAATCACACTCCCACATGCAAATCAGTTCATATCCGAGATTCATAATATAGTTCGCTCTCTCTTCGGTTCTCTTGTATCGTTCTCGCGATTTAGCTGACTGCTTAACACAAGTGTGTCCGTGCCATACACAACCTAAAAATTCGAAACACGTTCGAGTAACTGGATCGAATGCGTCGACGAGGAAGGGACCGATTCGTTTTTCATGTCCCGAGTTCATTTTATGGATTAAGGGTCGTCCTCTTTTTTGCGCCTCCCAATCTAACCAATCATAACTTAGAGTGTATCGGTCAGATTTTCTGTGACGAAACTGATTACATGATTGGTGTTCTGGTAACCATCGCACAAAATACCCTGTAGGCATATCCAAAGACAAACAGTATAAATACAATGCATTACAATCAAGTCCTATACATTTTTTGACACATCTTATCCGGGTTACCACGTATATACGTTTTCCCTCGACAGTGATGACGAGTAAATATAATCGACGGTCCTCCGCAGATGCCTTGTTTCACTGTTTCACAGAGATCGCTATCGCCTTCACCGAACAGCGCAAAGTTTATGCTCATGTCTAATGCCGAACGAAATATCAATTTTCTAGCAATTCCAGGCACGGAGACGGCTTCCTTGAAAATGTCTATTCTGGTTTCTGTCCAATAAAACTGTTTCAACATATTAATAGCCTCAATTCCCGGTTGGACGTCTAAATTGTTGTACCAAATCAGAAAATCTTTGAGCGTTTTCATATTATTAGCTTTCCAAATGGTTTGAAGATAGCTATAGTTATCTTCCATTGTCGCGGGCACCTTTTCCAGTTTTAATTCCCTCAAAACCTCCTTTTCTCCCATCTCAGGATGTTTTTTAACGTATTCCTCATATCTTCGGCTATTCGAGTCTTCAAGGGTGTTTACATTTTTTAGCGATGACCAAAACGCGTGGATGGGAGGGAGCGCAGTTTCCTGCAACCTCGATTCGCTGTCGAAATATTCATAACAGAAAAATCCTTTGGATTGACCAATCTTGAAGATTTTAGAAATTTGTCATAACTCGTTCCAGGTGGTAGATATTGGCAAAGGTCCAATATTCTAAACTTCTCGTTAGCAATACACACGTATTGGTTATTTCTTTATGACAAAATTACCTCGGTTCTGGTCAACAATATTCAATGCCCTCGCCAGTTTGCTTTTCCACAAATTCAGATCGTACTTCGCGCTGTTAAATCCTAAAACCGGGAGTTGAGCACAATATTGATCCATCTTTCTGCTTAAGAGGTTCATCCTCCTGTAATGTTTTTCATCAATATCCGACCATGAGGAGTTTGACTGTTCTGTTATCGAGCACATAACATCATTTTCAGAGATATCTCCCCATTCATTGTAGTTGACACTAATTTTGGATGTTTGTTCTAAACGCTGTATCAAGTCTCGGTAAACATTTGGTTTAGATAATCGAATGCGCATTGCAGGAGAAATGTCTTCTTCTCCTTCTTCTTCTTCTTCTCCCTCCTCCTCCCCTACCCGCGTCACTCTTCCAGACGCGTTAATCAATCCTCTGCGATGACGTAATTCCTCTACATGATTACGTAATTCGCTCAGTGCAGGAGCAAGTTTAATACGAGTTAATTGTTCCGCTTTGTCAGCAACGAGACAGGTAGTCGATAGATTCCCGTAAAAGAGAATTCGTGTCGGAAGAAATAACGCATTTAGCGTCTTCATAACCCGGTACATTGGAACAAATTGAAATTGATATAGGGTGATGTTTCGCCATCCATTCTGTAGAGGAGAACTGCGATGTGCTTCCACCCTCTTCATTCTGTTGTCGCAGCAGCAAAGCCTCACCGTCAAACATGGCATGATATTCGTAAAGTCTGTCTTTCTCCGGCACAAGAATATTGCATTCTTCCTGAAGTTCGTCAAAAATATTTCTCGAAGGAGAATAATAACCACCGGGGTATTTAATTTTGCTCCTCTGAGAACAATGAGTCCTCTCGTGTCGCCTACAGCATCGGGCTCGTGGAAAACATATATCGCATTGACGACATTTATATCTCTTGGTATAAGCTTGTAAATTAGTGATGTAAGAGAGGTGATTCTCGTAGCAGTCCATGTTAAGAGTGGAAACTCGAGTTGCGGGTTTCCGTTTTGAGAGGTATAACGCCACGCATGAATTCCCCTCGTTGCACAGGCGAAATATATTGACTCGAACATTAAATGTTTTTTTAAAAAGGGGCACATCATCGGGAACTTTCAAACACCGAAAGGACTGCAGAGATATTTTCCGTCCTTCTTTTTCGTTAGCCCGCACCCATACCTCAAACAACTTTAGAATCGAACTCTTTTTGGGAGCAAAACGTTGACCCGTAGAATGAAATGTTCGGTGATGACTCAAACATCTAAAAGCACATAAACAATCAACCTGATAGTTCTTAGTGAACAGAACAGATCGTTTCAATTTTAACCATCTCGGTAATGCAACTTTCGGCTGACTCCCCTAAGACGTAATTCGTTCTATACACCCAATAGGTCACGTTGGTGACAAACACGGGTCTCCATTTAGTGTTCGGTCTTGCTTGAAGAATATGATCATTGATACTTTTCATTTGCATTCTCCTAGCAATGCGGAGCAGTGATTTGAAATTAGAAATAAGCGGAGGAGTATCAAACATAAACGTGTTTCGATAAGGTATAAAATACCTGTACTCACCGCTCTCAATGTGCCTCAAAATAATTCCGAAAGAGAGATTCACTTTAAACGAATTATTTTCATTTTGAAAAATATAAGTCAATTGCTCCCGAAAGTCTAATGATTCGTGGTCCTCGTTACCCGTTAATGGGAAATTATAAGTGTGAACAATGTTGTTCCCACCGGACTCCAAATTGTCGTGTACACGTAATATGATGTCTCTGTGAGTGTTGTACGTGTCCTGGAGTGGTTCATCCACAACCACTCCATCTTCATCTGTCCAAGGTCTTCTCTCGTCATGCATGTCCCAAGGCTCTGGGTGAAGTCGATCTCCACCCCTCCCGTGATGCTTCCGACGTTGGTGACGCCATAGTAGTTTGCGATTATGAAACGTTTGTTGACACGTGCGGCACTTAACGCGACGGTTTTTTCACTTTGTTCATTTCATCGGAGGCGTTGTTCCCCTGTTTTTGACATCCTCCTTGATGATGTTGTGCGGTCTTAGTATCTCCAAGGTCACCGCACCATTCACATAGATATTTGTTGGCGTCGTTACCCTGCTTTTGACACCCTCCTTGATGATGTTGTACGAAGGTCATAGTATCTCCAAGGTCACCGCATCGCTCACATAGATATTTTTTTAGAAATATCCTTTTCACATAGTCTAATGTGTCTATTAAACTTAGTTCGTGTTAGGAAATGTTTGTAACACAATGGACAACTATAGGACACGTGGTCCGCGTCTTCATCCTCTTTAGCAATGATTCTGTCACTACACAGTGCTCTGTGTTGCTGAAACGCTTCACCGTCCCTGTCGCCAAATATTAATCCGCATACATCGCATAAGTAGGGTCCCTCCGCTCCGCATCGCTGAGGAAGAAGTCGTTGTTGTTGTTGTTGTTGTTGTTGTCTACGTTGCGTGCTACTCGACATCTGGTGTTTTTTAGCCTTGAGACAGGCTATACACTGATTAATATGATGAATAAATTGTTTCCGCTTATTGAACTTACATTGACACAACACACACTGGAAGTAACGTCTTTCAACGCAACTACATTCTACAAAATGGAGATTAAATGCAATATGTCCCTTCACCAACTGATTACAAATTCGACATCGGTATGTTTTCTGTCCTTTCTTCTTTCGCTTGTTTCTGTCCGCCATGTTTCTTGTTTAGTCGTTTACGCAGAAATGTGAGAGTGTCAAAGTAGTCTTCCACGGGGAAATAGATTCCGTTCTTCTTTTCGGAACGATCTCCCTGATTTCCGGTAAAGCATCGTATATCGACGAACCAGAAGTTGGACAGCTTAACGAACGTAGCCTTATACCACGGACGTTTGGAGAGAGGATAAGGTTGAATATCTTGCACCTCGAACTTGGTCTTATACTTCTTCTTGTAGCGACTGAACAGCATTTTCATCGCGACGACTCTTGCGAAAAACTGTAATAAGATAGATAATATGTATTTACAGGGTGTTAAGGTAATATAAATAAATAAGACGTCATAAATATTGAGTCGAACTTCTCAATCATTTCGTAAACAAACAACCCACGACATTACTTTAATAACACGCAAGTCATAACATTTGTGGATTACTGATATGTAATTACTTGAGTTTTGCATATGCTAAATACACCTACAATATATTAACAATAATTGAAAGCGTGCTCTCATTCCGCGACCAAATAACCAATCTGCATTGTAACCATGAGCGATATAAAACACTTACGGGATGTGCTATATTCGAACTCCGTCACCAGATACATCATAAACTTACATAATATTTACAGTTTTATCTTACCTTGTCGAAAAGAATCACAGGAAACCGAAGTTTCCTGATTTTTCCATCGGCAGTTTCCTTCTTGATGTGTATCATATTGGTGGATCGTTTGATTTTCACCAAAATCGTATTCGAGATGGTGTTTTTCACTTTGTGATAATCACCGTAGTCCTGTTCGTCATCCTCGACATCGGAATCATCGCTGGATAAATCGCTATCTGTATCGACGGTGATGTCGGGCAATGACAATGTCTCTTCGGCATCGGAACTTGAACATCTCACGAGCATCTGCGCGTCATCTCTTTCTTCGTCGTCCGAGAGATTGATCCATTTTACCTTTTTTCTTTGTTTGATGGAACACTTCTTCTCATCTTCTCCCACCCCGCGTTTGCGATTGTTACACGATTTCGCTTCAATCGCCGCATCATCTTCATCATTAGTAGAAGTCGATGGGAATGGTGCTTTCTTAGCAACAGGTGTTTTAGGTCCCCGTTCCTCGGCCATGGCTGTAGGGATGACTATGATGATTATCGTATGTATATATATAGTCACAAGAAACCATTGGTATGCTTTTGAAGTTACGAGTTGGCTCCATTCGTATGTGCGTCTGTTTGCTAGTCGTGCGAAATACTCAGTGAGTGTAGTGTTTGGTTCATAATGGGTACAAAAGCGAACCGGGGGTGTATTTACCAACTAAGTGAGGACTATCCTCTCCAGAGTCGCAAATGAGTAAACAGAATTATTATGACTTGCCACCCACGGAGAGGGTTGGGTGATGTCGCTACAGCTACAGTATAGATGGTAAGACTCGGATCCCGTTATTAGTATTTTTTCGGATTAATGTGAAATTGCGACAGAGAAGGTTCAACCTAACACTTAAAATATATTTAACGACTGTGTGTACAGCAATTGTTACCCAACAAACACACACACACACACACACACACACACACACGTATTTATAACCATAAATTCTTGTGCTATGATACGGCGGATGGTGGAGATGCAGTCGATCGCGCACGGATTGAGAACGGGTCACTAATTAACCAACCAATGGTCAATTAATACGAGAAGGAGGGACTATTGTTTTATCGGTTCTGCTCGATATACTGCGCTGCAAAATATAGTTCTCAGATTCCGCGTTAGTCACCGCGCGCATGCTTATATGTTACATCATTTATTATATTATTTAATAATGTCTAATATTTTATTATTCTTTGAGAAAGTAAATCCTTCTACCATGATACGGCGGATGGTGGGTGGAGGAATGCACCCGATCACGCACGGATGGATAACTGGGGTCACTAATTAACCGGTCAACGGTCACTTGATACGAGGACAGCCACTGAAAAGGGTCGCTACAGCTACAGTATAGATGGTAAGACTCGGGTCCCGTTATTAGTATGTTTTCGGATTAATGCGAAATTGCGACAGAGAAGGTTCAACCTAACACTTAAAATATATTTAACGACTGTGTGTACAACTATTGTTACCCAACACACACACACACACACACACACACACACACACACACACACACACACACACACACACACACACACACACACACACACACACACACACACACACACACACACACACACACACACACACACACACACACACACACACATATTTATAACCATAAATTCTTGTGTTATGATACGACGGATGGTGGAGGGATGCAGACGATCACGCATGATGTCGCTACAGCTACAGTATAGATGGTAAGACATCCCATATGATATCCCATAGCAGCGAGCAGTGGTAACTACGACTCTTTTCATGTACAGTACTAACATGTCCCATAATTTCCGATCAACCTTAGACTTAATACGGTTTCCTTTAAGTGACTAAGTATCAACGCCCTTTGCTTATCCTCTGTTGTATTGATATTTAAATCATGTCGGTTAACGCGTGGTTGAGATATTATTATCTTATCGCCATCCGTATCACTCCTTCATTAGCATTGGTCAGCTAGCGCGAATAAATATAGTTCGTGTACGCTCAATTACTTTCTCCTTCGATACCTTTCTTTTCTAAGTGTCTCACATAACTGTTATCTGTTTCTTTAATTATACTCTTATCTTCACCATCATATGTGTTTTTATTTGGTTTATACTTTGTATGTGGTTAGTAGGTTATGACCTTTAGGGTACTTTTTCCCCCCACCCGACACACGCGCATGAATACGGTTAATTGACCAGTGGTCAGTCCTTTGTCTTAATCACTTAGACAATAGGAGGTAATCATGGCGTTCTTCTATGGTTTTATGGTTCTACCGCTACTGGCGGCGTGGTCCCTCCCAGTTAGGGTAATGAGCTTACCCCTTAGATGCTACGATGATGATGGAGAGCTCGTATGTTTCGGGAGAGGGAGCAGAGATATCGTGGACGTTCGAATCCATCCGTCCATCGTGAGACTCTCGGGGCGTGAATGGGATGATGGCTTCGTCGTGGACCGGACTTCTTTCCCGAATTTGAAGATGATCAACCTCGATGACAGCCGAGTGAAATGTTCGGATATCATCCGCTCTCGACTGGTCCGGGTACTAGTCAATGGTGTTCCCTGTCCCCCGATTGTGAGTAATCTTTGGTCAACTAAATATGTTGTGTACTCACCGCGTAATTATGTGATCAGTTCGCGTTATTTTTCAGCCCATGGTGTGTTTTCGGATTAACATTCATCTGTGTCAGTTGGTCTGTATAGGAATGTAATGACCAACTTGAATCCTGTGAGTTATTAAAGGGAAAAACATACTGAGGGTTATTACTTATCATGCACACGTTGATGTATTCCGTCTATTGACCTGTAGTCTGGTTAGTTTTTTAGTGATTTCTCTGATTTCTTATAGACCAGTCGAACAACAACAACAACAACAACAACAACAGTGGGTTCAGGTTACGTAAGAAGCCGCGCTACCTCACCTGACGATTCTGGCTCTTACGTCACAAGTGACCTCACTCGCGCAACACGTGTCATACCAGGTGAGCGGTTCGTATGATGAAGTTTGTTAATTACCGTTGTTTCTCGCGTTGACTGAATGAGGGTTTTTTCCCCGCTTTCTTCCTGTTTGCTTCATTTATTTATTTATTTATTATTTTTATTTTTTTTATTTTTTATGTTTTGGTTAAAATTTCAGACCTTGCTTCGCATAGCGGATTTCCTAGATCGTCAACCGTCACTACAACACTAGGTGAAGGTGTTGTTCCCACGATAAGTGGTGAGTGTTTATACCGTTGTTTGTTTTTTGTTTTGTTTTTTGTTTTGTTTTTTGTTGTTGTTTTTTACATAATTCAATTTACCATAGCTAATGTTGAAATTTTAGTTAGAGTCAATACTATCATTTTAGTTATCGAGTTCGTAATGTTTCGCTAAAACTAGTCTAATCCAACCACCCTACTGTTACATTTTTGTAATTTAGCTAACTTTATAGTCTCGTATGTTTGTTGTTACCGTTTCAGTTTCTCGCATGGTACTAACACGATCGTTCCACACAGTCCGTTATCTTTCACGATGTTGGACAGTTCAACGTCCACTAACACCAACACCTACAACAATGCAGTTAATACCTCAGTGACAACCAGTCTCTCGGTTGAAACAAACATAACAAAAGTCACGTCTTATAACATTACCGGAGGTTTCACTTCATCATCATATAAAGGTACTCTTTTATAACCTTACAATCTCATTTACGTTTTCATGGTGTTACTTATCATGTTAATCGCTTTATTTATTTTTGGATTTGTTTACGTTTACTGTAAATTTAGGTCTGTGAAGAGAAGTTTATTTAGAATGAATATGAAATTTAGTCTTCCATCTAAGAGTTTTATGAACATACCTTTACTAGTCGATAGCGGCGTAACCGAACGTAGAGGTAGTTTCTCTTTAGATAGTTATGATAGAGATTATGAGGAAGTTAGCGTGTAACATTTTTTTTATTAGGAGGCTATGAAAGAAAAGAGGGTCATACGTAAATTTTAATCCAAACAATGTATATTTTTTCTTTTATTTTTTTATTTTTTTATTTTCTTTTTTTTTTTTACAGTAGGAGGTATCGTGGCTATCACGAGCATCTGTACCGCTACAGTCGTGTTCCTTATAGGATGCCTGATCTTCATTGTCTATCGTCGCGCTTTGAGGCTTCGACGTGAAAGAATGGAGGTTGCTAGGCAACGCCGATCTTTCGAGTTGTTCGATGATACGACTGAGTCCATTTCTGTGTTCTCTCGAATAGAGACCGTTCTTAATGTTGATGAACACGAACATGAGCTTTAGAATCTAGACTATAATTTTCTTCTTTTTTTTTTTTTTTGTTCACAGATCTCTTGCGGGATGTTCTTATAATTTTAGCTGGGCTTTGCCTATTTTATATTAGACAGTGTGTTGTTCACCGTATCCTGGTCAACCCTCTTAATGAGCCCTTATTTAGATTTTTACGGGGAAATAACGGCGATGTGAGACGAGGTGGAGTTGGTCAGCCCGCTGCTGCGAGGCCCGTCGCCGGACACCATCAACACCGCCGGCGCGAAGGCGCCGCTGTTGCTGCTGCAGCAGGTGTACGAGGGCAAGAGCGACAACAGCAACAGGAACAACAACGCGTGCAGCCTGCACGCATCAGGAGACAACCCGACCGTTATGGGTACAATTAGTTTCATGTAAACAAGAAGGGGGTTGTTTTATCATTAGTGTATCTCGCGTGCTTTGGTAAATGTTAGAGTAGTGTGACATTTGTTTTTTCTTTTCATTTTTTGTTTGTTTTTTGTTTTGTTTCTGTGGTCGCAGATCATTGATCAGTTACCTTACCTTACTCGCTTCTTCGTTTGATTTTTTTCTTTTGTGTGTTTTTTCTCAACGGTTCGTGTTGTCTCTCTACTATTGTTGTATATTGTGATGTCTTGTAAATATAATGATGTTGTTTTGTTTTCCCTCTTTTCCTACATTATCCTCATCATTCCATTGTTAGTTTAACTTGTTTCATGCTTCCTCGTCATACACTTAAACTGTAGGTATCATTGTTTATGTGAGCTAAGTAGATATCAATTGTTCGTAGCATTGTTATCTTGTGGTTCCACAATCTAGTCATAATTGGTATTTTAGGAGTGTTGTTATGTGTATGAATATACATATTCATGTCTTCGGTTTGTGTGAGTGAGTGAGTGTGTGTGTGTGTGTGTGTGTGTGTTGAGGTATGTGTTTTGGTATTATTCTGTGGTTTCACGATCTAAACACAGTTTTGTCTTTAAGGGTGTTGTTACGCACATGTACATATATATATATATATTATGTCTTTGTTGAGATGTTGTTGATTGTGTATGTAATATACAACACAAACATACATTCTTTTTTCCATTGTTTGTTCATAAATAAAGGATATTTTATTAATTATATTCTATGTTCTGGTTTTCTGTTGACTAATCAATGGATACAAAACTCGATGCAGACGGTGATGGTTAAAGTAAATGTATATATGTATATTAACACATCGGTTGACGAGATGTAATAGTCCTCTCCTATGATAGGTTACTTGCCTATTTTCATACTTTCTTTTATGAAATGCAATTGTCCATGATATATACCCGAAAACACTGTTCTTATGTCTCTTGATTCTCGTTGGTGATAATGTGTCCTTTACAGCACCATGCGTCTCATTATGAGTTTAGGTCATTTTTTAAATATACACACCCACCGACACGCACGCGGGTTACACATACTCACTTTCACTCTTTAATTAAAAAACAAAACAACAAAAAACAACACTGTCTCATAGGAACATATCTATTGGAATTTTCAGTGGGTGATTCATAGTTCCTTGAACCGAAAGGGTGGGATACCCAATTCGTGGTTGACGGAAAAACTTTCCCAAACCTTCGAGTAATTGTTCTGACAAGGAGCGAGGTCAGCTGTGGGGAAATTCAGCGCCCAAGACTGATTAACTCCTCACACAAGATAGATACATGCTGTCCATAATACAATTGATGGAGTGTAATAATATGTATTATTCCTATAATGATGTTGTTATGAAAGCAGTTCCGAAGTTTGACATGCACAACACACATTATTTTAGTGTCACCTATGTCATCCGTCGAGTCCGTGTTACACACTATAATATAATGTGATACAACCAACTTGTTCAGTTATTTCCTTGTAACTTGTAGTACATAATAATGTCGTGATGACTATTGTTTTCACATGAAATTAGTTCTCAAGTTCAATCATATATGATTGCTAGTAACAGACAATATGCATGGAGCGCATGGCGGCTCCCACATTTGAGTTTTTCTAACGAAGATTAGCGCTCCACAATGAGAATTCTTTCACAAGTTCTTCCAACGAGGTTTGAGACGATGTATATACCTGTTCTTCGCCCTTGTCGCGTTTAAAGTCCTGTATTAATCCGAGATATTCGCTTCTCAGATCGTGGTCAAGCGAGAACCTTGCGAACGATGGATATGCGGTGGAGTTTGTTTGATCTTGGTTCTCCTCGTGCGCGCGTGGCGCCCGAGGGTACCGGCGAGCCGCTACATCGGGCGCGGGGTATTTATTTACTTACCGGGATGGGATTATTTACTTTGTGGGTGTGGGCGGTCGCGCTCCCGAGAGATCAAAGCTGTTTCGATTTTGCCGAATGTAGATGAATAACGCTTGGACGTTTTCCGGGTATGGGGACACCTACTACTACTCCGGTCCCGTTAGTCGCCTTTTACGAGCATGGGTTACTGAAGGTTCATTCTAACCCGGACCTTCACAGGTACAAACGAGAAGAGCTTTTCTCTGTACCTTAACTGGAACGAAATTGCATGTTTATTTACAGATGGAAGTATTACGAAAGTGCAATCGTTGTTCACAACTTTAACAGTAGAATTAGAATTCTCTTGTTTATGCTAAATCAGCAAGGTTTGTATTTCTGTGACATATAATATTTCACAACTCCAGGACAAAATGTACCAATGTATAAAATAAGGCTCATCCGGCAGCCCAAAACGTGGATACTATTTTACGAAATAAATTGATAAAATAACAACTTCGGGTTGGCTACTTGATCGTGCTTGCTGCAGAATCATTTACTGGTAGGAAAGTAGACTTGACCGCTTACAGCAATAAGTTTTCTCTGAATGTTACTGCTCAGAAGCATTAATTGATTGTTAGTTAAATTAGGTAATATATAAAAAAGTAATCCTCCATGAATATTCACAAATGTATAAACAGCCAAGCACATTTTAACTTACCATTTTGCACATTTCTGCAGAAGACGTGTTAGCTTTCATGGCTCTCAGTTCATTCTCCACTTCGACAAAGAAAGGAATCAAACAAAAGTCAGTGCTCTGCATGTTTACGCGATCCTCAATCATTTCCATCTTCAGCTATGCATTTCCTTGTTCTGAAACTGTGACAAGATTGCTCTTTGCCAATTCTAAGACTGTCCTTGCACAAAGCTGATCGATGTCTGGTCATGAGGTGATATGGATCTATCTTCCTGGTTTCCATTGATTTCTATCAGAATGACATTCAGGTACGTATAACCATTCAACTGGTTTGGAAAACCTAGCACTAGCATGTTGTGCTTTATTTTGACTCCTCGACGCCAATTGTCCAGTATCACGCCAAATTTCCAATTAGCATAGGATAATGATCATTATGTTGTGCTGTGATGCAGACTTACATCCAGCAGTTGGTTATTTGTAGAGACATAGATGCTAAGCAATTCAAGTGGAATATCTTCTAAATGTTGGGCAATATCTAGGCTCTCTTTCGTTGCTGATTTCCCCATCTTCTCCTTGTCGCAAATGTCTTTGTAGCTGAGAACGTTTGTGCTGTTGGTGGTAAATTTACACAGTAACTGCTGAAGATGGCTCCCTGCACATCGTTTCTCTTTGTGGTTGGATTACTCTCAACATATGTGTCAGCTTGTATGTCTTGAATTCAGCTATTATTCCTGCCTTTGAGAGCTTGTATACCGTGTTCCAAAACTGCTTTTGAAGCTCCAGGATTGCCTGTGGATCTCCATCCCAAGTCTGAACTGTCCGCCAAAGCAAGAAACAGGTGTATGAATGCCTTGCCTGAAGTATATTTCCTATGACACAGATTGGTAGACTGTATCCTCGAAGGAAATAGCCAATACGTGCACCATGTACTTGATCTTTGGATCACATCCTCTTTAAGTCACCTGCCACAAAAGTAACTTTGTGTCTTGCAGCTTGGAATTGTTTGCGGATGATAAGCAAACTTCCTTCACATATTTCAAGTTTATCTTCATTTGAATTTGTTATCATCAAGGTTGATAGTCCATGTTTGGTTTACAGGAATGTAGGGACGCGTCTTCACATAGCAAACTACAGTGTGCCTTGACTTCACTCTTACTGTGATCTTTGAAAGCTTTTACTGATGGGGTCAATTTTGACGGACATGTCTTAACGTCTGTTCCAAATGTTAAGTCAAGAATATTCAACGCCATTTCCCATATCCTTGTCTTAACAAAGGTGCATTACACGGGCTGTTTTCTCAGTCCATGCTATGACGATAACGTGGTTAACATGTAGTGCCACCATTTTTATTTTTATTATTACTATGGGATATTGATACAGCGCACATATCCACGCAACTAGTACATGCTCAAGCTTGCCCTTGGAGATACTACCTAATATCAATTGACAGGACTCAAGAATAGGGACATTTAACCTCAAATGCTGCTACAGGAACATGTGTCTTCTTTTCGTTCGGGATTCCATCTGGTGAAATTATCAGAGCCAAATTTTGAATTCAGAGGGAAATTCCTCCAACCTTTTTGACACTGTGACCAGGAAGGAAAATTGATAGTACCTTGTAACAAAATGTTGTCGTTGCACACGCTTCATGTTTTCGTTCATGTTCTATAGCTTTCGGTTAGGGGTGGGTATTGCAGAGAATTTTCATATTGCGATATATTGCGATTCGAAAGCATATATTGCGATAGGTATTGCAATATATTGCAAGAATATTCTTTTCATAAAAAAGTACTTTTTATCGAGTTAATGCTTGATTTATAAAGCAAAAACACAACAAAATCACTATGCTTGATTAAGCTTTAATTAAAACTTTTAATCATGTTAAAATGAAGGAAACAAGAAACAGAACAATTTAACATCAACACAGTGGTTACTAGTTTGAACTAGTTTCTCCACTCTCGAAAAATCCCTGAGATTTTAGACAGCAACTTGACCTGGTCAGGACATATCAGGGATCACTGGTCAATAATGAGTAAATATATATATATAACATTCAGATCCAAAACATTGCGAAACACTTGAACAAAAATTAAGAACACAACTTCAAACCGAACTTAACTTGATTTCCGGTGTGAAAAACGGAAATATCCGAAGATTTCCGAGTGTTACGAAGTTTTTCGAATGCATGTCGAAAAATTTGTTTTCGGAGGTTTCGGATTACGTCCCTTTGTAAGTGATCTCTGTAGAAAAGGCGAAAAGAGTCGTTACGTCACCGTCTCATAACTGTTGTGTTCCGGGTGTACCGCATCGAGTACAAAAAGTTGACAAGTACCCATGGCTACTGGTGTGTGTGTGTGTGTGTGTGTGTGTGTGTGTGTGTGTGTGTGTGTGTGTGTGTGTGTGTGTGTGTGTGTGTGTGTGTGTGTGTGTGACCTTTATCTCCGTACGGATAAGATCATGGTGCCTATTCTCGAAAGTGTCCCAGCTAAGACAGATCCTAACTAGTTAGGACAGAAGTTAGGACATCCTAACGTACGTTAGGATAAGACCCATTCTCGAAACGATCCTATCTCTGTCCTAATTTGAGCTACAGATCCTAGCTGGGGTAGTCGGTGAGATAGGAAAGCGAAGGGGATTCCCATAAGACGTCACAGCTTTTTGGGAAAAGCCCGAGCAGACGTCAAAATGTCAAGCTCAAGCGAGATGGCGACCGTAGAAAAGGAACCGATAAAAGTCAACTGGTCTCGGAACGAGATCGATTGTTTAGTTGATGAGGTGGAGAAACATCTATTTTATTTAGCTCATTTTCATCCATTGTGACCAACAGCAAGAAGCAACAGATTTCGAGGGACATATCAAACAGGTGAAACTAATTATAGATCGCAAGCAGGGTGTCCTTCCACTAACCGATCTTATCTAAGATCAATGTTAGCAAGTTACGCCAATTTTACAACCGTCTTAGGTAAAAGTTACACCCGTTCCACTAACCGATCTTCGGCCGATCGTAGCCGGTCCCGATGTTACGATCCGATCCAAGCTTAGATCTAGACTCTTTCGTGAGAGAGAAGAGAAATGCGAGGCACGAGTTATCTCCTTTTGCATAGTCTAGCAGACGATGGAAGTAGTTTTGGAACCAAGTATAAACGTTGAGAAAAAACCTCGAGCCAATATTAAGGTAGTGAGCACCTTGGTTTCAGGGGCAAGTGCGTGTGAACGCTGGGTATCAGGCCTAATATGTGGCTGAACCTTGTCGATCAGAATAGACAAGGCGTGCCGAGGCATCCTCAACCTTACACTCTGTAATACGCACTGATTGCTAGTGGCCGATAAGGTTTGCTATGTACAGAGTTGCAATATTGTTGTACAAATGTATTACACCGACTCCCTCGGCTGTGTTCCCATGACGATAGTGGTCAGAGCCTCACATTTGTAAGCTTCAGTGCAGTGTTTGTTTACATCACAGAAATATACAGATTCATTTCATGGGGGTTTTAGGGGACGTTCACGGTGAAATGCTCGCTCTTCTTCACGTAGAATATGAAACCCACTTTTGTGGTTTCTCTACAATTGATTTTAGAGATACTAAGTTGGTCATGAGCAACTTAGACTTTGGATCTTAACTTTACGATTGAATTGGGTAAGATTGGTTAGTGGAACGGTACTGGCTGTCGAACAGTTATCGCCATTTTCGCGATTTCCTCATTAGTTTCTTAACCTAATGAATTAAAAGTTATCTAGATGAAAGATTACGTATTCACCAATGTGTCCTGCTTGTTTACAGTTGCCGATCGTGTTTTTCTATAACGCGGTCAACAGGAAGCGCGGTAGTACATATTGTGCTTTCCCAACAACTAACAGGAACAGTTATCGCCACTTCCGAATTGTTCATGTTATTTACCAAATATGACATAAATTTCGTAATTAAATTATTGTGGTTCCAACCTTGACATATTGAGCACATTTCCTAAATGGTATTTAATTTAAAAAATGAAATGTAAAAGAGCAAAACCTACTCTCATTGTGAATGTTGACGAATGCTGATATGAGCTGATTTTATGGACGTTATTCACCTCATTTAATTGTTTGGAGTTGTCAGGTCGTACTGAATGGATGATATGAAATTTAATTTGTCGATATGCCTTAGTGAAAGGAAACCACAATGTAAATCACGTCAGATTATGTAAGTTTTAACCATGTAATTGAACCGATTTTGTCAACAGAAGTATTTTCTCTTATTGGTAACTTTTATTGGCTGTTGGTGAATTTCGTAGACAAAACTCGTTCGTATACGCATATTCCGGTGGATTCGTAGACGTTTCTAGACAAGATAACTTTAAAGAAACTGATATTATCAAACATTAAATAATATAGATATCCTTTCGACGTTATTCTAAACTAAATCTAATAAAATATTTTAAGTGGTTCGTTGTGTTTTGTTGTGGCCGATGTTATAACGAAGTTTCATTTAAATAACCGGATGATTTTTATGGATTATTTTTGGTTTGAGTGACTCAGTCCTTTGAAAAAATAAACAGATCTGGTAAGTATTTTTTGTTATTATTAAAGTTCACACTACGCAATTACATGTACATCACAAATTCAATTCACGACGATTGAAATCTGCGCAGATTAGCAGATGTCGGGTGTCGGTGAGAAGATGAAAATGGTAAGTTACGGACAAAGTTATTAGCCACCATAACAAATCATGATATATTGTTTTTGGACAATAGGCCTGCTAATGGTGGACCTGAAAGTGAGTTTTGTTGGCAGAACTGTATCAGTAGTATCACTCGATACACAAGTTATTGCCAAAATACATAATATAAAAATTTCATCATAAAAATAATTTGCATTTTACATCTTAATTGATTTCTTATATGCACCTACGAATGCACCATCTACGAACCGGTTTTGCCTACTAATTCACCGCATCCCCTTGTATTGATGGGGAATAGAAAAAATATCGCGAGATAATAAGATAAGTAGATAACATAAATATAAGTTTTTATTAGAATTTTGTAGCTGTAATTATGCATAATAAATAGAATTAAGAGTATTAGATTATTTCTTTTTTATCATTTAATATCAATGTTATTGGACTGCAGGGCTCCAGATATATTTTCATGATCAGGAGTACGTACTTATTTTTTCAATATAGGAGTCCTGGAAAACAATAAGAGTACATTTAGAGTACTGAATGGAATTTAATGGAGTATCAGTAATCTTGTGTTTCGTTTCATATAAGCACCACAGCATTGCTACTCTTGTGTAAACGGGTCAATAAACAATAAAACAATACTTTTTCAGATAAATACGTCTAAATTATTCTAAATTATTTCATTCCGTATCGTGCTTATTTTATATCCGTACATACGCCGATACGTCCCTCATCTGGAGCCCTGCGGACTGCACTAAACAACTGCAAGTCATCAAATTTTACTTTGTTTATTTTTCAATCACACACACATTGCACAAAATCGCCCCATCCTTTCTCCTTACACACCATCATGAAACCACTCCTCACACCTGTCACACGTTATCCATTCAGTCTCACACTCACTCTCACCAATCGGATCCAGCAGGCCACACTTCTTGCACACGCTTTCGTGATCACTCTCACTCTCATACCCTTCATACTCTCGCGCTTTTGTTTTCCTCACACTCCTCCTTTCAGTCGCCTGCTCCGCTGCTCTCTTTCTCTTTTCCTTTCTTTGTTTCAACGTTCCTCTTTCAATCGCTCTTTCTCTCTCTGAACCTCCATCCTCAACATGACCATTTCATTCCTCTTTTGCTCCCTCAACATTTTCTCCCTTTCTCGGCTTTTTTCAACTGTCTTTCCTCACTCTTTCTCTTAATGTCATCCTTTCTCCTTTTCTCACTTTCTTCTTTTTCCCGAAGACTTTCCACCATTCCTTACCAGTAACTACACGTGCAACTTTTATTGCCTTGCTACTTTTCTTTGGGACTGTGACTCTTGGGGGTTGCAGAATGGTGCCAAGATACACGGGGATTAAGACCAGAAGCAACAAGTGGGTTTATGAGAAAATGTACACATTTGGCACATGATTGGGGTTGTGACTGGGGCGTTTTGGATTGCGTTTGTGTGGCTGTCTGGAACGTTTGGGGTTGTGTATTGGTGGTTGACTGAGATGACCTAGCTATGAATGTAGGAGCAACAACTGGGACTTGTCAATAGCCTCTGGGTCAAAAGGATAGATCACAGTCTTCCTGAACGATTCCTTGACTCTCGCTGGGGAACATACTTGGTCAATGGAATGGTTCAGGAGGAATATGGCTATTGGCAATTCCGAGCCTGGTTGCCAAACCAGAGATTTTGGCTTTAAGTGGCCCAAAAATGTCAACATCGAGAGGTTGGAGGATGAACCTCTAGTTGGAAGTGGCAATCGTGATTGTCCAAAATCAGTAGTACAGGCCTTGCTCTGCCACAGTTTGGCACAAAGATTTTGGTGAGCCAATCTGTAAATAAGTAGGTGTCCATGTACCCGGATTCTGACGCAGCGAATAGCCAGTCACCTGGCACTCCCTCCTTGTAATTTCTGTGTGGGAGGGACTTTGCATACACTTCCATTGTGGGTAGTACTCGGCCACTGGCGCAGACTGTGACGGTTGCTGCTATGTAATCAGAGTCTAATTTAGACCGCGCCCTTGCGCCATTGGCGCATGGTAGTTTAAAATGACGCACTATTCCTTAACCTCGTGGGTCTAATTGGCGCACTATAAAACAATTTTTTGACTCGTATCAATCATGTAAACACATACCTCTCCAACTCTAATATTTATAACTTATTTTCACAATTTCGAGCGATCAATTCGTAATCCCCGCAGTGCTGTACACGCTTTCTTGCATCTAATGCGTTGCCTAAATCAATTCATGGAGCTTAGAATACGTAGCTTATTCAAGTCAGGCTGTTTCGTTATACATTAAGAGTTACGCCCCTTACCAGTGTATTTCCCGAGTCTATATCAAAGGGCGGTAACTGAAGTTGAAAAGTCAGTGTGAAATAAAATATCGGGTGAGAATTCGTCTGCTACTGTCAAGCGGCAGGCTCGAATATATTCGTTTTTCGAAACAAGAACAGAAACTGATACAGAAAATGGCGAAACCGTTGCGAAGTCAAGTGATGACAGTTCAACTTCAGTCATTGAAACGGAACCATCAAAAGCCAATGACACGCCGACAGATGTTGAAACTGAGACTGAGAGCAAAACATCGATCTGTTCGTTCCAAACGAAATGGCAAGTTTGTATCCGTCGGTTCTGTATAATGTGCACTTTGTCTGAAAAATGGAAAACATAATGTTTTCACTGATGGAACTGATAATTTCCGTACTTCCACGCTCAAGAGACACGCTGATGGTGCCGACCATAAACTTGCCGTGCAAGCTGAATCGTTGAAGGGACAAATGAAAATGGCAGTGAAACATGTGCTTAGTGAAAAAGAAAAGGCAGCAATTCAATGTATGAAAGTAGTTCTTTGGATGGTAAAGGAAGCCTTGCCCACATAAAAGTATCCCAGTTTGATGAATCTTTTGAAAGAACTGTGTTGTCCTTTCATTGAGAATTTAAAAATTGGGGAAGGCTGTGGGTCAGGATATACAACATACACCAGCATTCCAACAGCTAACGAAATGGTGTCGGCGCTGGCATCGGTTATAAGGAGAGACTTGGACAATAAGCTCTTCCGTTCCCCGTTTGTAAGCATATTGACTGATGAAAGTATGGACATCACCGTTCACAAAAAGTTAACAATGTATGCAACTGTGACCCAGAGACATTTACTGCATCTACACATTTCATTACTAATTTTGAGGACAGTCTTAATGAATGGCTGTCAGTGAAACAGAGAAAACTGTTTCAAAAGATGTGAACAAATTTACCTAGTGCCCAGTATTACCAAAGTGACTAACTGTTTTCTATTTTTACTTACTCAAAATTAAAACAGAGTTAGAAGATAATAACTTTTATGGCCAAAGCAGCAGTGGTTAAATTAACACTTTAATTGATACAACTGAACAGCTATTTGAATGACAAAGTCAATAAAATTGCTGAGTGAATGCATTGTCTCCCTTGATTTTTTCTGATGACCCACCAACGATGGCAAATGTCCCACAAGTTTAATTACCCATGGGCCCAGGGCCCACTTCATCTGAAAAGTAAAGTAGACACTGTGTGATCTGAAGTGGAGACCGACTGCTGGTACGCATGCTCCCCCTGGCTGTGGTCACTCGCTCACGGCCCATCTCCTTACCAGAAAAGCCGGACTCGTCTACATTAAAGATCTGTGACGGTTTATCGGTAACACCAAGTCTGTTCATTGTTTGGTCGAGAAGATTAAAGAACTGGTCCATAACTGTTTGATTAGACATCCTTGTCCTGCACCTGTCTTGACGTTCCGGGCGTCTCTTGGAGCTCGGGATGCCTAGAAACTTACAACGAGGGTCTTCCAGATCTGTACATAATCGAAGTTATGAATGATCTGCTTTCTGATCTTGTTAATGGAAAGCCTTGGTTAGCCATGTAAACTAGGTAGTTTGTCAAACGTTTTTCTTCTTCATCTGTAAGCATTGCCTGAGGTCCTGGTTTACCGCCTAACACCTTCATTGTTTTACCCTTAACGTGATCATCCAAAGTTTTACGTGGCACGTTGAAAATACGTGAAGTTTCTGCAATAGTTGCTTTCCCCGCCTCCACATGTTTTAATGTGATGGCCAAATTCGTTTGATCATATTGCTTCCTTACTTTTTTAACAGTCAACATCTACAAATAGAATAAATGAAAATGTTTGGAAATTTTTTCTTATAAACATTATCCTATTATTAATTTGGAAATATTAAACATGTATATGAATGTAATGATATCATAAGATTAATTAAAATATCCACCCCAATTCATATTTATTTGAAGGAAATAGTTCCAAGTAGACATGTGAACTTGCTTGTCTCCTCACCTTATCAAATCATAAACATATTCACACACTTTGTTCAACATGGTTTTGTGTAAATTGAAATAAAAAGAAATTTCTTTTCAAATCCAACAGCTGACGATCCTAAGAAGAGTTTTAATAAAAGTTGTCCTACGGAAAGTAGCATTTTAAGTTCGAATGAACTGAGTCTGGCACTCAAATGTATATCTCTGCATGGTGATCAATGTCTTACAAATAGCGTGTAACCTGCTGTTTGAGTGAACTAAATTGGAATTAAATTGGGTTTTGTTCCTGTTCATATGCATTCTACCATACGGATGATAATTATATAAAGTGGTGTGCATTGGACCAGTCGTCTGCTACACAGGCCCCGACTGCGGGTCAGAAAATCGATAAACTAAGCCCTGGTTTACCATCCAGCCCCCCTACTATATAACATGTAAAGGTTCATCAGAAATACGGTGACCTGATCGAAAACCGAACAATTACGCGCACGTCAATGAATATATCGTATTTTATAGGTCTCACAAGTATCAAAAGCTCTTGTCCATATATCCGATGTGTGTAGGGGCATATACATGCGCTTTCCGTGGGGATGCATTTGATGGTTTTTATTAAATCGCCAAAGACCGAGTTGCTGTGCCGGAAGTATACAAAAATAGGTCGTCAGCGCTTGACTTCACTACCTCCGGCGATCTGATTGGCTAACACATTACACTGAATGAATGGATTATTATGTGTTTCTATAAAAATACTTCTATAAAAAATTATTCTTACCAAGATAAAACATCAGACAGTGACATTTTGGATGAAAGACGTTTGAGTTTCCCTCTCATTTTCGCACGTGCATTTGTTGTCATGTTATTAACCAATTTGATTGCGCTGATGACCAGTATACTTCCGGCACAGCAACTCGGTCTTTGGCGATTTGATAAAAACCAACAAATGCCTCCTACACACATCAGAGATATGTACAAAAGCTTTTGATATTTGTGAGACCTTGAAAATACGATATATCGGTTGATGTGTGCGTAATTGTCCTGCTTTCGATCATGTCACCATATTTCTGTGATGAACCTCTACATGTTAGATAGTAGGGGGGGCTGGATAGTAAACCAGGGCTTAGTTTATCGATTTTCTCACCCGCAGTTGGGGCCTGTGGTCTCCTACGATCAGCGGAAACCACGGGCCGACATCTAAAACTTTGGAATTATGTCTTAACTTCTTAAGTCAAAGGTGAGTTTTAGAACTTTCGCCATTATTTCTTAATTCACTACGATAATCTACTTTAATTATCAGAATTAAATAGCATTTTTGCCAATCGTCTGTCTTTGAGTACCAAACAATCGTCTGCTTGCTAGCCATTGCAGCCGACCGCCGACTATGCAGCGATTTAGCTGATTGTCTCGCTCGGAGACAAGAACGTATACGTAGAAATGTTCAAATTGTGCTGTAATTATCTTTTACGTGAAATTCAATAAAAAACTATAAGAAATATTGCTTTGTAATTAAAAACACAAGTTTATATGTCGGTCTAACTTTTAGGATTTTTTATGAAAGTTACACACCCACTATGTGGATCAAGTGACATCCCCCCGACCCCGCTATTCAAAGTTTAGAGAAAAACAAACATTTTTCTATCGATTTGAATTTTGGTTCACTTACCATGGAAATAGTTTGGGATATTCAAGATCGTTCCGAAATTGCCGGAACGAAATTGACACGATCAGATGTGCGCATGCGCGATAACGAGGAAGCGGCGACAACTGTTACGCGGCGATAACTGGTCGCCAGCCAGTATGCCGATCGTAACGTCACGCTAAGATTGGGATTTTAGGGGTTTACGATTGGCATAGGGCTAAGATCGGTAAGTGGAACGGCACCCTGCTCGTAAATGTAAACAAATTAATGTAAAAGTAGGACTCATTTGCTCTGTTGGTCATTTTAGTTAAATTTGTTATTTTCACAGGCATGTACTAATTGCAATTTCTCCTCTCGAAAAATAACTTTATCTGATTGTATTTTTAGCAATCCCACAGTAATGGCTTATGTTATTGATCAAAATATTTTGATGAGTGAATTTCAGAAAGACATTAGATAATTTATCCTGAGCTCTGCATGAGTACTGATATGATTTCATTCAATCCGTTCTTTTGATAATAAATTATACTGTTTTACAGTATATTACATGGAACTAAAGTTTTCATAATTGATTTGAAAAGATTAGAATGTTTGCAGTGAAGTACACATTGAATGTTGAAATCCTATTGTATTTTGTTCACAGAGTCAGTGCTTGCGGGTCCTCTACCAGCTCATCAGAAGATGTGAAAAAGAAATAGACCACTCTAAAGTAAGAATACATAAAATATAATATTCATGTACTAAATTAGAAGAGTAAACCTATCTAATATATTATAAGGATGCCTTCAGTACTGGGGCTTTAACTTTGACAAACAAGCTGAAACAAAGAACTAACCTCCAAAAGGATAATTTTATTTACTAAAAGTCTACCAAAATTGAAAATGTACATATTTAGTTTTACAATAATTCAGTTTCAGGCTGATAATTTTCTTCAAAGAAATGAATTTATCAAGATCAATGTTATTTGAATCTAAATGATCTTAAAGATGGAAATAATTGATGTAATGTACTGTAATCTGGAACAGGAGCGACACAAGGAGGAAAGCCGGTAGCCTAAAGAAGGCTATATACCAGACCGGCGGAGGGCCACCACCATCTCCACTGAGTGACATTGAGTATAAGGTATATTGCATAAATATATATGTGTATGAGGAAACTTAAGTAATGAAATTATAAAATTATGAATTTAAAAACTTGTTTATTACTGGATGTTGTTGATATGAGAATGTATAAATCTATGATATTTTCAGTATCATGGTACTGTCACTTCTTTGTACTGTATACCTGCACATCTATCAAGTTTTTAAATTTTTGCATTGTCTTGCCTGTAACAATGTGTATATTCCGAATCAAATTTGTGCTTTTGTTTAATTACTGGGAATTTCATTTCATTTTTTACAGGTGGTGTCCCTCATTCCATCAGTACAAATCAATGGTTGCACAGGGGGGCTGGATAGTGAAGACTTGTCAGGTATTCATCCGTTATCATAAAACACTTATGATATCCAAGTGATCACCAAGTAATGTGTGAAATTAACGTTTTGGATAAGTGACAATATAGCCTATAGCATAAAGTGCATCATGATAAGTTGTGCCCTAAATTATTTGCAAACAAGGAACTTACCATTGTTTAAGTGTCAAGTTCTTCTTTAATATTCCAAATAAATTTATATATGTTTTCTTAAAGAATACACTTGCAAAGGTATTCTGACATATAAAACATTAAGTTTCAGCCTTCTCAGGATTGGGCAGTGTGTGGGGTGATGCAGCTGTTCCCTCGACTTCAACTAGCAGCAACAGTTTGAATGTTGACTCCACCCGGACATCACCTATCCTCCTTTCCTGCACTCCACCTCGACAAGCAGCACCACCAACACCGCATGATCCACCAGCATCGTTCCAATTGTCACCAGACATAGGTAATAATATCACATCGCAAATCATGATAATTATAGATTTAGCTCGTTTAGATTTGTTGTCCCCCGCCGCAACGCGGAACGGGGGACTATGTATTCAGCGGGGTCCCTACGTACGTCCCGATTCTTGTTAACGCGATATCTCATGAACTGTTGCACCCAATGTCTTCAACTTTGCTGACAGCCTACATTGGGGGATTATGTAGACACCAGTCGATTTGGGTGACCTTGACCTTATTTTCAAGGTCACCACGACACTGACCACTTTTCAAACTGTTGTTAACGTGATATCTCATGCACTGTTGTATCCAGTGTCTTCAAATTTGGTGACAGCCTACATTGGGGGATTACGCAGACACCACTGTATTTAGGTGACCTTGACCTTATTTTCGAGGTCACCACGACACTTTGAACACTTTATAAACTCTTCTTAACACGGCATCTCATCGACTGTTGTACCCAATGTCCTCAAATTTGGTGACAGCCTAGATTGGGGGACTACGCAGACACCAGTTGATTTTGGGTGACCTTGACCTTATTTTCAAGGTCACCACGACACTTTTCACACTTTTAACTCTTGTTAACGCGATATCTCATGTACTGTTGTACCCAATGTCATCAAATTTAGTGACAGTTTACATTGGGGTATTACACAGACACCAGTTTATTTGGGTGACCTTATCTTCAAGGTCACCACGACACTTTGACCGCTTGTTAAAGGCGATATCTCATAAAACATTGCACCCAATGTTTTCAAGTATGTTGACAGCCTACATTGGGTGATTATGCAGACACCAGTCATTTCAGGCATCTTGTATGTGACCCAAAAATAAAAAGTAGTAAATAGAGATATTCCATTCTTTAGCGGCGGGGGACATTGCCACATCAGTGGCAAACACTTGTTGTGAAACAAATTGGACAATATACCCCAGACATATATATAGAGGATATTTGGTGTTTTCAGTGTGATATCACTTTCTCCGTTCCTCAATGAGAGATCAGTGATATTACAATGAAAGTAAATAGAAAATATGTCCATTCTTGACAAATACAATGTTTATCAGTCTATAAATACTTAACATTATAATAAATTCCAAGATTTAACTGCCATATTTCCAAGTTCGAGTTCAATACTATTTACAGTACTGGAAGAGTGTATGTACTGCATTTATAATTTGATGCGGTCACAAAAAAAATTTAATGTTATTACATTCAAATTCTGCAATATATCATTGAAAACAGTTATAGTGTGAAGTTTCTTTGTAGTTTCAAGGCCTCTGAGTAAGAAACAAAAGACAAAAGTTCATACACATGGTAATTATTAACCTTTGTAAACCTTTGTAAAATTTTGTAATGACTGTATGGTAAGTTTTTTCACAAATGAAATTGTCTCATATGTTAACAATGTGATATACCAGTTACAAATTACAAGCTACAGTGCAATCAATGAGTATGGCAAGTAAGTTCCTTTATAGTAAAAAAATACAAAAGGAAAAACAAAACAATGGTTTCATCTGAAAGAGTGGAAATGTATTGTGGATATGACATGATTGTTGTGTTTGTAAGGAGACAGTACAGCCCAGGCAGCTGAAGTGGTCCAGCTTGAGAGGGAGAAGGTGGCCATCATGCGGGAACGCTAGCAGATCGACAGAGAGCGCCTGCAAGTTGAAAAGGAAATACTCACTGAATGAGAGGGCAGGCACATCAGACTTTAAATCCCATCTCACCAATCATCACATTTGACTCCTGAATGTATATACAATACTTTGCTATTAAGAAATTCTAAGAGTGAGTGAGTGAGTGAGTTTAGTTTTACGCCGCACTCAGCAATATTCCAGCTATATGGCGGCGGTCGGTAAATAATCGAGTCTGGACCAGACAATCCAGTGATCAACAGCATGAGCATCGATCTGCGCAATTGGGAACCGATGACATGTGTCAACCAAGTCAGCGAGCCTGACCACCCCGATCCCGTCAGTCTCCTCTTACGACAAGCATAGTCGCCTTTTACGACAAGCATGGGTTACTGAAGACCAATTCTTACCCGGGACCATCACGGGTCAGAAATTCTAAGAATGAAATTAAATTAATCCATATTGTCATAGGTGGGGATGTGAGTAGTTCAAGCTTGTTAGAGTTGTCCTGTTAAATTATCGAGTGCCAATGGTTGTTAATAATTTGTATGAAATCATTCGTTGTTACAGAAAAATATGTACCTGAACTGCAGGCTAGAACTTTAAGAGCTTTCTGAACCTTACAAATATCATTAATACACTAAGAAAGAGTAATCCCAAATAGAACATATGTTACATTACAAATATCATTACACAATTTTCATGTCATAAATCTTAGAAAGAGAAATGTTCATGATTACAATAATATTTTATGTCATTAATGTAATGAAGGCTATGTCAAGGATGAGTTTCATGTACTTTTCATTTTAAAAAGTTTTAATTGTCTTAGAAACAGATACCTCCCTATGTTCACAACTTTGTATTATTTTTGCAATTAGAAGTTCATTTATGTATGTATATTTCTATTTAAACTATATTGTACAGTGTAAAACAACTACATGTGTACTGTAATAGGTCATATGGGCTAAAATACTGAATAAAACTTTCCTGTGTCTGCTGATATAATGATTTGGTGAAAATGAATCTATTTATTGTACCACCGCTTACAAAGGAGTGGGTATACATGTCCCTAAATTGTTTTTTCACTCAATCCGTGTCATTGTTTATGCCATACATATCTCAAACACCAATTGTTATTTTACGGAATATTTTACTGAAACATTCCATAGATGGTTCAGTGGTGTCTTTTGATGAAATTTATCACCTAAGACCTATTTTCCTTATCTGCAGAATAATGTTTTGATTGATTACTAGATTTAATTTTACATTGCTCCAATGATTCATGATATTGGCAATTGACAAACTTGCAATGTTGTGAGGTACAAATGTATTTTGATTATTCATATGGTGAACTTGTTATTGCATTGAATTCTCTTGTTATCATATTCTGAAATATATCCTTGAAATTAATTATTAAGATTGAAAATATTATATATTTTGATATTTTAATGATACTAACTTTATTGAAGAAATAAAATGTTTGGATGAAATTGGTTATAGAATTTACACATTCATTTGATGTATATATGAAGTTGAAGTTGGTGCTTTTGGATAACCCAGTCATTTGAAAAAATGAACCAATTTAATGATGCTTTGCAATGTTCCTATTGACAAATACAATAAGTCCTTATCAAATCACCAGTGTACATTCATAACATATGATGCATTTACTTCGTATATTTTCCATTGTTAAATTTATTAGAAGATTATATTCTTATAAAAAAAAATCAAAAAAATTTCATGTAGACATCTACAAGGAAAACAAATGAACTGTTGTAAAAAGTTACCATATATGTCAGTTGAAAGTGCTTTCTATCAAGCGTTTCCTTGTCTGGTGTCCATCTCTAAGTGGACCGTCATATGGCTGGTCATTGCCATCCTCTGCAGGTAGGGCTGGCATGGGTGGAAGGCGATGGTTGATACACAGGTTGTGTAGCTGGCACACAGCATACACGAGCCGATGACACTTGTCTGGCTTGAAAGGCAGGCAGCCCGTTGACTTGAGTAGGCATCTAATTATTAAAGAGAACCTACTACATTTATGTTAAAGCTATAACAATTTATCGATACCTCAGTAATTGAAAGTTCATTGTATACATTTTGGCGCTATATCTGTAAAAAGATAGTCTCCTTATACTATCAGACAATAAATATATTGATAATTTAAAAACTCGCGCAGGACCTATGAGACTGTTAAATATTGGTTGGTTGGTTTGATGTTCAACGCCGCACTCAGCAATATTCCAGTTATATGTTGAAACGAACTAAATTGTACAAATTTCAGTAAAAGGCTGGAGTGAGTGAGTGAGTGAGTGACTTAATATTTAACGTCACATCGGCAATATCTCAGCCATATCGTGATGATATTTATACAAAATAAAGAGAAAACATTTTGAAGATTAAAACCTGTCGACGATGGACAGTAAAAATACTAGAGAATCACAAATATGAATAAAACTAGCGAGCAAAGCTAAAACATTTCAATTAAAGAGGACCATACAGTATAAAACACGGGCTATATAGATCGCCAACAACTGAAGGTAGATCACCATACTAGGAACCATGGGGACTTACATTACTTTTGCTACCTGCATGGACCCCAGTTGGATTTACACCATCCCTTCAGCCGCTGGCGATTGTAGGGAAATTTAGCTGGCAGTTAAAAGAACAAAGATACAAAGTTTAAAATATGGTAAATTTACATTTTACTTTGAAAGTTTCGGGACTTACCTACCCTCTCAGGAGGACAATAATTTTACGCTACTTCAACCCCCTTTGAGGTCACAGCCACTAACAATCTCAGTTACTAATCTAAACTACCAACAATAAAATATTTAACTATTTACAGATCAGTCAACAAATCTAATTCTCTTAAAAATTCAACTATTACATGATAATTAACATTATAAAAAAGATCCTTTAATGTTTTGACATTGAAATACTTATCCCTTGTGATGGAATATGCAACACAGTCAGGCAGGACATGCTTGACTGTGATTCTTTCATCACAAGGGATGCAAAACGGAGGATCTTCGCCTTTCAGTAAATATTCGTGAGTATATCTAGTGTGGCCAATGCGACATCGTCGCATAATGACCTCTTCAAATCTGGATTGACAACCCACGTAGGTGTAACCAATATAAGGTTTTATTTCATGTCATTTATTTATACCTACTTGGGTGTTCCACTTCTTCTGTATCAGATCACGGATGTAGGTTCTAATGCTAGCTTTGTAATCAGAGTATGGGATAAGTGGTGTCACAGATTTGTGTAGTGCTGCCTTGGCAGCAAGATCGTCCATTGTGTTCCCAGAAATGCCAACGTGGCTGGGTTACCAACAGAAGACGTTGTCGCATTGGCCAGTAGCAAGATCATTATATAATTCGATTATTTCAATTAAAAGTGGATGTTTGCAAGATAGATTTTTAATAGATTGAAGGCAAGAAAGAGAGTCAGAGAAGATTATATATTGTTTATGTTTAGGACGCCTTTGAAAATATTTAAGAGCTGTTAAGCTGGCGTTTGCTTCTGCTGCAAATATATAGAGCTGTTATCCGGTATTCTAGAAGAAGATTGTTCTGGATCCAATGACAGTGGCACATACCACTGCGCCACTGTCCTTGGACCCATCTGTAAATAAGGATTTATATGTATTATATTTAGTTTTTAATTGATTATACTCTTGTTTATATTGTAATTCATTAGTTTCTGATTTTTAAACTTTGTCAGAATTAGGTCAACTTGTGGCCTAACCAATTGCCAAGGAGGAGAAAAAAGAAGACGAGAAGGAGCTATATTCTCCAGCTCAATGCCGGCAGCAGTAATGAATGGCTATATTCTGAGCCCCAGTGGCGGAACAAGAGAAGATTTCTGGTTGTACAAATCCTCATAAAGAGGATTAAAGATACAGTGAAATGCAGGATTCGATTCGTTAGAATATAGTTTTGCAAGATATTGTAAAGATAATTTTATACGTCGTTGGGCAAGAGCAGGCTCGTCTGCTTCGACGTAGAGACTGTCAACAGGAGCAGTTCTAAAAGATCCAAGACAAAGTCTTGGACCTTGGTGGTGGACAGAATCAAGTAGTTTTAGATTGCTTTTGCAGGCTCCGCGATATACGATGGAGCCATAATCAAGTTTCGAGCGGACCAATGATCGATATAGCTTGATCCCCCCCCCCCCACACACACACACTTTGAGTTGGAAACAACTTTCAACAAGTCAAGTGCCTTCAGGCATTTAGTTTTAAGGGAATTAATATGTGGCAGAAACGTTAAGTGCGAGTCAAAAATTAAACCCAAGAACTTGGCCTCCTTAACAACTTTGAAGGGTGTGCCATTTAGATATAGTTCAGGGTCTTTATGCGGTTTGTATTTACGGCAGAAATGTATGCAATTAGTTTTGGATTTAGAAAATTTAAAGCCGTTTTCCAGACACCATTTATTTTTGTTTAAACACAACTGCAGTTGTCGTTCAATAGTATGCATATTTTTACCACGACAAGAAATATTAAAATCATCCACAACAAGTGATCCATCGATTGAATCATTTAAAACCTTGGATAAACTGTTGATCCTAATACTAAACAATGTGACAGACAAAATACTGCCTTGTGGGACACCCTGATCCTGATTGTAATGATCAGACAGGGTAGATCCCATGCGGACTTGAAATTGTCTGTCATTTAAACAGTTAGCTATAAATTGAGGCAAACGGCCTCGCAATCCGAAACCATGTAAATCTTTTAAAAATACCATATTTCCACGTAGTGTCATGCTTTATCAAGATAAAAAAAGATAGACACAGCGTGTTGTTTATTAATTAGAGCATTTTTAACAAATGATTCCAAACGCACTAGGTGATCGACAGTACTTCTGTTTTTACGGAAACCACATTGTATATCTGTGATAAGGTTATTTGTTTCCAAGTACCAAACAAGTCGATGATTTATCATGCGTTCCATGGTCTTGCAAACGCAGCTTGTTAGTGAAATTGGCCTATAATTGGAAGGATCAGTATGATCACGTCCAGGTTTAGGGATGGGCACAATTATAGCATCACGCCATGACGAAGGAAATTTTCCAGATGTCCAAATATCATCAAAAATAGATAAGAGCGTCTCTAAACAGGATTCTGGTAAGTGCTTCAGGAGTTGATAATGTATGTTATCAGCTCCGGAAGCAGTATCATGAGCCTGGTCAAGAGCAGTATGAAGCCCGTGGATTGAAAAGGTTTCGTTGTAATCTTCCCCATTATCTGAATTGAAATTAATAGCTTTCTTTTCTTGCTGTTTTTGATATTTTTCGAATTCAGGTACATAGTTAGATGAGGAGGAATGTTTGGCCAACGTCTCACCAAGTTTATTTGCAATATCTGATTTATCAGTCAATAGCTGATTCCCATCTTTGAGATGGTGAATGCTAGATTTAGAGCCCTTACCCTTGATTTTCTGGATCATATTCCACACTTTTGATATCGGTGTGCGCGAATTGATTTTTGATACATAGTTTCGCCAAGAGTGGCGTTTATCTTGCTTGAAAGTACGTCGTGCTTTAGCGCTTAAAATTCGAAATTTGTCTAAATTGTGGACCATAGGATGGCGACGGAAATAATTCTCAGCTTTCTTCGTGTCTTCCTTGCCTGTTTGCATTCGTCAATAAACCATGGTTTTCGTATATGTGGAATCTGAAAGTGTTCAATGTCTTATGCACTGAGACAACAACCTGTGCATTCACAAACTGCTGTAAGCCCAGCGGATTGACAGGTTGATGCCTCCGTACACATTCTACCAAAAGTGAACCGTTTCAGAGGCGGGTAACATTCTTAACCTCTCCGCAGATACCCTGGATGCCCTTGGAGACAGCAAAATGATTAATATTTAATGGATTCTCATCATCAGATGATATAACCAAAAACCTTGGCCAAAAATCCTTCACGAAAGAAGATACCTCTTCATCAGACGAAGAAGAAAGATATATCCGCTCATTTGTCTTTGACGAACCAGATTGAGTGTTTTTAGCCATGGCAGAAGAATATAGTTCAGCATCACTGCTCCCCACCCGCCATCGAGTGTCAACAAGGACTGTGCTGCCGTGGAAACCAGACAGCAACACCAGGGCTACAGGGATGTTATACTCCAGAAATCAGGACATAAATAGCTAAGAAATCTAAAAGATCAAATGTCAGGCTGGTTCAGCCCATGACAGTAATCTTAAGAAACTCAGAATTTAGAGGTCCATATCACCAGATTGGCCCATGAGCCAGCGCCTTCTGGCATAGAGCTCTAGGCAATGCAATATCATGAATAACTGTAATTTCAAAAAGCCAAGACAAAATAGTATATCAAATTTGTGCAATAACACTCACTATGCACAGGGCCTGGCATGACCAGCAGATTGGTAGAACTGGGCCCATTCTACCACCTGTCTAGGTGAAGTAAGGGGCAAAGTGGTGTGTTGGACAACAGGAACACCTGGTCCTGGTTACTGTGCCCTCAACCACCAGACTCCCGTCCTCCACCGACACAGGGGCGCAACCCACGGCAAACGGGTTGGTGGACCAAATATACCCCCGGGTCCACAACGGGGGTTGAAGAGCGCTTAGCGTTACCCAGCACCCACCACGAGGAGGTGGCTCTTCACGGGTGCCTTTATATACGTGGACATCGGCCGAGCCACAAATACAAATTAAATCTCGTATTGCAAATAAACCAAACCTTCCTCGCGGTTGAGGTAAGAAAGGTATGTGTGTTTTAGAGCAGTTACGTGCTCCGACATTGACACGTGCTCCGACATTGGCACAAAATCAGTAAGTCGGAAAATTAATTTATAATATTTTATGGCGATATATAAGTTTTGAATTATTATCGTAGAAAATGCTGAATTTTTTCTGTAGACACTTTAGTACAGCAACAAGAAAACGTTTGATGCGATGCATCATCAACACCGCGGCAAACGCTTTGTTCATCAATTTTCACCAAATATTGAATCAACATGGGTAGGCTTTTAAAGCCAATATGGTCTTGTCATCAATACAAAGCGGTTATGTGAAATTGAGCAATATAGATAAGATGTGAAAACGAAGGCGGTGCAAACTGTACTTCATCACAATTCAGATCACAATGTTAGAGTTGTATACAAAATCTCGTACCTGTAGACAAGTGTCAGCAGATCTAAATGTATTCTACATCTAAACCTAATGTCATAGTCCGAAGACAGTCGATTTTTCAGATCCTATGAAACTGTGCGTCACAAAATACTTCCGCACCCAGTGGTTTTTGTATTATTTTCAGTATTTTCAATGCATGGCTAGTACACTATTAATAAAGATGCAAAATTAGTCAAAGTACATCTACATTAACAGGAGAATATGGGATTCCAAAAAATAAATTACATATTGGATAGGGCCATCCAAATCGCTATTATATATATGCTCTTTCATGTTGTGCGTTGTCATCTTTTCTTATAAATTGTGAAACTACTAAACCGTATCCGCTCACATTGGGGAACTTTGTATCGAAATAGTTTGGCTCATGGTGAATACAACATAACGCAGATATAACGTCCGTATCCACAACAACTTTTCTTTAAGTGATCTGAGTTACATTGACCTAGTGTAAAGCATATCGGATTTATGACCCCTGATCTTTATACGTGTATGGCCTCTTAGTCGTCGTTTGACGTCATAGAAGAAAATCCATTTTCGACATTTATTGCGAGTCATGTTTAAGAGCCTATAACGCTATGTATAAGCACACAAACCCATTTCATATACATGTTTACTTATGTCGTTCAGATATCAGGCTGCATTTCTTCGCTCACACTTTCCGTAAAGATGCCAAATTAAAGAAAAATCGTAGCACAGTACTTTCATCGGTACACGATCAAAAGCGGGGACATTTACTGTTTTTTAATGCACAACAAAATTTTGGACAACATTTAACAGTGTCTCTTTCTCAAATCGCCCATGTATTTGCACTTATATTTATACCAATAGTATATTCTACATTTCTATGTAAGTTTATAGCCGTGCGAAGATCCAGGACCACGCAAGCGCAATTCTCGCACAACGTTCACTTTTCAAACCTTATGATTCCAAGATCATTCAGCGCGACGGAGTCCAGCTTGACCAATCCGGATGTGACGTCAAATAAACCAGCAGAAATCACAGGTCATGTCTCAAGCTCGGATCAAGATTCAGGGCAAGACGATTTTCCTCACACAGGACTTGATGAAAGAGGACAGGGATCTCAAGACTAAACTCAGACCGGTGATGCCTTCAGAGACAAGAAGAAGATCCGTTTCATCCGGGGTCAGCTTTGATAATGTGCTCTACAAAGGCCCAGAGACTCAGGGTTACTATTGACTTTTCACAATGAAAGTACATGTTAAGTGCATTTTAACTATTTCATGCCGAATTCCATTGTCTAAGTTGAGCCAGTTTTGTTTTTGTACGAGTCTGTTATTTATTTAGAGGCAAAACAATCATTGTGTAATTAACACCAGGGGTCAGTTTAGTTTTCTTGCTCAGCAATGTTCCACAGTGTCTCGCTGAAGGGGTACGACACTATTTTATCTGTTATGGTTGTTTCATTTTGTATCACTTGTAACTTTCTCACTCATGTTAATGTGTTTATTCGCAAATTAACTAATGTTGATTGCTATCAAATCTCTAAATGTCAGGGGCCTCAGGAATCCTGAGAAAAGAAGGAATATATATTTGTTTTTTAAAGACATGAAAGCAGACATTTACTTTATTCACGAAACCCATAGCTGTGTGAAAGATGAAAGGTTTTGGGTAGCTCAGTGGGGCTATGATATTGTTTTTAATCATTGGCAGACTACACTTGTGGCAGACTACAGTTGTGGTGTATTATTTAATAAAACAGGAATTAATGTAATAGACAAACATTGTTACAATAATGGTGGCTTGATTTATGTGAATATTGAAATTAATGGCACATATTACCAGCTTCCTGATAAAAGAGACAATGAGAGTTTGCCGCCAACGCATCAAACGTTTGCTGTATTAAAGTGTCTACAGGACAAATTCAGCATTTTCTAAGTTAATAAGTCAATACATATATATCGCTACAACATATAATAAATATATTTTCCGACTTACGGCTGATTTTCTGCCAATGTTGGCGCACCTACGCGCTCTAAAACATGCATACCTTTCCGACGGCGTCACAAAGTTTGGAATATTTGCAATACGAGATTGAATTTGTATGCGTGGTTCGACCGATGTCCGTATGTATACATTACCTGCACATGTGTCCCGTTCATACATCAGAGGTGTTTTTTATTCGCTCACAGTCTTTTCACAAGCTCATAATTACAACGTTTGTCGCATAGGGAAATTAGGGTGTGTAATTGAAAAACGACGATCTGTTCACGAAAATAGAACGAATATTTACGTTTAGTATTATTTCTCGTGAATATTGACGAATAAGTACTTAAAATAACAGAAAGTAAAAATTTTGAAATAGAAGTTTCGAAAAAATAAGAACAATATAATTTTTCAAAGGTCTTTCCAGCGCCTGCATGACAGCAATTTTTAAAAACGATACAAATGAAGGACAGCGCGGCCGTCTAAAAATAGCAACCAATGGAAAATGACATAACATTGTCAATGTCGTTTTTTTCGTAGGCCTTCACAGCCATCGTCTTTTTAGCCTGTACCGACTCGTTAGTTGCGATATACGAGACGGGACCCAGCTTATTGCAGCAGTCCGCTCATTTCTGAGGGCCGTTTCATGATAATTCCATCCATTTTAGGCATAACACTATGATTTATTCATCATTGTCAGATTTAGTCAGTGTGCACCTAATAAACGTGTTTATTGTAAACTGAAGTCTAAACAGGGAACTACTTTTTCAGGCGATGGTGTAAGTTCAAAGAGTGATATTATTAACCTCTGGCCAAGAGGAACTTTGACCTGGTTTAAATAATAAATTTCTTTCGCCAAAAAACCGCGTGAAACGAGTTGAATTAGAATGGGGATAACTGTACTGTTACGCGTCGCCGATATAACTAAATTTGAGGGTATATAACCACCGGTATACGTCCCCATTTCGTCAAACACAGTACAGTTATCCCCTAGATATTGAAAACAAGGGTTAGACACGCGTACCTAGATGTATCCCAGAGAATATTCAAAATACTTTCATAACCTTAGGGTTAGAAATACTGATCGAGTCAGGCAGAAGATAATGAAGCATAACTATCTGCAAAACAATGAATCTCATCTGATGAGAGTCTTAAGTCAGGTATGTAATTATGGGCTGTGGGCTATCCGCTATCTGCGGCACCATCATGACAGTACCTATAAGACCAACCGGAGTAAAAATTCCTCATCAGTCGTGAGACTTAAGGGAAGATGTCTTCACCAAAAGCCTTCCTGGTCGGGGTGACCCTCCTCGTCCTCATGCCCTGTGTCATCCATTGCTCGGTCACCTTTGAAGTGTACAAACGCTTTGTGGACAGCAACTGCTTGTCCTTGGGACAGATTGCCCAGGATATCTGCGGCAATGCAGAGGCTGCGTGTCTCCCAGTGTTTGAATTGGTTGAATACTGTGAAGAATTTTGTGGGAGGCACACCATGAATAGTGCACTACTCTACAGTGCTGTCATGGTCGGAAATGTTCCAAGACTGAATTCAACAATGTGCAGGTGCGTATCAAACAGTGTTTTCCAAAGTTAATTAGGTGACTCTGTGAGGGGTACGTAAGTCCCAAAGCATTCAAGATACATTTATACTTACCATATTTTCTAAACGTAGTATTTTTGTAATTTTTTATTATGGCTAGATTTGACTACAATGGTCAGCAGCTGAAGGGATGGTGTAAGTCCAGCTAGGGTCTATGCAGGTAGCAAAGGTACTGTAAGCCCCATGGTCCCTAGTATGGTTATCTACCTTTAGTTGTTGTCGATCTATATCCTGTTTTTGTATTATATCGTCCTCTATAGTTAAAGTATTTTAGATTTTATTACTAGTTTTAAATATATATATATTATCTTGTGTAATAGAAGAGTTAAGCACAAGTTTTACTGTCCTTTAAATATATATATATATATATACATACATGTATATATATATATATAATATATATATATATATATATATATATATATATATATATATATCTGTGATATTCTAGTTGGTTTTACTGTCCTTTGTCGACAGATATTTTAAAGTGATTACCTTGTTTTCAACGCTATATGGCTGTAATATTGCCGATGCGATGTAAAATTTTAGCTCACTCACTAATTAGGTGAGTCATGATATTACTTAGTTACGTCCGTGTATCTTGTGGAAAGTAACATTGTTATGATACGTATTGATATAAAACTTTCATTTTCAATGCGTAGTATGAACATATACTCTCTGGGCTATGTTGCATTAGTTTGCTGTCGACCCGTGAAGGCCCGGGTTAGAATATTGGCCTTCAGTAACCCATGCTTGTTGTAAGAGGCGACTAACGGGATCGGGTGGTCAGGCTCGCTGACTTGGTTGACACATGTCATCGGTTCCCGATTGCGCAGATCGATGCTTATGCTGTTGATCACTGGATTGTCTGGTCCAGACTCGATTATTTACGGACTGCCGCCATATAGCTGGAATATTGCTGAGTGCGGCGTAAAAGTAAGGTCACTCACTCACTCACATTTCGGCCAAGATCATCCTGAATGCCGAGACCAGCCCTTTATGATCCCGACTTGTACGCAGAACACATGTGCTTCTGGGTCCCACCATGGTGGCTGACCCATGATGATCCTGGTATTCAGTGAGTGAGTGAGTATGGTTTTACGCCGCTTTTAGCAATATTCCAGCAATATCACGGGGGGGACATCGGAAATGGGCTTCACACATTGTACCCATGTGAGGAATCGAACCCGGGTCATCGGCGTGACGAGCGAACGCTTTAGCCACTAGGCTACCCATGCTTGTTGTAAGCAATGACTATCGAGATAGGGTGAGACAGTTTGGACGCATGTCATCGTATCCCATGCTCATAATGTTGATAACTGGATTGTCTCGGATTTGTGGGGCGGTGGGGTAGCCTAGTGGTTAAAGCGTTGGCTCGTCACGCCGAAGACCCGGGTTCGATTCCCCACATGGGCACAATGTGTTAAGCCCATTTCTGGTGTCCCCCGCTGTGATATTGCTGGAATATTGCTAAAAGCGGCGTAAAACTAAACTCAGTCAGTCAGTCAGTCTCGGATTTGTACCGACCACCATCATATAACTGGAATATGGCTGAGTGCGGTGTTAAACAATAAACAACACCGAAGTGGTGAATGTCTGTGGCCATTTGGGTCAGTGTGAGTGAGTGAGTTAGGTTTTACGCCGCTTTAAGCAATATATCAGCAATTTTCAAGACCAGAAATGGGCTTCAAACATTGTACCAATGTTGTGAAAAGAAACCCGGGTCTTTGGCGTGACGAGCGAACGCTTTGACCACAAACCGTCTGTCTGTGCTTAGCTCTTCTATTACACAAGATAATACTTAAATACTATGAGTTTAATAGCAGGAAGGTTGTATGGGCTTAGTATATGTGTTTTGTTAGTTTTATAGTTGTAATTGGGCCTGTAAGTCTTGTGACGCGCTACTTACGGTTCTAAGCTGGTTCCCGGCTCCCTTTGTGCGCCCCAACTTGCGATATGCGAGACGGGGCCCAGCATACTTCCGGTACCCGATTTCCGTAGACAAGTGTATATTCAACAACCAGTTCTGGTTCCAAATTGTGCGACCGCCAAATATGTCTTTACTGGATCAAGTGTACAACCATGCTTGTTGACAGTCAAGACAATTTCTTTGAATTAGTTTGCTAATTTCGGGATGGTTAGATCGGAAATTTGTTATTCCTGCAAGGATTGTCAGTCAACTGACAACTATGAGACCATTCGAAAAGGTGTGAAACGTTGTCTGTCACCGGAAGTACTGTGGCCTCGCAAAGTGCCGTGACCTATTTACGCCTATTTCCCATAAAGTTGCTTTTATCCTTCAGATACTGCGCCAGGGACCCCACAGGCTTGACCTGCCATATTCTGACGTTCCTTAACAATGCAGCCGAATGCCTGGGTGAGTTCCATAGACAATTACCCAGATGGCTCTTCGTGTTTGTTTTATGTTGAATTCATGACAGCTTCACCCCTTTTGGACAAACACGGTTTGCTAAACAGTGTGACTTCGTAATGCGGAGCTCTTCATGATGTATGTCAGATCGGTTTGTTTCCGTTTGTTTCAGTTACCATATTAAAACAACAATTTTTGTTTTCGATTGCTTCTTTGAGAGGCGAAAGGGTAGCCTATTGGATAAAGCGTTCGATCGTTACGCAGAAGACCGGGTTCGATTAATACATGTATTCTCATCTTGATTTAAGAATTATGCATAAGAATAGATTAGCGTTTCAGCTGCACTTATACCTTTGTTTGGCATAAATATATTTGATATTGGGCAAAATATGGTACAATTGAAACAGAATGTTACCGAGATTTCTAACTTGAATAAAAAGCAAATCCGTTAATGTGTGCCCTCGGACGTGTTTTGAGCAAAGACAGCCATGGAAGAAAGCTTATATTCACAGGATTAGGGACAAGTGGAATAAGGGCCAGGTGGAGTATGTTGATTCTGAGAAACGCAAAACGCTTTACTCAATTTGTGCTACATCAGAAAAAGGACATGTTAATTTCTTCCCCCAACTTTATCCACAACTATAGCACATAGACTTTGTCCAAAACGGCTTTCCTTGTTTAGTGGGTATTTGTCGCAAAAGGCGACTCCATAGATCAGAATTGGTCTTCAACAACTCATGCTCGTCGTAATAGGCTTGTTAAGTGGCCTTCACACAACAAACTAAAGTTTGACAACATATGTTGTCAAACTCGAGTTTGAGAGTGTGAACATTCCAACAACTCGCCACCAACACCAATTTCAGAGTTGTCAAACTGTTGTCGAGAAATAGGATCGGTCTCTATCGGTTCTCACCAACTTTTCAATCACACTGAAGTGTTGTCAAATTTGTGTTGTTCAGAAACAACCAATCGTAGTCAACGAAATTGTCATGTGACCGCACCAAATAGAGACATGGCGCTCAAATGACACGAACATTTGACAACATGTGTTTGACTTGTGAAAACGCGTGTTTGACAACTTTCAAAATTTCAACAATATGTGTTGTCAAACTTTAGTTTGCCGTGCGAAGGCCGCTTTAGGTGATCGGATGGTTTGAAATGCTGACATGGTTGATGCTTGTCAAGGTTGAAATTGATCGATGATCATGATGTCAAGTCAGTCTATTGACTCGATCGTTAACACACCCTCGTCATATTGTTCTGTGTCGGTAAACCAACAAACATCTCTCTTCTCAAAGGTGGATATCTGTCTGGTAAATGAAATCGGATGCCAAAAGAATTTTATTGGGTGACTAATATGTGAAATGCTGGACTTCATACGGTGAGATTTGGAGATTTCTCCAAGTGAAACTGACCGCCTCCGTGGTGTAGTGGTTAGAGCGTCCGCCCGGAGAGCGGAAGGTCGCGGGTTCGATCCCCGACCGCGTCATACCAAAAGACGTTAAAATATGGTACTTGTTGGTCCCTGCCTGGCATTAATGGGTACAACAAGGACTGGTCGGTCGGCATTTCTATGCTTGTAAAGGTACAAGTTGGATATACCTGTGGAGATCCGGATCAGAACTGGTCTTCAGTAACAGGAGACTGACGGGATCGGGTGGTCAGGCTGGCTGACTGGGTTGACACATGTTATCGTATCCTAATTGCATAGACCGGTGTTCATGCTATTGATCACTGGATTGTCTGGTCCAGATTCGATTATTTACAGACCGTCGCCATATAGCTGGAATATTGCTGAGTGCGTTCAACAACAAACCAACCAGCCAGCAAGTCGTACATAATTAGTTCATGAGTGTTGTGAAGCTCTTAGTGAAGATCCGGGGTAGAACAGGTCTTCAGCAATCCATGCTTGCCACAAAAGGCGACTATGCTTGTCGTAAGAGGCCTAGGCGACTAACGGGATCGGGTGGTCAGGTTTGCTGACTTGGTTGACGTATGTCATCGGTTCCCAATTGCGCAGATCGATGCTCATGCTGTTGATCACTGGATTGTTTGGACTCGATTACAGACCGCCGCCATATAGTTGGAATATTGCTGAGTGCGGCGTAAAACTAAACTCACTCACTCACTTAATTTAACACTTATTGTCTTTTGTTTACAGGAACAACGACGACACCAGGACCCACGACACCCATAGGTGAGTTTTTACTCAAAATTGAGAAAATGCAGGAATGCATTTCCCAGAATGAACTGAAATCGTTATTAAACCCAAACATAGTAGATAATTTGAGATGATGGATAAATTACTAACTTGTTTGGGCTCTTTTTAATTCTAATAATGCAGTTGAGTTAGAAATTCAGCTGTTCAAGTTGTCAAACTCAGTTTGAAATTTGAGTTAAAACTAAGTTTTTTCGAGAAATCGGCGCCTGGTTAAAAAGAATGATTTTGACTATGATTTTCTTCGAAAAATGACTTTTATCCTGATGTTAACAGTAGTCCACCTGGACCAGTGTCTCAGCTTGATACAAAAGTAAATGTCCAAGACCCCATAATATTTACTTAAGTATATGCAACAATGATTATAACTCATTTAGAAGTTTGGCGACCCGTGAAGGTCCGGGTTAGAATATTGATCTTCAGAAACCAATGCTTGTCGTAAGAGGCGACTAATGGGATCGGGTGGTCAGGTTCGCTGACTCGATTGCCACATGTCATCGGTTCCCAATTGCGCAGATCGATGCTTATGCTGTTCATCACCGGATTGTCTCGTCCAGACTTGAATATATACAGACCGCCGCCGTATAGCTGGAATATTGCTGAGTGCGGGGTAAAAATAAACTCACCCACTCACCTAGAAGATAGGCAGGGATACCGATCCGACAAACCACACACACACACACACACACACACACACACACACACACCAATTACATGAACAAGTGTACGTTTTGCTAATTCAGAGATGTACAAATCACATTTTTTTAATAGCGTGTGGGGCAGGTGGCAGCCCCGGAGGATGTGTATCCGGCACTTGTACAATACCACTGGCGTTGGGCACTTGTCCTACTGGTGAACAGTGCTGTTTAGTTACTAGTAAGTATCATAGTGTTTATATATAACATCATTTTTATCCGGAAATTCTAGTGAAGGAGTCCGAGGTTTACGTTGCAACAGCATTTTTTCAGCAGTATGGTAACGAGACCAAGTTTACAACTGTTCAGAAGATAAACCGCAAAAACAATACAATTTCCAAAGGAAATGCGTTATACATATTCAGACATGGCACTTGTATTACAAAAGGTGCTGTATATAAGCCACCTCCCGATAACTGTTTTAAAAAGTCGGTTTCCATATTTCACGTACGTTACTTCTGAGAATGAGAATGACTTAATATACAGGACCTAGATTTTCGAAGCTCGCCTAGTGTTAAGATGGTCGTAAGTGTCATACATTAACATTAACTTACGACTATCTTAGCGCTAAGAGAGCTTCGAAAATATAGGTCCAGGATTATAGTTACTCACAATCATTATCATCATTGTCAATAATCTCATCTTGAATTAGATATAATAATTAGAGAATAATATACCCTGTCCGGTTTCCTTTACGGTTTGTGTATTGAAGATAGGACCTTTGGGCAGAAAGAACACATAACCATGAGCAGTAGTTGTGCTCGGTATAATTACAGTACTTTATCGGGGGAAAGTGTTAGAAAAAGCAAAGAAAGAAGCAAAGCTAGCTAATGACTTAGTCAACGAATGATTTAACCTAGAAGAGCATAGCTACTCACAATCAACCAGGTCAAATATTATGATAACCCGTGAAGATCCGGCTTAGAGTTTTGTTCAGCAAACGATGTTTGTCGTGAGAGGCGACTAACGGGAACGGGTGGCCAAGCTCGGTGATTCGGTTGATGCATACCGTATCCGAATTGTGTCTTATTTTATCGAAACGACGTCAACTATTATATTCCTAATTATACTGTTTTAATTGTATGCCATTTAACAACATTACATATGTACATATATTTCTATTTCTATTTTTATCTATGTATTAACTAGATTTTAGTCTCTCATAAATCTCATAGATGAAATTATCTGGTCAAGATTGGATTATTTACAGACCATTGTCATATAACTAAGAAAGTGCAGTGTGTAGTGTTAAAACAACAAAGAAAATAGAGCAAAAATATGAACTTTTATTGTGAAAATTGTGAGAGAGGCAGATGATTCCAGGAGATATATGTCATGGCAGAAATCGAAACTGATCATATCATGAATACTTATCTTTTGTTTACAGCGACCATGGCGCCAAGTGAGTGGAAGTGGAACACCAATCATGGGGTTTTGTTGTAATAAGGGATAATGGTCGTTGGACTGTAATTTTTATACAATACGTTTTTGCTGATTTGGACAGTATACCAGTTAAGCGTTCACTGTTTGATAAGGGAGGACATTCCGAAGTCCTACACCTCTAACGTTTACGTTATTGTTACTCACCGGAGTAAAGGTATATTGAAGCAATGATGCAAAGATGAGGCCCCATTCGAAATGTAAACGCACAGTCATGGTAGTCCAGTTCACCAATTAGCCCATATGTCACCCATTGAATCTGGATAAATGATATTTCGAGATTACAAGCATCAATTTCTATAGAATATAAGAGGTAGAATGCCATTATGTATAGAGTATCAAATAACTAATTTGCCATAGGTAAAGTTGTTGTCTTGGTACTGTTATTAAGTCAGTTTCTCTCCTCTCCTCTTCAGCAACGGAACCTGGTGAGTATTTGTAAAGAACGTTTTGTTTGAATCTACAGGGAGTTGGGTGTAGGGCCTCCTGAAACAGTATTTCTGTTGCAGCAGCCGAGGCTTAAGGTTGTATGAGAGCATGAAGTAATGCACATGCCAGACGTTTACCATTTTGGTGTATCTTACAAACATGGGAAAATGTTGCTAAAATCAAGAAGCATTCTAAAGACCAAATTAGAATTAAAAAAGGGATAATGGTCGTTTGACTGTAATTTTCTTTACACAATACGTTTTTGCTGATTTGAGGAGTAACATAGGTGACAGTTTTATTTGTTGTAGGAAATACGTACAAACCACACGGAACCTGTTTTTTTTTATATAGCGTGTGGAACAGGTGGCAGTTTAGGACAATGTCTTACCGGGACTTGTGCCACACCACTGAACATTGGCACTTGTCCTTCTGGTGAAACTTGCTGTTTCCTCCTCCCGACGACCGCTAGTAAGTATCATGTTTTTATGATGATTGAAATCGCATTCTTCCGGTAACATCGTTTGACAGATACATACTTTTATGAAAGCCTTCAGCAACCGAGTTTCATTTGGTCTTCCCCAATCTATGTTTGTCGTAAGAGGCGACTAACGGGATTCTGTGGTCAGACTCGCTGACTTGGTTGACCTCATCAGAATTGTGTCGATGCATGTTTACGATGTCAATAGTTGGGTTGTCTGGTCCAGACTGGATTATTTACAGACCATTGTCATATAACTAAGAAAGTGCAGTGTGTAGTGTTAAAACAACAAAGAAAATAGAGCAAAAATATGAACTTTTATTGTGAAAATTGTGAGAGAGGCAGATGATTCCAGGAGATATATGTCATGGCGGAAATCGCAACTGATCATGCCATGAATGCTTATGTTTTGTTAACAGTAACCACCTCGACAAGTGAGTTGAAGTGGAACACCAACCATGGGTTTTTGTTGTAAAAAGTGATAATGGTCGTTGGACTGTAATTGTTATACAATTATACTGATTTGGACAGTATACCAGTTAAGCGTTCACTGTTTGATAAGGGAGGACATTCCGAAGTCCTACACCTCTAACGTTTACGTATTGTTACTCACTGGAGTAAAGGTATATTGAAGCAATGATGGCAAAGATGAGGCCCCATTCGAAATGTAAACGCACAGTCATGGTAGTCCAGTTCACTAATAAGCCTATGTGTCACACATTGAATATGGATAAGTGATATTTCGAGATTACAAGTATCACCTGTTTTGCCCATTTCTGTAGAATATTGGAAGTATGTCATGATATATAGGGTATCAAATAACTGATTTGCTATAGGTAAAGTTGTTGTCTTGGCACTGTTATTAAGTCAGTTTCTCTCCTCTCCTCTTCAGCAACGGAACCTGGTGAGTATTTGTAAAGAACGTTTTGTTTGAATCTACAGGGAGTTGGGTGTAGGGCCTCCTGGAACAGTATTTCTGTTGCAGCAGCCGAGGCGTCTTAAGGTTGTATGAGAGCATGAAGTAATGCACATGCCAGGCCATCTTGCAATCATGGGTATGTTGCTAAAACCCAAGAAGCATTATAAAGACCAAATTAGAATTTAAAACAGGATAAAAAGGTATAATGGTCGTTTGACTGTAACTTTCCTTATACGATAAGTTTTGCTGATTTGAGGAGTAACATATGTGGCAGTATAATTTGTTGTACGGAAATATGTACAAATCACATGTAACCTGTTTTTTTCATATAGCGTGTGGAACAGGTGCCAGTGTAGGACAATGTGTTGCCGGTGCTTGTGGTACGCCATTGCAACTGGGCACTTGTCCTGCTGGTCAAACTTGCTGTTTCGTTGAACCGACGACCGTGGCAACAACCACCTAGGTAAGTATCATGTTTTTATGATGATTGAAATCGCATTCTTCCGGTGACATCGTTTGACAGTTACATACTTTTATGAAAGTCTTCAGCAACCGAGTTTCATTTGGTCTTCACCAATCCATGTTTGTCGTAAGAGGCGACTAACGGGATTCCGTGGTCAGACTCGCTGACTTGGTTGACCTCATCAGAATTGTGTCGATGCATGTTCACGATGTCAATAGTTGGGTTGTCTGGTCCAGACTGGATTATTAACAGACCATTGTCATATAACTGAGAAAGTGCAGTGTGCACTTTAAAACAACAAAGGAAAGAATACATCGTATACTTTTGCGTTGGGTGACGTTTTTGACGTTGCTCAGTGGATTGTCTGATCCGGAATTGAATATTTACGGGCCTCCGTCATGTGGCCGTGAGATTGCTGGGTACAGTTTCTAAATAAATTCCCTTGATTCACTGTCTGTTATTCATCTGGGTTCACATTTCTGGTGTCCCCCGCCGTGATATTGCTAGAATATTACTATAAGCAGCGTTAAACCATACTCACTCACTCACTCATATGGGTTCACAATACTCATGTTATCACTGCATTACTCAATGATATCCTTATGAGTGAGTGAGTTTAGTTTTATGCCGCACTCAGCTATATGGCGGAGGCCTGTACATATTCGAATCTAGACCAGACAACACAGTGATCAACAGCATGAGCATCGATCTACGCAATTGGGACACGTTGACATGTGTTAACCAAGTCAGCGAGCCTGACTACCCGATCCCGTTAGTCGCCTCTTACGACAAGCATAGGTTACTGAAGACCAATTTTAACCCGGATCTTCACGGGATTTCATCCTGATAAAAGTCAACCTGCAAGTGTCTTTTGAGTGATTTGGTCAGACGTTGCTGTTGACACTGTTTTCCTGAACGAACGTGGATGGCATGATGTTTTAGATCATCTGACAGTTGACTTAAAGCTTGTAGAGGGGAACTCCAACTGTTTGGTAATTTTAATCATTTTCTTTTAGCGTAACAAACGTCGACAACGCCAACAAAAAAACAACAGTGTATACACACAAAGAGCGTAGCAGCTGAAGATACCAAAGGAAATATATCTATGTTACTTGGGGCCAATAAATGCATATATCATTATTTTTCTTTGACTTATATGTCAGCCCAGAGATATGAACATTTTAAAAAGAGAACGATGTTATCCTTTAAATGCACTAAATCACACCGCACTTCTTTAAAAATAAATAATGTATTTGTCTCAGTAATACTATCAGCCCTCAGGGAAGCTACATAATATTTTTTTCCACAAAATATTAGCTATTCAGATTCCAATATTGAATTAAAATGTCCGAATGAATTAATGCAACATTGCATTAAATCGACTCTTGCGCTCTCTACCGACCGAACATTATTACCTGCGAACCCCATAGAGTTATGTCCCTTGGAACGCTCTTTACGCACAACTTGTGATGGAAACCAGCTCGGCAAACACCGACAACACCGTTTTCGATGTACGAGCATTTATTCACATTTCATGTATGGCAAGTGTTCTCTGTTTGGAAGCTGCGTTGCCTCGAAGTTTCAATTATCCATTTCAGGCAAGTCATAAGGGATAATAAGTTATTTTTTCTGCATCAATAGGAGTGAGTGAGTGAAGTAGATGACCATACCAGTGACCATGGGGACTTACAATACTTTTGATTCCTGCATGGACCCCAGCTGCATTTACACGATCCCTTCAGGTGTGGGCAATAGTTTGGATATTCAGCCGATCATTAAAAGAAGAAATATTCTACCGTTAAAACGATGGTAGACATAATCATATGTACATTTGTACATCGAATGAAATGGCACTCATGTACCTTCTCAGGGGGAAGGTTGTTGTACCTTCTCAGGGGGACAATAGTTGTATGGTACTTCACCCCCGTGGAGGGTACAGTGCATGAATAGGATATATATATATATATATATATCATGCTGGATAATTTCATGTTTGTTACTCGGAGTTTCATGCACACACAAACACAAGTGTGTCATCAGACAAAATGAAATCAAGTTGCTGGGAACTATTTTTTTCTCATTTGGCTTGTGTGCTTTCCATGCCGACAGGTTGAAAGTAGTTCACTCTTTTTGTTGCTTTTGTTGCCTTTGTTATTGAGAATTTCCAGCTTCTCTTCAATACAGAGGTTACATAATCCTGAGTGTCGCTTGCTGGTGTTTGATTGTTTCAAACGTTCCATTTTATTTCGTAGGTGACCTTGTTGCCAGATATATTTGGATAATTCTGTTTCTTTTTCGTAGCGTTCTTTTCTGAACGATTTAGGGTGCTTGTTATCTCAGTTTGAAAGAGCCGCTTGCTTGCCCTATGTACGAAACTGTGTCCGCTTCAGTTGTTACAGTGGCTTTGTAGGTGACGTCATCAATCAGGCATTTACCTTTGCTGATTTGCTTTTTGACTGCAGTTGCAGTTCTTCTCGCTAGGCGTTTGGCTTGCTGTTTTCAATACTATCTTGTTATGCGCCTTGATTATCTGTTTATCTTCATGTTTTTTTATGTAGCTGTAACTTAATTTAACCGTTGATCTGTTGAAGATCTTGTGAAGCTTGCTTTCGCGGGGAAAGTGTTTGTCTACCAGTTGTAGGAAATGTTTGCCAATATTTGTTTTGACATTTTTTACTGAATGGCGGGTTGTACCATGTGATTTTTCTTGATTTGCCTTTTCCTTGTTTTCCCACAGCAGGTTTTGGTGTGAACTGTGTGTCTGGTCTGTAACCAGATGTTGTTCGTAGTATGGTACTGCACTTTCGAATATCTCCTGGTTTGATGACAATGTGGATATTCTTTTGATGATTGTGGTATATTTTTGATGATGTTAGGTGGGTGGTTTGAATGAGAGTTGATGTAGACTGTCTCGTCAATTGGTTTTCTGTATGGTTTGTGCGTTCCTGTTTTGAGGTCAAGGGTCACATCTAAGAAGTTGACATTTTTTATGTTGGTTTCGATTGTGATATTGAGGCCACATGCGTGGAAGATGTTGATGGGGTTTTCCTAAGCCTGTCGGCCTTGCTTCCAGAGCAGGACTCCACTGTAGCTAGCCCATCATTTCTGTTCAACCCTACGCTTCCTCGCTCCAAAGCGTAGGGTTATACAGAGATGATGGACTAGCTCTCGTATCTAGATAACTGGAACTAGAGAAAATGGCAAAACCGTTTTATTAACACATGTGCATAGATGTTACATACATCATCAACAGCACTATCAAATTTACAAACTAAGCAGGTGAGCTGCTGCATCGGCATAGGCCCAAACGGTGAAATCCTTCATCTTCATATGCCAGGAACTGTTCCCCGCCTTCTGATGTTTGGTACTGCTCAGGGATTACTAGGTCACGACGATGGGATGGTAGAGGAGTAAATTACTTCTTCCTTGCTCGATACAGGGTGTCCTTCTTCATATGAAACGTAGATAAGTTGCCAACATTTGTTGTTATCATTTCTCGATATTATGTCTTTATACCAAACAATTTTCTCTGATTATCACCCAAATCCCGGACCATTGCGAAACACTGATCTTAAGATAATACAATTAAACGTACAGAGTCTTAGAGATTAGCTAGATATACTCCAGGCTGAACTGGAATCATACGATGCCATTTGTATTACATAATCATGGCTGCACCATGGTATAGACAGCAATGATATAAAAATTCCTGGTTTCCATTTACCATTAAGAAAAGATAGACAGACTAAGGGTGGAGGTGTAGCAGTATATTATAAAAACAACTTGTCTTTCGAATGTATGAATGATTTAGACTTGCCTACGCTTGAAGCAATATAGGTTAAAATAAGATGCAAGAAACGAAATTACTTCATTGGGACATTTTATAGGGCAGATTGGTTAAAACTGTTACATGTACCTCCGTACAAAATTTCCAGAAAATAATAGAAACTGAAAATTGCTAAATAAATGGAAAACTAAATCGGGCAAAGATGGCAAACAGTTATTATTTCTATACCTGTTTTAAATTATCAATGTGCAGATCATGTCACAAACATAAAAACTGAAGGATGGGTGTGGAAAGAGTGGGGGAAAACACGTGCAAAGTATCTGAGTCAACTGAGATTATCCTTCAAAAACATCATATGTACATTTAACAATCACTTATCATTAAGTGCAACCAAAGCATTACAAAAACGCCATATTTCCATACAGCATAACATCACCTTTGGCCGGAGTTCCAAACATTAGATACCGAAAGCCTGTCAGTTAACTCAAAGGAAATAACCCTTGTGTTTTACAGTGATGACTTAATATGAATTATAGGCTGATATGTGTTTTCCAATGTGACTGAGTCAGTGAAATACTAATATTTACCAAACAAAATTATAAAGGAGCCTTTCTTCAAGCAGTGACTTAAAGCCATACATAGCTAGATTGTTTAGATTATAGACTTCATATAAGGCATCATAGGTATTTCACAAACATGGTACAGGAACCTTAGCCTCATTAGCGTATTTCCTCACCACTTGCGAATTAAGCGTTGGCAGATGTAAATGTTACTGAAGATGTTGGTCCCAGCCAGCCATGGGTGTTTGGTATGCTTAATCTGTAACCCGAACCCTGCAGTGAGTTTTCCCGCAGATTATAACAGACGGTGAACCAGGGACTATCTAGATATGTTTCATTTAGGGCGTTAGCATTACAGTAAGGGCTGGACGGAAGGGGAAATAATATCGTTCTGTGACTATGATACAGCAGAGACCATATAATAGAATATTATGTGGTCTCTGGATACAGATTGGGACAAAATATGGAAAACAAAATATTTGGACAACAGACCATTGTTTGGGTCTTATAATTGTAAATATGATTCAAATAGCTTAACCTAATTTCGATATTCTTCGACTGTACATTCGGTTGAAACTGGAAAGTATACATTTATCCCGTAACAAGAACGAATGTTTACTTATAATTCAAAAGTATAACAGCACGAGTATCCATTTTGTCTTTTGTTTTCTACCCGTCCCTCAATCACATGTGTTTCCAGGTCACGGAGCATCAGTGGTTTAGGGGCCCGTATTGCAATTTTCGTGCGTTTCCATTTGTTGTTGACGCGGCATAGATGCCTTGTAACATCGCTATTTGATTATGATTCACAAACACATGCTCATGACATGGTTGAAATCGTGCCACGGATTAGCAGATGTTTATCATGAAGGTTTTTTATTTAGGTGGTTTGAAACTCGCTTTTACAAAGGCCTATAGGTTCGATCACATTAATATTCGTTTTACAGCTTCTAAATAAAATTTTCTCTTAACATGCTCACGTCAAAACTGATTTAAATTCTAATCGCAGATAAAAGAATAAGACAATAAATAGTATGCCAAATTATCGTTACCATGACAACCCTGTGATATTTCACCTTACGTAAGAGAGTAATAAATACGATGCTAGGTATGACAGTACTACTGCAGATGATAGCGTATGTCGTAAATTTCAATAAGTTGCTGCAGCGCTATCCCTAATCACTGAGTACCTATACAATTATATGTGTGATGGAGGAGAACATGCGTCGCTACTTTTCGCAATTATCTGAATACATGTATGTAGCGTGAAACCGGCAGATACCTATAGAAGATTTTTTAAAGTGTTAGCCCTACCTGTAACAACCACGTCCCGTGTCTATAAAGGGGATATAATGTGGGAATGAATGACAAGTACTTTTATCTGGGCCCGTTTATGATGATACATATTGCGATCTTTCACAATAATCATTGCCTATCAGATTGAGGGTACTTTACAAACATAACCGGTATTTCTACTATTGTATTTATACAGCAACATTCTTCGAACTTTGTCCATATACGTCCGCCAGATACATCGCACACTACCCCTTTCTCTCTTGATCTTCTCAAACGACTGTTGCAAGTTTGAAGAATCCTGGTCAAAGCATAAACGTCTTAAGACTATTCCCTACAAATCTGTAACATACACAGTGTACCCTAAATGGGTAGAGCTTCCGTTCGGGGGAATATCAGAAGGACAACGATACCATTATCTCCAATGTTGTAGAAAGCACCCAGCTTACTTAGGAAAACAATAACCCACTGAGATATTGCTTTCTTGTCAGAATCAATATTTTCGGCACCTCTCAGATCTGAACTTGAACATGCGAGGTTTGAGTCTATGTCAAGCTAAAGGTCTGCAAGATGTTTAGCAACACTGGGGCGTAATAGTCATAGGCCTGCTACAAACAACGGAATATATATCTTGTGAGAAGGACTTCTCCGACAGGGAAAATAATAGCAATGCAACATCACATTTACTTGTGTGACATTTGCTTACGGAATCTGGGTTTATGGATCGTCAATTTAAACAGGACAATCAAGACGAATTTCACAAAAGGCACGGATGTCCAACATGCCTATTGTATACTCAGAGAACGCACCCGCCTGTGCTATTCGGTCATATTCGCTACACGATAAAAACTATTTTTCATTTCATGTCTCAAAGAATATATTATTTTATATGGCATTGTTTGTTATCGTATACGTTTGTGTTAATGAAACAAATGTGGACAACTTTAAGTTCATGTATGGCGTTATTACAGCGACGGCTGAGAGGAAGGAGAAATAACATGGTTCAGGCACTGTGAGACTATTAAGAAAGGTCACATGCAGCGCAATAATATTCCAATTATGTACTGCCAAACACTATTTTACAGTAGTGATGCGCGAGCTGAAGAGACTTAAAGAAATTACGAGTTGGTTTGTGTAGCGTATTTGGCCTTGCTCCAAGAGAGATAAAGTGCTGTTCTGTTGGGACGGCTGGGGACACTTGCAAAGACAAAGGGGCCGCTCATCGCCCTTTGTTCACCACACACGAGATTTGCCAACACCGCAGACAAAGCGTAACTGATACTTGTAGCAAGAGCGTGAACGTTGATTTCAAACGTACTAAACTGAGTGAAAATGAAATTACATGAACCAAGTAATTCACATGATGGAAACAAATGATCATCTTGCTTGAGCACAGGTAACATAAAGGTGTATGAACCGTTCATACACATACCCCTGATATCCGGTATGATACATATATATCTAAGGTGTGTAAAATTTTGTAAATTTGAAAATTTACATGTGTTCCCCCACCTACGTAAATTTACATGTTTCCAACCTGAGTAAACTTAGAACGAAATCGGAAATTTCACCACCCATTGAAATTCAAAGGAATGTATCGGAAATACTGTATGATCATGTATTTACAGGGGTATATATTTTGCAATTCATGTTTGGAAATACCTGACAATCCGGTCATGGCATACATGAACGAGGTACTTGTGCATTCGAAAATGTACGATGGGCATATGTTTAAAAGGTATAGATTCATATGAAATATATGCCCGAAGTTAGGAAATATCTGAAAACATACGTAAATCCGGTCATGGCATGTATTTCCTACTGTATTTACGTTTATTTCAATGGTTTACTATCCGGCTTTTGGTCCTGTGATTCTTTTTAAAATCAGTTTGAAATTCAGGAATTTTCTGACTCATGTTCGCCTGTTCAAATAATTCTATTATTATCTCCAGCCACGAAGTGAGGGGATATCTGTTAGGGCTCCGTCCGTCCGTTCGAGATGATGGGGACAGATTTTCTCAGAAACCGTTATAGATAGGGAAATCAAATTTGATATGTGTTTTCAGGACATGAATGCCTTGACGGAGTTTGAAAACGAATCCGTGTTACAATTTGCTACAGAGTTATGGCCCATGTCATGCATTTCTAGACTTGGTGTACATTATTCCCAACGGGAACATATTTTTCTCAATAACCGTTATAGATAGGGAAACCATATTTGCTATGTGTTTTCAGGACATATGTGTCGTGGTGGACAGAAACCGTGTGGCGGGGGATATTGATGACCACGTCTATTTGTTTAAAATTGCACTGGAAACGTTTCCTGAAATACTTTACTGTTGTCTGGGTCACTCCTGTCCCTTGTTGATGCAGGGGGATCATTATACAACACGACCAACTGTTAGGTGAGTGAGTTGGCTTTTAGCAATATTCCAGCAATATCACGCCGGGGGACACTAAAAATGGGCTTCACATATTCACTCATTCTCAGTCAGGGTGCACATTTTTGATCATGGAAATCGGATTTTTTTTTAATCTGAGCACAATTTGTTCGATATGACAATGGAAAGTATTATCTACTTGGCCTATGTACAGAATGAAAGCATACAATGTATCATTGTTTGTTAATAAACGGCAGTTACTAGCAGTGGGGTTATTTTCTAGGGCTAGTGTATTTTACGTCACATAAAATAATTTCATGTTAAATATATGTAAAACTAAAGTACAACTTAATTGTTTGCTAAAATCCTTTCACAAACTAAAGTTTATTTCAACACAAATAAATCAAAAGAGTAATCAGATGTTATATAGAATTTGACCGTTGTATTGACAATTGGTGAAACTTCAAACAAGAATTTCCAAATAGATTCTCTAGTTCATCTAAAGTAATATTGAATGCCTTACACTGGTATTTCTATATTTATCGACAACGTCAATGTGTTATGCGACCTGGAAATATATTTATTTGCTCCATATTGGTTATCAAATGTATCACTGTAGGGTAATAAATATTTAATACAACTGTAACGTAAAATACTGTCAAACATAACGGATGCAGTTTTTGTCATTTCCAGAACACAGCAAATACAAATAAATTAATTACAAATCTTTAACAAACGTTTAGCAACAAACGTCGGATTATATAGGCATCTATGGTCAATTAACGTCAGTACAATCCAATTGTATTGTACGTTATAGCAACTGTATTTTCCGTTACAAATGCCATATGGTAATTTCAGTATGTTTTTCATTACCGAGCATGATTACACATGATACATGTCATTAGAATACCTTCATTACACGCATTGATAAACGTTTAACAGTTTGACTTGTACACATATACAAGAATCATAAGGTTGAAAGTTCAACACTTACATACCGATGATTTAACCCGTCAGAGCTTCAGATCATGAGCAGCAGGCACATTGAAATCAGCATGAATGACGCAACATGCATGATATGTTTTCATGGCGTCCTCAAATTTGTTAGTATATTGAATAGCCATATATGGAACTGTAACGTAAAATACCGTAACGTAGAATACGTAACGTAAAATACATCAGTCATTATTGTGAGCCACGCAAGTTAAACAAATGATAACGTGCGAATATAGGAGACGGGAAAAGGAACTAGATCGCATACCCATACAGATGATCACATACATGTGCTCATGTTATGTTTATAACCAATATGGAGCAAATAAATATATTTCCAGGTCGCATAACACATTGACGTTGTCGATAAATATAGAAATGCCAGTGTAAGGCATTCAATATCACTTTAGATGAACTAGAGAATCTATTTGGAAATTCTTGTTTGAAGTTTTACCAAATGTCAATATAACGGTCAAATTCTATATAACATGTGATTACTCTTTTGGTTTATTTGTGTTGAAATAAACTTTAGTTTGTTAAAGGATTTTAGCAAACAGTTAAGTTGTACTTTAGTTTTACATTTTTCTAACATGAAATTATTTTATGTGACGTAAAATACACTAGCCTAGAAAATACTATTAACAAACCATGATACATTGTATCCTTTCATTCTGTACATAGGCCAAGTTGTAACGTAAAATACAACCTTATCTATACTGTATATGCATTCTATCTTCCCAACATATTTATAGTTTTATCCATTACAACCAATGGATTTGATGTTCAGTGTCATCAATAAAGCATGAGTGATTACTCTCTTAAAGTTACTGGATGTATTTCTTTTCTCTTTTGATGCTGTTTTCTTTCTTTTGGAGCACAACGTAAAATACAAAAGAATTGGCGACAGTAGAATTTCATCAACATTGACTAATACCCTCAAATAGTAGGTTAAATGACTACCTCACAGTAAAATTCAGCATGATATCTTCCACAGGATGCATGAAAAGCAGGCCCTCCTATCTATTTGACTAAAAAGAAGCATTATTGGATGTAAAGTAAACTATAATGTGTGTTTAGCTACCACATGCGAAGGAATAGCATTAAATGTGTTGTGAATGCAGCAACTATCGCTGTAAAAGCGGCTGGCATCGGAAGCACTATACAGCCGCTATTTGAACCTAAAGCATCGGCAGCCGAAAACTTTCGGTCATCTCCGATAATTTCCGCGTTTCGCCGAACAACGCCAACACTTCCTGTCGTCACAGCGAGCGAAAAATGGCTGCCGACAGAGGAGAAGAGAAAAGGGTAAGTGTTTCAATCAACGCTTAGCTCCACATACTGTAATTCTGATTTAGAAGGTAGTGTGCATTGAACGCATGTTATCATCCCCCTTTGATAGCAATACTTCATCTTCGTAAAAAATGTATTTTGTGTCTATTATCTGCGTTTTTATATGGAAGTCGAACGGATTTCAAGCTGAGGTCGGCGGAATGAGGCTACCAACCTCCTTTGCTTTGAGTGGATTCTTACATGACTTTAGAAAATTTATCGTGAGGGGATTCAGTGAGGAGCAAATTGAGACTCAGTGTGAATCTGGTATTCGGGGTTATTACGGACGATGACGACTTGAGCAATATTTTCATTGACCGGCTACGTCGGAGAGACCGCAGTTGTATTTTGGCCCATATTTGTAACGTAGTCATTTTAAAACTGGAAGTGAGTGCGAACAGTATGCATTTTATTCGTGTCTAGTTGTGATTGAACCTATATTACAGATACACTTACCAGGCCATCATGTTTGTTTGGGGAAATACACAGTCGCCGAGTGTGCTGGGATCTGGTGGACGGATGGGCGAGATGTCTGACAGTTGTGACCTCCCTACTGTTCCCGAAACTCCGTCGACAGAGATTATACATGGAGTCTGACCAATACAAAAGTCTTCCAATGTGCCAGAGTCACCAGCTGTGATTCTCACACAATGAGGTAGATTATTGCCCTTCAGTTCAGGGTTTTTTTTCGGTTAAATTAGATTGTAAAGATATGTGACAAACATGACACACACACCCCTTTTCATTCCATGTTTAAAATATAACTCATTATAATTAGTTTTGAATAATATTTTCTGAATTTATTTCATAATGTTATTCTCTTGGTTTGACACTTACAGGTCACAGTCTGCAGAAGTGTTCAAGACTTGAGCAACAAGATGACACAAGTTTCCTGGATGTGTCTCACTTAGATGAGACACCGATCAAGCTTCCAGGATAGATGAGACATTGTTGCAGCAGAGACTGAGCACAAACCATCTTTACAGTGTGGGACCTGAGGGAAGATTGTCAAGACCTTAGGCTCCTTGAACCTGCAAGTGAGGCCCCACACTAAAGATGTCAAATTCTCATGTGAATTGTGTGGGACGTTTTTCCTTATCAACCAAACGCTGAAGGAACATGTTGCTAAAGCACACAAACAGACTGGTGTGCAAGGTTTGCAGTATAGTTCCAACATTTCGGGGTATGGAGGAATACAAGTCTGCTCCACGATGAGCATGCACCGAAAAACAGGTTGTGGTAAACTCATAACATAATCTGTCATGACAGTTTTTCATTGGTAGAATGAATGACCATGGCCAGTTGTCAGATCCCAAATACGTAATTTGGAAACCCGACTTATTATTGCCACGATAACCTTACCACCTTTGCTTATTTTAAGTTCATTTGTTTAGATTTAGTAATAGAATTTCCTCAAATCTCTTTTTCTGGTGTTAGAGATTGTAAATTCTTGTTGATGTTGGAAAATACTTGTGCATGCTTGTAATGTTTGTTCATGTGACTTTGTGTTTTGAAAGTAGTAGGAAGGATGCTTGGCTGACCAGGTTATGTGATAATGGCAAAGATAACTAACAAATAACTGGAATGATATGTTTAATGTTGTTTTTATCAACCATGTTAACTTGTAATAAAGATATATTTACAGCCATATATGAAGTTCAAGTGTTTTATTCATTGACAAATCTGAATATGACTTTCTTTGTCCAATGATAATCAGTAGATAAAAATGTCTTATTTTCTGTTTACGTAAGACACAACATCACATCATGTCCAACTTTACAATTCCCATATTTACACATTATGAAAGTGCATATGTAAAAACATAACAGATTCAACACTTTGACATCTGTTCATCACAGTGGGCAACAGAAAGACCAGCTCTTATTAGTCGCTTCATCTTGCTTTCCTTGACTTTGTGGTAGCTCCAAGACCAGGTTCATGCACACTTGACATAACCTTCACCGGTTTCCTCGCACGATGAGCCTACTGGGGGCATCAAACAAGTGGTCCTGTAATAGGATTGAAGAACACTTTTAGTGGAATGCAATGTGTGTGTGTGTGTGTGTGTGTGTGTTAGTGAGGGGCTTAACTTTGACGGAAGAGGACCAACATTATTATACTTGAAAATATCACACCAAGACCTCTGCAAGATAGCAATCAGTTGAAAATTCAGATGATCAAATAGTTAAACCTGTGGAATCACACTGTAAACCATGTCGCACTGATCAGTTAGTCACCTAAACAATAAGCTACCACACTGCTAGATTCTACATATTTAATAATGCTATTAATAGTAAAAAGTAATGGTAAACAAAACTGTCAGCCAGTGTTTGTTAGAAAACGCCATTAGTTAAACATATATAACTTTTTAATGTCAAACAACACCAGCCTTCCTAGTACGGTGTGGGACTTACCTGGTTGGATCTTACAATGCTCTCCCCACAAATGTTGGACTTGTTGACATGTAAACCCACTGGAGGGAAGGTGGAAGCCAGTGACAGAAGGAATTTCTTGAACCTGTAACAATAAGAAATATAGCAATTTCATGAAGTTAAGAGAGATAACGTTTAATCAGCCGTAGCTTTCATTATGGATGGTGGTCATATTACAATGATCTGTAGTCCACAGAGGAAATTCTAAATCAACTCGCCTATATACCCATATGTATCATCCTGCATCTGTCAATAGCTGATATCCCTGGGTCATCACACGCCTGGAACCATTCACGAACCTGAAATGTGTTTAATATCTGTATACCAAGAGTCCAATTTCAACCAATTAACATGTTAATCAACATTGAGATACCAAATGCATGATCATCATATATTCTAATGCAGTTACACCTGACTACCTATGAAATAAGTTACATATTTGCGCAATTGATCATGCACAACTCTTAAGTAATTCAGAATTAAAATCAACAACATATCCTTTTATCAAGTTGTCAGCTGAAAACAGCCATAAACCAACATTCCCGATATTCACCGTAATTTCACTTGGCACAACTGTACTCGAGATCTAAACAAGAACGCATTCACTACTACATATCTTCGACACAACATGCTAACACTGAAAAAATAAACTGGTACCAATGTCCGATTTGGAGAAATCATACCCGCCTCGATTAACTTTCAGCCTGCAACACTTCTTTCAGACACAACTGTGTAACCTAACTTGAGTACACTGACGAGGCCGAACCCTACGGTAACTGATTAAACAAAACACGTATTCCACATCAAATGACAAATCCAGCTGCATATACATGATGGTTGATCAATGATGTGGGTGTTATGCATAAAAGTCAAAACTTCAACCCGCAATATACAAAAGAAACTACTCACCTTGTCACTTGTTTGGTTTCGTCCGCCATTTTGTCGTACAATGTTTTTCCGGAAATGGTGTTGTCATTCAACTACGATCGGTTTTTAACGGATACAGTCGAAGTTATTCCGCTGCATTTTACCGAGTTTCGCATAGCGGCTGTACGCGTATTCCGCTAACAGCCGCTGTCAAATCCGATAGTACCCCTTTTTGTTCGTATATGAACTGCATTAGATAGCAATACAGACGCTATGCTACCAATACGCCATCATTATGATCTCATTTAACGCTTTTTCATCACATAGATAGGAGGGCCTGAAAAGATAACATTCACTATCACTAGTGTTATTTTGGATGCAACAAAATAATATTACAAGGCACATAAAGAAACTGTGCATACAAAAATTTAAAATCTGAATTTATCAAACCTGTGTAGACACATAAGGATTTAAACTCAGAGATAAGTGACATGTATCCAGCATGCATGCACGTGCCACGTCCCGTGACGTCAGTGGGTTCGTTCTTGAGACGTGCAATACGTTGTTGCACGTGCATTCCGGGAAAGAGAAACAGAGCAAATGAATGCCACACAATACTGTCACTTTGGAAAGCTCAGCCCCTGCCCTTGCGATCGTTCAAAAAATTAAACGGCTATTGAAACGCATAGCATGCCAAGGCTCACGTCTGCACAACGTCATGAGGCCAAATGGGATGGTCCGTGAGGGGATGTCTCCACGACAAGTGGCTGCACATTTCCTCTGCCACCGGAACACCATTTCTGCACTGGTGAGACGCTACCAGAACACAAATGACGTCATTGATCGGCCACGTTCTGGACGTCCACGTGTAACAACGCCAAGACAGGACATATGGATAAGGGTGACCCATCTTCGCCACAGGTTTCAGACTGCAGTGATGACTGCCCGAACCATCCCAGGACTTCGCCGTATCCATCCCAACACAGTTCGGCAACGTTTACGTCATCACGGGATCAGACCATGACACAACGTCATCGACAAGCTCGCCGAATGTGGTACCGGAATCATGTCCGCAGACCCTTGTTTTGGTGGAGAAATGTTGTTTTTATAGATGAGTCCAGGTTTAACATTTCCCATAATGATGGACGTCAACGTGCCTATAGACGCGTGGGAGAACGTTATGCACAGGCCTGTGTCTTGGAGAGGAATCGCTTTGGTGGTGGTTCCGTGATGATTTGGGGTTGAATAACAGCACGCCAAAGAACTCCTTTGGTGATTGTTCAGGGCAACTTAACTGGTGTGGGCTACAGGGATCAGATTTTTCGACCTGTGGCAATTCCTTTTCTGCAACGTCATGGCCCTGGGTTAACATTCCAACAGGACAATGCCCGCCCTCATACGGCAAGGGTTGCTATGGATTTATTGCAACACCACAACGTTGACTTACTGCCTTGGCCTGCAAATTCACCGGATCTCTCCCCGATAGAACTTGTTTGGGACGAAATGGATCGACGTCTACGCCGTCTTCCTCATCCGCTAGATAACGTCCTTGACCTTGCAACAGAACTTGAGAGAATCTGGCGTGACATCCCACAAGCCTTCCTTGCACGTTTGATAGTCTCTGTGCGTTGTCGATGCACTGCTGTTCTCAATGCCGATGGTGGACATACCCGTTATTGAGCTTGTGACATGGTCGTTTGACCCCTGTCCCGCTTGTGGACTCGTGACGTCAATGTGATTGACTTTTCAATTGAAATTCTCCCGACTTGTTATGGTCTCATGATCCCTCCATTAAAGTTTATATGTACCTTTGACATTGTTATCATACTTATCAACTGGGATAATATTTTGACAATGCACAGTTTCTTTATGTGGCTAGTATATATACACCGTCGCTGGCGACATGCAACTTTTAACTAAAATGGGATGTTATACATATCGTAAGAATATATTTTTTATGTATTATGGAAATGGTAATGGTAAAATAACACAGAATACCCAATGTATCTGTATTTCCAAACTAACTTTTGTAAAGACGTTAAATATTTTTGCACTTACACTCATGCGACAACGCAATAGAGTAAATGTGCATGTTGAGTGAAATTGAGTGATGGTATACATGTAGGGAATCGAACCCGGGTCTTCGGCGTGATGAGCGAACGCTTTAACCACTCGGCTACCCCGCGGTCCCCCAACTGTTAGGGAAAACACCAGTTTCTAATAGCGTATTAAAACATTTGCAACGAAAAGGCATATCTATATATCTGGAATACTCCACCATTTCAATAATGATATAAACTGGTCCTGCTCCCCCTACAGGTATTCCGGGTGGTATATCGCATATAACATTTCGTTTTCAATGGTGGATAAATCTGACGTAAGCTCATCAACATTCAGTAAAATAATTTTGCATGTCAAAACATGTCCTTATTATATAGTATCTCATATAAAAACAAAACCTTCTTAACTCATTAACTTGTTGGTCCCTGCCTGGCGCTCGGCATTAATGGGTACAACAAGGACTGGTCGGCTCGGAGTCAGTATACTGTGTCTGAGTGGGGTATTCATGCTTCACTGCGGCATGGTATCTCAGTGGGCTAGCACTATAAAACCAGCTTCAGTCTGGGCTAGTACAAGCAGCCGCACATACACATACACACGCATGCACGTCGCCATAAGAGCGAAATATTCTCAAGTACGACGTTAAACCCCATTTCACCCCACCTCTTAACTCATTAAGCCTGAGAGCCACTTCACTGCTCAACACCTGGAACCCCTCGCTGACTGCCCGGCTCGCTGAGCCGAGACTAATTAGTGCTATTCATACCTGATTTCCCTGGTAGGTTTCGGGGATGACAGGAAACTGTCCAGTCATATGAACAAGTCCTGATTGTTTATTTGTGCACATGGGAAGAAAACAGGTGTGAATACAGATCATATATAGCAACAGTTTATGTAATGTTTTTGCAAGTATCTCTAGTAGAACTTTGATGGCTTGTATATTTATATTTTATCACATATGTATGGCAGTCATTGTATTCTTGTATGTAAGATATGAGACTTACATAAACAAATTCTCTCTCTCATATCATTGTGTGAGGTTTAATTTTACAAAACATCTATGACAATGACAGACTGTAAAGAAGAATTTACTTACATGCTTTATAATCTTCTACGAATAGTTTTTGCCGATACATTGCTAGTGTATATTGAATATTTTAAGAGAAGTACTAATACGCTAGTCTGTGACTAACAAAGAGCAGATTCATAGTTTGTCACTTCGTTTCATCTAGATTTAGCGCAGAAAACATACGTCATCATACGAACATACATGTCCATATTGTATAATACATATTCCTTGTGAAACAAAGAGTCACGTGGTCAAACTTACCGAATAAAACGTTTGGTATCTCAACTGTTCAATATAGTGGCTGATCACTTGTTATCTATGACCAATCGTATCATGAAATACCTGTCACAGAGGAGTGAGTGTGTATGGTTTAACGCCGCTTTTAGCAATATTCCAGCAACATGATGGTGGGGGACACCAGAAATGGGCTTCACACATGGTACCCATGTGTGGAATCGAACCCGGGCCTTCGGCGTGACGAGCCAACGCTTTAACCACTAGGCTACCCCACCGCCCCTTGTCACAGAGGAAGGGCACGTTTGGTCACTTAACAGCTTGGATAGAGATTGATTATTGGCTATATCGTTGACCAATTGATATGCTGGGTTCTGGCTGTATCAACTCCAGCTATCATGTAACAGTTTGTGTATTGTAAACATACATAACCGTAACGATGTATGAAATATACACATAAGACAAGTGGGAGTAGATAGACATTTGGGCGAGTTTATTTGTCCCCAGAGATCGAACACACATTTATTAGTGTTTTTCGATAAGTAAAACATTCACGATTGAAATCCAACCCTTGAGTAGTGATAGTACTTATTTCCATTTACATTTTGCTCACACAACTAGTTAGAGTTGTATTTCGTACAGGGGCCATCGACATGTTATACAATTTCAAAGATGACAATATATGCTAACATGTACAATGTCTCATTTAATTTTATACTCTATAATAAAAAACTTCGCTCTTTTTTTCAATGCAAGAAAAATAAACTTATCAAGATTGTTAACATTGTAGAATTGAAAGACAATAACCTGATACATTTAGTTTCACATGGATTATTTATGTAGTATTGTGGGAGCAGGATGTTTCTCAGATCACAGTAAAATGCACATTCAATACTAAAGTGGTACTCTGATTCAATGGTAAGTACAATACACAGAGGGCAGAATCGCTCATGTTGTGATATATTTACTTTTCTCCCATATTCCAACATTAAAGGATGGTCCGAACAACGAAACTTACTAAAGCAAAACGAAAAACATTGCCCTTAACCAGTGACAGATACTCTTCAGAATTACCCTCAACTTGATAGTTTTATACAACTTTAGCTTAGAATAAACTTTTAAAGAACTTAACCATTCTTGAGTATCAATATCAATGCATCTCTGTTACACTGACTTATAAAATAATCAACATCATTAACCCCCTGATCAAGCCAAATTTGACCAAATCCATATCTAAATAATAAATTCTTTACATCTAGAGCCCAATAGTTGATACCTTTGGAAGCCATAATTATAAACATGTTTCAATATTACATTTTTCTCTTGAGCCAAAAGCATTAACCGATATTTCATGATTTTTACAAACTGGTTAACTTTTACAGAGTAACGTCCAAGTTCATCCCTTGCAACAACATTGGGAGTGTTCCTTGATAAATGTAAAACTGACTTACAAAATTTATAATAAACATTAGATGAACAGAGAGATGAAAGCCCCAGACTTCGCAACCATACAACGTGATAGGTAAAATTTTAACATCAAATATATGTAGGGTTACAGATAAGGGAAGATTATGGAAATTTTTCAGTGACATTTTAACACACTGGAGAGCCTTCCATGCTTGATGTGCTAAAGTGTTTTTGAGTACAAAAAAAGGAACCAGAGCTGGAAAAATGGATACCTAGATATTTATAGGTAGGAACAATTTCTACAGAAAAAACATTTACAGAGAAACGAGCATACTTTTTAAGAGGTCCTGCGTTTCGAAAAACAATAACTTTAATCTTGTTGATGTTAATTTGAAGCTTCCAGTCTTTACAATACAAAAATGTTTATCCAATTTTTTTTGCAACCCTAAAACAGTGCTATCAAACATTACAATATCATCTGCAAAGAGAAGAATGAATAATTCTAAAAAATAAAAATTAATATTTTCTGGTTATCTGCTGCTATAAAATCAACAATGTCAGTAATAAAAAAGAAAACAAGAAGGGTGAAAGTCAAAAACCTTGTCTTACGCCATACAAACAATCAAAGGCTGGTGTGTAACCATTTTGTGTTGAGACACAAGACTTCACATTTTGGTACATACTTTTTAAGAGCCTGTACAGTTTACCTTTAATATTTCCAAGCCAAAGTTTGTACATTAAACATTGTCAATCAGCAGAGTCAAAGGCAGATTTTAGGTCAATAAAGCAAAATTACAGTCCTCCTTTAATCAATGATAGGTACATGTACTTTCTAATAACTGTATCTAAATTGAATATATTATCCTCGGTTTGGAGGCCAGCTCTAAATCCTGCTTGTTCTTGAGTGAAAAAGTGTTCATGTTCTGCCCACTCTGTCAGTCTATTGGCAATGACTTTGGCAAATATTTTCCCTGACAATTCCAGGAGTGTTATAGGTCTAAATTTAGCCGGTCATTCACACTACCCGTTTTATGCAATGGAAGTATTACCCCTAGTATCCATTCGTTTGGATAAATTCCTGTGGCTAGAATTGAATTGAACAGTTTCACAAGCATATGTATACAAGTCTCGTGTACATTTTTTCAGACTTCCACAGACACGCCTCTATATCCTGGAGCTCTGCCAGCGGGCATGCTGTTTATAGCGTTGACCATTTCCTGTTGAGATATTACTTTATCAAGCCCAAATTCATCAGAGGTAGTCTCAATAAGATTATCACTTATTGAATCAACGAAAGTCCGAACGGATTCCTGAAATTCTTCGTTCACAGCTGAATTAAATGTTTCTCAAAATATAAGTTCCAGTCAGATGCTGCAATACTGTAATACGTTTGTAAACAACGTGCCTTTACTATTTTCCAGAAAGCTTTAGTGTCTTTTTTTGACAATGTTTCCTGAAGTCGAATTGTCAACTCCTCTGATGCTAGACGCGCTTTCGTAACACACAGATGTTTGTATTTATTCCACGCTTCTATATATCGACGTCTATCATCAACTCGGTTAGTTGAGTGAAACACACGTAAAAGCTTCCTGGCCGCGGCTCTATACTGTTCACAGTCGTCATCAAACCAATGATTGTTACCACTATTTCTCATGAGATTCTGTGAGACAGTTCACTTACACATATTTGCACAAGATTCAAGAATTGAATGACATAATCGAGCAGCTTCACTAACATCACCACATTTTATTTGCTCATTAAACTGATTTATTAGCTCCATACTGACAACAAGGGCGTAACTACATATGTATTCTACCGCAGGTTGTTATTTCTAGATCGAGAGAGGTGTTCAATTACCTCATTACTGGAGTCTCATTGAATGATTATATGCATGTGTATCGATACCGTAACTGATATACTATCCTGCTTTTATTGACGATTGATCAATAGAACCTGAGTTCATTGATACACGTGATAATTACACCGGGTCAGATAATTACTGAGACCACATACAAAAGTTTTAACACTTTATTTTATTTATGCATTGTTTTATGGGTTTTATGTGTCTCGTAGACCTGTAAATACCAGACAGATGTTTCATATGTGAAACAGAAGATTTCATATATTATGTAAACATCTGCGTGACACAATAATGCTTGACATACATTTGAATGGTTTATATGTAATAGCCTATGATATTACTTCTGCCTATGTCTACAAATTGTTTGAATTACCAACTGTGTTTTGTAACAAATGTAGTTAAAGATTTCAGTGTTGTAATAACACTGACATGTATATATATATTATGAGCCGATGCAAAGGCGCAAGTTATCACTTTATATTCGATGAGGTAATATTATCAACTTTAGAATATGAAATATAAATAGTTACAATTCAGTAAGATTTGAATTAGTAACTAAATTTATGTCTAATCTATTCGAGCTTGGATGTGTAATTATTTGTGTTTTCGATTCATTATATGAAACATGACAACGCAATAATACCAAAAAAGTAAATTCAAACTATTCTGTTGTGTTTAAATTCTTTGTATGTCCTTGACATTTCGTTTATTGTTTCGTATTTTTTACTAGGGAGTTGAAGAAAATATAATCTTCAGTAACCTGTAACCCATTACATCTAATTCAATCAATGTGCATGAAAAAGTATTCTAGTGTCCACTCCAAATGAAGATTACCAGACACTTACCTCTGTAAAAACATGTCATACTCCTCTTTCTCGCCGATATGTGTTCATTTGATATTAGATAGACTGACATATTAGATGATCTCCATATTCTGGAAATGTTAACAATGAGTGATTATGTTACACTAATGGGTGACTTTAACGCAAGATCAAGTACGTTATATGATTACAGTGAGTATGACACGTTCCTCATTGAGGAGTTCGAGTTAGGCGAAACTGAAGATATTTCGCCTGAAAGGTATCTAAATAAGAACCATCTCCCGTAAGAAAGGTCATCGCAGGATCATGGGAAAGTAAACAACTTTGGTTACAAACTAAAAGATATTTGTAAAAATCTGAATTTGTTTATATTGAATGGAAGAATGGATAAAGATAGAAATGTAGGTAAAATCACCAGCAATGACAAAAGTTTAATTGATTATGTTCTTACTTCTCCGCTTTGTCTTGAACTATTTACCACATTTGACGTGTCGGATTATACACCTTTGACCTCAGATGTTCACTGCCCAATATCATTCACATTGAATGGTGTAGCAAATGATAACTCCCAATCACTCTCTCAAGCCCCAACCCCTCAAAAAGATTCTATACCGACACCTAAACATTACAATGTAGAAAAGAAAGTTGAATATCGACAAAACAGATACTTACTAATTTCGCTCGTTATCCAACCACGCAGACTTATCGATTATTGACAAGCTCTCGGATAGCCTCGGGCACATGCTAGTTAACGCCGCACGTGAAACATTCAGTACGAGAAGACACGCGCACCATATCAACCGTAAAAAATACAAACAAACCTTGGTTCGGTAAAGAATGTAGACACTTTAGACGCCGATTTAATAAAGCGAAACGCCGAGTTAAAACATTTAACACCCCCGCCAATGTTCAAAGACTTCGAACAGAATCGCAAGCTTACAAAAAAATGTTCAGATAAATATATCCGAATCTATAAAACCTCACTCCAAAGAACGTTTAGAAATAATTTAAAGAAATCACCAAAGGAATATTGGAATGCCCTGAAAGGTAGACGCTACACTGGAATTGAAAAATGTCCTACTATCGATTCTTTTATAATTATTATAGAGCTTTAAATATCAACGACCAAGGTGACGACGAGAGAAATGAGTCCACACACGAAAAAGCAGATTTTGATCTTGATTGTAGCATATTAAATAAAGATATCACCCAAGAAGAAATAAAGAGTACAGTTACACAAATTAAGAGAGGTAAAGCCACTGGATTAGATAATGTCGAAAATGATTATATGGCTGACTCAGTGGATATTCTATGCCCATTTTACGTCGACTTCTTCAACCTTATACTTTCAACCGGAAATCGTGGCTAATCGGTATTATAAACCCGTTTACAAAAATAAAGGCGACCAAAATGACCCCAATTGATATAGACCAATAACAATCTTGAGTTGTATGGGAATGTTTTTCACAAGCATTTTATTTAAATGCTAGACTTTCGGAATTTCTAGAGATGAACAATTTAATTACTCCTGCACAAGCGGGTTTCAGAAACAGTTTTACAACCATAGATAACATCTTTGTTTTACATATCCGTGCTAATGTAATGTCGACTCGATAACAAAAACTCTTCTGTGCGTTTATTGATTTCACGAAAGCATTTGACACTGTTTGGAGAATCGGTCTGTTGACAAGGATACAGAAAATTGGAATTCATGGTAAATTCTTTACGCTCATCACAAACATGTATGATCACATTAAATCAATTGTACAATTCAACATTGACTCTTCCTGTTATTTTCCTTGTTAAAAGGTGTTCGCCAGGGAGAAAATTTTTCCCCGCTCTTATTCTCAATCTTTTAAATGATCAAGAAAAACACTTGTATGAACACGGCTCCGATGGAGTTAAATTGGATATGTTCAGTGAAAGTGAAGTACAAGTGTTCTTACAACTTTTAGTACTATTATATGCTGATGAAACTAATCTTTTGGAAAAACAAAGATCTTCAAAAATCGCAATACTCATTTTATGATTATTGCGGAAATTGGAAATTAAACGCCAATTTATCAAAAACAATAGTCGTTGTTTTCGGTGCTGGGCCGGCTAAAACATCAAGATTAGAATTTAAATATGGAAACAGAAAGTTAGACATCGCAGATAGCTATGTTTAATTAGGAATAGAAATTCATAGAAATAAAGGAATGGTTACCAGTATTAAAGGAGAATTAGGAAATGCAAAAAAGCGATGTACTATCTATTAAAGAAAGCACGAAATGTAAATCTACCTCTTGATTGTCTCATGTGTTACGAGAGTGGTTTTTGTTGTAATTTGTATTATCATTGATTAAGTGATAGTTATTATGGGTCACAATGTTTAAAGTTTTGGGTGTGGGTTGTGGGTCACATTTCGCATCATGAATGGTCAATGGCAATAGTATTTTTTAGCGGTGCGCCTTTATGATAGTGCTCCAGAGTTGCCTCCCTTGGCTTATTTCTGTTTTGACCGGTCGTACGTTCCACAGATTTCCATAAAGTTCTCAGTGGATAAAGAATGTTCTAGACTCTGTGTCAGTGTATATAAAGGCTGGTTGCTGTGTTGACACACACACGGGACTTTTCATATCACTGCAGTCGTGTACATCTTTCTGCCGTCACATGCTTACCGTCGTCTGTCTGTCAACATCGTCAAAATCGATTGTCTACTGACATTGTAAAGTACCTTCAATTAGAATATCTGCTCTCATTGTAAATTTCAAGACTCTGGTGAGTTAATATTTCATATTTGTGACCCATTACTTTTTGCCATTATCTGTATTGTCATTTGTTGTAGCTTGCTCATTGTTTGCTCAATATATTATTGAATATTTTAGACTTGTCTGTGTTATAATTTGCTGGTTCTAAGGGACTCTTAAACCTATTGTCACGGCGATTATTTAACAGTAACACATGTCAGCTTTTGATGTTATGATATCACCAATCCTTACATACGGATCCGAAATATGGGGTATGACAAATTAGAAATTATCGAAAGTGTTTATTTAAAGTTTCTAAAATGGACTCCAGTCTAAGAAAATCCACCCCAAACTTAATGGTTTATGGAGAATTTGGTAGAGTTCCATTAAATAACAGATCTATGCTCGTATGTTGTCTTTTTGGCATAAACTCGCATATACTGAGACGACCAGACTATCACATGTTTTATACCAATATATTAGGCATGATTATGAACAACACCCTACGGCATACCCTTGGTTATATTCCATAAAAGAATTATTAGACAGAATCGGTTTATCTGAAATATTTGTAAATCCCTCGGCATATTCTACAAAGTTTCTAGTTTCAAAAGCAAAGCTAATCCTAACAGATCAGTTTGTTAAAATGGCAAGAAGATAAACGTTCCAGTTCTAATGTGTTTTATTATCAACATTTTAAAAAACCACTGGCTTTTGGAAAATATCTTTTATTTCCAAAATCTATATATACCCCAATTTTGAAATTTAGAACCTCAAATCTAAACCTTCCGATCGAAACCGGCAGACGGCAGAACGTACCGAGAGAAGAAAGATTGTTTGAACTATGAGAATAAAGACGTTGAAGTTGAAGTTGAAGTTGAAGTTTACCAAACGCTTTATATGCCTATGATAATGATTAGCAATTCCAAAACACGTTAAATACTTCCTCTGATTAACACTAAAGGCAGCATCTCTCGTAAGAAAATCTTTAATCAGTACTACTAAATTGGTTGAAATAATAGGTACAGTGCGATTTTAAAAAGTAAGACGCACATGAGCGTCTCGCGCTGAATAAGAGGTGCTTTCTGTCGACGCACATGTGCGTCACTCGCTGTGACAAAAATAAAGGCGACCAAAATGACCCCAATTGATATAGACCAATAACAATCTTGAGTTGTATGGGAATGTTTTTCACAAGCATTTTATTTAAATGCTAGACTTTCGGAATTTCTAGAGATGAACAATTTAATTACTCCTGCACAAGCGGGTTTCAGAAACAGTTTTACAACCATAGATAACATCTTTGTTTTACATATCCGTGCTAATGTAATGTCGACTCGATAACAAAAACTCTTCTGTGCGTTTATTGATTTCACGAAAGCATTTGACACTGTTTGGAGAATCGGTCTGTTGACAAGGATACAGAAAATTGGAATTCATGGTAAATTCTTTACGCTCATCACAAACATGTATGATCACATTAAATCAATTGTACAATTCAACATTGACTCTTCCTGTTATTTTCCTTGTTAAAAGGTGTTCGCCAGGGAGAAAATTTTTCCCCGCTCTTATTCTCAATCTTTTTAAATGATCAAGAAAAACACTTGTATGAACACGGCTCCGATGGAGTTAAATTGGATATGTTCAGTGAAAGTGAAGTACAAGTGTTCTTACAACTTTTAGTACTATTATATGCTGATGAAACTAATCTTTTGGAAAACAAAAGATCTTCAAAAATCGCAATACTCATTTTATGATTATTGCGGAAATTGAAATTAAACGCCAATTTATCAAAACAATAGTCGTTGTTTTCGGTGCTGGGCCGGCTAAAACATCAAGATTAGAATTTAAATATGGAAACAGAAAGTTAGACATCGCAGATAGCTATGTTTAATTAGGAATAGAAATTCATAGAAATAAAGGAATGGTTACCAGTATTAAAGGAGAATTAGGAAATGCAAAAAAGCGATGTACTATCTATTAAAGAAAGCACGAAATGTAAATCTACCTCTTGATTGTCTCATGTGTTACGAGAGTGTTTTTGTTGTAATTTGTATTATCATTGATTAAGTGATAGTTATTATGGGTCACAATGTTTAAAGTTTTGGGTGTGGGTTGTGGGTCACATTTCGCATCATGAATGGTCAATGGCAATAGTATTTTTTTAGCGGTGCGCCTTTATGATAGTGCTCCAGAGTTGCCTCCCTTGGCTTATTTCTGTTTTGACCGGTCGTACGTTCCACAGATTTCCATAAAGTTCTCAGTGGATAAAGAATGTTCTAGACTCTGTGTCAGTGTATATAAAGGCTGGTTGCTGTGTTGACACACACACGGGACTTTTCATATCACTGCAGTCGTGTACATCTTTCTGCCATCACATGCTTACCGTCGTCTGTCTGTCAACATCGTCAAAATCGATTGTCTACTGACATTGTAAAGTACCTTCAATTAGAATATCTGCTCTCATTGTAAATTTCAAGACTCTGGTGAGTTAATATTTCATATTTGTGACCCATTACTTTTTGCCATTATCTGTATTGTCATTTGTTGTAGCTTGCTCATTGTTTGCTCAATATATTATTGAATATTTTAGACTTGTCTGTGTTATAATTTGCTGGTTCTAAGGGACTCTTAAACCTATTGTCACGGCGATTATTTAACAGTAACACATGTCAGCTTTTGATGTTATGATATCACCAATCCTTACATACGGATCCGAAATATGGGGGTATGACAAATTAGAAATTATCGAAAGTGTTTATTTAAAGTTTCTAAAAATGGACTCCAGTCTAAGAAAATCCACCCCAAACTTAATGGTTTATGGAGAATTTGGTAGAGTTCCATTAAATAACAGATCTATGCTCGTATGTTGTCTTTTTGGCATAAACTCGCATATACTGAGACGACCAGACTATCACATGTTTTATACCAATATATTAGGCATGATTATGAACAACACCCTACGGCATACCCTTGGTTATATTCCATAAAAGAATTATTAGACAGAATCGGTTTATCTGAAATATTTGTAAATCCCTCGGCATATTCTACAAAGTTTCTAGTTTCAAAAGCAAAGCTAATCCTAACAGATCAGTTTGTTAAAATGGCAAGAAGATAAACGTTCCAGTTCTAATGTGTTTTATTATCAACATTTTAAAAAACCACTGGCTTTTGGAAAATATCTTTTATTTCCAAAATCTATATATACCCCAATTTTGAAATTTAGAACCTCAAATCTAAACCTTCCGATCGAAACCGGCAGACGGCAGAACGTACCGAGAGAAGAAAGATTGTTTGAACTATGAGAATAAAGACGTTGAAGTTGAAGTTGAAGTTGAAGTTTACCAAACGCTTTATATGCCTATGATAATGATTAGCAATTCCAAAACACGTTAAATACTTCCTCTGATTAACACTAAAGGCAGCATCTCTCGTAAGAAAATCTTTAATCAGTACTACTAAATTGGTTGAAATAATAGGTACAGTGCGATTTTAAAAAGTAAGACGCACATGAGCGTCTCGCGCTGAATAAGAGGTGCTTTCTGTCGACGCACATGTGCGTCACTCGCTGTGACAAAAATAAAGGCGACCAAAATGACCCCAATTGATATAGACCAATAACAATCTTGAGTTGTATGGGAATGTTTTTCACAAGCATTTTATTTAAATGCTAGACTTTCGGAATTTCTAGAGATGAACAATTTAATTACTCCTGCACAAGCGGGTTTCAGAAACAGTTTTACAACCATAGATAACATCTTTGTTTTACATATCCGTGCTAATGTAATGTCGACTCGATAACAAAACTCTTCTGTGCGTTTATTGATTTCACGAAAGCATTTGACACTGTTTGGAGAATCGGTCTGTTGACAAGGATACAGAAAATTGGAATTCATGGTAAATTCTTTACGCTCATCACAAACATGTATGATCACATTAAATCAATTGTACAATTCAACATTGACTCTTCCTGTTATTTTCCTTGTTAAAAGGTGTTCGCCAGGGAGAAAATTTTCCCCCCTCTTATTCTCAATCTTTTAAATGATCAAGAAAAACACTTGTATGAACACGGCTCCGATGGAGTTAAATTGGATATGTTCAGTGAAAGTGAAGTACAAGTGTTCTTACAACTTTTAGTACTATTATATGCTGATGAAACTAATCTTTTTGGAAAAACAAAAGATCTTCAAAAATCGCAATACTCATTTTATGATTATTGCGGAAATTGGAAATTAAACGCCAATTTATCAAAAAACAATAGTCGTTGTTTTCGGTGCTGGGCCGGCTAAAACATCAAGATTAGAATTTAAATATGGAAACAGAAAGTTAGACATCGCAGATAGCTATGTTTAATTAGGAATAGAAATTCATAGAAATAAAGGAATGGTTACCAGTATTAAAGGAGAATTAGGAAATGCAAAAAAGCGATGTACTATCTATTAAAGAAAGCACGAAATGTAAATCTACCTCTTGATTGTCTCATGTGTTACGAGAGTTTTTTTTTTTGTAATTTGTATTATCATTGATTAAGTGATAGTTATTATGGGTCACAATGTTTAAAGTTTTGGGTGTGGGTTGTGGGTCACATTTCGCATCATGAATGGTCAATGGCAATAGTATTTTTTAGCGGTGCGCCTTTATGATAGTGCTCCAGAGTTGCCTCCCTTGGCTTATTTCTGTTTTGACCGGTCGTACGTTCCACAGATTTCCATAAAGTTCTCAGTGGATAAAGAATGTTCTAGACTCTGTGTCAGTGTATATAAGGCTGGTTGCTGTGTTGACACACACACGGACTTTTCATATCACTGCAGTCGTGTACATCTTTCTGCCATCACATGCTTACCGTCGTCTGTCTGTCAACATCGTCAAAATCGATTGTCTACTGACATTGTAAAGTACCTTCAATTAGAATATCTGCTCTCATTGTAAATTTCAAGACTCTGGTGAGTTAATATTTCATATTTGTGACCCATTACTTTTTGCCATTATCTGTATTGTCATTTGTTGTAGCTTGCTCATTGTTTGCTCAATATATTATTGAATATTTTAGACTTGTCTGTGTTATAATTTGCTGGTTCTAAGGGACTCTTAAACCTATTGTCACGGCGATTATTTAACAGTAACACATGTCAGCTTTTGATGTTATGATATCACCAATCCTTACATACGGATCCGAAATATGGGGGTATGACAAATTAGAAATTATCGAAAGTGTTTATTTAAAGTTTCTAAAAATGGACTCCAGTCTAAGAAAATCCACCCCAAACTTAATGGTTTATGGAGAATTTGGTAGAGTTCCATTAAATAACAGATCTATGCTCGTATGTTGTCTTTTTGGCATAAACTCGCATATACTGAGACGACCAGACTATCACATGTTTTATACCAATATATTAGGCATGATTATGAACAACACCCTACGGCATACCCTTGGTTATATTCCATAAAAGAATTATTAGACAGAATCGGTTTATCTGAAATATTTGTAAATCCCTCGGCATATTCTACAAAGTTTCTAGTTTCAAAAGCAAAGCTAATCCTAACAGATCAGTTTGTTAAAATGGCAAGAAGATAAACGTTCCAGTTCTAATGTGTTTTATTATCAACATTTTAAAAAAACCACTGGCTTTTGGAAAATATCTTTTATTTCCAAAATCTATATATACCCCAATTTTGAAATTTAGAACCTCAAATCTAAACCTTCCGATCGAAACCGGCAGACGGCAGAACGTACCGAGAGAAGAAAGATTGTTTGAACTATGAGAATAAAGACGTTGAAGTTGAAGTTGAAGTTGAAGTTTACCAAACGCTTTATATGCCTATGATAATGATTAGCAATTCCAAAACACGTTAAATACTTCCTCTGATTAACACTAAAGGCAGCATCTCTCGTAAGAAAATCTTTAATCAGTACTACTAAATTGGTTGAAATAATAGGTACAGTGCGATTTTAAAAAGTAAGACGCACATGAGCGTCTCGCGCTGAATAAGAGGTGCTTTCTGTCGACGCACATGTGCGTCACTCGCTGTGACAAAAATAAAGGCGACCAAAATGACCCCAATTGATATAGACCAATAACAATCTTGAGTTGTATGGGAATGTTTTTCACAAGCATTTTATTTAAATGCTAGACTTTCGGAATTTCTAGAGATGAACAATTTAATTACTCCTGCACAAGCGGGTTTCAGAAACAGTTTTACAACCATAGATAACATCTTTGTTTTACATATCCGTGCTAATGTAATGTCGACTCGATAACAAAAACTCTTCTGTGCGTTTATTGATTTCACGAAAGCATTTGACACTGTTTGGAGAATCGGTCTGTTGACAAGGATACAGAAAATTGGAATTCATGGTAAATTCTTTACGCTCATCACAAACATGTATGATCACATTAAATCAATTGTACAATTCAACATTGACTCTTCCTGTTATTTTCCTTGTTAAAAAGGTGTTCGCCAGGGAGAAAATTTTTCCCCGCTCTTATTCTCAATCTTTTTAAATGATCAAGAAAAACACTTGTATGAACACGGCTCCGATGGAGTTAAATTGGATATGTTCAGTGAAAGTGAAGTACAAGTGTTCTTACAACTTTTAGTACTATTATATGCTGATGAAACTAATCTTTTTGGAAAAACAAAAGATCTTCAAAAATCGCAATACTCATTTTATGATTATTGCGGAAATTGGAAATTAAACGCCAATTTATCAAAAAACAATAGTCGTTGTTTTCGGTGCTGGGCCGGCTAAAACATCAAGATTAGAATTTAAATATGGAAACAGAAAGTTAGACATCGCAGATAGCTATGTTTAATTAGGAATAGAAATTCATAGAAATAAAGGAATGGTTACCAGTATTAAAGGAGAATTAGGAAATGCAAAAAAAGCGATGTACTATCTATTAAAGAAAGCACGAAATGTAAATCTACCTCTTGATTGTCTCATGTGTTACGAGAGTGTTTTTTTTGTTGTAATTTGTATTATCATTGATTAAGTGATAGTTATTATGGGTCACAATGTTTAAAGTTTTGGGTGTGGGTTGTGGGTCACATTTCGCATCATGAATGGTCAATGGCAATAGTATTTTTTAGCGGTGCGCCTTTATGATAGTGCTCCAGAGTTGCCTCCCTTGGCTTATTTCTGTTTTGACCGGTCGTACGTTCCACAGATTTCCATAAAGTTCTCAGTGGATAAAGAATGTTCTAGACTCTGTGTCAGTGTATATAAAGGCTGGTTGCTGTGTTGACACACACACGGGACTTTTCATATCACTGCAGTCGTGTACATCTTTCTGCCATCACATGCTTACCGTCGTCTGTCTGTCAACATCGTCAAAATCGATTGTCTACTGACATTGTAAAGTACCTTCAATTAGAATATCTGCTCTCATTGTAAATTTCAAGACTCTGGTGAGTTAATATTTCATATTTGTGACCCATTACTTTTTTGCCATTATCTGTATTGTCATTTGTTGTAGCTTGCTCATTGTTTGCTCAATATATTATTGAATATTTTAGACTTGTCTGTGTTATAATTTGCTGGTTCTAAGGGACTCTTAAACCTATTGTCACGGCGATTATTTAACAGTAACACATGTCAGCTTTTGATGTTATGATATCACCAATCCTTACATACGGATCCGAAATATGGGGGTATGACAAATTAGAAATTATCGAAAGTGTTTATTTAAAGTTTCTAAAATGGACTCCAGTCTAAGAAAATCCACCCCAAACTTAATGGTTTATGGAGAATTTGGTAGAGTTCCATTAAATAACAGATCTATGCTCGTATGTTGTCTTTTTGGCATAAACTCGCATATACTGAGACGACCAGACTATCACATGTTTTATACCAATATATTAGGCATGATTATGAACAACACCCTACGGCATACCCTTGGTTATATTCCATAAAAGAATTATTAGACAGAATCGGTTTATCTGAAATATTTGTAAATCCCTCGGCATATTCTACAAAGTTTCTAGTTTCAAAAGCAAAGCTAATCCTAACAGATCAGTTTGTTAAAATGGCAAGAAGATAAACGTTCCAGTTCTAATGTGTTTTATTATCAACATTTTAAAAAACCACTGGCTTTTGGAAAATATCTTTTATTTCCAAAATCTATATATACCCCAATTTTGAAATTTAGAACCTCAAATCTAAACCTTCCGATCGAAACCGGCAGACGGCAGAACGTACCGAGAGAAGAAAGATTGTTTGAACTATGAGAATAAAGACGTTGAAGTTGAAGTTGAAGTTGAAGTTTACCAAACGCTTTATATGCCTATGATAATGATTAGCAATTCCAAAACACGTTAAATACTTCCTCTGATTAACACTAAAGGCAGCATCTCTCGTAAGAAAATCTTTAATCAGTACTACTAAATTGGTTGAAATGATAGGTACAGTGCGATTTTAAAAAGTAAGACGCACATGAGCGTCTCGCGCTGAATAAGAGGTGCTTTCTGTCGACGCACATGTGCGTCACTCGCTGTGAGGAGCATATTCATTTGTCGCACATATGCGTCTCTCGGCCTTCATAAGTTAAATCGACTAAGTCAGTGTGCCATACGTTACCTTCAACAACAGATCGACTTTTGACAGATCCTTTCGAGAACTCTCAACGGTCGTTCATATACTTTCCAGATTTCCAATTTCCAACATATGCTTTCACCTTCTTGAAATTGACACATGCTATTGTTTTTTTTGTCACCATTCGGCATCATTCCTCTAGCCCCCGTCCCCCTAGCCCTCTGTTGTCACAGGCCACTAATTAGTATCTCTAGCCCCTCACCTGGCTGTTCTGTTAGCTGTACTCACTCTCCTTTAAGTGGGTTAACTGCTACTAAGCTCGTTCGGTTAGGTATTGGTTGTGAATCCAGCCAACTTTTGCAAACGCCTTGGACTAGAGTACATGTTATGTAAAAGAAATCTTGACATATGATGGACAATATGTATGTTGTGTAAAAACAACTGATCTGACTCTGCATTGAAACAATGTGTCAAGATCTGAATTAATATATTGTGAATGTAAATAAATATAGAAACTTGATATTTGTTTTGCCAATTATTAGCAACAGTAATCATCTACTAATCAATAATGATCACTGAGCCGTGATTCTCTATTATCTATACCGAGTACCGGTACCTAACGAGCACCAACACCTGACCAAACAAGTTAATTAATGGTAGCAGTTAATCCAGTTACAGGGGAGTGAGTACACCTAACAGAACAGCCATGCGAGGGGCTAGAGGTACTAATTTGTAGCTTGTAACAACAGGGGGCTACTGGGACGAGGGTGAGAGGGGTGGAGTCCAAGCATTCACATTATGCTTGACAACGGTACAAGAATCTGTATCGAAACGTCGCACTCACGAATAAAAAGAAGTTGTTATCCATAAAGTTTGTTCTATATTGTACTCATGGAAGGACATTGGAACTTACTTACATGCATGCCAAAGAAATATAGCACCTACGAATACCAGTGCTCACAATGAACAGCCACACAAAATCTGAGAGAAAAAGCACACAAATAAGTTTGCAAAGAAAGAAAGCTCAAACCCCTCTGCTAATTGGGGACAAGACTGACTTCATCAGGGTGGCCATTGGGATTGTCCAGCGAGAGGTCAAGCGTATGACAGGTGTGGTGAAATGAACCATTTCTCAAAGACGTGTAAGAGGTTTGGACGTACACCTTTTTATAGGAAGAAAGTACGGAAAGTTGATATAGACAGTAGTGACCCAGAAGAAGACTGTGTTTTCTTAGCAAAAGGGAAATCGACACAATTTCCGAAATTTGACTTGATCATTAATGGTGAGATAGTTAACACGTTTGGTGATCCAGTGGCAACTGTGAACACTATATCTGAACAGGTGTACAAATTGCTGACTCCAAAACCAAACGAGAGCGACACAATTCTCCTACACTTGATGAACGCACAACCACACTAGCCAGATCTACTGTGTTCAGCAAAGTCGACCATGATCAAGGTTACAACCAACTTGGTTACCGAAAAATCTCGGTACATCACAACCATTGCTAATTATCTTAGACTCTATCAATACAAGCGTTTGAATTTCGGCATGAACAGTGCTGCTGAGGTTTGCCAAGAAACCATTCGCCAACCTGGTGTTATCAATATCAGTGACGACATTCTCATTCATGGTTATGGACCTAAGGACCATGACAGCAACCTGAAATGATTATTTCAGCGCCTGACAAAAAGGGACTAACGTTAAATCCAGAAAACATCCATTGGGTTCTTTGGACACGTGTTCAGTGGTCAAGGTATCACATCAAGCAAAGCAAACCTGTCGTCAATAATGGACATGCCATCACCAAAGAATGCTTCAAAAGTGAGAAGTCTGCTGGGAATGGCAAACTTCTGCGGTATAAGACACGTTCCCAACTATTCAACACTGACCTACGAGCTGCGTCAACTTACACACAAGGATACACCTTAGTCTTGGGCTGCCACTCATGAAGCTGCTCTCTCCAAGTTGAAAGAAGACATCAAGAAAGCTACCACGCTGTGCTACTTCAATCCAAAAGCACAGACAGAACTGTATGTGGATTGCCAGTCCAGTTTGACTGTTCTCGGTCAACCAGATGAGGAAGCAAATCCAAGAGTTGTTCAGTTTGCCAGTAGATCACTCACACCAACTGAACAACGATACTCTCAAACCGAACGTGAAGCCCTTGCTATCACATGGTCATGTGAACAGTTTCACATCTATGTATTCAGTTCATCGTTCACAGTCTACAGTGATCATAAACCTTTGACAAGATTGTTTGGAAACCCGAAAGCAAATCTACCACCAAGAATTGAACGTTGGATGGTGAGAATCAACCAATATGACTTCAATGTTGTCTATCGATCAGGTGCAGACAATCCACTGCATTTGGTCAAATCGAAACTGGAGACTATTTGTTAGTGATTCAAGACGAATATTCGAGATACGTGGTTGTTGAAATCATGTCAAGTATCTCTGTGGATACTAGATGTGTGACTCCAAGTTTGGATAATGTATTCTCTGAATTTGGAATACCATATATGCTCAAGACTGACAATGGAGCTCCATTTGATAGCCACGAGTTCAAAGTTTATCCAAAAAACACTGGATTCAAACATCGGAAAATAAATCCTTTGTAACCTCATGCAAATGCAGAAAACTAAACGTTTCATGGGTTGTATGCCACAAGGCCATTGTAATTGGAAACAAAAGATGTACAAGTTCTTGTTTATTTTAAACATATTTTATTCATGGGAAAAGGATTGGGTACAAGTTATACAACTTAGAACACCCTCTCCGTAGTATTTACATAGTATTATTTACATTCATTCAAGATGGACAGAGAAGAACAGAGCAGAAATATGGGAAAAAGAGGAACAATTGCAACAATTAAGAAAATCGTTTTGAATGAGAAATATATGTTTGAACAATTTTAAATATGTTTTGATTGATGTGAACAGTCAGATCTGCATTGCCATGTAATAGTAACTCATAGGTTATATCCACATTTGTAATACTGCGTAAATTAGTCATCATGGTAGTTCTCTGTACTGTATATAATTGACAGTCAAATAAGTAATGATAAGAATTTTCACAAACATTTCCACAAGAACAACTTGGGTTATCTCTTAAACCAGCACGGAATAGATCATAATTCAACTGACTACACATGTAACGTAGTTTTGTAAGGATGATGTTAGTGATTCTCGGTCAAGAATCAAAGTATTGAGGAGCAGTTTTATGTTTTATAACAATATTCGATATAGAAGAATTCAGTGACTCGCTTTTTCTCACTTCAACTGGAAGTTCATTCCGCATTCTAATTGTGGATGAAAAATAAGAATCATACGAAAATTTTAATCGCGAGAAAGGAAGTGAGACATCATCAGAGTTGCGAAGATTATAGCTACATTTAGATGCTACGTCCCCAGGAACAAGATCAATAAGGTACGATGGTGCCATATTATTCGGGATTTTGTAAAAAAGGCGAAGTTTAGGCTTTCTTGTTCTTGTTATTATACAGAACTACACCACACTCATCCACTGATGTTACGCCTGCAACTGCCCTATTTCAACACAACCTCAGAAACCGATTGCCGAGTATAGACAATCAGGTTAGTGAAATGATTCTCACATGAGGAAAAAAGATGCCCGAGCAAAGCAGAAAATGAAAACCTATGCAGACAGAAAGGCATATGTAAAACCAGCAGAAATCCAGAAAGGAGATGCAGTGCTTCTAAAGGACACGTCAATTCGTAAGTCGAAGACGCCTTATGAATCCATTCCTTACACTGTAACCTCAACTAAGGGTCCCATGATCAGTGCCAAATGTGGAGAAATGCATGTTATGAGAAACAACAGTTTCTTTTAATTCGCTCCTTTCCAACTCGCAGAATCTCAAATTCAAGAGAATAAGGAAACACTTGCTATTGACAAGCCAAGTGTTGATACACCAAGTAACACTGTTCCTGAAGAACATGTTCAAGAAATGAACTTGAATGACTCAATTCAAGAACAAGATATCCAATATCCGCATTCGGTATTAACTCAAATTAAGAGCTATTATAATTTCGTTATATACCTCTACTTTTCCAACACAGTATGTTTATCTCCTAATTAACCTAGTTCTGTTCCATCGTGAAGGCTGCACTCAGGTGTTCAACGACTTATTTTAAACTCTTATGAAGTAAAGGTACAAACCTACATGTTCAGAAATACATGCGCTACATACACTGTCTATTGTACGACTTCGAGTAAATTATGAGCTAGCGTTTAAGAATTACAGTCTGATAAGCGACGATAACGGGTCTTCCACCAAAGGAGAGCGGATCTCGACCCGCCAATGGCACCTGTCACAAAACAAGAACGACATACCTGCGCAGAGCATTCTCGATTGTACATCAAAGGTTGTGAAATGTCGACACTAAAGACTGCAGCTTCTGGGACATTGCTCGACATGGATGGAAATAAAAAATGTGGACAGATGAAGACACTGGTCTTGACACACAATCTTGTGTTGTATTGGCCGTTCTTTTTGTTGGTGGTATCTTCAAAATGCGTGATGTTCTTCTGGCACATGACCCAAATCTATGTTCGACGAAATAGTGAAGATCCACACACAAATCAACCGATACTGATGTGTCCTGTTAAACCCAACACTAATCTTTGATAACACTTAATCTCTATAACAATCATAATTGAATGCCGCACCAGCAACAATTTCCAGTCATTAGACAACAATTTCCAGTTCCAGTTATTAGGTAACAATTTCCAGTTATTAGGCAACAATTTCCAGTTATTAGGCAACAATTTCCAGTTCCTGTTATTAGGCAACAATTTCCAGTTATTAGGCAACAATTTCCAGTCATAAGGCAACAATTTCCAGTCATTTTTTTATTTAAACATATTTATTCAAGAGAATGGATTGGGTACAAGTTATGCCAACTTAGTGAAACCCTCTCCTATTTACAGTGTTTACGTGCAAAAGTGAAACAAACTATATGTACAGGGATAGAAAGATATATACCAAATGATATATACAATACAATGAATACATGAATTATTTAGATCATACACATAATATCCACACATTTTGTGTTTCGCCTGACCGTTATCTTGCGAATTTCCCATTCTAAATGGAAACAAATATACCATTTACCAGGAAGGTAAATGTTTACGAACGTTTTCGGCACAAATAGGGATAGATAGGGATGTATTTTTACAAGGTTTTCTGATTTATATGTTAGATACTGTTTGTTTATGTTTGGGGCTGTGTATTGTAATTGAGTTTTTGAATATTTTTATAATAGAAGGTAATACTTATGATAGTGAGGTCCCCTAATAATTGTGGAGGAGAAATCGTATAATTGTATTTTTCGAGTTTTAATAAATGTTTCTTCACCATTTCCATCACGTCTGTTGTGTTGATATTAGTCATGTTGATGGCCAAGCTGAAGTAGTGCGGCAGTGTTGTATACGTGCGCAGTGAAGCGCCGTGAAATCAGACGCATATTTTCAATCCAAATTGATACCGTCTGATTTTATGGCTTGAATAATCAAATTCGAGCATTTCACGTGCCATGGTAGAATTTCCAGTTATAAGGCAACAATTTCCAGTTATTAAGCAACAATTTCCAGTTATTAGGCAACAGTTTCCACTTCCATAAGGCATCAATTTCCAGTTATTAGGCAACAATTTCCAGTTATTAGGCAACAATTTCCAGTTTCTTTCAGCTATTAGGGAGGGGCGGTGGGGTAGCCTAGTAGTTAAAGCGTTCGCCCGTCACGCCGAAGGCCCGGGTACGATTCCCCACATGGGTAAAATTTGTGAAGCCCATTTCTGGTGTCCCCCGCCGTGATATTGCTGGAATATTGCTTAAAAACGGCGTAAAACCATACTCAGTCAGTCAGTCAGCTATTAGGGGTCACAAAGGTTTAGAGCGATGAGGGTGGATTTGAACTCACACCTTGCATTTAGCCTGTGTATTGTTACCTGATAAGAGTGGGCTTGGGAGTTACCACCTCTTTGTTGTTGTTTTGCTTCCGGCTGATGCTATGGAAGCTATGAGGAATTTCTAAATGGTTGTAGTGTTATCAAAATAGCAGTAGGTTTGCGCAGCTTCTGCTAGAATTCTCCAGAACTGTATAATATATATATGAGGGATGGCTGTCGAGATGTAGATAGACTGCTTTGGTTTTACGCTCATTTGTCTGCTAACATCAACGTTTCACCACTCAAGAGAATACCACTCGTCTACATCGAACTTACAACAGCTATCAACAATATTCCATCAGTACATGTTTTTGCTGGAAATATCAAGACTTTGGTGAGTGAATTTTTTTTGTGACCCAATATTTTAGATTTGTGACTCAATAGTATTGCATTAGAAATTTGTACTGTCATTAATTGTAACCTTGTTTATTCAATATATATTTGCGCATGTTTGATTTGTTTGTGTTGTATTTTTGCTGGTTTGTAGAGGTCTCGCAAGTGTTTTGTCATGGTCATTTCTAAACCGTAACACTAGTAAACTATTCACCGTAATATCAGCGACTTACAAGTTGTTGCATCCCTAAGCATCTGCTCTTGTGTCTCCTGTACACTCCACATCGTAGCACATATGTGATAATTTCTTCTTTTTTCTATTTATAATCTACTCAGAAGACATATTGCTTATGTGTGATGGTGCAATGCGATCTTTGTTCTTGTCACGGTGCACTCTCCAGAAATCATGAACTAAAATGAACTGCATGTGTAAATATAATGATTAGTTAGAACGGTTTTCGAATCATACCACAAACATGTAATTTCTCCCCTTCGAAAACTACATGAGGAGAGAATTCTCGATAGGACATCCAAATGGGGAGGTGGATATGTGTGTTGTTGTTGATGTTTATGTTGATGTAGTTGTTGTTGTGTGTTTTACCAGCCACAGTACATCTAAGCATTGTAATGAGGTGAGACTATAATAAAATATATGTCTGTCTGTCTGTCTAAGCTTACTACCTCTGCTTTATACAATGTTTGGATTACAATCTGAATGCATCCGTCGTCTTCGTGCGTGGGCGGACATCTCATTGTTAACTACTCAAGAGAAGTTTGTGTGCACAATAAATTGTAAATATTCTAACCAAAAAAAGTAACAATTACATAAAATAAAAGTTATTTTTAAAGGTTAGTCCTAAATAAAAAATGTAGTAAAGCATTTTGCATGAAATTTGATGTGGCGTATCGTGCGTGACACGTGCATTTTGTGGACAATGAACTTGCTCTTTTTTTTGCATGCTTTTTGACACCTGATATTGAAAATTGAAGAACGGTTGATTATTCTTTAGCCTGTGAGTATTGTGGAAAAGACGTCAATCTCAACCTGAACTACTCGTACGTCATGACGTGGGTATGCTGGAGACAAGAATGGCCCAAAATGAAGTGGCCAGACATTTTGGTGTCCATAGAAACACGATCTCATCTTTATGGAGACGTTTTCAGCATAATGGGAACATGAGAGGTTTGCCTGAGGGACCGTGACGTCGCGTCAACAAAACAACCACATTCTGATGGGAACATGAAGTTAGAAACGGATCGGGGATTGGGGATTGGGTATTCGAATCCCGAATCGGAATTATTTTTCAATCTGATTTTTTTTTTCATATCCGGGATTCGAATCCCGAATCTTAATTTTCTTTTCGTATTCGAATCCCTAATCTTAACATTTTTCATATTCGTTTTTTTTCTTTTACACATTCGGCACTTGGCATTCGGCATTCGTATTTGGTATTTGAACTCTTATTATGCATTTCATTAAAACATTTGGTAAGCGAGTGAGTGAGTTTTGTTTTACGCCGCACTCAACAATATGCAAGCTGTATGGCGGCAGTCTGTAAATAATCGAGTCTGGACCAGACAATCCAGTGATCAACAGGATAATCATCGATCTGCGCAATGGGGAACCGATAACATGTGTCAACCAAGCCAGCGAATCTGACCACCCAGCCCACCTTTTACAACAAGCATGGGTTACTGAAGGCCAATTTTAACCCGGACCTTCACGGGTATTAACCCATTTGGAATTCGGAACTTCAGCGTCCTTGTAACTATACTCTTTGCACCTTCATCTGTCAAACCTATCTATGCTCGACGCTGCCGTGCACCCTCGTAGATAGTCGAACGGTCCCGAAGCTCTTCCCTGCTTGTATGGATGTATGCATGAGCTCTCGTTGAAAACCGAAGAAAGACCATCAAAGTCAATAATTTGAAACACACCTTTATTGAGGGTAATAATGCATGAATAGCTTTCTGAGATCAAAGGGGAATTAAGCAAGGAGGAAATCTTCACCTTCATCTGCCAAACCTATCTATTGTCGACGTTGCCGTGCAGATAGTCAACGGTCCAGAAGCTCTTCCCTGCTTGCAGGCGTCAACCCTCGATCACGACCGAGAAAAGACGAACAAGGTCAATATTCATTATTTCATCCCCCTCCTAATGTACTAGGTGCTCGTTGTATACGTGGGTAACTTAAAAACATAAACAACCAAACTACACTTTTCGATATTTGAACCTCAAATCTGAGTTTTTTTAACATTCGGGTTTCGGGATTTGAATCCCGAATCTCAATATTTTTTCATCGAATCCCGAATCTGAATTTTTCATATTCGGTATTTTTCTTTAGCACATTCGGTACTCGGCATTCGGCATTCAGTATTCAGTATAACTCCTGTTGTGCATTTCTTTTTCACAATTGGAATTCGGAACTTCAGTGTCCTTGTAACTATGGGGCGGTGGGGTAGCCTAGTGGTTAAAGCGTTCGCTCGTCACGCTGAAGTCCCGGGTTCGATTCCCCACATTGGTACAATGTGTGAAGCCCATATCTGATGTCTCCCGCCGTGATATTGCTGGATTATTGCTACAAGGGGCGTAAAACCAAACTCATTCACTCCTTGTAACTATACTCTTTGCACCTTCATCTGTCATCGTATCTGTCCTCGACGTTGCCGTGCATCCTCGGAAATAGTGAACGGTCATGAAGCTCTTCCCTGCTTGCAGGCGTCAACCCCCGATGACGATCGAAGAAAGACGAACAATGTCAATATTCATTATTATCAGATTCGAATCCCGAATCCGAATTATTTGTTCACATTCGGGATTCGAACGTTGACCGGGAAGTGACTGGCAACGGCTTGTGCAGTTTGGCAAACTTCAAGTCTTCCTAGTGCCTGGTTCCTCTGAGCTGTCGTGAGTCGCGGCATCCTGCTGACGTTGTAATGTGAATGTTTCAGTTGCAGTTGCATGAAAAACATGGAGAACACCGTACCATCTCAGAGATCAGGATGCGTTTTTGTGACCATTTCCTGGGTTCCATTCTGAGTTTGGGAAGGAATGTCTTTGCACAGGTAAAGTTGTCAAAAGAGATGTTGTCAAAAATATACAATCAAAACTTTAAATGAGTTCACAGTTATTTGTTTCTGCGAGGGAAAATTCCAAACTGACGTTTCTTTTGCTGCGTAGTATTCATAATCACTGAACTTTGCAGGGATTATACATTATCACTGAAAAGTATGCTAGAATTTTAAACATATTCCCTGAAATCACTACTTGTGTAGTTTGAGGTATATTTCTTCCAAAAAGATGTGAAATTAGACTTTTGTATAAAGCAGGATAGAGACGTTTCTTTGCTACAATGAAATCTTTATTCAACATAATAGATGTACATGATGTGCATAAGGAAAAGTATGATGAACATGTTTGGAGAACATCAATTCAGATTTTATTTTGACAAGACACTGATGATTGGCACCTTCAATTACATTTTACTCCAGCCTTGTAGCATTTGCATCTATTTGTCTGGCACCTCTTGACTCCAGCATAATTGCACTTAACAAAGCCTTGTATACCACAGGCTGACCCAAACTGGACTGCTAAGCGTAAGGAGACCGGTTTTTCAGTAGACGTATCCTCTGAGGTGTACGGAGCTGTCACGCACACATCAAACTGAAATTACGAGAATGTTTTCCAGATAAAACACCAGTTTTGACAGCATTTGTGTATATGCCACTGTCATTAATGGGATCAGTTCTAATAGTAATAGTCCGCTTATATGGCGCTCATATCCAGGCATATTGCCTGCTCACGGCGCTACGTACATTACTATCCCCGGTCATAGGACACTATTGTACTTCCTGATACTCTTTCAACTCCCTGGGGATCACACAGGGATGCTGCCTGTTAGGCGCAATGAACTAAACATTCAAATTGCCAGCACACCTTCACGGGTACCCATTTTACAGCTGGGGGGAACTGAGGCAATGTGGATCTAAGTATCTTGTCCAAATATGCTACACAAATGTGCCCACCTCGGACCCGAACATAGGTGCCTCCACCGGGAATCCAACCCGCCTTCAGCGTGATAGGCTGACGCCTTACCACTGCACTATTGCGCTCTACCTCTGTCCACGGATGGGATTGGAACTATAACGTTGTCACCAACGTGAACTTCTGACAGAACAACTTTACTTCTTTTTCACTATTCTCTCTTTTTGCAACTGAGAGTCTACTGCCCTCTTCCTCTGGATACTGATCCTCTGACGTCTTTGCAACAAGGAGTTCTGCTGATGGAACGGCGGCTACAGCTGGTGGATCTATAACGGCTGCTTCAGCAGGTGGATCTGGTACTGGAATATTTGCTACTACAGGTGAATCTGGCATGGCTGCTTCTGCTGAGGGATCTGGAACAGTTACAGTAACTGGTGGCACATCTGGTGCTGGCTGGTCTGAAGGAGATGTCATGGCGATTATGGCATTTGTGAGATCTTCTTCTGCCTTCATTGTTGCAATTACCTCATCTGGGAGTTTGGAGGAATTTATTCCAGTGGGTGCATCTGATCAAGTACAGGCAGCAAATCGTGTGTGCTTGATTCTGCAGTGGTAGCTGGAACTGAACAAACTTGGGTCCCATGGTCCAAGCAGTGGTATTGTTGTCAGACATCCAGGCTGTTAACATGTCCTTCACATCACAGTTGGCAGGCTCAACGGAACCTTAGGATTGGGGTTGACGTGGTTTACCATGTATGATCTTGGTGCTACACCTGTGACACCTCCTCAATGACAGCATCTGTGACTTCTTAACCATTGCCATTCTGCAAGATGTCAACCAACTGATACGCTACTTCTTGGAGGTCAACGGTCTTAACACACATAACTTAGTGAGATGGTCCTGATAATGCATAATCCATTTGAATTGGCCTTGACACATGGATTGCATGTCAATCAAATCGACTTGTGTACTTTCTTGGTAACTTCTTTGAGCATATTGTCTCTACAACCAGCAATTCACTTGTGGTCTTTTGATATTCATGTCTTCGAATCAATACCCGCTTGTTGGTGTTGTACAATTCATACAGGTGACGTCTGAAACTCTCTCTCAGACTCCATTTTGGATATGAACCTTTCTGAGGTGTTGTCATATACTGTTTCTAAATGAGCTCAGTTCTTAAATGAGTCAATCTCAAATTTTCTCATCAGCAAAGCCCATAGTTGGCCTTGTAGAATGGATAAACGTCTTACAATCACACTCCATAATCAGTAAGGAGGAATGTTTAATACAATTACCAGAATTACAAAACAAACAAACCTTGCTCAATTGACCCTTTGACCTCAGCTAGTTATCGATGCATTATTGGCCTCAAATGTGTCAATCTCAAATTCTCTCATGAGCAGTAAGGAGGAATGTTTAATACAATTACCAGAATTACAAAACAAACGAACAGATTTCCTCCTTGCTTAATTCCCCTTTGATCTCAGAAAGCTGTTCATGCATTATTGCCCTCAATAAAGGTGTGTTTCAAATTATTGACTTTGATGGTCTTTCTTCGGTTTTCAACGAGAGCTCATGCATACATCCATACAAGCAGGGAAGAGCTTCGGGACCGTTCGACTATCTACGAGGGTGCACGGCAGCGTCGAGCATAGATAGGTTTGACAGATGAAGGTGCAAAGAGTATAGTTACAAGGACGCTGAAGTTCCGAATTCCAAATGGGTTAATACCCGTGAAGGTCCGGGTTAAAATTGGCCTTCAGTAACCCATGCTTGTTGTAAGAGGCGGACAGGGTGGTCAGATTCGCTGGCTTGGTTGACACATGTTATCGGTTCCCCATTGCGCAGATCGATGATTATCCTGTTGATCACTGGATTGTCTGGTCCAGACTCGATTATTTACAGACCGCCGCCATACAGCTTGCATATTGCTGAGTGCGGCGTAAAACAAAACTCACTCACTCGCTTACCAAATGTTTTAATGAAATGCATAAGTTCAATACCAAATACGAATGCCGAATGCCGAGTGTCGACTGTGCAAAAATACCCAATCTGAAACAAATTCAGATTTGGGATTCAAATCCCGAAACCCGAATGTTGAAAAACTCAAATTTGAGGTTCAAATATTGGAAACAGTAGTTTGGTTGTTTATGGTTTTAAGTTACCCAGGTATACAACGAGCATCTAGTACATAAGAAGGGGAATGAAATAATGAATATTGACCTTGTTCGTTTTTCTTCGATCGTCATCGAGGGTTGATGCCTGCAATCAGGGAGGTAAGGTGGGGTGAAATTGGGTTTAACGTCGTGCGAATATTTCGCTCATATGACGACGTGCATGCGTGTGTATATGTATGTGCGGCTGCTTGTACTAGCTCAGACTGAAGCTAGTTTTATTGTGCTAGTATAGCCCACAGAGATACCATGCCGCAGTGAAGCATGAATACCCCACTCAGACACATTATACTGACTCCGAGCCGACCAGTCCTTCTTGTACCCAATAATGCTGAGCGCCAGGCAGGGACCAACAAGTACCATATTTTAACGTCTTTTGGCATGACGCGGTCGGGGATCGAACCCGCGACATTCTGCAATCAGGGAAGTGCTTCAGGACCGTTAACTATCTCCGAGGGTGCACGGCAACGTCGATGATAGGTAAGATTAAGGTGCAAAGAGTTGTTACAAGGACGCCGTATGTGCAAAAGGTAAAACCCGAATATGGAAAATAAATCAGATTCGGGATTCTAATCCTGAATCTGAAAAAAATATTCAGATTTGGGATTCGAATCCCAAATGTGAAAAGAATATTCACATTCGGAATTCGAATCCCCAATCCCCAATCCGTTTCTAACTTGATGCTGCTCATTCGGATGACCCATCTAAGAAATTTCAGACTGCCAGTTTGACTGCTGGGACCATTCCTGGCTTACGTCCAGTGAGTTCCAGGCCTGTACGAGACCGACTGAAGTAACGCCACATCCGGCCTCGTCTGTCTGCAAAACGTCCAATTTCGCTCCAACGTCACCGACAGGCACGTCTTCTCTGGTGCAGAAGACACGATTTTGATGGTGTTTTGTTCACTGACGAGTCGAGATTTCATCTTTAAAATTCAGATGGCAGGGACAGGGTGTACATACGGCGAGGTGAGTGGTATGCGTTTTCAACGTCCACAGTTTTATGGAGAAAGCGTTATGGTATGGGCAAGCATCACGTCTCATTTTCTGACACAACTTGTCATTGTCAATGGCATTCTGACAGGTCTGCCAGGCCATAAGTGTCATAGTATAGCCAGGCAAAATGTATCATAGTTTGGCCAGGCTACAGGTATCATAATATAGCTAGGCTACATGTATCACAGTATAGCCAGGCTAAAGGGGTCACAGTATAGCCAGGCTATAGGAATCATTGTATAGCCAGGACTGACGTATCATAGCATAGCCAGAGTACAGATATAGTAGTATAGCCAGGTTTCAGGTATAATACCATAACTAGGACACAGGTGACATAGTATAACCATGCTACAGAGATCATAGTGTAGCCATGCTACATGGATCGTAGTATAGCCAAGCCACAGGTATCATGGTATAGCCAGGCCACAGGTATCATGGTATAGCCAAGCTACAGATATCATATTATGGCCAGGCTTCAGAGATCATAGTACAGCCAGGCCACAGGTTTCATGGTATAACCAAGCTACAGATATCATATTATGGCCAGGCTACAGGCATCACAGTATAGCCAGGCTACAGGTATCACAGTATAGCCAAGCTTCAGAGATCATAGTACAGCCATGCCACAGGTATCATAAAATAACCAGGCAGCGGGTATCACAGTATAGCCAGGCTACTGGTGTCACAGTATAGCCAAGCTACAGTTATCACAGTATAGCCAGGCTACAGGTATCACAGTAGAGCCAAGCTACAGCTATCACAGTATAGCCAGGCTACAGGTATCATAGTATAGCCAGGCTTCAGAGATCATAGTACAGCCAGGCTACATGGATCGTAGTATAGCCGGGCTACAGGTATCATGGTATAGCCATGCTACAGGTATCATAGTATAGCCAGGCTACATATATCATAGTATAGCCAGGCTACTTACATGATAGCATAATTACGCCACATGTGTCATATTATAGCAAGGTCACAGCTATAATAGTATAGCCAGGCCACAAGTATCATAGTATAGCCAAGCTACAGATATCACAGTATGACCAGGCTACAGGTATCACAGTATAGCCAAGCTACAGCTATCACAGTATAGCCAGTCTTCAGAAATCATAGTACAGCCAGGCCACAGGTATCATAAAATAGCCAGGCAGCGGGTATCACAGTATAGCCAGGCTACGGGTGTCATAGTTTGACCAGGCTACAGAGACCATAGTATAGCCAGGCTACAGGTATCATAGTATAGCCAGGCTACAAGTTTCATAGTATAGCCAGGTCACAGCTATAATAGTATAGCCAGGCTACAGGTTTCATGGTATAGCCAAGCTACAGATATCACAGTATAGCCAAGCTTCAGAGATCATAGTACAGCCAGGCCACAGGTATCATAAAATAGCGAGGCAGCAGGTATCACAGAATAGCCAAGCTACGGGTGTCATAGTTTTGACCAGGCTACAGAGAGCATAGTATAGCCAGGCTACAAAGATCGTAGTACAGCCAGGCCACAGGTATCATGGTATGACCAGGCCTCGGGAAACAACCATCATAGAATAGCCGGGCTACAGGTATCATAGTATGGCCCGGCCAGAGGTATCATAATGTACCCAGGCCTCAGGTATGATAGTATAGTCAGACTCCAGATATAGTCAGGCTCCTGAAATCATGGTATAGTCGTGCTACTGGTATAATAGTATGGCCATGGTACAAGTATCGTAGTATAACCAGGCTACAGGTGTCACAGTAGAGCCAGGCTACAGGTGTCACTGTAGAGCCAGGCTACACGTGTCACAGTAGAGCCAGGCTACCGGTGTCACAGTAGAGCCAGGCTACCGGTGCCACAGTAGAGCCAGGCTACAGGTGTCACAGTAGAGCCAGGCTACAAGTGTCATAGTATAGCCAGGCTACAGGTATCATAGTATGGCTAGCTTACAGGTATAAAGGCATAACTAGGCCACAGCTATCACAATATAGCCAGGCTAAAGATATCATATTATAGCCAGGCTACAGAGATCATGGTATGTCCACCCTACAGAGAGCATATTATAGCCAGGCTACAGGTATAATATTATAGCTAGGCTAGAGTAATAATATTATAGCCAGGCTAGAGGTATAATAGTATAGCCAGGTTAGAGGTATAATAGTATAGCCAGGCTTTAGGTATAATAGTATAGCCAGGCTACAGAGATCATAGTCTTGCCAGGCAACGGAGATCGTAGTACAGTCAGACCACAGGTATAATGGTATGACCAGGCTATAGATATCATAGTATACACATGCTACAGGGATCATAGTATAGCTAGGGTACAGATATTATAGCATAGACAGGTTACAGGTATCATAGTGTGACCAGGCTACATGTATCATAGTAAGTCAGGCTACAAAAATCATAGTATAGCCAGTGATCAGAGATCATACTATGGCCAGGCAACGGGTATCACAGTATAGCCAGTCTACAGGGATCATAGCATGGCAATTCCACAGGTATCATAGTATGGTTATTCTACAGACATCATAGTATAGCCAGTCTACAGGGATCATAGCATGGCACTTTCACAGGTATCATAGTATGGCCATTCTACAGGTATCACAGTATAGCCTGTCTACAGGGATCATAGCATGGCACTTTCACAGGTATCATAGTATGGCCATTCTACAGGTATCACAGTATAGCCAGTCTACAGGGATCATAGCATGGCAATTCCACAGGTATCATAGTATAGTCAGGCTACAGACATCTTAGTATGGGCAAGATACAGATATCCCAGTATAGCCAAACTACAGGTGTCATGGTATAGCAAGGCCATAGATATCACAGTATGGCCAGGCTAAAGATATCACAGTATAGCCAAGCTAAAAAGATCATGATATGACCACCCTACACATATCACAGTATAGCCAGGCTACAGGTATCACAGTATAGCCAAGCTACAGGTAGCATAGTATAGCCAGGCTACAGGTATCACAGTATAGCCAGGCTACAGGTATCATAGTATAGCCAGGCTACAAGTATCACAGTATAGCCAGGCTACAGGTATCATAGTATAGCCAGGCTACAAGTATCATAGTATAGCCAGGCTACAGGTATCACAGTATAGCCAGGCTACAGGTATCATAGTATAGCCAGGCTACAAGTATCATAGTATAGCCAGGCTACAGGTATCACAGTATAGCCAGGCTACAGGTATCATAGTATAGCCAGGCTACAAGTATCATAGTATAGCCAGGCTACAGGTATCACAGTATAGCAAGGCCACAGGTATAGTATAGCCAGGCTACAGGTATCACAGTATAGCCAGGCTACAGGTATCACAGTATAGCCAAGCTACAGGTAGCATAGTATAGCCAGGCTACAGGTATCACAGTATAGCCAGGCTACAAGTATCATAGTATAGCAAGGCCACAGGTATAGTATAGCCAGGCTACAGGTATCACAGTATAGCCAGGCTACAGGTATCACAGTATAGCCAAGCTACAGGTCGCATAGTATAGCCAGGCTACAGGTATCACAGTATAGCCAGGCTACAGGTATCATAGTATAGCCAGGCTGCAAGTATCATAGTATAGCCAGGATACAGGTATCACAGTATAGCCAGGCCACAGGTATAGTATAGCCAGGCTACAGGTATCACAGTATAGCCAGGCTACAGGTATCACAGTATAGCCAGGCTACAAGTATCACAGTATAGCCAGGCTACAAGTATCACAGTATAGCAAGGCCACAGGTATAGTATAGCCAGGCTACAAGTATCATAGTATAGCCAGGCTACAAGTATCATAGTATAGCCAGGCTACAGGTATCACAGTATAGCCAGGCTACAGGTATCACAGTATAGCCAGGCTACAGGTATCATAGTATAGCCAGGCTACAGGTATCACAGTATAGCCAGGCTACAGGTATCATAGTATAGCCAGGCTACAAGTATCATAGTATAGCCAGGCTACAGGTATCATAGTATAGCCAGGCTACAGGTATCACAGTATAGCCAGGCTACAAGTATCATAGTATAGCCAGGCTACAAGTATCATAGTATAGCCAGGCTACAAGTATCATAGTAAAGCCAGGCTACAGGTATCACAGTATAGCCAGGCTACAGGTATCACAGTATAGCCAGGCTACAAGTATCACAGTATAGCCAGGCTACAGGTATCACAGTATAGCCAGGCTACAAGTATCACAGTATAGCCAGGCTACAGGTATCATAGTATAGCCAGGCTACAGGTATCACAGTATAGCCAGGCTACAGGTATCATAGTATAGCCAGGCTACAAGTATCATAGTATAGCCAGGCTACTGGTATCACAGTATAGCAAGGCCACAGGTATAGTATAGCCAGGCTACAGGTATCACAGTATAGCCAGGCTACAAGTATCGCAGTATAGCCAGCCTACAGGTATCATAGTATAGCCAGGCTACAGGTATCACAGTATAGCCAGGCTACAGGTATCACAGTATAACCAGGCTAGAGGTATCATAGTATAGCCAGGCTACAGGTATCACAGTATAGCCAGGCTACAGGTATCATAGTATAGCCAGGCTACAAGTATCATAGTATAGCAAGGCCACAGGTATAGTATAGCCAGGCTACATGTATCACAGTATAGCCAGGCTACAGGTATCATAGTATAGACAGGCTACAAGTATCATAGTATAGCAAGGCCACAGGTATAGTATAGCCAGGCTACAGGTATCACAGTATAGCCAGGCTACAGGTATCATAGTATAGCCAGGCTACAAGTATCATGGTATAGCAAGGCCACAGGTTTCATAGTATAGCCAGGCTACAAGTATCATAGTATAGCATGGCCACAGGTATAGTATAGCCAGGCTACAAGTATCATAGTATAGCAAGGCTACATGTATCATACTGTGGCCATTCCTCATGTATCATCGTATGGCCAGGCCACAGGTATCATAGTACAGCCAGGCTACAGGTCGCATAGTATAGCCAGGCTACAGGTATCACAGTATAGCCAGGCTACAGGTATCATAGTATAGCCAGGCTGCAAGTATCATAGTATAGCCAGGCTACAGGTATCACAGTATAGCCAGGCCACAGGTATAGTATAGCCAGGCTACAGGTATCACAGTATAGCCAGGCTACAGGTATCACAGTATAGCCAGGCTACAAGTATCACAGTATAGCCAGGCTACAAGTATCACAGTATAGCAAGGCCACAGGTATAGTATAGCCAGGCTACAAGTATCATAGTATAGCCAGGCTACAAGTATCATAGTATAGCCAGGCTACAGGTATCACAGTATAGCCAGGCTACAGGTATCACAGTATAGCCAGGCTACAGGTATCATAGTATCGCCAGGCTACAGGTATCACAGTATAGCCAGGCTACAGGTATCATAGTATAGCCAGGCTACAAGTATCATAGTATAGCCAGGCTACAGGTATCATAGTATAGCCAGGCTACAGGTATCACAGTATAGCCAGGCTACAAGTATCATAGTATAGCCAGGCTACAAGTATCATAGTATAGCCAGGCTACAGGTATCATAGTAAAGCCAGGCTACAGGTATCACAGTATAGCCAGGCTACAGGTATCACAGTATAGCCAGGCTACAAGTATCACAGTATAGCCAGGGCTACAGGTATCACAGTATAGCCAGGCTACAAGTATCACAGGTATAGCCAGGGCTACAGGTATCATAGTATAGCCGGGCTACAGGTATCACAGTATAGCCAGGCTACAGGTATCATAGTATAGCCAGGCTACAAGTATCATAGTATAGCCAGGCTACTGGTATCACAGTATAGCAAGGCCACAGGTATAGTATAGCCAGGCTACAGGTATCACAGTATAGCCAGGCTACAAGTATCACAGTATAGCCAGGCTACAGGTATCATAGTATAGCCAGGCTACAGGTATCACAGTATAGCCAGGCTACAGGTATCACAGTATAACCAGGCTAGAGGTATCATAGTATAGCCAGGCTACAGGTATCACAGTATAGCCAGGCTACAGGTATCATAGTATAGCCAGGCTACAAGTATCATAGTATAGCAAGGCCACAGGTATAGTATAGCCAGGCTACATGTATCACAGTATAGCCAGGCTACAGGTATCATAGTATAGCCAGGCTACAAGTATCATAGTATAGCAAGGCCACAGGTATAGTATAGCCAGGCTACAGGTATCACAGTATAGCCAGGCTACAGGTATCATAGTATAGCCAGGCTACAAGTATCATGGTATAGCAAGGCCACAGGTTTCATAGTATAGCCAGGCTACAAGTATCATAGTATAGCATGGCCACAGGTATAGTATAGCCAGGCTACAAGTATCATAGTATAGCAAGGCTACATGTATCATACTGTGGCCATTCCTCATGTATCATCGTATGGCCAGGCCACAGGTATCATAGTACAGCCAGGCTACTGGTGTCATAGTATAGTAAGGCTACAGGTATAATAGTATACCATGTGCCCCTAATACACATCTATATTATTCAGACTATAGTGTGGCCTGGCCGTAAATTGTGATACCTATGGTCTAGCCATTCGATGATACCTCTGGCGTGGCCATAGTATGATACCTGTAACCTGGCTATACTGTGTTACCTGTAACCTGGCTATACTGTGACACCTGTAGCATGGCTATACTATGACACCTTCAGACTGGCTATACTTTGATACCTGTAGCCTGGCCACCCTATGACACCTGTAGCCTGGCTATACGATGATACCTGTGGCCTGGCTATACTAATATACTTATAGCCTGGCTATACTAATATACTTATAGCCTGACTATACTATTATACCTGTAGCCTGTCTATACTATGATACATGTAGCCTGGCTATAGTGTCATACCTGTAGCATGGCTATACTATGATACCTGATGACTTTATATCTCCTAATTAGGACTTGGTATCTCCTAATTAGGACTTATTATCTCTTAATTAGTACTTGCACTGTTTCAAATATAGAAGTTTTATATTGTCGTTCTCTATTTCGCTCTATAAATTTCCATTTGCGCGCGCAGATTTCATTACACAAACGGACGACTTGAGGGTTTTAACTATGATATATTAAGTCCTGATTAGGAGATATCGGGTCCTAATTAGGAGATAATATTTTTTCTATGTGACCCTAATCCGCTTCTATACAATAATGTATTAATGATACAAATTATCTATTTTTTTGGACGATAAAATCATCTTTTCAACAAGGAAATGAATCGACGTCAATAATGCTACGATGTTTTATAGTCTTATAAACTACAAACTTGTTATAGACTCACACACAGTTTCAGCGCTCCAGTCTTGATCGTTTGAAACGAAATCCAAATTGGACACTTGATGATTTACAAATATGTGATCAATTAAAGTTTTAGAAATAGATTTGGCGAGTTTTGCAGTCTGTGGCGATGATTGTGTTCTATTGATGATTCGTGTATCTGGACAAATCAGTTCATTTCATACAAAACGGTGTACATAAGGTTGGCTATGACTGACAAAGAGTCATCTGGATCATTGTATTAGCCCAAGTCCATAATACTAGTATACACATGGAACTTCCAGAAGAAAAGTAATGCCTCATTACCTGATGGAAGATTGAATATTTGACTACAGAAACCACAAAATCTAGGCAATATGTCAATTTGCATGATCTGTACGTGAGAAATACCAACACTGTTGATTTTGTGGAAAAGCAGTTCACTGAATAAGTATTGTCCTGGCAGGACGCATGATGAGGTATTGCTGGATCTCGCTGTCTGTGTAGGCCCCTTGCAAACAGCACAGGTCTTTGACATCAGTATCACGTGTATATGGGTGACAGCCTCCACCAGTGAGGTGAGGTGAAATAGGGTTTAGCGTCGTAATATTTCGCTCATATGACGACGTGCATGCGTGTGTATGTGTGGCTGCTTGTACTAGCCCAGACTTAAGTTGGTTTTATAGTGCTAGCTCACTGAAATACCTTCCCGTAGTTAAGCATGAATACCCCACTCAGACTCATTATACTGACTCCGAGCCGACCTGTCCTTGTTGTACCCAATAATGCCGAGCGCCAGGCAGGGACCAACAAGTACCATATTTTAAAGTCTTTTGGTATGACGCGGTCGGGGATCGAACCCGCCACCTTCCGCTCTTCCGCGAACGCTCTAACCACTACACAACGGAGGTGATCAAGAATCAAGAACATTATTCAGATAATCTTGTCTTTATTAAAAAAGGTATTACCCCCGACCGACCCGTGTTCAGAATTTAGTGGCTACGTGAAAAACAAATATATATATATATATAAATAATGCCCTGATGAGTGTTTCGGGTAAATGAATATCGCACGTTCACCTCCTCACACATTGACTTCATGGCCATCATAAACAATGAACATAAATGTAATTGCAGTAATTTTTATTATAACAAGCATTTTCTGGATACACCAGAATCTTGATCTTTTCTCAAATCTCTTCAGATGGAGGTCATCCTGTTTGAAAAGTGGACTCCGTTATTGAGGATCTGGAATGAGAAAAGAACAATAGACAAAACCCCGAGTGAGTGAGTTTAGCTTCAGGCCGCTTTTAGCAATATTCCAGCAATAGCTGGAATTGGCTTCACACATTGTACCCATGTGGATAATCGAAACCGAGCATTCGGTGTGACACTTTAACCACATTTTAGCAACGGACGAATCAGAGCGGACGATTTTACCACTAAGCTACCCCACCACCCGACACAAACATGAATCGGGAAGGTAAGAAATGAAGCGGGTATAGTGTGTATACATGTACTCGTCGGTGCCCGTATCGGTTTGAGGGCGCTAGCTGACTGAGATACAATGCCGCAGTGTGAAATGATTAACCCACTTGGAAACATTACAGAGTCCATGTATATTCCCTTAAAACATTTAGAAAGTGGTCAAATGTAACACATGATATATTTGGAATTACACCTTCTCAGTAAAGTACAGATTCTAGTACTTTTGTTGGGTTGGGTCCCATCCACACTCTCAGTCATTCACCTAATCGCCAGCACACAAGAGTGAGAGTGTGGTTTCGAATCGCTGATGGGACTCAACCCAACAAATATACTATGATCTGCTCTTCACTGAAGAAGTGTCATCCCAATTAAAACGTGTTACAAGAAGTATTGTATTTTTCACATCTTTGATCTATGATACATCAACATACATACATACAAATACTTGTATAGCGCCAATATCCGTAATCCGCTCAAAGGCGCTCTGGCTCTAAGATGGTCTAGATATCACATAGAGTTCAAATACTTCAGCAAAGAGACACGTCTTCAGATTTGATTTAAAAACAGCTAAGTCTGGTTGTGTTCTGAGGTGAGATGGAAGATTGTTCCAGAGATGAGGGCCAGTCGACCTGTCACCATATGTTTTTGTCCTAGTCAGAGGAATTGTCAAAAAAAACTGGTCATTTGATCGGAGGGAACGTACAGGAGTATAACGTGGATCAGAGCACAGAGGTACTGAGGAGCTAGACCATGTAAACTTTTGAAAACAAGGAGTAGAGTTTTATATTTTATGCGACATTGGTATGAAACCACAGACCTGGATCTTTCCTAGACAGAGGACCAAAGCCAGAAACAGTTGGAAAACACGCTGACTTGTACGGAATACTCACTTTTCAAACAACACATTCCCGAATCACAATGTTGCCATGACATCACTTCAGCGCCCACAGTACAGCTTTCTTTGCACATCCCATTGGTCATTCGACAGTGGAACACTAGAACAAGGTGTACAAGACACTTCACTTCTACACTCCCTGCGTTGTATTGAAACTTTACCAGTGTAACAGCTGGGGGTTAAATGACTCAGCGTCTGTTTCGCTTGAGAGGATTGGTAATCAATTCTTTAAAGGGCATTTAGAGTGAGTGAGTTTTGTTTTACGCCGCACTCCTCAATATTAAAGGTATATGGCGGTGGACAAGACAATCCAGTGATTTACAGCATGAGCATCTTTCTGCGTAATTGGGAGCCGATGACATGTGTCAACCAAGTCGGCGAGCTTGACCGCCCGAGCCCGTTAGTCGTCTCTTACGACAAGCATTGGTTACTGAAGATCAATATTCTAACCCGGACTTTCACGGGTAGAAGGGCATTTAGAAGTGGAATACATAGCAAGATGTATGGATGTCAACTTTATTGTGAATAACACGACGTTTCGGAGTGTATGCTTGCGCCTTCATCAGGTGAGCATCCATAAATCTTGCTTTTCTTAGGCTTAGTGATGTTGGTCATGTCAGCTGTCGTGTACCATCAGGTCCTTGAGTAGATATCTACACAATTAACATTGCACTCGGAATGACACGTGGTTATCGTTCCTGCTGTTTGGTAATTTCATTTACACTGGGTATATACATTTAAGGACATATTTGTTTTTTCTTGGCATTAGAGAACTTGAAACGTACATGACACACTGGAGTCCAAATCAAAATATACATTGCATTTGTATTTCCCTCAGTATCCTTTCGCCTTTCTGCACGGAAACACGACTGCTGCTGTAAAACGTGACTATGTGGGTACCATTGATTGCCAGATATACAGTTGATGTCTAAAGAGCAAGAGGGTTTGAACCCGGATCTTCAACGTGACAAATGACCAATTTAACCTCTAGGCTACTCCACCGCTCCTCGATAGAAACAAACGTATTCTATCAATATATGTAATTAAGTGACGAACGTTAAACAATACAAACCCTCAAAGCAACATTTCAGTCCTTGTCCACTACAGGTATGCCAGGATACCTCCTGTTCTTCATCGCCACAGGTATCCTTGCATGTACCTTCACATGCACTGCTTCTTGCTGACAACAGATAAACAGCCGCAACATAAAATCTGAACACATAAAACCTTTTTACCCTTTAGTTTCACGGGGTGAAATAAATAACACGTTCGACTGGTAACTATACACAAAGAACTTAATTAAGCACCCCTGTATTTTGGCAATGAGGTTTTCAATACATACATAAAACTACTCGTGGTCACCACTATCGAAAAACGTGTTTTTCTGACCGGTATGATCCTTGAGTCATAAAAAAAGACAAAATGATTGGAATCCATGTTGATTTTATGATGATAATTGCTCATTTAAATACAAACACATACTGATTTTCATACAAAACCATGTCTATACAAGTATGGTTCTGGGATGTTTCATGTTGAATTTATCGGTGAATGTGAACATTGAAAATGTCATTTTATGTGTCTTTCACGATTCAAGGTCAATAACGAGTGCAACCTCCATGTGCCTGTATGACAGCCAGCACTCTCCTCCTCATAACCCCTGTCAGCCTCTGGGTCCTCTGAAGGGGCAGACAATCTACGCCATTCTTCGTGTAAAGCAGCTTCCAATTGGGCCCGGTTCTGTACAGGAGGTTCCCTTTGTTGCACATGACGACCAGTTATGCCCCAGATATGCTCCAAAGGGTTCAGATCGGGGCTCATTCAATCGTGAGATACGTCAGGGGGTGCTTAACTAAGTTCTGTGTGTGTTTATATACCAAGTATTGAGAAGTATACTATGTATGTAACATTAACATTAACGGTGGAATAATCGTCGTTCTATGCAATGATCACGCTACCTTAATGCCTGCCACGCCATGTAGTTTAAGGTTAAATGAGTCACTTATTATCCGTTAAGTAAGCGACTATCCTAAGTGTCATATAGCGATAGGAGGACCTCTCTACCAATGTCTTATACCTATCAACCAATGTCTTATACCTATTTACCTATCTACCAATGTCTTATACCTATCTACCAATGTCTTATACCTATCTACCAATGTCTTATACCTATCTACCAATGTCTTGTACCTATCTACCAATGTCTTATACCTATCTACCAATATCTTATACCTATCTACCAATGTGTTATACCTATCTACCAATGTCTTGTACCTATCTACCAATGTCTTATACCTATCTACCAATGTCTTGTACCTATCTACCAATGTCTTGTACCTATCTACCAATGTCTTATACCTATCTACCAATGTCTTATATAGATTTGCTTTCGTGTATACCAGGAGTTGACTTGAGCCGTGACAACGCAATTTTCTCTCATGATAATTTTTGTCACAGATCGCAACCAAGTATTATACCTCTACGAAGCTCCTTATTTTGAAGTATATGTAGAGATTTCCTGCGATCTAACCTAATCCTGCCTAAGTCACGTGCTTGATTTGAACTGACCAAGATCCTTTGAGCAGACTAAGGGTAAAATAACTGCGACAGTAGAAACGATTTATTCCCCAATAAAATTGCTCGTTACAAGTGCGGAAATATTCATATCAAGGTTCCTGCAACATATAATATTAATGTAAAAAGCTACTGAAAATCACTCGAATGTTATCAGGTGTTATTCATACAAATCTTCGAAAACGGAAGTATTTCCCGGTATGAATACGCAATGCAATTCAGGAAGTGGTCAAATGTAACACATGTCATATTTGGGATTACACCTTCTCAATAAAGTAGTACTTTTGGGGGGTTGAGTCCCATCCCGGATTCGAACCCAGACCCTCAGAGTCAGGCACCTAATCGCCAACACATAGTACGTATTTCCAGGTGTCGTCTCATGTCACAGAATGGTAAACCACAGTTATCGTCCAAGAAACGACCAGGCATATTATTTTTTAAAAACAGTTTGAAATAAATTTGGAATATTGTAAATCAATAAATGTTGTTGTTTTGTATAAGAAATAGGTACGAAAACATGATGACATCTTAAAACTGGAAACAATCGTCACTATTTTCACTTCCTCTTTGCTTAATTTGGACGTTATGAATGTGTAATCATATATTTTCATTGAAACTAACTTACTTACGTTGTAATTGTGATTAACAGTTCCAGTAACAGTGATAGTCTAAAGATTGAGACAAATATTCAGATTTCTATGATTGTGTTCTTATAGAAACACATTCTATCGACAATGGTAGGATCTCATTAAACTTTAAAACTATGTCATTCATGTGAACACATGTTAGATATTTTCTCATTGCTATCTGGGCCCAGGAAAATCCGTCATCAACACGGGTTTTAATTCCGTGATAGCAGTTTCTTCCTTTTTATGGGTTAGCATCGATGACTAAAGTAATGGCATAAATCATGCTAGTATATCATGCTGGAAACAAAGGTACTGTAAACCTAATAAAGGTGAGGTTGCCAGTGGTGTGTGGCTTAGTTTTAATTCAAACTAATATATTCACCATTGTGTAATTGTGTGACTTCTTTAGCACGGAAGCTATGATTGTGTACCTTGTAACATGTAACATGTTTATTTGTTGAAATGCGATGTATAACATGCTTGCAAGAACTTTACATTGTAAAATGAAACAATTGTATTTGTTGAAATGTGATCCACAACATGCATATGGGAAATAAAAATATGTGAAAACATTGTGTACAAGATGAGATTTTCAATGCATGCATTGTTAAATCTATATATATTTTTTTAGATATGACTGATCTTGAGAAGTTTTGTTTCATGTTTATAGATGCTAATATCTGTTTTTTTTGTTTTTTGTTTGTTTGTTTTGTTTTGTTGTTTTTTTGTTTGTTTGTTTGTTTGTTTTTGTTGTTTTTTTCTGGGGGGGGGGGGGTATATTTGCCAAAATTCGCCATTTAATACTAAACCGTAGAAAGCATCTTTTATATGGATAATATATAACGTTTATGGTATTTTATGACAACTTGTGTCTCATAACTCTTAAAAATGGTTCGGTACGAATATTTAATGACTATATTTACTGTTTGTTATTTCCATGTCTGTACAGAAGTGAGACATTAATAGACTATTGTCTGTCTGTCTGTCTGCGTACGTAAACTCCTGCCACACAATGGACAGCTGAAATCAGTTGAACATTGTTTGCCGGTGATAAGGTCCAATTATCTGACTGGTTCGCGTGATAAAGAAACTATTTTGCACTTTTTGATAACTGCACTTGGTGCGCCATCATGAGTGGGTGGATTATTAGAACAATGTTAGTAAGAATATACTAAATCATGGGACCTACGAGTCTACGCAGAGAGAAAAACTAGAAAGTGTTTGGACTCGTAAAACCAGATGTCTCCCCCCTTCACCCAATTCAAAGTTGAGACTCCAAACGCTTCATTTGATTCCCTCAATTTCAAAATCTCTAAGTATGAAAAAACATATTATTGATAGTATCTTATTATGTTTGTAAAGTCTTCATTTAATATTTATATATTCAATTGAACTTAATTGCTTATCAACAAATCAACAACTCCCCAGTTATATTGTACAAAACATTCAGAATTGTAAATGATTCTATTTCGAAATGCATGAATGAATCTGTTGTTTTTCAGTCACGGAGTTGTCTTTAGTCAATAAAAATTTCAACAAATGCTGAAATCAAATCACATTTCATCACATTCAGTTATGGATGTAACTTTTTCACTGGAATCTAATCAAGAACACGATAGGTTACATCATGGAAACTGTAGTAGCATGGAAAAACACCAGATCTTCGGTATGCTGTATCTCTCTCATAAATATGATCAATAAGTGATACAGAAAAAAAATTGAAAGAAAAGTTCAAACCACAAAAGGCACATCTACATGATATGGAGAGGCAGTATAGCAGTGAAGATGGGTCCGTTAGTTTCAGAATCATGCCCCGGAAACGAACTTTACCCTTTAAAAAGACAAAGTCCAAAATGTTGCCATGAAAACAGAATAAGGTAAAATTGAAAAAAAAACCTCAACCCTCCAAAAAGCACATCTACATGATAAGGAGAGGCAGTATACCAAATTTGGTGAAGATTGTTCAAGTAGTTTTAGAGTTATGTCCCGGAACCAATGGGAACGCCAACGCCAACGCCAACGCCAACGCCAACGCCAACGCCAACGCCAACGCCGAAGGAAACTCAATCCAAAACAGTATTGGGAGTGTGACACAACAAGAAGTAACACACCTTTTGTTGGAAAGAAGTCTCTGGTTGGTATGGTGATTTGGGGTATACCGTTGTTGGTCAGTTCTGAAAGAAAGAGAGAGTAATTGTTATTACACTGTTTCTCATTGCGACAAATACAATCGTTCAGAAATATTGAAATGAGAGAGCAGCTATATGACGGAGGTCTGTAAATTATCGTCTCTGGATCAGACAATCCAGTGATGATCTACAATGAAGATCTACGCAACTTGTATGCGATAACATGTATCAAACAAGCCATGAGTCTTGTATCATTAAATTGTTGACATCAATTTGTCATATGTTATATTTGGGATTACACTTTCTTAGTAAAGTACAGATTCTAGTCCTTTTGTTGGGTTGAGTCCCAACCGGGATTCGAACCCACACCCTCAGAGTCAGGTACCTAATCCCCAGCACACAAAGTCAGCAGCCTAATCCGCTCAGCCACCCTGGAAGTGATGTTTCGGAGCAAACAGCACCTTGACAACCTATCGGTCAGATCGCTGGAACAATTGTTTTATTTAATAAGGAAGCTACATTGCATTGTCAAAATAAAGACATGCAATCAGATGTCACAATATACTTCCAAAAGTTTTGTATTCGGAAAAACACCACAACCCACAGAGTTCCACAAGCAGTGATATCTAAAATGGTGACAGGTATCAGCTGCACACATTGTCACAAACACCAACTTCATTAATAATATCTCTATATTTGAAAATCATTGTGAGAATTTTCCAATGAATTCTTAAGACCCGTGAATCTGCGAACCACATCACCAAAATATACAGTAAAACCTGTCTAAACCGGCACCCCACGGGACCGAAATAAAATGCCGGTTTAGACAGGGTGTCGGACTAGACAGGTGCCGGTGTTGGCAGGTTTCACTATATATTCATAATGTGTAACAACATAACTATATAATTATAGTTTCCTACTTTCAACAGTAGTGTTCGTCAATGGTGATACGATATGATGTGTGAAAAGAACCAAAGGTAACATACGTACCTTGCAGCTGCGCGTATCCCAACACTGAAAGTGAACCACACAGTCGTTAACACTATGCACTGTTCAATATGTTCCTTGACTATGTGTTCTATGTTTGGTTCTGAGGATACTACGATATCTTCTGATCTACGTCTACCCATATTAAATTTTGTGAAGGTAACATGAGCTCAATGTGGATATGACGTCACTGTCAAGGTTATTGCACTTATAAACATAAATATATATTACACACACACACACACGGACACATAAATATATAAGTTCCCATCAAACGTTTAGGCTCACTATTGTTAGTATAGCCACTTACTTCAGGCAACTGTTCTAAAATAGATTTTGCACAATATGCCATACTCTTTAAAGGTACTGTTTACACATGACCTGATGTATTGTGAAACACATTCGTACAGTTAAAATTATTATTGTCATGAGTTCAAGAAATGATAACACTGAGTGAAAATTGGCGAATTCTTAACAAGACTTTACACCAAAACGCAGCTGTTCACATGCATGATATTTACACATGCTTTTTACCAATTCGATGCATTATCCTCGTGCAATTCATCTGCATAAGTTTTGCATTGGTTCACCCAAGTTAGTGGAGAAAGCTTTCTTCGATGTAACCATATACATAACAAATAGTGAGTGTTTTCAGTGAATCTAAACTGTTTCCAGTGGGTGCAAAACAAGGAATCAGACGACCAAAGACAGAAATAGGTGGAAAACTCTGTTTTCTCTGGAATACTCACTTTTAAAACAGCATTGTTTTCCCGATGCACACTGGTGAAATGTCTCTACTTCATTACCGTCAGCACAGCTTTCCTTGCACATTCCATTGCTCTCCCGACAGCCTTGTACTAGAATAAATTTTAATCAGATATAACATTTTTCAATCCTTCAAAATCTATAAATTGAAGAATATTTGTCTGTGCAGTGAGGAACCATACTTCAAGTCCGTCTTATTCATTCACATTTATCCTTGTTGCTTATCTTTATAACGAACATAACGAACAAATAACAAGGTGGTAACGGAACAATATTTGTGCTGGGTTCAAGTTATACCCCAAAAAATTAAATATGGACATAAACTGAAGATATTTAAATTTTACAGCAGTTAAATGTTGTGTAAAGATCAACAACATATTTTAGGGGGTTAAATTAAGCACTAGATAATATTTTAAATACAGAATGAAAGTAGGACATGATTTAGTATCATGTTAATTGGTTGAAACTATAATGTCAGTTTCTGTTACAAACCGCTCTGGATTCCCACAACTGGAGCTGTAAAGATAAACATTGATGATCAGGTTTGACGTATCAGAAACATTGTTGACATTCTTCTGCATTGTTTGCTGTTTGAGACATATCATAATAAAATCAGAGCAATCAAGCTCCAATAAATTTTCTTTAAACCACACATTTTTCCATTTTAAATGTTTATAAAGGTGTGTATATATGTTTATATTAAATACTTTATTTATACTGACAAGAAATCTATTTGAACAAATAACACGTGTATTATTGATATGTATGCCCTTTAAAGTGTATCTATATTTGTAAACAAATGTATGTATGTTGTATATGGGCCTGTGGCCTACATACGGAATAAAAATACTTGACTTGACATATCATGACGGCAAACAAATAGCCACATCTTTGCCAGACAAACCAGTTGTTGAAACGTATGAGAACGTCCAAGCTGTACAGTTTATGATTGGTTTGTTTGTTTGTTGTTTTACGCCGCACTCAGCAATATTCCAGCTGTATGGAGGCGGTTTGTAAATAATAGAGTCTGGACCAGAGAATCCAGTGATCAACATCATGAGAATCGATCTACACAACTGGGAACCGGTGACATGTGTCAACCAAGTCAGCGAGCCTGACCACCCGATCTCGTTTGTCGCCTCTTACGACAAGCATGGGTTACTGAAGACCAATTCTAACCCAGGTGTTCACGGTTTTTCAGTTTATGAACGTCACCGGGGCTAAGCATGTGATCGTTTCCAGGCGATCACGGCAAGCATTGGTTGCTTGTGGTCAGTTATGACTAAATTAATGCAAAAGAATCTGTAGAAGGTTCATTCTTATTTGTTTCACTGTAGACGATTTTCGATGGATGACATCTGACGAAGAGATCGAGTAAGGATGCGTTATAACACAAGCCAGAGGCAATATAACGTCAGTGGCCGCTTGAAACTGATAATCACAACCATTGGGATTCTTCACCGCTTCAATGAGAATATGTTCAACAGAACTGCTAATGTATTTATCCATTCATCCATGAAAATATACACAGGTGTTTGTCATCGTATCGCTGTGACCCGTGAAGATCCGGGGTAGAATAGGTCTTCAGCAACCCATGCTTGCCACAAAAGGCGACTATGCTTGTCGTAAGAGGCGACTAACGGGATCGGGTGGTCAGGTTCGCTGTCTTGGTTCACACATGTCATCGGTTCCCAATTGCGCAGATCGATGCTCGTGCCGTAAATCACTGGATTGTCTGGTCCAGACTCGATTATTTCCACACCGCCGCGATATAGCTGGAATAGTGCTGAGTGCGGCGTAAAACTACACTATTACACAATACCGTTATAGGGCGTGGAACTGGTATAACAGTATATTGAGTGAAGGCACTTTTGAATATTAGTGAGTGAGTTAAGGTTCGACAATGACAATATATAACAATATATACTTTAATAATAAATAAAAGTTCCTTCGTAAAATCTGTCAACAAAGGACAGACAAACAAGTAGGTTATTACAGATAGAAAGTTAAAACATGTAAGCATTAAAACACTAGTTACAATACAGGACAATGCAATACAGACCGCCGCCATATAGCCGGAATATTGCTGAGTGCGGCGTGAAACTCAACTCACTCACTCGTATGGCTGTTGCTTAGATTGATGCTAATGACGTCTATGATTATCTGCTCCAGACTCAGATTTTCACGGGCAGCGGTCACGTGGCTGGGATATTACTGAGTGCGTTGTTCAAAAACAAACAACCAAACACACAGGTGCTCGATCGATCTGTACAGAACCATTTCTTTGTTGTTTTACGTCGCACTCAGCAAAATTCCAGCTATATTGCAGCGGTCTGTAAATAATCGACTCTGGATCCAACAGTCCAGTGATGACTAAGTGAACCAAGACAATCCAGTGATCAACAGCATTAGCATTGATCTACGCAGCTGGGAACCGATGACATGTGTCAACCAAGTCAACGAGTCTGACCACCCGATCCCGTTAGTCGTCTCTTACGACAAGCATGGGTTGCAGGAGACCAGTTCTAATCTTATATCTCTGTGCAGTAAGAGGTCATGCTATATGAGTTTCGTTACCTTAGATGTTAGTGTCATTATTATTCACTAAAACATTATTACATGACTGGATACTAGTAATTAACCGAACCTATTGCTTTGGCGTCTCTTCGCAGGCGTAGGATTCCACCTGAAGCACAACAGACGTTGTTTGAAGACATGATTGAAAACACATTCTAAACAATGGAACAGATTGTTACACTTAAAGGTTCATTGACTGAACTGACTGACTGACTGAGTTTAGTATTACGCCGCTTTTAGCAATATTCCAGCATTATCACGGCGAGGGACACCAGAAATGAGCTTCACACATTGTACCCATGTTTGGAATCGAACCCGGACCTTAGGCGTGACGAGCGAACGCTTTAGCCACTAGGCTACCCCACCGCCCCTCATTGACTGAACAAAACGTACCTCTTTAATATCATTCCAATCTAACATACAGTATGACCAGAAATTATTGAGAATTTTAGGAATATGTTTAATTTGATTTCTAGTATAAACAACCTTGACCAGCTATCAAGTGCTTGGTTTCATTCAAGAGAGACAACTCTGTTAATCCTTTTTCATTAGTTTGTGAAGATTTATCCCCCTTTGTTTACTTGCCAGCAGACGACATATTCAGTGATCCTCAGTATGGATGATTTAGAGAAAAGGAAGTTGATTTTAGAGTATTATAACAAGGACATAGATCAGCTAAAGTGATTTCAAGTAGAACAGGCATCCCTTTGTCCACTGTTTATCGTGTTTTGAAAAATATTGCAAATGGATATGGCATTGAGCACAAGGGAGGCGCAGGTAGGCCCAGAAAATTGACTGTCGGTGACAGGAGGCGGCTTGGTATTTTTGTTTCTAAAAACAAACGAATGTGTTTAGAAAACTTAAGGCTGGATATGATTGATAGAGGAACTGTGACTGTCTTTAAGGAGACAATTAGAACTGAGCTGCATGCAATGGGTTGGCAGAAAAGTCGAGGAATTTCATCACCGATCATGAAACCTGAACAAAAGGAGCGAAGGTTGAACTGGTGCTTACAGCATAGAAATTTTAACTGGGACAATGTGATTTTCTCAGATGAAAGTTCTGTGTGTCCGTTTCCTAATACACTGAAATTCTGGACCAAACAAACTGAAAAACCTTTGTATCAGCACCCAAAGTACAGTGCGAAATTTAACGTGTGGGGTGGCATATCTGTGTTAGGGGCAACGCCCCTCTGTGTATATGAAGGGAATATGAACAGTGAACGGTACACAGATATTCTCGAGGGACATTTACTTCCATCTGCTCACGTGTTCCATGGAAATGTTTGGATTTTCCAGCAGGACAACGACCCAAAACATCGTTCAAAGCATTCACAGGCCTGGTTTCGGACCCAAAATATGACATTATTAGATTGGCCAAGGTATAGCCCTGACCTAAATCCAATAGAAAATGTTTGGGGACTTATGAAGGAAAGTGTCAATAAGAAAAATCTGACAAATATTGCTGAAATGAAAGAAGAGGTGGTCCGATATTGGGACAGCATGGACCACGACTTTCTAACTTCTTTGATCAGTAGTATGCCCCGCCGCTTTGAAGCCTGCATTGCTGCCCATGGTGACTTGACAAAATACTACCTGTTCACCTGTCTTTGAATCTGGAGTTATGTTCTGCTAATGTTCACATTTAATACGTGAGTAATGAGTGAAAAAAAATAAAACATTACAATCTTTAAATTCTCAATAATTTCTGGTTGTACTGTACATGGATAGTCCACTGAAATTCCTTTTCCGTCAAAAGCCAAGCTTAGCGTATGATTCTACTGATCTTAAAATTAACGACGGAATTCTTGTATACATGATTGTTTTTCTATAGTTTTTGTTCAAGAGAAATATGTCTCTGTTCATCTAGAATCGAGGCACTATTGCGACCATTAATGTCGACATTTGGGTGGTTTACTTCTTAAATAGCCGAGGTAGAAATTCGAGACTAATCTATTAGTCCATGATATGAAAGGATATGAAAGTATGCAAGAAGCGCATTACAATGCAAATCTATTTTTAGGGTTCCAATACTCACTGACTGACTGAGTTTGGTTTTACGCCGCTTTTAGCAATATTCCAGCAACATCACGCCGGTGGACACCAGAAATGGGCTTCACACATTGTACCCAGGTGGGGGGCTCGAACCCGGGTCTTCGGCGTGACGAGCCAACGCTTTAACCACTAGACTACCCCACCGCCCCTTAACTGATGATGAATACTTTTACATTGATCACTGTTGATGGGATCCCTTGATTCAAATTACTAGTGAGGCAGGCCATTATGATACCATGACCCATTGTACCCAGGTGGGGGGCTCGAACCCGGGTCTTCGGCGTTCCAATACTAAAAGACTAGAGTCCTGTTATGATTATTGTTGTGATTAATATTATATATTACTCCACAACCACTGACCAGAATCTCCAAAACGATAATCGCATGCATCTGGATCAATGTGACGCATATATACAATTCCCAAGTTCGTATATTTCAAAATTAATTGATTATACTCAATTTTAACAGCAGTAATCTCCGAAACAAATCGTCCTGTGATTGCCAAATGCCAGCTCAATTGCACCTATTGGCAGCCATATTGATTTCATGTTTTGTCTTTGCAGTTTAGCATTTTTCACATTTTGTCCAAACTCTTGCCCTAGGTAACTAATTGGAGAAAGGCTTCCAAACTTCTCGCTATCCTGTTATTTCCAATGCTACTCCTAGTGTTAGTAGTAGTAGTAGTAGTAGTAGTAGGAGGAGGAGGAGGAGGAGGAGGAGGAGGAGGAGTACCTGCTCTTCGAGGGAGGCCACCTCCAAGAAGCACTCGACCTGGAACATAAGTGATCGAAGTTTGTGAAGTATTCAGCGATACCGTTAAGATATCAGCATAGGGAATACTGCCATTGTGAATCCATCCTCTTTACTAGCTATCAAATTATTTTGGATTTGTTTGTGAGGAAATAGAATCTCAATAGAGCACCGTGTGTACCTTTTAAGTACATCAGGTCCTGTATGTGGTATGCATAATTGGGCAATATACCCTATCAATGAAAACAAATTGTGCTTTACAAATTGTGCTTTTCAGATTGTGCTTCACTTTACGTTTAGGGTCTGTAGAAACTGGTAATGAGTAAGCATGATTTCACGGAGCAATTTGGAATATTCCATCCCGAATGTTTTGCATAAATTGTACACATGTAAGGAATCGACCCCGAGCCTTTGGCGTGACGAGCGAACACTTTCTCCACAAGGCTATCCCACCGCTATGTAGAACCCTTATGCAATCAGATGCAAAGTATAATTAAAGTCATTTGACTATGACTTATCCTGTGCTACTCAGGGCATTGACTTTATTTGCATTAGCATTGGTTTTCAGCCACTTTGATAGTATGGAAGTACAGTTCAAGCTTAATAAATGAATACTGGTTTTAATTTTTCATGTCATAGTTTTACCAGAACGTGACACAAGATGACATACCATTGACACTGGGGGCTTTACCCTTCGCATTTGCGGTGTTATCCTTCCTATTAGCGGTGTTGTCCTTCCTATTTGCGGTGTTATCCTTCGCATTTGCGGTGTCTGAACATAAATCGTAAATGTACATTAAACACTGTCAGAGGATTCCGTGGGGGTCAGGTTTGTGAGTGAGCGAGTTTGGTTTTACGCCACTTTTGGCAATATTCCATCAATACCACAGCAGGGGGTCACCAGAAATGGATTTCAGACATTAAACACATGTGGGGAATCGAACCCGGGTCTTCGGCTTTTACCACCAGGCTACCCCGCCGTCCCAGGGTGAGGTCGGTGTAAGGCCACTCTCTGCATTGCTTTTCAGTTGCGTATGTGAGTGTCAGTTTCATTAGGGATCAGACTCGGGATTTTGAAGGCGGTCTAAACAGTATTTCAGGTAAATCAAAAAGTAAATCACAGTTTGTTCAATATGAGACGAACGCCCAGCGAGGGACACCATTGGCGTTAACAGCTAGAGCTGAATTAGTATGACAAAGATGCCACAATACTCCAAAGATCAATATAGGATTGGAGTCTGAAAAAACTTGTAAGGTAATAGAACCATCCCATTTTGACAATATGTTCCAAATATACTCCAAAGATCAATATAGGATTGGAGGCTGAAAACACTTACAGGGTAATAGAACCATCCCATTTTGACAATATGTTCCAAATATACTCCAAAGATCAATATAGGATTGGAAGCTGAAAACACTTACAAGGTAATAGAACCATCCCATTTTGACAATATGTTCCAAATATACTCCAAAGATCAATATAGGATTGGAGGCTGAAAATACTTGCAGGGTAATAGAACCATCCCATTTTGACAATATGTTCCAAATATACTCCAAAGATCAATATAGGATTTGAGGCTGAAAATACTTGCAGGGTAATAGAACCATCCCATTTTGACAATATGTTCCCGTACTATTGTCAGGTGAACAACTGACATGCTTTGAATGTAGCGGGTGCCACCGTTTAGGCCTGATATTCTCACTTTTTCGCGAACACCTGGTGTTATCATTATTGATAGTGATTCATAAGTTCATGGTTCAGATTCATACACTGGACCTTCCTTTCATCAGTGGTGTCTTATGATTGTGGAAACGGTTATGTTGCTTTTCTAAAATTATTACACTCCTATCAAACGTTATGGTCCATGATTCCGAGTATTCATTGGTCGAGAAATAGGAAGCCGGTCGTCTCATTTTTTAATTGTAAAAGGCTGTTTGCAAATCGAACATGGCCTCAATACAGAAGAGACTCTTCAGTTGGGGGAAGTACGATTAAAGCTCACTGTTTCAGTGTTCTTAAATACGATTCCCGAAAGCCAGTTATAATGTCCAACCTTTATTCGTATTTCCAATTTCAGTGTCATATATTCTCACTTACCATAATTTAGCGCTAATCAGCTGTGCAACATTAATTTAATAATAAAGTCTCATCTTATCTGATAAATTGTCATTGTCACAAAATGAAATGCTTTGGCAAAAATACGCAAAATGAAAACGGACAATTTAATTGCTCATTACTTTAAAAATGATCATTTTCATTTTAAGAGTTCTACTTCATACCTGATGGATGGCAAAGGGTCAGATCTTTACTGTCTTTCAGTAATTTGGCGCATACGTCCTTGTCCTTCGAAGAGTCAACTGCAAACAAATACAGTGTTTAAATACAGTGTTTAATCATATCCATCAAACATAACCTAATTTTGAACGTTAAGCAGGACGATATATATAAATATATTCCATATCTTTAAGGAAGAGATCTCGAGGACAGGAACCCAGGAGATATAATTGTACGAGGAGAACATTGTTGTTGAAAAGAAATGTACAGGTTCATGGAGGTTTATGCCGTGAATAGTTGTGTACATGGTACCAGAGCATAATACGATAAAGAAATAGAAGACTCCACTTACTTAATACATGATCATATTGCACGGTGCTAATGCGCTGCTCTGGTTAATTTGGCACTTTACCTACAGAGAACTCACACCAAGATTTACGGTGTTTATGATGGACGGATCCAACATATGTCATCGTGTACACACACACACACACACGCGCGCATGCACGCGCGCTCACTCACACACACGCCTGAGACTATTTTCGCTAATTATAACTGGCAGGAAGGCTTTAACCTTCGTGTCATATTTCTTGCTGTCCAGCAGGTGGGCTATTGCACTGAAGGTCTGAGTTTACAACCACACTGAAGTGTACCAGACTGAAGGTAGAGAGTACTGTGAAGCGTGCAGTGAAGCGTGCAGTGACAGGTATAGTAAAGCTTACACTGAAGTGTACAGAGAAAACAGAGTGGATAGTGGAGGCAGAGTGTACAGTGATGCGTACAGTAAAGGTAGAGAACATTGATGAGTACAGTGAAGGCAGAGTACAGTGATGCGTACAGTGAAGGCAGAGTACAGTGATGCGTATAGTGAAGGCAGAGTACAGTGATGCGTACAGAGAAGGCAGAGAGTAAAGTGATGCGTACAGTGAAGGCAGAGAGTACAGTGATGCATACAGTGAAGGCAGAGTGTACAGTGATCCGTAAAATGAAGGCAGATTACAGTGATGCGTACAGTGGAGGCAGAGTTCAGTGATGCGTACAGTGAAGGCAGAGTAGAGTGATGCGTAAAGTGAAGGCAGAGTACAGTGATGCGCACAGTGAAGGCAGAGTACAGTGATGCGTATAGTGAAGGCAGAGTACAGTGATGCGTACAGAGAAGGCAGAGAGTATAGTGATGCGTACAGTGAAGGCAGAGAGTACAGTGATGCATACAGTGAAGGCAGAGTGTACAGTGATCCGTAAAATGAAGGCAGATTACAGTGATGCGTACAGTGGAGGCAGAGTTCAGTGATGCGTACAGTGAAGGCAGAGTAGAGTGATGCGTAAAGTGAAGGCAGAGTGTACAGTGATCCGTAAAGTGAAGGCAGAGTACAGTGATGCGTACAGTGAAGGCAGAGTACAGTGATGCGTATAGTGAAGGCAAAGTACAGTGATGCGTACAGTGAAGGCAGAGAGTATAGTGATGCGTACAGTGAAGGCAGAGTAGAGTGATGCGTAAAGTGAAGGCAGAGTGTACAGTGATCCGTAAAGTGAAGGCAGAGTAGAGTGATGCGCACAGTGAAGGCAGAGTGTACAGTGATCCGTAAAATGAAGGCAGATTACAGTGATGCGTACAGTGGAGGCAAAGTACAGTGATGCGTAAAGTGAAGGCAGAGTAGAGTGATGCGTATAGTGAAGGCAGAGTACAGTGATGCGTACAGTGGAGGCAAAGTACAGTGATGCGTAAAGTGAAGGCAGAGTACAGTGATGCGTACAGTGAAGGCAGAGAGTAAAGTGATGCGTAAAGTGAAGGCAGAGTGTACACTAAAGCGTACAGTGAAGGCAGCGTGTACAGTGAAGCGTACATTGATGGCAGAGAATACAGTGATGCGTACAGTAAAGACTACAGTGAAAGGCAGAGGATAGCAGTAAATGGTTCAGTGAAAGGAACAATAAAGCTTACAGTGAATGGTTAAGTGAAGCGTCGAGTGGCGTCTCCTCGCATCTATACAGTCCTTAAAACAGCTTAAACGAACACAGATAGATAAACATTTCCATGTAACACCAAACACGCATACATTACTTTACCTCTCTCAGCAGAAGCTGCACTGCCGGTTATACCTGGAACAGAACACAGAACGTACATATATAAAGTATAAATTTGGGCAGTGAAATTGGGTCATTTGGCAACAGTAAACTAACATGAAGTCACAACCCATTTGTTCAAACGATGTATTGTACAACATGATAGGTATAGGGGTTTTACCATGGCCCGGTCGGTTTCATAGTCAATACCTTAGTGCATTCTGATAAGCGAGGTTCACATCAACAACGTCCTATACACTTCCATACTATTCTCGTTGACAATACAGCGTGAAAAGAAAGACAAAATACACATATCCGCCATGATTTTGAAATATTTGCTGTAAAACAGGTGTGTAAAACAGTTGAACAGCTACACTAACTAAAGGAAATGTCGACCATGCACGCTTTAATAATAATAATATATAATAATAATATATTTTATATCTATGAGACAAAATGCTCTTGATAGAAAATAGGTAAGTTTATGTTTTTCATCAAACACAAAGTTGTCAAAAGGACAGGTTAGACCACGAGGATACAATGTTTAATCATGGAAATATCAGTCTAACGACCAGTTGAATGTTCACAGTCAACTGAACAATTCATATATACTACTCAAATTTTACAGAGGATCAGGTTTTGATGATATCAACAATTCTCCAATAAACATACATAAACCTTAATTGGACCTCAAATCATCAGATGATCGTGTTGCTTAGACAATGGAATGATTGCATAGATTGTGACGTTTTCTGTGGTTCAATCATGATTTGAGATGGGATCAGTAGAGCTGGACGACTGATCCCCATGTCCTACAGTGGGGCACGATGACGGGTGAACCTACAAGGATGAGTTTCCATATGTGAGCCCGTGGTGAAATCGGATCATAGTTCATCATCCTGGACGATACCATACCGCATGACCTCATCGTGACATGGCCGTTCATGCCTACATGCGGAGGACCACAATATGTATGGAGTGGCCAGCCCGGTCATCATATTTTAGCCGTTTCGAAAATATGTGGAATAAGTTGCAATTCGCCCTCTCGCGACCACCTTGTCTTTCCGGCAAAGCTATACGAACCCGGCATTATTCTTGTTGATGAGTGGAACCAGGAAACCATGGCAACCGTCCGGACACTTATTGTAAGCATGACATGACATGACTAAGATATGATCGCATCATGTGGATCAAATGCTCTACTGATAAGTTGTTTATGGACGCATTTACATTTGTGATTTTTTTTTAAGTTTAAGTTTTGCGTAGATCTCAGTTGAAGGTTGATATGACAGAATAATGGTTACGTTTTGGAGGGTATTTTTGGCATTGTGTTGCACATGACAAGACTTCATGAATTCAATACACTTTCATGCAATGTTGTCTTTGGCACATTCGACATAATACCTTGTAGAGTGTGATTCTTAGTGAACTTGGAGAAGTATAGGACCGAATTAATCTCAGATATCACTCACCCACGTTAACAGACCCATTATTAACAAACAAAAGGTGTTAACATCGTACATTAACTTATATAATCAGAATCTCCGTTTAGAAACCGATTACATTTTAGGTTTGATGTTAGTAAAGTTGTCCCAAAATTTCACACATTGTTTTCAACAGTGCCCGAATTCGCATGTCTTAGGTGTGGATATCGCATGTTCAAATCAGGTAAATAATGAACATTAAAAGTCCACGAAGACCGGAATCACTTCCAGTTTGTTCCTGATATCACTGAAAGCCTCGGCACTGGGGATATACTCATGAAGTATAACGCTTCTTTCACCCTTTGAAGTGAAAGAATCTTGATATCAAGAAAACGAGTGTGTTAGTGATGGTGAACAAAGACCATACTTACAGGGATTACCTGAAACAAATAAAACCAATATTAAAACATCGTTACCGTCAGTTCTCTAAGATATGTACAACATTATTTTCATATTTTGGTTTGATTACTCAAACGAGCCTGTAACATTCTAAATGAAATGTCTGGGATCAAAAACATTTTGAGGAATATTTCAAGATCGAACAAACATATTCAAGAAGATATCCTTCAAAATATTCTTGACCCTTAACATTTATGTTCACCGTATGTCACCAAAATAACGGTATTCACAGATACATACCAATGATCAACACGTATAATCATGATATAGCATATTAACATATACCCCCATGACCTGCTCAGTGATTACAGTGATATCACACTAATCAAAAGGAAACATAATTAGAGCAGAAGTGTTTTAAAATGTTAGAAAAGACAATAATACATTTCCTTTTTCTTGTTTCAAGCTTCATTGTTAACGGTTCATCGTGGCTCAGGGGTGAAAATCGCGGAACCATCTAGGTATAGATAATGCTCAATGCGATTTCGGTTCAAACTACGACTTGTTAAGAGTATCCGTTTGTATAGAGTCTACTAAATACCAGAATTGATAACGAGTTTAAACTCTTACTAACGTTTATTCTCTATGAACCCAGTTATGATATAGTGGATACTGAACGACCTTCCGTGTAATACCAATTTTATTAAACGAGTTAAGGATTTGGTATCAAACGAGCGAAAGTGGCATTAGCATTGTGACGTCATAACTGTGAACCCTTATGACGTCATACGTCTAGCGGTATTACACTAGTGTAATATTGCCGTAAACATATAACACTGCAGTATCTTCCACGGTAATAAACAAATGTAATACCGCTAGACATATGACGTCATAATGGTTACAGTTATGACGTCACAATGCTAATGCCTTTGTCACAATGGTATTAGACCTTGCTTGACTCGTTGAAAGCTGGGAGTCATCACACTGAAGGCAGCTTCTATCAATTTTTGTAGGAGAGTAATGAACAGAACACTAAACTCGCTTAAGTGAAATACCAATTTTATTGAACGAGTTAATGATTTGGTATCAAACGAGCGAAAGCAGGTTACACGGTATTACACGGAAGGTCGTTTAGAATCCTCTGTTTATCATACAATGGATAGCACGATGAAACCAACGGATATTTTCGGTATCCGTTGGGGTCATATACGGATATCGATGCAAATTAGAGGGACTACTTTCACAGTGTAAACAAACATGGCGTCACGTGTCGGCGATCGTGTCCGGATTGACGGCCCTGGTTACGGTACCGTCAGTGCTTCGATCCAAGAAAATTCATGTCTGGTTATGATAGATCGAATGGATTACGATGCGAAGATAGGCTTACGACGATACTAACAGTTCCCCGACCGACTGTCAGTGTTAGCGAGCTGGCGGGGCAATAATCAAGGTGCAGTATGCCATGCGAACATTAAAGTGAAATTGTTGTTCAAAAGGTTAATTGAAGGTTTTTGAAGTTCCACACAAGTTTGTTGTTATTTTTAAACGTAAGCTGAGATTTGTTGAGAACAATACGTGCTTTAACATAAAAGCTTACTGGGAACTAGATGACCTAAGGCAGTCAATTGAGTGATCAGAAGAAGATTGCGTCACCGAGCTTGTGACGTACGTATTACTACGCGCATATTTGTGACATCATAGCTATCTCTGCACATTCCACGAAGTTTAGTTTCATGATTTGTGACAATTGAAATCGCATTTTTTCAAAACTATAAAGTAAGAATGACATTGTATGATAAATAGGTTATCACACTCGTGTGTTTTGGGATGGTTAATATCCAGCATTAGGGATAAACACTATGTATTTAGCTCGCCAAGGCTCGCTAAATACAATGTGTGTTCCTAATGCAGGATATGTACCATCCCAATACACACTCGCGTGATAATCTATATATATACCCGTCATTTCGTTATAAGCGTGTCCTGTATAAAGAGTATCTATTTATACCTATTGAACCAGAACTACGTGGTTCGAATTTTGAATGCGCAAAGATTAAGATTCGTAGTTAGCATCATAACCATGATGTTAGTTCACCAAAGAGGTAAACCATGCCTATCCTTGTGTTTTACCAACATATACTCATGCCAATAATGGTTGTCACCCCCTTAAATTTTTGTAATTGGAAAGGGGTGTGGGGCGGGTGTGAGGTGGGGTTGGGGTGGGGAGGGGGGTGACAACCATTATTGGCATGAGTATATTATGCTGACAAACTTTGATCTAATTGAATAGCCCTTCGAATCGGTGTAACATGCAGCTTAACATATTGCTCATTAAATTAGGTATTAGTTCATCGGTACATATAGACTGAAGTCCTGAATATATAAATATAATTTTGATTGTAACAAATAAACCCATTTTAAATTGAAAAGGAGCCCAAGGGAGACCACCTGAGGAAATCTAGACTTGCTTCATGTAGCGCCTTATCATTGGCTAAGCAGTAGGTAAAATAATGTAGTTCAGACAGACTATGGTACATACCACTCTCAAGCAGGAGAGCTGCATTACGGAGCGATCGGAGGATTCTGCAAACATCGGTAAACTCGTTGGTCTTGCAGTAACCTTCAGTAGTGTCGTTGTAGCGGGCAGCATCGCCTGGTCGGAACTTGCCGAGGATGTCACACTGGGCAGTTCGGCCACCTTCGCAGAAGTCTTCACAAAATTCTCCTAGTTCTAGAAGTGGGCGACAGGCACTTTCGCAGTAAGTGCATGTTTCTTGGGCGACGGCCCCGATAGACACACAGTTTGACTTAACAAACCGAACAACATCTTCAGGTGTATTAATCGCAGCCCTTGCTGTCGCAATGGCCAGCAGAACGAAGATCAGAGATGGTGCCATGACTTCTGTTTGCCAACACTAAATAGAAGGATGAGTAAAAACGTTGAAATAGAGGCCTCGTGATCGGGGCGTTATCATCCGATATTTCCCCAGGGGCGAAATTAAGAGATAGGAGACATATTAAAAAATGCAGTTATCTCGTTCATGCTTCGATACTTGATATAACGAAACAGACAGGGGCCCGGGAGGTCTGAATATCTGCCACGTAAGGGTTCACAACTGACAGGGAAGAAAGGAATTTGTGCCACGTCAAATTGTACGCTTAACATCGGGGGTTACGGGTGCACATTTCCTGAACACACGAGGGCATAAATTTTTTCAAATATTTTAGGTTGAAATTCATTTCATGTGCAATTTTCTTTCATCACAGAATGTTGCTACATTGATGTTTTTCCAGGTGGAACGTTTTCCATGTTAATATTGATACCGGTCTAAGGGGTCGTTTGATACTAAACGTAAATCTGGACAGTACTGCTGATTAGAATCTTATCCAGTTTCTTTTCGGGTCATTTACCAATCACGACCTACGGCTCTTCTTGGGTAATTTAAAAAACTCCCCTGAAGCTGATGACACGTCCCAGAAATACCTGCAATACCTCAATAGATTACACTGAAATCATGCAACCACAGCATTTTCTGTTTTCAGTCTTTGAGAACGTTTCATTGTGAAGAAACAGATGGTCCCACTCACATCACTTCATCTAAAAGTGACTTCAGTATCACATTACCACGGTATATCTTCCTCTTCCTGGTGTTCAGTATCTCATTTTCACTCCACACGTTAAGATCCGGGTTAGAATTGGTCCGCAGCAACCCATGCTTGTCGTAAGAGTGAGTGAGTGAGTTTAGTTTGACGCCGCTTTTAGCAATATCACGGCGGGGGACACCAGAAATGGGCTTCACACATTGTACCCATGTGGGGAATCGAACCCGGGTCTTCGGCGTGACGAGCGAACGCTTTGACCACTAGGCTACGCCACTGCTCCTTGTCCTAAGAGACGACGAACGGATCGGGTGGTCAGACTCGCTGACTTGGTTGACACATGTCATCGCATCATGGTGTTGATCACTGGATTGTCTGGTCCAGACTCGATTATTGTCAGACCGTCGTCATATAGCTGGAATATTACTGAGTGCGGCGTTAAACGTGAATTGGTATGATGCTTATATACACATTTCAACGTTACAATAGTGTTTACAGTTTAAACACTATTACACCAAATTTACAAACAAGTCATTAGACATATTTACTGTTTATATGATACAGATCACTCTATTTTCAGTAGTTAATAAATACCGAAGTAATCAAATCGTTCAGATTTACTGTTTGCTAATATGAATCTATTGCTATTGATAAGGCCGCGTAGTCACCCTTAATCGAACTACAGACATTCTTCACAGACAACCTGCGTTCTCATTTAGGCGCTGAGTATATGAAATACATATACAAATACTTATTAAATTGCTACTGAATAAGAATGTCATATCTTAATGGTTTCAAAGCAAGGAAGATGGTAATTTTTATCCCAGTCCGCTGTCACACTGAACTTTTAATAGTGTTGTAAAACAGTTGAAAATGCACGTTAGCCAATGAATCATCATGTGTATTTTTCCGCCTACATTTCGTTTGTTTGGCACCTGTGCATAATATCGGCGTAAAAATACACTCACCCACTCACTCAAGTCCGCTGATAACGTCCGTTAATGTGATGATAGTTTTTAACAACAAGTGAGTTAAGCGTCCGTAAAATTTCAAACAATTAATGCGCTGTGTGCGACAACCAGTTATAACATTTCTACCTCACGTAAATAAAAAACTCTGTCGTTCGAGAGTTTTCGATAGGTGAGATTCAAAGACGATACGAGGACCTTGACGATCTGACTTATGACTTATCTGAGTTGTACGCTGCTTTTAGCAATATTCCAGCAATACACGGCGGACACCAGAAATGGGCTTCACGCATGTCGGGAATAGAACCCGGGTCTTTGGTGTGACGAGCGAACGCTTTAACCAATAGGCTACCCCACCGCCTCGCGTCTGATCTAGTTTTCCAGTGCGGTTTGAATACGTATCTGAAAACATGGAATTCATCTATAGAATTCATCACAGGTTCATGGACGTAGAACATGTCCCCTTCAAGACGTGTGAAACTTGTTTTTGCAAACCTAATCATGTATGTTTCGATAAAATTTCTTTATTCATAACTGACTGTGTGGGGTCATTGGCCTTCAGTATCAAGGGACGATCTCAGGATTAACCTTCACGTTTGAACTTTTTGTTGCCGACACCTCTTCTCTCCATTTCCCCATTTGATTTCGTTTGGTTTGTTGTTTAACTCTGCAAGATTCCAGCTATATGGCGGCGGTCTGTAAATCTGGACCAGACAATCCAGTGACCAGCATCATGCGCATCGATCTACGCAATTGGGATACGATGACATATGTCATCCAAGTCAGCGAGCCTGACCACCCGATCCCGTTAGTCTCTTCTCAGTCACATCCCCATTGGGTTACTGAACACCAATTCTAACCCCGGATCTCCACGGGTCTTTAGAATTCCCCACCAAATAAGCGCACGTGAAATCAAACATATTTGTATCTTTTTGTTTCAGAACATCGTTGACTTCACGACCTGTTCCTATTGTGTGAGTGAGTGAGTGTGGTTTTACGCCGCTTTTAGCAATATTCTGGCAATATATCACCAGAAATGAGGGGGACACCAGAAATGGGCTTCACACATGTGGAGAATCGAACCACGGTCTTCGGCGTGACGAGCGAATGCTTTAACCACTAGGCTGTCTCGCCGCCCCACTTAACTATGACTATGACCCGAACGCGCTCGTGAACAATGTCTTTTGGGTGTCATTTAAAGGGAGGTAATTCATTAAAGTCTTCTCATTTTGTCGCTTTTTTGCCTGAGCTGAATCAATAGCAATATAAACCACATTCAAAACTCAATTGTATAAGATATCGGTACCCTAATACAAGCCATTTGAAGACAATAATGCAATAAATCCATCTGATCTATGTAGATTGTCCTAGGCTCTGTGTAGTCTCTACTCACAGACAATCTTTGAAATGGCAAGTTATGGGAAGCGCTCGTAAAATCACTTTAAACGATTAGTTACAACTCCGTTCTAATGTGTTGGTGGATTTTCGCCGCACTCCGCTTTATTCCGAAGTAAATACAGTCTGGAAAGGACAACTCAGGGATTCACATTATTTGGATGCGATAATTAACATGCAACTCGGTTTGTGAGCCTGATTAACTGTTCATGTCAGTCGCTGTTGACAAGCATAGGTTGCCGAAGATATTTGGTTATGGCAATATTGTAGTCTGTCGTACAGACCCTAAAGCAAAAATATCGAAGAAAGCCCACGCAAGTCTAGAAAATGTGGCAAGTCTAGATTTCCACAGCTTCTGAAAATGAAGAAAGTCTCAGGGGTCCTTTTCATTATATATATATTTTATTACTATGAACTTTTTTTTCAGTAAAATATGTTCATTTCAGGGACTAGTTGTCAGTCTATATTCCAGATATATGGCGGCGTTCTGTAAATAATCGCGTCAGGACCAGACAATCCAGTGATCAACATAATGAGAATCGGGATACACTATATGGGATACGATGACTGTGTCAACCAAGTCAGTGAGCTATGTCCACATCTAACCCGGATGTTTATGGGATGTGAGGTATTCAGCCGGTGTCCGCCCGGGAAAGCCACATTTGAAAAATACCAATTGCCTCTAAAGCCACATTTCAAGTACAAACCGAATCGCCGCCAAAGCCACAACGAGTAAGGGAATCAATACTGTTTTTTCAAATAAGCGTCACCCATTGATCACAATGGATTAAAATTGTTTTAGTGACTTGTCCCTTGTTTGTTTAGTTAACATATGATCGGCGGCTTCTTTATTCTCGCTGAAGTTTTTAGTTAACATATGAAAACATATGTTCTGAGATATAATGATACATGCTATTTTTTTTGGTATTTTTTTATGTCTTCATGTAAACTACTTTGGTTTGTATGATTGGTATATTGCATCAGCAGTTAAGTTTGGACAAAAAAAGCCATTACGTGTATTATGACGTTTCAACTTTAAATCAAAATGTCATTACCGCAACGGTGGTAAAAATACTGATTTTGGAAAATCTAGTCATACATTTTGCTTAAAACAGCTATGAAATGGAAAGAGTTAGGTGGCACATATTTGGCTGTTTATAAGTATTATTTGCGCAATAAATTGTCATTCTTCTAAATTGTTTTTTTGTTTTGTAGAGTTTTTAGCATGAGTATAAACATAATAACTAAGGCAACAATAGCTCTTATCTCAAAAAGTTATCAGAAAAAGATAAAACATTGAATTGACCCTCCCATCATTTAAAATGCTTCAAAGAAATACTTGGTTTCATAATCATAATTCGTAAAAGGTGTTTGAATATCTACGTGAGGCACCTAGTTTGCGTGAGATGGTATTTTCAACTGGATTTCTAAATTTTACATAATGAATATTTCACATTATTTACGGTAACATGGATTAGCTAATAGCGTATTGCTAGGACAGCCACATTCACACGATCACTCAACCATGCCCATTGTCGGTTGAGCCACACCATTTTCAGCTCTGTTTTTCTTAAATGTGGCTTTCCCAGGCTCTAACTGTTCAGCCTAGTCTGACTAACAGTCCGTGAACCGCATTATTTTCCCTTCTGCCCAGCCCTCCCTGCAATGCTAAAGCCCTAAAAGTCTAGATTTCCTCAGGTTCTGAAACACCCATCTCAGGAGACTCCTTTTCAATTTAAAAGGAATTGTTTGTTTATCAAAATTATGTGTATTCAGAAACTAAGTGGTAGTCTAGTTTCGACACTCTCACTGTTCAAATCAACCAGATCATCGGCTGTTGCTTGTGCCCGACAGTCGGTAGGCCTACTTTCAACATTCGAAACAGTAACTCCCAACAGCGCTTATTACCAGCAAGCGGGAGACATGTTTGTACTGCAAGGGGAAATCACATTGCCAGTTTAATGTATCGACTGGCAACAAAGCTGATTTGTCGTTACAAGATTGAATGGTTCGTGTTCGCTGAGGTCGAGAATTTACACTCGTCATCCAACTTTGTGGCCTGATATCTGAACCTGTTCAGACAGTAGTCGTTAAATTTAGTGACAGCAGGGATAATCTACAGTCTTCTATTCTCCCTGGTGACAGGGAGGACGGGAAATTTATACTGACAGCCCCGTGAAGCGCACATGCGAAGCGTTGCTTCATTTCGTGACTGTAAACATATGAATTTACTAAATTGAAAGTGAAACGTAAATTTTAGCAGATTGTTGAGCTGTTCCGCGGAAAGTGCTGCCTAGAATTGAAGCAGATTCTCGTAAACAACTCGCGCGTCTGTCAAACACTTGCGGTGCGGTAAAGGTAAGGGAGGTAACTCACGTGGACACTTTCGTAAATGCATACGGCGTTTCACTTTCTCATAGAATTTCATCGCTAATACTTGTGTAATTAAACCACAATTTATATATAATTGTAGGGTTATCGAAAACATTCATTCAGTTGAAATTAAGATATAATTAATTTAAAACTTAATGTTTCCTATTACATTCTAATTTTTGTAAGTAAGATCTCAATACAATGCATTTTAGCTACTAAAGATACACACCAGGTCTAGAGTTTGGTTAAAATTGAGATAGTGGTTGCTGTTTTGGGTGTGGGTGTTATGAAATGTAAAATAGCGAAGACCTTTGAGGTCGTCACCTTTCCACCCGTGATGTGTGGAGGCCGATTCAAGATTCATAGGTCGTAGCAAAGAGAACAAAGGTTCACTGCGCCGAAGGCCACGTGTCCAGCTGAACTGTGGGGCACAAAGTTAGTAGTCCGAGGTCGGATTATTTCGAATTGGAAAGAACTTTAATAAAACACCGATTCTGTCTACATAAGCCTTCCTGCAACAGTTTATGAAAAGTAATCTTGGGCGGAATAATTTTATGTAAAAGGAAACTGGTTAATTAAGGTGTATGGATTAAACCAGCAACCCATATATATGCATATACATATGTTTATGGGGATAAATATTATATATAAAATAAACCACATTATTTGTATAGTTGTGTAGCTTTCATATATTCCAAGAACAGTTACGATTAAAACATGATGTTTTTAATACTCACACATTATAGTTTGTATTGTAAGTACAGTAACCTAAGGCTGAATACAATGTAGTTCAGTTAGGCCAGTACTCCGCCCGTTGAGTGGCTGGTTGAAAATGCATGAGTTATCTCTGTTCACTGCTTTTCGGCAGCTCGAACAAGACGATAGCTGAGGATACGGTCATTACCTATCCTTTCATTGTAATGTTTGTAGGCTCTTGTAAGACTCAAGGGCTAAAATCTCAAATCCAATGATAGTAGTCTCTGATGTGGGGAGGAAAAATCAGCTTTGCAAGTAACCACGCGTTTTGTTTAAAGTTGTAAGGATGCGTCGTCTGCAAGCTATGTAGAAGAAAAATGTCCAGAATTACTTTTTTAGTCTTATGGCATATTGCACCAAAATAAATCTGTTCTTTTCCAGGAACCACTATTAAATATTTTGCATCACTGTTTCAAAAAAGAAATAATATTAAGTCGCAGATTTCTTAAAAGCTGTCTGTTAAAGCTGGGATTACTTTTACCAGCCATCGGATTTAAACATGTCTTTCTATCTCGGCGCCCTGTCGGCGAAAAGGTGAACCATCGTGTACGAATGGGGTAAGGGAGGTAACTCCAAACCTTTTGCTTGTCTGCTGTTTGTCATCTTGTCGGACCTGTTTCTAAAATTGGAATCTATATTTCAAAGAACTGCACAGGCGGAGGCAGGTGTGAGTGAGTTTAGATTTACGCCGCTTTTAGCATTATTCCAGCAATGTCACGGCGGGGAACACCAGAAATGGGCTTCATACATTGTACCCACAGGGGTTCGAATCACTGTTTGGATAATAACTTTTAAAAATAAAAATTTAGACTTTTGCAATCGTATATTGTTTTTATACGTTATGGTTAACCTATATTACAAATGTGAACGAGATCGGTGAAGAAATGAATTTTAAAGAAAATTCTACCGCTACGCTCATTACATAAACTACACAAGGGGTGACACTCGCGATGCTCAAAACCTGATCGAAAACCGAACAGCCCGACTTACGTTTTTCACAAACCATTGCTTTGAGCTTGTGGGTTATTATTTTAACTTTCTGCCCATCGTTTTCAATTTGTCTACCTGCTTTTAATGTTTGAACACTCACCCTCGCATTAGCACTACCCTCTGTTTTGAACAAACGTCTGTCCTCACTTCGGTAAACATCGACAGTTTCCGTATATCCTTCAGTGTACGAAAACGTTATCTAAGCGCTTTCGAGACACGAAAATCGTTACATGGGCACATGTAAACAATAAAAAAGACCCCATTTTCAACACCGACATGTGCGTTGACATTTCTCGAAATCGTACACATAAAACATGGATCTGAACGACCACTTTCATTGAATATAGTTGGCATCTTTAGTAGGCGAATAGGTGGGGTGTCCACCCATACCGCCTAACTTTTGTCTATTAGGTAGGGGTAGGCCAGTAGCTGGGGTGTCCACCCATACCGCCTAACTTTTATCTATTAGGAAGGGGTAGGCCAGTAGCTGGGGTGTCCACCCATACCGCCTAACTTTTATCTATTAGGTAGGGGTAGGCCAGTAGCTGGGGTGTCCACCCATACCGCCTAACCTTTATCTATTAGGAAGGGGTAGGCCAGTAGGCCAGTAGCTGGGGTGTCCATACCGCCTCCATACCGCCTAACCTTTTATCTATTACGTAGGGGTAGGCCAGTAGCTGGGGGGTCCACCCATACCGCCTAACCTTTATCTATTAGGTAAGGGTAGGCCAGTAGCTGGGGTGTCCACCCATACCGCTTAACTTTTATCCGTTAGGTAGGGGTAGGCCAGTAGCTGGGGTGTCCACCCATACTGTCTAACTTTTATGTCTACCCATACCGCCCACCCACCCGCCTAACCTTTATCTATTAGGTAGGGGCTAGGCCAGTAGCTTAGGGGGGGTGTCCACCCATACCGCCTAACCTTTATCTATTAGGTAGGGGTAGGCCAGTAGCTGGGGTGTCCACCCACCGCCTAACTTCTGAACTTTGGGGTGTCCATCCATTACGTAGGGGTAGTAGCAGTAGCTGGGGTGTCCACCCATACCGCCTAACCTTTATCTATTAGGTAGGGGTAGGCCAGTAGCTGGGGTGTCCACCCATACTGTCTAACTTTTATCTATTAGGTAGGGGTAGGCCAGTAGCTGGGGGGTCCACCCATACCGCCTAACTTTTATCTATTAGGTAGGGGTAGGCCAGTAGATGGGGTGTCCACCCATACCGCCTAACCTTTATCTATTAGGTAGGGGGTAGGCCAGTAGCTGGGGTGTCCACCCATACCGCCTAACTTTTATCTATTAGGTAGGGGTAGGCCAGTAGCTGGGGTGTCCACCCATACCACCTAACCTTTATCTTTTAGGTAGGGGTAGGCCAGTACCTCGGGTGTCCACCCATACCGCCTAACTTTTATCTATTAGGAAGGGGTAGGCCAGTAGCTGGGGTGTCCACCCATACTGCTTAACTTTTATCTGTTAGGAAGGGGTAGGCCAGTAGCTGGGGTGTCCACCCATACCGCCTAACCTTTATCCATTAGGTAGGGGTAGGCCAGTAACTGGGGTGTCCACCCATACCGCCTAACTTTTATCTATTAGGAAGGGGTAGGCCAGTAGCTGGGATGTCCACCCATACCGCCTAACTTTTATCTATTAGGAAAGGGTAGGCCAGTAGCTGGGGTGTCCATCCATACCGCCTAACCTTTATCTATTACGTAGGGGTAGGCCAGTAGCTGGGGTGTCCATCCATACCGTCTAACCTTTATCTATTACGTAGGGGTAGGCCAGTAGCTGGGGTGTCCATCCATACCGCCTAACCTTTATCTATTAGGTAGGGGTAGGCCAGTAGCTTGGGTGTCCACCCATCCTGCTAAACTTTTATCTATTAGGTAGGGGTAGGGGTAGGTGGTATGGGTTTATCCTGAAAATTAGCCAATGACGATTATAGACAAGCTAGCCACGAAAATGACATACATTCTTAGATTAAAAACCTGTTAGCCTTGAATTTACTTTGAAAGACGTGGTTCATACACACTCACTCGGGAGGACAATAGCAGTTGAAATAGACCAAGGGGAGCAAGGTCAATGACTAGCGTACACGCACATACCTATAATCCGGCGACGTAAGGGGGTGTTAATATAGGTTCATAGAACGCGCTTGTGATTAAGGGTCCTGCCCCGTGGGGTACACACGAAAAGGGGGATACACGAAATGTTTTCTGAATATATTAAACAGGACAATGGAGACAGAATTTCGGTGCATTTCCCGATATATTGTAGCAATTATGTATTTGGATTGACATAGTTTTGAAGAAAACCCGCTTTGAAACAGTTCGTACCATGTCACCATCTAACGTTAGCCGTGGAAGCCAGAATGGGTTAGATAAACTGACGTCCAAACGAATCTTTACCAACTTTAAAAATGATATTACAAAAAATTAACAAACAAAATCAAGGCAAAACATCTTGTCCAAATACGACACGATGCTCTACGGAAAAAGTGGTACATGTCCATCCATTTTTATTTTTAAAATATTTTTTGCGTGGGTGTAGAAGATGTGAAAACAAATTCTGCTTGAGCAGACGACAATACACGTTAGAGTATATAAATGATACGGATGGCTGATACGCTGATAAAAACCACCACTTAAATGCCTTGTCAGACACCTGATCAATGCGACCTAGCTTTAGCTTTAATGCAAATGGGAGCCACCCATGCCTACGTTGCTAGAACAGACTACCTTTGTGGTTGAACCAGTGAAGATCCGGTTGAGAATTGATCTTCAGTGCTTGTTGTAAGAGGCAACGAACGGGATCGGGTGGTCAGGCTCGCTGACTTGTTTGACACATGTCATCGTATCCCAATTGCGTAGAACGATGCCCATGCTGTTCATCACTGGATTCTCTGGTTCAGACTCGATTGTTTACAGACCGTCGCCATATAGCTGGAATATTACTGAGTGCGGCGTAAAACTAACAACTAAAACTCCAACATTTGTTCACTGGCAGATGTTGGAGGACAAAGTGTGAGGACGTAATATCGGTACTTTCTTCTGTCCATTTTCTAGTTTGGATGACGCCGGAAAGATTCGAGTGATCAGCTTGGTGGGGAACCAACACATACTTAAGTACGCATTGGGAGCGCAACAGGAAACGTCTATATTGGAGGGTTAGGGAGCGGTCATTTATTACAGGTGTGAAAATTTAAAACAAATAATCACCCCTCCCTATTGCTGGTCATATTGTTGACGGTTCTGAACAACAAACAAAATGCGAGGGCACAATATATGTAATCACAAAATATTTATTTTAATGTCCAATCCCAATGGGACCATCTTTGTATTTTAAAGACCACTCCCAAGGGCACATAACTGTTGGAGACCGTCCTTTGATTCCCCCTGACACATCGACCTATAACAAATGACCCAATAGTAATAGTATCTCACTATTACTCGGTCGATTGACATACACAAGAGGTCGTTGGAAAGTGGTGGTGAAGTTGTTTGTTATACTTCTCATCCAAAGCTTAGACTCACTAGTGTAAATATAGCCACTTACTTCAGGTAACTGTTCTAAACTAAATTTTGCCAAATAGCCACACTGTTTAAAGGTACTGTTTACACATGAACCGGTGTATTGTAAAACAAATTTGTAACGTTGAAAAGATTATTGTCAATAAACTTTTGAAGAGAAGTATAATTAAGTCGCAATGTGCCATATGACAGTGGCCCGTAAATACTCGGGTCAGGCACAGACAAACCAGTTATTCAGCGCCCATCAGGTACGATTACATGCTTTAATAGTCACGATGGTTTCAGTTTGCTGTTTAACGCTGCACAGAGCAGTATTCCAGCGGCATATGTAACAAATCGAGTCTTCAGAAAACACAAGTTAACTTCATGAGCATCAGTTTACGCAGGTTGGGATACGATGGCATCCGATGCCATAAGTAGCCTTTTACGACAAGCATGGGTTGCGGAAGACCCTCATCTCAGTGCGAATATTTTGGAGAATTACAGAAGGATCCCCTAACAAAAAAAAGTATGTGTGCAAAGGTGCACTTGCAATTCTGTTATAAAGAGCCACCACGTTAATCAATTTTGTAACTGATAGATATACACGATTGAGGGAAAAGGGTGGGTGATGATTCTTTGTGAACTCAACGTTCCTTGGGATCTGTGATGCGGAGGTACTGGATGATAACCTCCTTCTTTGTTCAGCAAAAAACCCAAACTGATCGTCCAAGGAAAACGGCTTGTATCAATCTCCGATTACATATTGTCTGGTTCATAAAAAGTGTGAGACGGCCTAAGTGATGCAGGTCTCCAACTCTTTTCTTCCAAACCCACAAGGTAATAATGCTGACAAACCTGACCAAATAATCTGGGCGAACCAACACCATAACATTTACTTCTTAGCTTTCGGAAAGATGGGGGTCCGAGATTTGACGAGGTTTAACGAGATACAGTTCCTAAGGCTGGGCTCTGCATTCACATTCTGGTCGTGTACTAGCACGTTACTCGCATCAAAGATCAATGACATTGCGTTATCACTTGAATAGTTAATAAATTGAATGAATTATATTTGTATAAATATGTAATACTTGCGCACGTGTTATGGTATGTCGCCAATGAGTCAGCAATCGCTCTACGTGTCTACTTGACCATATGTAAAGTCACAATGTCAGACATTTTCGACAATATTTTGGCTTATATCATATATAATGGCGGATATGCACTCACTTTAGCTTCCTATTGATGCAATAAAGGATTTATTATCCCTTTCGACTTGCCTGAAATCGATAATTGAAACTTCGAGGCGAACAGCTTCCAAACAGACAACACTTGCCATGTATGGAATGTAAACAATTGCTCCGTACATCGAAAACTGTGGCACGTGGTGTTGTCAGTGTTTGCCGAACTGGTTTCAATCACAAGTTGTGCGTAGGATATTCGTGAAGAGCGCTTTAAGGGACATAACTCTATGGGGTTCACTTTAAATAATGTTCGGCCGGTTGAGTCGATTTAATGTAACGTTCATTTGAACTTAATATTGTAATCTAAATACGTATTTATTTTTAATAAATTACATGGTAGATTCCCTGAGTGCTGATAGTATTGAGAGAAATGCATTATTTATTTTTAAGGGAAGTGTGGTGTGATATAGTTCCCTTGACAATCCCTAATCTATGAAGGCTGGTACGGGGGTTTGAGGTTTGTAGGGTAGGACACAGCAGTCTTGAGAACAGGTTTCAACTTTGCAGCATTTGAAACAGGAGTTAATATATTATACATGTGATAGCCGTTTCCTGCCTTACGTCATTATGTATTGTCTCTTGTTGACAGATAAATAGAGGACACTAAACGACTTTCCGTGTAATACCATTTTTATTAAACGAGTTAATGATTTGGTATCAAACGAGCGATAGCGCGTTTGATGCTAAATCTTTCACGAGTTTAATAAAAATGGTATTTCACGGAAGCGAGTTTGGTATTCTTTTTATTACTCTCCAACATAAATTGTTAGAAACTGCTTACAGTGTGATGACTCTGAGCTTTCTGCGTGTCAAGCAAGGCCTAATACCATTGTGACAGAGGTATTAGAATTGTGACGTCATAACTGTAAAACATTATGACGTCATACGTCTAGCGGTATTACACTAGACGTAAAAATATTACACTACGGTATCATCCACGGGAGAATAATAAATAGAGGATACTAAACGACCTTCCATGTAATACCATTTTTATTAAACGTGTTAATGATTTGGTATCAAACGAGAGAAAGCGAGTTTGATACTAAATCTTTCACGAGTTTAATAAAAATGGTATTTCACGGAAGCGAGTTTAGTATTCTGTTTATTACTCTCCAACATAAATTGATAGAAACTGCGGCGAGATTGCCTACAGTGTGATGACTCTCAGCTTTCCGTGAGTCAAGCAAGGCCTAGTACCATTGCGACAGCGGCATTAGCATTGGGACGTCATAACTGTGAACCATTATGACGTCATACATCTAGCGGTATTACAATAGTGTACTATTGCCGTACAAATATTACACTGCAGTATCTTCGACGGGCGAGTAATAATATAAAATTTACGTTTATTTCTATAAGAGCACGGCTAAAATAATTAGGCAGCTGATGTGTCACTTTGTGGTCCAATTAGATGATAAATCAGCCAGAGTGTTTCCAATATCATGACACAATTAGAAACTTTCCCAGGGTCCCGATCTACAAAACGTTCGTAGCGCTACATTTGTAAGCCTATGATAAACTATAGATAGAACAGAACTTTTATTGCTTTCAGGCTTTTAAACAACAACATATGAAGATCAATATACAATTTCACAACGGCAACAGGTTAACACAAATGTACATTTTATGATAAATAATTGTTTACAAAGTTTACATACATGTCCTATAATCATTCGTGATGATTTTACAAACATACACAAGTTACTTAAAACACTGCAGTAACTCACAAAATGTAACAGTAGTTGGATACTGGAAGTAATACATTTGTAGATATTGTATTCTTTGTACATACGAATAGGGCATTTTAGAACAACATGATATATATCACCGGGACTAACATTAACGATCTACCTCTATAGAGTTATGACAGGTCGTAACGTTACGAACGCTTCGTGGATCAGGACCCAGACTACAAATGACAGAATCGTATGGCTCTGAACTTGAGTAAAAAGTAATTTTAAAGTAGAGTGAGTGAGTAAGGTTTTACGCTGCTTTAAGCAATATTCCAGCAGGCGACACAAAAATAGACTTCACACATTATACCTCAAATGTTTTACCTATCAAAGCAGTATCCACATTTTGTAAAGGTATATGTTCGCGCAACTCGGAAGTATACTGTTTCTGAGTGTGGTACAAATGTTAAACCACAGTATGTTATTTCTCTGGACCAGCAATTTAAAACAGTTATATGTCTGCACTCGTTAAAACAACCCCATACATACACTCAAGCATACGGAGAGCTATATGATTGAAATAATCTTTTACAGTAAACTTACCCAATTTCATCTGCCCTTGGTTTCATGGATGCATTGAATCAGAAAAAAAACTTTGAAGTTTTTTCCAATCACTGGTGCAATCATTTCACCCTTGGCATAAGTGCTATTAGTCACTGCCTCACGGTACGTCCATTCACGAATCATTAGAGCATATGCGATAAGCTGTTTGACCTCTATCTTTAGGCAGACAATAACAAAATTGATGAAATCTTTAACCGAGTTATTTGTAGTTCCACCCACAGCGGTGACGTCTGATGACCAGCTAGACGAAGCAACTTATCACTCTGCTTTCCCTTTTAAAACAAGGCGTCAATGACTGGAACCGACCAGCATGTCATTGAAGCAAGTTACCAATCTGCTTTCCCTTTTAAAACAAGGCGTCAATGACTGGAACCGACCAGCTTGTCATTGAAGCAGCTTACCTTCCATTCTCAAAGAAGGCATCAATCGTTGGAACCGACCAGCATGTCATTGAAGCAACTTACCTTCCATTCTTAAAGAAGGCGTCAGTGGCTGGAACCGACCAGCATGTCATTGAAGCAAGTTACCAATCTGCTTTCCCTTCTAAGAGAAGGCGTCAATGACTGGAACCGACCAGCATGTCATTGACGCAACTTACCAATCTACTTTCCCTTTTAAAACAAGGCGTCAATGACTGGAACCGACCAGCATGTCATTGAAGCAAGTTACCAATCTGCTTTCCCTTTTAAAACAAGGCGTCAATGACTGGAACCGACCAGCATGTCATTGAAGCAAGTTACCAATCTGCTTTCCCTTTTAAAACAAGGCGTCAATGACTGGAACCGACCAGCATGTCATTGAAGCAGCTTATCACTCTGCTTTCCCTTTTAAAACAAGGCGTCAATGACTGGAACCGACCAGCATGTCATTGAAGCAAGTTACCAATCTGCTTTCCCTTTTAAAACAAGGCGTCAATGACTGGAACCGACCAGCTTGTCATTGAAGCAGCTTACCTTCCATTCTCAAAGAAGGCATCAATCGTTGGAACCGACCAGCATGTCATTGAAGCAACTTACCTTCCATTCTTAAAGAAGGCGTCAGTGGCTGGAACCGACCAGCATGTCATTGAAGCAAGTTACCAATCTGCTTTCCCTTTTAAAACAAGGCGTTAATGGCTGGAACCGACCAGCTTGTCATTGAAGCAGCTTACCTTCCATTCTCAAAGAAGGCATCAATCGTTGGAACCGACCAGCATGTCATTGAAGCAACTTACCTTCCATTCTAAAAGAAGGCGTCAGTGGCTGGAACGGACCATTCTATACATTTGGGGCAATCGGGATTTGAGACATAGAATACGCAAAGCAAGTATTACAATACCCATGACAGATTAACATGCATATAGATAGAAACGACAAAACCCTTTCAACATTAGCAGAGTCGATTGAACAATTCTGACAATAGCATCAGTATGTGTTTGATTGACGCCACATTCAGTGTTTGATTGACGCCACATTCAGTGTTTGATTGACGCCACATTCAGTGTTTGATTGACGCCACATTCAGCAGTATCATAGCTTCACGACGCGGTCAGTAAACACTCGAGTCTGGACCAGACAATCCATTGTTGACAGTTACATTTTACATTTATAACTTTATAATATGTAGGGTCAGTGTGGTAGCCTAGTGGTTAAAGCGTTCGCTCGTCACACCGAAGACCCGGGTTCGATTCCCCACATGGGTACAATATGTGAAGCCCTTTTCTGGTGGCCCCCGCCGTGATGTTGCTTGAATATTGCTAAAAGCGGCGTAAAACCAAATCACTCACTCATAATAATATGTAACTGAGGGTAATAGTTCTGGAGTCAAAGACAATTTGCTTGAAATATACATGAATGCAAAGGAATGCCATGGGAAGTAGAATTCAAGGGTAAGATATCTGTGAAAATCACATGAACGGACCCCTTATAAATAGGAGATGATACCAGGTGTTCCAGGAGAGGGTATGCTTGTCCTGAAGTAAACACTTCGCCACGAGGCACACATCACGTTCAGTTTCGTCAGACCTGCATTTTAATCATATATAATGTTTTAATTGTGTTAACACTATAGAAGATGAAGTATATGTTTTACTCTTGTCCATTAAACGCCTCAGTTAGAGCTGATTGATTTGAGTCTAGCTGCAACGAGTTAAAGAGTATGCTATCTCCAAACGATAATGTTTATTCTTTACTTAACAACCCCGTTTTAACCTTTGATAGTGCCACGGCCTGCAATAACATACTTCTTGTAGGGCATGATATTTTATACAAATGATGTACATGTGTGTATTATATGTAATATATGTTTTAGCTTTTTTACACTGTTTTAGTGTCTTTTATAAATCGCTGAGCGATTGGTTGAACAAACAAGTGAGACAAAAATAAAATTATCTGTCTGTCTGTCAGCTGCAAGCTCATGTTCAAACATTAAACAGTTTACTTCTTTGAGAGGCATTTACAAATTGGTGTGATGAATAACCGGGCGGACGAACAGTAACTTGAGTGTTGTTTACAGAATTAAAAAGGTTAATGTACAAAGTTAGAGGATGTTTGCACCAAAAAAAGGCAATTGTTACACAAGCAGAATTAACTTTTGGGGATGGGCAGTTATGTAATGGACGCGAGAATAATATTTTATGAAAGAAGAAATTGTGGAACTGCTACTGTAACGATGACGTCAAGAAGGGCATTGAGAATGAGACAGTGATTAGGAAGCCGACATTTACAGCTGAAGGGCGGTAACTCTTCATTAAACAAGTAACACGTTTCCGGTAAAGGGGATGAGGGGAGGTTTGACTTGTACCAGATGTTTCCGATTCATTTCAGGTGCCCAACTGACGAGCTTTTGCATATGTTCACGATGGGTGCCATCGGTGGATCGATGGGACAGGATAGACTCATCTTTAAGCTACCACCTGGTATCATCACTATTTTAATAGTGATTCAACTCCAATCAGACAAATTACAAACGATTGTGTATACTAGTGTTGGGAATTGGTTAAAATCTCATAATTGATGATTGGTTCATTACCACCGATCAATCATCGAAAATAATTGGTTAGCGTCATTTATGAAATTTGTTAATGCACAAAAAACTAAGGAAGAAAACCATGTAGTTATTTTGGGGGGTTTAGGCAAAATTTCACATCTCTAAAGGATGACTAGTATGTTAGGAACATAAATTTCTTGGAGTCTTTAAGATAAATTCAATCATGACTAGGAATGAGCTTATAATGCTTATGAAATGTAACAGACAAAACCAACCTAGTGAAAAATATTGTTGATGAAAACAAGTATTCCAGAATTGTTTGTGTTCGATTAGGAGAAAACGTGATCGATTGCTTGGTCGTTTAGTCACTGCGACCAATCTTCGATTATTTCAATTAATCGGATCACCACTAGTGTATACTACTGGCCTTCTGGTACGCTATAAGCTTATTGCCATGGAGTGACTTCCTTTTTAGAAAATATTATGCCAATCTTTATTTGTTGTATCTCAAATAGGCTTGTACAACTCTAACTAGAGAAACTACATCTGATACTATTGGCCTATTAAATCGTTTGCACAATGTGCCTTTCTTGAACCTTGCATCTCAAACAATCAGATAAATTGTATCTGACTTTATGTATTATTGGCATACAGCCATAAAGTTTACTTTCTTTGGCAAAACTTGTGCCATTCATGGACTTGCTTGTACAACTCCAATCAGAGAAATTACATCCGATTTTATATAGTATTGGCACACTAGAAACATTGTGCCTGGATCTTTATATTTACACATGAGAATGAACCTACTATGCTGGAATAATAATAATATAAAATAATTAATAGTGATTCACATGTGAATATAGCTACTATGCTGGAATAATAATAATATAAAATAATTAATAGTGATTCACATGTGAATGTACCTACTATGCTGGAATAATAACAATATAAAATAATTAATAGTGATTCACATGTGAATGTACCTACTATGCTGGAATAATAGCAATATAAAATAATTAATAGTGATTCACATGTGAATGTACCTACTATGCTGGAATAATAATAATATAAAATAATTAATAGTGATTCACATGTGAATGTACCTACTATGCTGGAATAATAATAATACAAAAAAACTAATAGTGATTCACATGTGAATGTACCTACTATGCTGGAATAATAATAATATAAAAAATTAATAGTGATTCACAAACAAATGCTCACGATATAGGCAGAATTGAAGGATGGACACTGCTGGTTAACGGATATATACATTGTTTAGTTGCGCTTATTGAAAGGCCTTGGCAACACTTGAAGTCACAATGTTTGAACATTTACATGAATATATTTTATTGTACATAAACAAAATAGTGTGCACTTATAAATAAAATCGCTAGAGACAGATCTTTCTAATGTGAAGTGTCATTGCATATAACATGTCTTTTCGGAGATGTAATCACCTCGATTAAGCTTTTGTAGGCCTACGCAGACATATAAATAACTGTAAGAGACAAGGTGCTCAATCTCGCCAGAACTCGTGAAGATCCGGGTTAGACTTGGTCTTCAGCAACCCATGTTTGTCGTAAGAGACTACTGACAGGATCCGCTGACTTGATGGAGTAGTGAGCCTCTATCCAAACCGCACAGTAGGCATAATACCTGCTACTGGATTGTCTGGCCCAGACTCGATTATTTACAGAGCGCCACCGTATAGCTGTAATACTGCTGCGTGCAATAAACAAGCGTATGGAAGGTAGTACTGGGCATACCTTTGTTAAACAGACGCCTTTCTGTTTGGATACGTGTGGTGGTATGTAACGGTTCCTCGGGCTTTTTTAAAACTGTTTATTATTTTGTTCTAAAACTATGATACATGTAGTTATTAAACATACGGTTAGGAATTACGAGTTCGTAAACATCGTATGTGCTCTTGGGCAATCATCACTTCACGGTCTCCTGTTATTATTAACGTTATCCGGCAGAATTGTTGACATGGTTCTAATCCTATATTAACGTACGGTCGGAATATCGTAACACCGGAAACGTCGTCGTAATAGACGATCGTTGCCTTAATTCGACAATTGTGGTTTGCTACGAAGGCGATCTGAACTGAACTGAACTTTACTTACACCACAACGCGTTCTGCGATATTAGGGGAACATGTTTACATCATTATGTACAACGTGTATATGCTTTATTGCTTATTTCCATACCTGTGTTATTTTGGACTCCGTCCGTCCGTGCGTACGTCGTCTTTTCCGGAGCAGAGCATAAAAACCGTTCAATGTTTCTTCCCCAGACTTTGCACATAGATAGGTCAGGTGGTGAACTGGTGCCATTTGGTAGTTTTTTGATTTCTGAATTAAATATGTAATGCGTTTCCATGGCAACAGCTTTGACCTCGACTGAAATTGGTGGTAGTGCGCTTTTAGCCGAACATGAAAAACGTTCAATATTTCTTCACCAAACTTGGCACATACATAGGTCTGGTGGTGAACTGGTGCCTTTTGGTAGTTTTGGATTGCAAAATCAAATATTTGTTGTAACATATAAGCAACTGTAGCAAAAGGTGACGAAAATACCATGTTTTTACTTTATGAAGAACACAAGCATTTCACAATATCCACGTTTTCTGTATGTTTAACCCCGCCCCAGCAATATTCCAACTATATGATGGCGGTCTGTAAATAATCGTGTGTGGACCAGACAATCCAGTGATCAACAGCATGAACATCGATCTACACAATTGGGAACCGATGACACGTGTCAAGTCAGCGAGCCCGACCATGAGATCCTCAGTCGCCGCTTACGACAAGCATGGGTTACTGAAGATCAATTCTAACCGGGATCTTCATGGGTCTCCACATTGAGCACTCGCTGATGTGGCCCCACCTAATTTCAGTCAATTCGTACAACTAGCCTAACTACAGACCCTACCCAGGGGGTGAATGAAAAAGACTTTGGCATACATTTGGTTGCCCAGGCATGAAGGAAGAATGCACTCTAGGCTGTGGTGTAATTAAGCATTTTCTCGCTGGTCGGCCATGCACGATTCACGATTAAGGTTTTTGGCGATAGGCTATCGTTGTTTGATCTTAATGTAGATATAAAATGTCGGTGCATCCATTAGGCTGTCCGTAATTTTTCTCAGTTTCCGATCTTCCTCACGCTCTGAATTTAGATTCCTACGTGAAAAGTAGTTTCGTGTCTCAATATTCCCCTCTATTCCACACCAATGCCCATTGTTCACCATTGTCTTTCTTCAGCTTTGTTCATTATAAATTTGTCTCCAAAGCAATGCGTCTCGATCTTCGCCATGAATTATTTTCAAGATTGGTAATAGGTGTTCACATGTCATAAAATAAGTCACACAATTTCTGAAAAGTAAAAACGCACATTCTTATTGTGTATACTTTCTAGTTTGTTTTACCCGCCCGTTTTCTTACTGGGTTAGGCTGGGGATGAGAAACATATACTGACGGAAAAAAGTAACTGTGCATAACATAAAATTGCACAAAAGAGAAGCTATTTGAAAAGCCAAACATGAAACAAAGCACGAAATTTGATGTCATGTATCGCGCGTGCCACGAGCACTTTGTGCACAATGAACGTATTCACTTTTTGTATGCTTTTCGACACCTGAAGTTCACACACCTGATGCTGAAAATTGAAGAACGGTTGATTATTCTGTAGCCTCTGAATGTTGTGGAAAACACGTTAATTTCAACCTGAACTGCGCGAACGTCATGCCACGGCTTACAGAAAATCAGCGTCTCCGCGCCGTGTGTATGCTGAAGACTGGAATGGCCCAAAATGAAGTGGCCAGACATTTTGGTGTCCATCTCTCAGGAGACGTTTTCAACATAATGGGAACATGAGAGATTTGCCTGGGACCGGCCTTCTAAGCGTGACGTCACGTCCGAAAGACAACCACATTCGACTGACCCATCTAAGGAATCAATTCCAGACTGCCAGTTTCACTGCTCGGACCAATCCTCGAATCATTTCCAGGACTGTAAAGAACCGACTAATGGACTACAACACCCGGCCCCGACGGCCTGCAATACGTCCAATTGTGCTCCTGCAGTCACGTCTTGCCTTGTGTAGACAGCATACAGGAGACAAGATTGGGATGGTGTTTTGTTCACTGGACAGCTTAAATGGCAGGGCAAGGGTGTACAGACGGCGAGGAGTACGGTATGCTGACGATTGCGTTGTTCAACGTCGACAGACTGGTGTCGTAAGCGTTATGGTGTGGGGAGAAATCACATCTCACGTTCAAAACTTGTCGTTGTCAATGGCAATCTGACTGGTCTGCGATACAGGGATGAGATAACTGGACGTCATGTGCAGCCGTTCATACAAGGACAGAGACGTAACTTCACGCTTGAGCAAGATAATGCCTGTCCACATATTTCCTGAGACAGCAGAACATTCCGGTACTCTCCTGGCCAGCTGTTCCTCCGGACCTGTCCCCTATCGAGAACGCTTGGGATGAAATGGAGAGACGTTTACGTCAAGCCCAGAATCCGCAATTGACGTTATTTGAATTGGGACAAGCGTTGGTTCAGACATGAAACAACATTCCCCAAGCTTTCTTCAATCAATGTGTCAATGGTGGGCACATACGATATTGAATTTGTGAACTATTTTTTGACACCACATCTCTTCAAAGGCGTGTTACGATGCCTTGTGTCAAATCATACAGATTTCAATATTATCCTATCAACAGTTGTTACGGTTTATAATAATTTGCCGCGACAAAAGGTTAAGGAGTCCCCTTCGAGCCAGCAAAATAGAACACAGTCAAGTCTAAAATATTCAATAATATATTGAACAAACAATGAGCAAGCTACATTGAATGACAAAAGAGATTTCTAGTACAATGCTTTTGAGTCATAAATCTAAAATATTGGGTCACAAATATCAAATATTTACTTACCAGAGTCTTGACATTTACAGTGAGAACAGATGTACTGATTGAAGGTCGTTTACAATGACAGCAGTTGTATAGACAAGCACGGCCAGTCTTGAAATGTTGAACAACTTGACCATGGTAGACAGATGTGGATAAATCCAGTCATGTTAAAAGTCCCGTCGCACAACTCAACAACCAGCCTTTATATAGCTCTTACACAGTTCTCGAGCATTCTAGCAAAGCTTGGCTCCATCATTATTCTCTCAGAACGTTACGGGAATTTCTTGAACACATGACATGTGAAAGCCGGAAGTCTAAACAAAAGGTTGCCAAGGGCAGGTAATTCTGAAGGGCTATCTCAAAGGCGTGCCGCTAAAAATACTATTGCCATTGAACATATATGATGCAAGATGCGAACCAAACCCCACACTCAAAACTTTAAACATCGTGACCCATAATAACTATCACTTAATGAATGTGATATTACAAATTACAATTACAAAAAAACACACTCTCATAACACAGTTAAAAGTGATTAAGGAAAACACCACAAATCATGTTATTATCTTTTTTGCATTAAAACTGTAGTATATATACTGAACCACAAAAGAAATGTCGCACCGATTGCGGTTTCTTAAACACATACTTTAATTCACTCTAATAAACAATCAAATAGGAGGATTAAGTTCAAACTTGACAATTCTGCTTAACACATTTTCGGGAATCACATTTAGAGTTCACACCAACAAAATCACAAAAATGGTACCATTAAGATGGTACCCCAAAGTCAGTATTGTGTGTGGCCTCCATGGGCATCGATGAAAGCGTTGCATCGTCTGTACATGGAATGAAATAGCCGGTTAATGAAGGCCACAGGCACTTGGGTCGATAACTCTGCGAAATGCCAGCTCGAGTCCAGCCGCAGTTGTCGGCCTTGGTTGGAGGTCATTCAGTCTTTTTGAATCTCGTCCCAGGTGTTCTATTGGACTTAAATCCGGACTGAGCGCAGGCTATTGAACGGTTTGGATGTCATGTTGTCTTAAGAAGTCCAATGTTGGTCTGGCAGTGTGGGCACGAGCGTTGTCTTGCTGGAAGATGTGATTTCTGTAACGTCCAAAATGTGGTACAACGTGGGGTCTTATGACTTGGTCAATATAGCGAGCAGCTGTCACGTCATTTCCTCATCATAGGCGAAGATTCTGGAACACCACGATGTCAACTAACTGGTTCAGACCGATTGCACCCCACACCATGATGCTTGGACCACCCCACGAGTCTCTTTCAACAATACACGCATTGGAAAACAGTTCCCCACGCTTTCACCATACTCTCACTCTGCCATCGACTGTCGATACACAATATCGGCTTTCATGAGATAAAAGCATAGTTCTCCATTTCCGATAACGCAAATTTCGATGATGAGGGCCATTGCAGTCGGTTTGGGCGATTATGAGCGGTAAGGACAGGACTACGATATGGTCTGTGACAGCAGAGGATTCTTCCGCGCAAACATCAACGCCCTGTATCGGCACTGATGGGTCTGTTGTGAGTCTCAATGGTCTGGGTTGCTGTTTCCGTCGCTCTGGGGGTACCACTCCTGCAGTAGGTAGATTGTCCTAACATGAACATGAAAACGAATGGCTACCCTCCGTGCAGTCTGGACAACTTGCAGTCGTCCCAAGACTTGGTTCCTCTGATCTCTCGTAAGTCATGGCATGGTGATTGTGTCAAAACGAAAATGATTTCAGGCGAGTTTGGGACTCGCTCTCTTTGGTAGGGTTGTCACGACGTGCACGTGCATTTACGAATGTCATACGGAACCTTTTACTATGTCTGCCTTTTTCGGTGCGTTTGGTCGATATGCTTTTTCATCAGAAAACATACTGATGTTGGTAATAACTGTCAATTTGGATTGAGAAACAGATTCCCAAGAACTCCCAGCCAAAGTCGATTGTGCCATGTCAACAATCTCCCTAGCATATGCTAGAATCACCGTTAAATACTGATGGCAAAGGTACGTGCTGGCGAAATCGTGAACGTATCCTGCCTTACATGAGGCACCGGTCACAAACGCATGTTACTGCAAAAGTCAACTTCTAAAAAATTAAAAACATACAAAAAACCGCAACAAAAAAGAGAAAAATATGAAAACAACATTAAAGAACCAAAAACAACGACGGGAACACATGAGAACATATATTACGATGATGTTTAATGATGTTGGGAGCCATATCCTAAACGCAGAAAACTTTGTGCCCCTTTAACTGCTATTCGGTACAGAGAGGAAATCTTAAGGATTCACATGGTTCCGATCTTTTACCACCAGAGGGAGTTGTTCCAGCAAGATAATGCAAAAACAACACATGACCTCGGCCGACGGGTACATGAACGCCAACCGGCGCCCCAGAAGTTAGATCAACTGTCGCAGGCATTGCAAGAGGAATGGACCAGGTCGAAATTAAAGACTTATTCCGTATGTGCCAAGACGGTGCAGAGCAGTTTTGGGGGCTTCATGATGGTCACAGCAGATATTGAAGACAAAGCCCAACTGGGAACGGACGCCTTCACTTACTGAACACTTTGAGCAGACATTTGATCCTTTATACTCTGACATTTGGCTGCATTGTGTCCAGAATTGCATGAGTTTTCTCACTTTAAAGTAAAGCTGATTAACTTAGTGAAAATACACATATGCGTTTCATTTTTTGGAGAGTATATATGTTGGTATATAAATATGAAGTTTACGGAGAGAGGAGCGGAAGATATCTTGTCTCCACTGTTGTTATGTCAAAACTATTTCCACATCCATATGAAATCTCTGCTATAAGCATACTCAACTGTACAATTCCGGCAAGATCATGAGTTTGTGTTAGCAATAACACTTCGCAATATTCCAGCTATATGGCCCCGGTCTGTAAATTCTGTGATTCTGCACCAGCTATTCAGTGATCAATAGCATGAGTATCGACATTCCGAAAAGGAACTGAACTACTCATTAATACAAGAAGTAAAGCGCATTCCATCGGTATAAGGAAAATGGCTGATTAATTACCATGAATAGGTCCTATTCAACATAGCTGCAGTAGCGACATATGGGATCAAAGGTCAACGTCTGTAGTGCAGTCCCCTGGTGAGTGAGTGAGTGAGTTAATATTTAACGTCACATCGGCAATATCAACAAGGGGAAGATGAAGAAGCAGAATAATATAACCCATTCAACAGATCAGTATTCACATGATTGTCATTCTCAGTCCCCTGTGAAGTGAGTGAGTGAGTTAATATTAACGTCACATCGGCAATATCAACAAGGGGAAGATGAAGAAGCAGAATAATATAACCCATTCAACAGATCAGTATGCACATGATTGTCATTCTCAGTCCCCTGTGGAGTGAATGAGTGAGTTAATATTTAACGTCACATCGGCAATATCAACAAGGGGAAGATGAAGAAGCAGAATAATATAACCCATTCAACAGATCAGTATTCACATGATTGTCATTCTCAGTCCCCTGTGAAGTGAGTGAGTGAGTTAATATTAACGTCACATCGGCAATATCAACAAGGGGAAGATGAAGAAGCAGAATAATATAACCCATTCAACAGATCAGTATGCACATGATTGTCATTCTCAGTCCCCTGTGGAGTGAATGAGTGAGTTAATATTTAACGTCACATCGGCAATATCAACAAGGGGAAGATGAAGAAGCAGAATAATATAACCCATTCAACAGATCAGTATTCACATGATTGTCATTCTCAGTCCCCTGTGAAGTGAGTGAGTGAGTTAATATTAACGTCACATCGGCAATATCAACAAGGGGAAGATGAAGAAGCAGAATAATATAACCCATTCAACAGATCAGTATGCACATGATTGTCATTCTCAGTCCCCTGTGAAGTGAGTGAGTGAGTTAATATTAACATCACATCGACAATATCAACAAGGGGAAGATGAAGAAGCAGAATAATATAACCCATTCAACAGATCAGTATACACATGATTGTCATTCTCAGTCCCCTGTGGAGGTGAGTGAGTGAGTTAATATTAACGTCACATCGGCAATATCAACAAGAGGAAGATGAAGAAGCAGAATAATATAACCCATTCAACAGATCAGTATGCACATGATTGTCATTCTCAGTCCCCTGTGGAGTGAGTGAGTGAGTTAATATTAACGTCACATCGACAATATCAACAAGGGAAGATGAAGAAGCAGAATAATATAACCCATTCAACAGATCAGTATACACATGATTGTCATTCTCAGTCCCCTGTGGAGTGAGTGAGTGAGTTAATATTAACGTCACATCGGCAATATCAACAAGGGAAGATGAAGAAGCAGAATAATATAACCCATTCAACAGATCAGTATGCACATGATTGTCATTCTCAGTCCCTGTGGAGTGAATGAGTGAGTTAATATTTAACGTCACATCGGCAATATCAACAAGGGGAAGATGAAGAAGCAGAATAATATAACCCATTCAACAGATCAGTATTCACATGATTGTCATTCTCAGTCCCCTGTGAAGTGAGTGAGTGAGTTAATATTAACGTCACATCGGCAATATCAACAAGGGGAAGATGAAGAAGCAGAATAATATAACCCATTCAACAGATCAGTATGCACATGATTGTCATTCTCAGTCCCCTGTGAAGTGAGTGAGTGAGTTAATATTAACATCACATCGACAATATCAACAAGGGGAAGATGAAGAAGCAGAATAATATAACCCATTCAACAGATCAGTATACACATGATTGTCATTCTCAGTCCCCTGTGGAGTGAGTGAGTGAGTTAATATTAACGTCACATCGGCAATATCAACAAGAGGAAGATGAAGAAGCAGAATAATATAACCCATTCAACAGATCAGTATGCACATGATTGTCATTCTCAGTCCCCTGTGGAGTGAGTGAGTGAGTTAATATTAACGTCACATCGACAATATCAACAAGGGGAAGATGAAGAAGCAGAATAATATAACCCATTCAACAGATCAGTATACACATGATTGTCATTCTCAGTCCCCTGTGGAGTGAGTGAGTGAGTTAATATTAACGTCACATCGACAATATCAACAAGGGGAAGATGAAGAAGCAGAATAATATAACCCATTCAACAGATCAGTATGCACATGATTGTCATTCTCAGTCCCCTGTGGAGTGAGTGAGTGAGTTAATATTAACGTCACATCGACAATATCAACAAGGGGAAGATGAAGAAGCAGAATAATATAACCCATTCAACAGATCAGTATGCACATGATTGTCATTCTCAGTCCCCTGTGGAGTGAGTGAGTGAGTTAATATTAACGTCACATCGACAATATCAACAAGGGAAGATGAAGAAGCAGAATAATATAACCCATTCAACAGATCAGTATGCACATGATTGTCATTCTCAGTCCCCTGTGGAGTGAGTGAGTGAGTTAATATTAACGTCACATCGACAATATCAACAAGGGGAAGATGAAGAAGCAGAATAATATAACCCATTCAACAGATCAGTATGCACATGATTGTCATTCTCAGTCCCCTGTGGGTGGAGTGAGTGAGTTAATATTAACGTCACATCGACAATATCAACAAGGGGAAGATGAAGAAGCAGAATAATATAACCCATTCAACAGATCAGTATGCACATGATTGTCATTCTCAGTCCCCTGTGGAGTGAGTGAGTGAGTTAATATTAACGTCACATCGACAATATCAACAAGGGAAGATGAAGAAGCAGAATAATATAACCCATTCAACAGATCAGTATGCACATGATTGTCATTCTCAGTCCCTGTGAAGTGAGTGAGTGAGTTAATATTAACGTCACATCGGCAATATCAACAAGGGAAGATGAAGAAGCAGAATAATATAACCCATTCAACAGATCAGTATGCACATGATTGTCATTCTCAGTCCCTGTGGAGTGGATGAGTGAGTTAATATTAACATCACATCGACAATATCAACAAGGGAAGATGAAGAAGCAGAATAATATAACCCATTCAACAGATCAGTATACACATGATTGTCATTCTCAGTCCCCTGTGGAGTGAGTGAGTGAGTTAATATTAACGTCACATCGACAATATCAACAAGGGAAGATGAAGAAGCAGAATAATATAACCCATTCAACAGATCAGTATGCACATGATTGTCATTCTCAGTCCCCTGTGAAGTGAGTGAGTGAGTTAATATTAACGTCACATCGGCAATATCAACAAGGGAAGATGAAGAAGCAGAATAATATAACCCATTCAACAGATCAGTATGCACATGATTGTCATTCTCAGTCCCCTGTGGGTGAGTGAGTGAGTTAATATTAACGTCACATCGGCAATATCAGCAAGGGAAGATGAAGAAGCAGAATAATATAACCCATTCAACAGATCAGTATGCACATGATTGTCATTCTCAGTCCCCTGTGAAGTGAGTGAGTGAGTTAATATTAACATCACATCGACAATATCAACAAGGGGAAGATGAAGAAGCAGAATAATATAACCCATTCAACAGATCAGTATGCACATGATTGTCATTCTCAGTCCCCTGTGGAGTGAGTGAGTTAATATTAACGTCACATCGACAATATCAACAAGGGAAGATGAAGAAGCAGAATAATATAACCCATTCAACAGATCAGTATGCACATGATTGTCATTCTCAGTCCCCTGTGAAGTGAGTGAGTGAGTTAATATTAACGTCACATCGGCAATATCAACAAGGGGAAGATGAAGAAGCAGAATAATATAACCCATTCAACAGATCAGTATGCACATGATTGTCATTCTCAGTCCCCTGTGGAGTGAATGAGTGAGTTAATATTAACATCACATCGACAATATCAACAAGGGGAAGATGAAGAAGCAGAATAATATAACCCATTCAACAGATCAGTATACACATGATTGTCATTCTCAGTCCCCTGTGGAGTGAGTGAGTGAGTTAATATTAACGTCACATCGACAATATCAACAAGGGGAAGATGAAGAAGCAGAATAATATAACCCATTCAACAGATCAGTATGCACATGATTGTCATTCTCAGTCCCCTGTGAAGTGAGTGAGTGAGTTAATATTAACGTCACATCGGCAATATCAACAAGGAGAAGATGAAGAAGCAGAATAATATAACCCATTCAACAGATCAGTATGCACATGATTGTCATTCTCAGTCCCCTGTGGAGTGAGTGAGTGAGTTAATATTAACGTCACATCGGCAATATCAGCAAAGGGAAGATAAAGAAGCAGAATAATATAACCCATTCAACAGATCAGTATGCACATGATTGTCATTCTCAGTCCCCTGTGAAGTGAGTGAGTGAGTTAATATTAACATCACATCGACAATATCAACAAGGGGAAGATGAAGAAGCAGAATAATATAACCCATTCAACAGATCAGTATGCACATGATTGTCATTCTCAGTCCCCTGTGGAGTGAGTGAGTGAGTTAATATTAACGTCACATCGACAATATCAACAAGGGAAGATGAAGAAGCAGAATAATATAACCCATTCAACAGATCAGTATGCACATGATTGTCATTCTCAGTCCCCTGTGGAGTGAGTGAGTGAGTTAATATTAACGTCACATCGGCAATATCAACAAGGGGAAGATGAAGAAGTAGAATAATATAACCCATTCAACAGATCAGTATACACATGATTGTCATTCTCAGTTCCCTGTGGAGTGAGTGAGTGAGTTAATATTAACGTCACATCAGCAATATCAACAAGGGGAAGATGAAGAAGCAGAATAATATAACCCATTCAACAGATCAGTATGCACATGATTGTCATTCTCAGTCCCCTGTGGAGTGAGTGAGTGAGTTAATATTAACGTCACATCGACAATATCAACAAGGGGAAGATGAAGAAGCAGAATAATATAACCCATTCAACAGATCAGTATGCACATGATTGTCATTCTCAGTTTCCTGTGGAGTGAGTGAGTGAGTTAATATTTAACGTCACATCGGCAATATCAACAAGGGGAAGATGAAGAAGCAGAATAATATAACCCATTCAACAGATCAGTATGCACATGATTGTCATTCTCAGTTCCCTGTGGAGTGAGTGAGTGAGTGTCATCGGCAATATCTCAGCCATACCGAGACGAGAACAATCTATACACTAAACCAATATGAATCTGTACCATAAAATCCTCTCGTCAAAGGACAGTAAAGGTACCAGATTAACGCAGATCTGGTTTAAAGTATATTAGAAATCATTATTTGCATGCAAATACGTGTTACCAGTTAAGATACACATGTAAGTTACAAAACTGAGCTAAAACAAAAGTCTTGAAAAAATTGAAAAAGGGATTTTTAGGTCCACAAATCGTCTCTTCGCGCAAAAATGACTTTCTGATAGGTACATGTTTTATAACAGTAGCATCCTGCCTTGCAGTCGTCTTACAGAGTGTTGTCTGAAGCGCACAGAACGCATAGAAGCAGACATAACGTTGGTTAATTGTCCATAACAACGATTAGATATACATTTGCTTGAAGGGCTATGTACGTGAATATTATGGCCTTATGTCTTTTCAGCGCAAGGGAGCCTTAGTCTTCTTTGTTGAGATGTGTTAAATGTTGGCTTAGAGTTACTCGTATGCCTAGCCATAGGTATCCACGTAAAGCATATGAAACGCTGTACTCATTAGATAACGTTAATCGCCATACATGGGCATCATCGGTTAAGCAAGTTTTATGTAGCTACGGATTTGGTTACGTCTGGCCGTTCCAGGGTCTGCTACTGTTATCTTAATTCAGGAATGGAAATCTAGCTTGCATTATGGCAGCAGATATGACACTTATTCTTTATTCAAATTGAATTTACATCCCGAACTGTATTTAACTCATGGCGACTGTTTCTTATATCGTCGTGACTTGACGAAACTGCGTATTGGCATGGTCAGATTACAAGTTGGACTTGGGCGACATTATAACGTAATAAGAACTCTGCGACTGCGTAAAGTGTGTAAGTTAGACATGATTGAAGATGAATTTCATTTTGTTATGATATGTCCAGCTTATGAAAGCTTAAGATCTAAATGCATACCGTTTGTCTGTACATCCTATAATATAAAAACTAGTTTCATCAACCTAATGACATACAAACGTTATTATTAAGCTACAAAATTATGTTCCCTATGCATTACGTCTGAGACGTCAAAGTTTGTAACATGCAAATTCCAACCAGCTGGTTGTATCATCTGTATATGAGCGATATTATAGCGAAATAAGATCACTGCGACTGTGTAAAGTGTGTAAGTTAGCCATGATTGAAGTTGAATTTCATTTTGTTATGATATGAAAGCTTAAGCTCTAAATACCTACTGTTTGTCCGTACATCCTATAATATAAAAACTAGTTTCATCAACCTAATGGCATCTTATTATTAGGCTACAACTTTATGTTCACTGTGCACTACGTCTGAGATATTAAAGTTTGTAACATGCAAATGCCAACCTGCTGTATCATCTGTATATGGGCCGGAGGCCACACATGCGGAATAAACGATTGAATACCGACTAATTAGTCTTCAGCCACCCATGCTTGTCATAAGAGACGGCTAAAACAATCGGGTGGCCAGGCTTGCTGACTAAGTTGACATATGTCATCGTATTCTTCTTGCGAAGATGGGGGGTGGGGTAGCCTAATGGTTAAAGCGTTGGCTCGTCACGCCGAAGACCCGGGTTCGAATACCCACATGGGTACAATGTGTGAAGCCCATTTCTGGTGTCCCCAGCCGTGATGTTGCTGGAATATTGCTAAAAGCGGCGTAAAACCAAACTCAGTCAGTCAGTTCTTGCGCAGATCGGTGCTCATGAAGTTGATCACTGTATTATCTGGCACACATTATTTACAGACCGCTGCTGTCTTGCTGGGGTAATGCTGATTGCAGCGTTAAGCAACAAACAAAGAAACGATTGATGGACAATACGAAGAAAGTGTGTTGACTTCACATCCTGTATCCATGCAAAAGCTATGCCCACTAGACTACAGCACCGCTTCTGCCATTGGTTGTACGTTTAACTACATATCAGAAATACGAGGTGAGGTGAAATTGGGTTTAACGTCGTGCTTGAGAATATTTCGCTCATATGACGACGTGCATGCGTGTGTATGTGTATGTGCGGCTGCTTGTACTAGCCCAGACTGAAGCTGGTTTTATAGTGCTAGCCCACTGAGATACCATGCCGCAGTGAAGCATGAATACCCCACTCAGACACATTATACTGACTCCGAGCCGACCAGTCCTTGTTGTACCCATTAATGCCGAGCGCCAGGCAGGGACCAACAAGTACCATATTTTAACGTCTTTTGGTATGACGCGGTCGGGGATCGAACTCGCGACCTTCCGCTCTCCGGGCGGACGCTCTAACCACTACACCACAGAGGCGGCCTCAGAAATACGATGTTTAGTTAACTGATATCAGATGTACATTTGGCAAGTGGTGAAGACACATATTTAATGGCTTTGAATCACCCGACCTACTAGAAACATTCCCAAACCGAAACACAAGCCTGCCATGTTAATGAATTGCTGACTGCAAAATCTGAAAGTTTCACTTGCTGCATCGACACCTGTTAAAATCTTGCTTCAACACTCGAACTTTTACTCAAGCTTCCAGTACTATCCTGCCAATGTCAACATAAAAACATTTTCTCACATAACACAAGACCGCAAATATCAGATAAAGTTAACATGTTTTTTTACCACAATCTTTAAAGATTCAACAATACCTTTAAAACAATGGACAGGACCCATTGTCACGTCACTCAATTTTTTTGAGGACACCAAATAGTTTCAAGTTTGACAGAGTGGAACAGGTGGATAACGCTGCTGAAGCGGTTCCAACTTGGTGGCTACGTGAAACACATAAAAAAGATAATGCCCTATTACTAAGGCCTCGTAACAGTAATCTGTTGAGAACAGAATGTCTTCCCCATGAAAATACAGTCAATTTGAATTGTTTGATCGACATTCGAGCAGTCGGTGCGTCAAAAATGAAACATGCAACTTTGTCGCAGTGGAAGGGATCAGTGGAAATATACCCATGCCAATAATGGTTGTCACCCCTTCAATATTTTTAATTCGAGAGGGTGTGTGGGGTGTGAGGTGTGTGTGGGGTTGGGGTGGGGAAGTGGGTGACAACCATTATTGGCATGAGTATACTCCCAGGTGGCCGAGGTTCGACACATGACGATCACTTATTAGGGAATACACAGTAACCCAGCTTTTACTTCATCATAGTTGGAGCCGCCGGTGTTTGACTGTACAAGCAATTTTGAAAATACCAATAAACTAATCATCACCTTGAAATGATAATCCCCTTGCCATTATTGTGATCGATTATATGTCAAGAATTGCGATTGTAATTTCTATAGGTCAGTGTACTGCAAAGTTGTCAGGGATGCTCTACGATATTTATGAATTTGTTTGATACAACATTGATGTGAAGGACTTAAGGGATATGAAATGACTTTAACATCTGAGCTATGCTATATCAGTTAACAGGCCATTCGTAAGGTAATGAGTGAGTGAGTGAGTTTAGTTTAACGCCGCACTCAGCAATATTCCAGCTATATGTGGCGGTCTGTAAATATACTGAAGATGAATTCTAACCAAGATCTTTAAGGGTCGGACATCATGGAGACTATGGAGAGCACGGGCATGCTTTCTATTTGCACCAACACCTGGTGTCATGACTGAAGTTGAGTATTCCAGACATATAGTTTTTGCCCCTGTTATATGTATTCTATTTCGGAAGATGACCGAGACTGCTTATTTTCTGAAGTTGAACATAAAATATCCTATTGTGATTATAACTTATCAAAGTCGTAAAATGTGTTTGTAATAAAATGCAATGCCCCCTCCCCTTATTCCAAATCCAAACGTCACCGTCACAATTACCCCCAACTCCCTATCGTCCGTAGGATATATAATCTACTTATCTCCTCAGCATTAAATGTATTTTTTATCTTGATTGCTTCCAGGGGAGTGTTCACGTGGAACAAAAAGTTTATGATAAGGAGTAATACCCCTTGGGTACAATATAAATACAGGTCAGGCTGGCAGGATGTGTAGCATTGTCAAGTGTCTCCAGACAAGACAAGGATGTTGAGCCTTGGCCTTTGCCTGACTGTCCTCGCCTTCCCCTTTGTGGGGGCACAGACTCTTTCCGCACCCGAACTCAGGGCTGGCATCCTCGGCAGCTGCGATGTCATCTACAGCATGACATCTTCCAATCTCTGCCAGAACCCGGCTCTGATCACGACATGCACTAACTTTTTCGTCATGGCCGAGATCTGCCGGTGGACGCGGTGTAACTACAGTCCTACGTATCCCGATTTTGCTCTGGTTGAAGTGGTGGAGGCTCGGGACATTGCCAGTTACCAACTCCTTGTCGACCAATGCGCTGCTTCTACAACCCCATTGTGTACCTTTGCACGAACCATGCTGGCTTTTGCTCAAAGATTTAGCACAGGTATGTTCTCTTATTCAGTTATTTACCAATTGCGCAGATCGTTGATCCTGCTGTTGATCACTGGATTGTCTGGTCCAGACTCGATTATTTACAGACCGCCGCCATATAGCTGGAATATTGCGGAGTGTGGCGTTAAACTAAACTCACTCACTCACTCAGTTATTGACAGTATCAACCGTCAAGGCCCCAACAAACATTCTCCATTATCCTCCGAACAGACTTCACTGGGCGTAATCGTGACGCATACAGTTTGTTTGAAAAGGTAGCGTTGCCTGCAAATATATGCGGCCGGAGCCTGACAGACGCTATGAACCCTCGTCACCCGTGAAGATTCGGTTTACAATGTATTTCCACAAGCCATGCTTGTCGTGAGAGGCGACTAACGGGATCGGGTGGTCAGGCTCGTTGACTTGGTTGATTCAGGCCACCGTATATCAGTTGCATAGATCAATACCTAAGATGACAATCACCGGACTGTCTGGTCCATATAGCTGGAATATTTCTGTGCGGCGTTAAACGACAAACTAAACACTAAACTGTAGCCTAAGAATCCTGAAAGTTTCATCTTCTCGTGTAAGTAACACATTTACTGATGAAATTAGGTTTCTCTTGGACACAGTTGGGCATTCCGGCATCCAAGACCCAGGTTCGATTCCCCTCATGTGTGAAGCCAATTTCTGGTGTCCCCCGCCGTGATATTGTTAAAAGCGGCGTAACACCATACTCACACACGTTTCAAATAGGATGTTGTGCTACACTGCGCACAGAGCTTAAAAGTTATCGTAATGTAATGCTGATACATGGTATTTAGGTATGTTTATTGTAATTCATATAATTTTTAAAACCATATTTTAATTTTAAATGTCCATATATTATATTTAATACTGTTATCTTTGAATTTTACCTTGACGTGGAATTTGGCAAATGGTTCATGATAACATTAAAACATTGTAACCAACCCAAGCATTTACTCTTCAGGTTCAACGGCAGCCCCGGTTTCAACGACAAGTCAACCAAGTAAGTCAACCCGTGAAGATCCGTGTTAGAATTGATCTTTTGTAACCCATGCTTGTCATAAGAGGCGACCAACGGGATCGGGTGGTTAGGCTTCTGAAATGGTTGAAATAGTCACCTCATCCAAATGGCGTAGATCGATGCTCATGCTGTTGATCACTGCATTGTCTTGTCCAGATTCGAATATTTACAGACAGCCTCCATGTAACTGGAATATTGCTGAGTGCAGAGATAAACAGACCAATCCATCGGGTATATAGTTATTTTGGGTTTTTTTAGCCTGAACTCATATTGGTTCATCAAAAAATGTCTCACCGTAGAAGCGTAAATGTTGCCCACGCTGCCTTGCGGACAGATAGCCAAGACATGATGAAACTAACGCTGCAATGGAGCGATTACTATTTATTCGTCACAATCGTGGATCGAGGGAAGGATGAACCAGTCACTGAAGACGCCGCACATTGCATGGAAGAGCAGCTTCACTGAGACATGTCAAAATCAGCTGATTATGCGTTCGAATCCAAACTAGTTCTAGGTTTCGTCAGCGCCATAACTTTCTCTGTGGGCTTTGGCAAGATGAAAAACGCCTTACATACAAATTTCGGAAATACATGAGTGAGTGAGTTGGGTTTTACGCCGCTTGTAGCAATATTACGGCAATATCACGGCGGAGGACACCAGAAATGGGCATCACACGAAAGGCCTGAAATAATGTTGAGTTGGAGTTGGAGTAGCCTAGAACGTTATAGCGTTGGCTCCACACCATGCTTTAGACCCTCGTACGATTGACTGTGAGAAACTCACGTCATGATGTAGCTAAATTATTTGGGAGAGGTGTACGAAAGCATATTCACTCACACTACGCTACTCTATTTTCCAGCGTGCCCACAAGGACAAGGAACTATCGTTTGTGCTGCGGCTAGTGCATGTAACTTCGTTTTGACATCCTTCACCTGCCCGGGAACAGGAGTGTGCTGTGCAGTAAGTGATAAATACTATACTTTTCTAATAACAATAAATGACTGAGTCCAGAGGCCCAGATAAGCTGCGTATCCGGGTAAAATACGCATAGAAAATTTCCAATTACGCATTGAAAAATAATTGTTGTGTACCAATTACGCAATTAAAATGTTAGATACGCAAATAGTTTAAAACAAATGCGTACGGAATATATTTATAAAAATCGCTTGCGTAATAAAAAAAGACATCGATTGCTATCAAGTTGTACTGTTAGTATAGGACTAGTGTTGTACTGTCAGTATTGGATAAGTGATTTTTTTATGAAGTCATTTCCATTATATTTAAGTTGGTTTTGATTAGGTATGATATAAGGCAGAACATACCTGCTTAGTAAACTTACTCAATGACATAATACTTAAGTGAGTAAAATGACTGAAATACGCACATATTTGAAAGCAGTGGGTAACGGAAAATGAAATATCCACTCAACATTCATAATACCCACTCCCAAAAAATTACAGTGGGTACAGTACCCACATGAGCTAAATCTTATCTGGAGCTCTGGATAATGATATACAAAACTTGTATAGTGCTCTATATAATTTAGAAACTAAACCACTCTTAGGCTCTTCACAGAAAGAGACAAACGCTACTGAGTGTAGGCTGAATTAAAGATATGGGTTTTACGCCCTTCTTAAAACTGTCCTAAGTTGTTGAGTTCTCATTGTAGATGGCAGATGGTTCCACAGTGTTGCTGCCATTTTGTTGAAGCAACTGTCACCATACATTACAGTTTGTGTTTTGCTCACAGTGATCAGAGACGCAGGTTGTGATCGAAGAGATCGAGCTGGCCAATAAGTAAAAAATGGCGAGCTCCTTGAGATATGTTGGAGCAGTGTTATGCAAGGCCTTGTACAAGTACAGCAATGTCTTGTACTGACACCGGAGGTGAAAAGGCAACCAATGCAAGATCTCCAGGATAGGCGTGATATGGTCGCGTTTCCGTGTGCAAGTAATGCGTTTCTGAGGCAACGGAAAAGAGAGCCTGTGAATTGAGTAAAACGCCAATCGTCTTCCCCTTGTTCGTACCCATATGCTTCTTTAACGTATCATGATATGTTTGGTCTGTTTGTTCGTTGTTAGTATTCCAGCTATATTATCAGGAATATTCCAGCTATATAGCGGAATCTGAAAATAATCAAAAGTAGTTCTTGTGGCTATTTATAGCTGGGATATCTGTGACGGCAGCGTTAAACAAACAAGCAAATCATTTGTTGTCTCATTTTGTGATGCTAGGATGTGTAACCTGGTGATGTTGTTTTCCAGGATTTGTTTTCATAAAATACGTTTTTCGTTTTTATTCAGGCGTTATTACCAACTACTACCGCAGCTACAACTACTGTCCCGACCACAACTCCTGCCCCAACCACAGTCGCAACCACAGTAGCACAGCAAAGTAAGAACAGATGCATTTTACATTTGCTTTTTTCTCACTGCATTCAAGAGGCCAACCAATCCAGTGACTGGATTTATGAGGTTCGACCTACTCAACTACTTTAAACATCACGAACCAAGTCAGTGGGCATGATCACAAGATCCCTTTTTAGCTGTATTTTACGATAAGTATGGGTTGACAAATTCGAATATTTATTGATATGCAGAATTAAACTCCACGACTTCAATACAAACCATATATTTATGAAGGGAGTCAAATGCGGTTACTTACTGGGTCACCCTTTACTGTATGGTAGGTACCTTTCTCCTCCAGGGCCTAGATTTTCGAAGCTGTCTTAGCGCAACGATAGTCTTAAGTGCCATACATTAACATTAACTTACGACAATCTTAGCGGTAAGAGAGCTTGGAAAATCTAGGCCCAGGTTACTTTCATATTAGATGACTCGTTTACCATGTTTTACTGTATTCTTTATCTAGGCGTTCAAGAGCATAAAACTCACTTTAAAACTGCTCCAAGTAAGAAAAGATTGCGTTCATAATATCAACCACTGTCTTGTCTATCCCCAACTGGACGACGTCCTTGACAGCTAAAAGGATCAAATATGCCCGAATGTCACGTTACAAATATAATATAGTAGGCAGTATTATACACTTTCATTTATATTGAAAGGAGAAGACCCACCACAGTGTATCCCTTGCCATAGACCCATTACTGTGAAGACCCGTGAAGATCCGGGGTAGAATATGTCTTCAGCTACCCATGCTTGCCACAAAAGGCGACTATGCTTGTCGTAAGAGGCAACTAACGGGATAGGGTGGTCAGGCTCGCTGACTTGGTTGACACATGTCATCGGTTCCCAATTACGCAGATCGATGCTCATGCTGTTGACCACTGGATTGTCTGGTCCAGACTCGATTATTTACAGACCGCCGCCACATAGCTGGAATATTGCTGAGTGAGGCGTAAAACTAAACTCACTCACTCACTCACTCACCCATTACTGTGAAGTACATTTTGCTTGAATGTTTTGATTTTGTACATATTTGACAACGTTTTTATGATGATGTTCTCACTTAATCTGAACCTCTTAGGTCTAAGCACTTGATTTGTGCGATTTAACAGAAATCAAACTGAATGGAAAATGTAGTTTTATCAGAGAAGTCATTATTTTTCCTTCACATGCAATATTTGACTGAGGTTTTAGTGGTTTTCAACATCACTTTTATTGCGTTCAGTTTATTGTAAACAAAAGATATTCCCTGGCAAGAACTGCTGCACAATTGCTGATGGAGCGTAAGCAATATTCACTCACTCACTCAGTGACATAGCTCATTTGTTTTTTGAAGAATCAAGTGGTCTTGAGTTAAATTTCAAAGTTGACAGTCTTTCTGTGATAGCAGAATATCTTTAACTGTACTGTTAGACAACGAAGTAGTTTCAATGTATTTTAAACCATCATTCTAACACCATATCTGAAGTAGAAACTCAGATTTCAACTTTAATTATCCAGTGTGCCCTGCTGGACAAGGATCTATCGCCTGTGTTCCCGGTGCCCTATGTCCAGGGACGTCGTTCATGTTCGCCTGCCCGACGGCCGGTGACGTCTGCTGTTTAGTAAGGGATATATATATATATACATGTATATATATATATATATATATATATGTGTGTGTGTGTGTGTGTGTGTGTTTAAAACAAAGAGTCAGAGTCACTGATACATACAGTAGATATAGAATATATCTAATGTAAGTAACTTGGGAAATCAACGCTGTAAGTGTGAGAAGTATTCCTAGTGTCAGGAAATACAAGCAAATATATCTTCTTCTCCTAAAGAGAAGAACTAAACCATTAATCTGTCAGTCTATATTGTGGAACAGAGCTTCCGAAAACATGGTTGTCATACACGTGAAGGTTACAGTTAGAGATGGTTCTATACAATAAGTCAATTGCAGTTTATTTCCATTGAAGTTTTAAAGAGATATTCTCGCAAGGTTGGTGAAAGGTACGTATAAACTGTATGTAACGAATGTAAGCTAATGACGTTTCCATTTCCGTTTAGGCTCCTCTGACAACAACAACCGTGGCAACAACAACACCTCAAAGTAAGAAAAGATTGCGTTCATAATATCAACCACTGTCTTGTCTATCCCCAACTGGACGACGTCCTTGACAGCTAAAAGGATCAAATATGCCCGAATGTCACGTTGCAAATATAATATAGTAGGCAGTATTATACACTTTCATTTATATTGAAAGGAGAAGACCCACCACAGTGTATCCCTTGCCATAGACCCATTACTGTGAAGACACGTGAAGATCCGGGGTAGAATATGTCTTCAGCAACCCATGCTTGCCACAAAAGGCGACTATGCTTGTCGTAAGAGGCGACTAACGGGATCGGGTGGTCAGGCTCGCTGACTTGGTTGACACATGTCATCGGTTCCCAATTACGCAGATCGATGCTCATGCTGTTGACCACTGGATTGTCTGGTCCAGACTCGATTATTTACAGACCGCCGCCACATAGCAGAACTGCTGCACAATTGCTGATGGAGCGTAAGCAATATTCACTCACTCACTCAGTGACATAGCTCATTTGTTTTTTGAAGAATCAAGTGGTCTTGAGTTAAATTTCAAAGTTGACAGTCTTTCTGTGATAGCAGAATATCTTTAACTGTATTTTTAGACAACGAAGTAGTTTCAATGTATTTTAAACTATCATTCTAACACCATATCTGAAGTAGAAACTCAGATTTCAACTTTAATTATCCAGTGTGCCCTGCTGGACAAGGATCTATCGCCTGTGTTCCCGGTGCCCTATGTCCAGGGACGTCGTTCATGTTCGCCTGCCCGACGGCCGGTGACGTCTGCTGTTTAGTAAGGGATATATATATATATACATGTATATATATATATATATGTATGTGTGTGTGTGTGTGTGTGTGTGTGTGTGTGTGTGTGTTTAAAACAAAGAGTCAGAGTCACTGATACATACAGTAGATATAGAATATATCTAATGTAAGTAACTTGGGAAATCAACGCTGTAAGTGTGAGAAGTATTCCTAGTGTCAGGAAATACAAGCAAATATATCTTCTTCTCCTAAAGAGAAAAACTAAACCATTAATCTGTCAGTCTATATTGTGGAACAGAGCTTCCGAAAACATGGTTGTCATACACGTGAAGGTTACAGTTAGAGATGGTTCTATACAATAAGTCAATTGCAGTTTATTTCCATTGAAGTTTTAAAGAGATATTCTCGCAAGGTTGGTGAAAGGTACGTATAAACTGTATGTAACGAATGTAAGCTAATGACGTTTCCATTTCCGTTTAGGCTCCTCTGACAACAACAACCGTGGCAACAACAACACCTCAAAGTAAGAAAAGATTGCGTTCATAATATCAACCACTGTCTTGTCTATCCCCAACTGGACGACGTCCTTGACAGCTAAAAGGATCAAATATGCCCGAATGTCACGTTGCAAATATAATATAGTAGGCAGTATTATACACTTTCATTTATATTGAAAGGAGAAGACCCACCACAGTGTATCCCTTGCCATAGACCCATTACTGTGAAGACACGTGAAGATCCGGGGTAGAATATGTCTTCAGCAACCCATGCTTGCCACAAAAGGCGACTATGCTTGTCGTAAGAGGCGACTAACGGGATCGGGTGGTCAGGCTCGCTGACTTGGTTGACACATGTCATCGGTTCCCAATTACGCAGATCGATGCTCATGCTGTTGACCACTGGATTGTCTGGTCCAGACTCGATTATTTACAGACCGCCGCCACATAGCAGAACTGCTGCACAATTGCTGATGGAGCGTAAGCAATATTCACTCACTCACTCAGTGACATAGCTCATTTGTTTTTTGAAGAATCAAGTGGTCTTGAGTTAAATTTCAAAGTTGACAGTCTTTCTGTGATAGCAGAATATCTTTAACTGTATTTTTAGACAACGAAGTAGTTTCAATGTATTTTAAACTATCATTCTAACACCATATCTGAAGTAGAAACTCAGATTTCAACTTTTATTATCCAGTGTGCCCTGTAGGACAAGGATCTATCGCCTGTGTTCCCGGTGCCCTATGTCCAGGGACGTCGTTCATGTTCTCCTGCCCGACGGCCGGTGACGTCTGCTGTTTAGTAAGGGATATATATATCTATATATATAGATATATATTAAGCAAGAACACTAAAATAACTGAAAACGAACGTCTAACTGGGATATACTAATTTTTTTCCACAATTTTGCCTTTTACCCCCAACGACATATTTTTGTGAAATAATCCAGTTCCACAAATGATGATGTTTTGGCTATAGGTTCTGTTTGATACAAAGAGTCAGAGTCACTGATACATACAGTAGATATAGAATATGTCTAATGTAAGTAACTTGGGAAATCAACGCTGTAAGTGTGAGAAGTATTCCTAGTGTCAGGAAATACAAGCAAATGTATCTTCTTCTCCTAAAGTGTGGCCCAAACATCAGCATGACTATTGCGGGGCAGATCCGGGTTAGAAGTGGTCAACAGCAAACAATGCTTGTCGTAAGAGGCGACTCACGGGATCGGGTGGTCAGGTTTGCTGACTTGGTTGACACATGTATCCCAGTTCCGTAGATCATGCTCATGGTGTTGATCACTGGATTGTCTGGTCCACAAGCAGCTATTTACAGACCGCCTCCACATAGCTGGAATATTGCCGAGTCCGGCGTTAAACAACAAACAATTAATCTGTCAGTCTATATTGTGGAACAGGGCTTCCGAAAACATGGTTGTCATACACGTGAAGGCTACAATTAGAGATGGCTCTATACAATAAGTCTATTAATGTTTATTTCCATTGAATTTTTAAAGAGATATTCTCGCAAGGTTGGTGAAAGGTACGTATAAACTATATGTAACGAATGTAAGCTAATAAAGTTTTCTTTTTCGTTTAGGCTCCTCTGACAACAACAACCGTAACAACAGCACCACCCCCAAGTAAGAAAAGATTGCGTTCATAATATCAACCACTGTCTTGTCTATCCCCAACTGGACGACGTCCTTTTCAGCTAAAAGGATCAAATATGTCACGTTGCAAATATAATATAGTAGGCAGTATTATACACTTTCATTTGTATTGAAAGGAGAAGACCCATCACAGTGTATCCCTTGCCATAGACCCATTACTGTGAAGCTCATTTTGCTTGAATGTTTTGATTTTGTACATATTCGACAACGTTTTTATGACGATGTTCCCACTTAATCTGAACCTCTTAGGTCTAAGCACTTGATTTGAGCGATTTAACAGAAATCAAACTGAAAGGAAAATGTAGTTTTATCAGAGAAGTCATTATTTTACCTTCACATGCAATATTTGACTGAGGTTTTATCGGTTTTCAGCATCACTTTTATTGCGTTCAGTTTATTGTAAAACAAAAGACATTCCTCGCCAAAAATGCTGCAAAGTTACTTATTGGGTGTTAAGCAATATCCACTCACTCACTCACACACTTGTTTTTTGAAGGATCAAGTGGTCAGTCTTTCTGTGATAGAAGAATATATTTAACTGTATTTTTAGACGACGAAGCAGTTTCAATGTATTTTAAACCATCATTCTAACTCATATCTGAAGTAGAAACTCACATTTCAACTTTTATTATCCAGTGTGCCCTGTAGGACAAGGAACTATCGCCTGTGTTACCGGTGCCCTATGTCCAGGGACGACGTTCATGTTCTCCTGCCCGACGGCCGGTGACGTCTGCTGTTTAGTAAGGGATATATATATCTATATATATAGATATATATTAAGCAAGGACACTAAAATAACTGAAAACGAACGTCTAACTGGGATATACTAATTTTTTTCCACAATTTTGCATTTTTCCCCCAACGACATATTTTTGTGAAATAATCCAGTTCCATAAATGATGATGTTTTGGCTATAGGTTCTGTTTGATACAAAGAGTCAGAGTCACTGATACATACAGTAGATATAGAATATGTCTAATGTAAGTAACTTGGGAAATCAACGCTGTAAGTGTGAGAAGTATTCCTAGTGTCAGGAAATACAAGCAAATGTATCTTCTTCTCCTAAAGTGTGGCCCAAACATCAGCATGACTATTGCGGGGCAGATCCGGGTTAGAAGTGGTCAACAGCGAACCATGCTTGTCGAAAGAGGCGACTCACGGGATCGGGTGGTCAGGTTTGCTGACTTGGTTGACACATGTATCCCAGTTCCGTAGATCATGCTCATGGTGTTGATCACTGGATTGTCTGGTCCACAAGCAGTTATTTACAGACCGCCTCCACATAGCTGGAATATTGCCGAGTCCGGCGTTAAACAACAAACAATTATTCTGTCAGTCTATATTGTGGAACAGAGCTTCCGAAAACATGGTTGTCATACACGTGAAGGTTACAATTAGAAATGGCTCTATACAATAAGCCTATTAATTTTTATTTCCGTTGAATTTTTAGAGAGATATTCTCGCAAGGTTGGTGAAGGTACGTATAAACTATATGTAACGAATGTAAGCTAATAACGTTTTCATTTTCATTTAGGCTCCTCTGACAACAACAACCGTAACAACAACACCAGCTCCAAGTAAGAAAAGATTGCGTTCATGCTATCAACCACTGTCTTGTCTATCCCCAACTGGACGACGTCCTTGACAGCTAAAAGGATCAAATATGCCCGAATGTCACGTTGCAAATATAATATAGTAGGCAGTATTATACACTTTCATTTGTATTGAAAGGAGAAGATCCACCACAGTGTATCCCTTGTCATAGACCCATTACTGTGAAGCTCATTTTGCTTGAATGTTTTGATTTTGTACATATTCGACAACGTTTTTATGATGATGTCCCCACTTAATCTGAACCTCTTAGGTCTAAGCACTTGATTTGAGCGATTTAACAGAAATCAAACTGAATGGAAAATGTAGTTTTATCAGAAAAATCATTATTTTACCGTCGCATGCGATATTAGACTGATTTTAGTGGTTTTCAACATCACTTTTATTGCGTTCAGTTTATTGTAAAACAAAAGACATTCCTCGCCAAAAATGCTGCAAAGTTACTTATTGGGTGTTAAGCAATATTCACTCACTCACTCACTCACTTGTTTTTTGAAGGATCAAGTGGTCTTCAGTTAAATTTCAAAGTTGACAGTCTTTCTGTGATAGCAGAATATCTTTAACTGTATTTTTAGACAACGAAGGAGTTTCAGTGTATTTTAAACCATCTCTTCAACACCATATCTGAAGTGGAAACTCAGATTTCAACTTTTATTATCCAGTGTGCCCTGCTGGACAAGGATCTATCGCCTGTGTTACCGGTGCCCAATGTCCAGGGACGTCGTTCCCCTTCACCTGTCCGACGGCCAGCGACGTCTGCTGTTTAGTAAGGAATATTTAAACCCTGTCAAGGAAGGACAGTAGAGGATTCCAGATTTATATCTGAAACTCTTTGTAAAGCTTTCAAATAAAACTGGGCTATAGAGTTAGGCCACCAATAGGAATCCGACTGTATCAAGAGCATGTGTTTACGAGTCAAATAGCGATTACACCTTATTTTTGCAAAGGAGTAAGCGTATCCTGACGACCGTCACAAATGCTTGTCATGTGAAGTTCATTGTTCTGATGAAAAAAACAACTTAAAAGCACGTGAACACATCTCAGTTCTTATGTCAAATATGATACTATTGTGAATGAAGTGATACCTAAATGTACTATCTTTTCCTCTACCCGATACTTCTTCTAATGTTCAGGTGTTTCCTTATGTTACTTGTAATTCGAATATAAATTTTCTGAGGAAATGTGTAAATTGTGTAAGCTAAACATTCAAATTAAGAATGTCAGATAAAAGTGATATTTTTTTCTAAGGCTCCACTGACGACACCTCCAACAACTGCGCCTACAACGACTCCAGGTCAAAGTGAGGAACATATGCAATTTTACTTTTGCTCTTATTAATTGTTTCTTGTTTGATTACAAACATGATTGTTGTCAGGATGACATATACTGGTTTGCACCATAACAAACAGAAATATGCATGGTCGGCGATGTTAGGGCTATGTTATAGAGAGAGACTGAGTGACCTTCTGTTGAATACCAACAATCAGTTTAACAGGACACCTTCGGAAGGAACTGCAGTTTGATGTAATTGTCTGACCCGTGAAGATCCGGGTTAGAATTGGTCTTCAGCAACCAATGCTTGTCGTAAGAGGCGACTCGTGAGAGGGTAGCCTTGTGGTTAAAGCGTTTGCTCGACACGCTGAAGACCCGGGTTCGATTCCCCACATGGGTATAATGTGGGAAGCCCAATCACTCATGGGATGGGATGGTCAGGTGGCCGCTGACGCTGATGATGTTGATCACTGGATTGTCTGGTACAGACACGATTATTTACAGACGGCCGTCACATAGATGGAATATTGCCGAGTGCGGCTTTAAACAAGAGTGAGTGAGTTTAGTTTTACGCCGCACTCAGCAATATTCCAGCTAAATGGCGGCAGTCTGTAAATAATCGAATCGGTTTCAGACAATCCAGGTATCATCAATCTACGCAATTGGGACACGATGACAAGTGTCAGCCAAGTCAGCGAGCCTGACAACTCGATCCCGTTAGTCGGGTTACTGAAGATCAATTCTAACCCGGGTCTTCACGGGTCCGGCTTTAAACAACAAACAAACAAAATGATGTAATTTTTCAGTGTGCCCCAGAGAAGGAACCATCGACTGTGTTGCCCCTGCTATGTGTCCAGGTTTGAACTTGCCTGGAGTGGTCTGTCCGACGGCTGGTGACGTGTGCTGCATAGTAAGGACGATTTAAGACTTTCCTTAATTCTATACATACTTTGCCGTTTAGTTCTCAATTCATTTTCTCTCGGAATGAAATGCACCTGTATTTTATAAGCCACCTTATAGTTTAGAGAGGCACCACCCAATAAATTGCTCGGTGAATTGCTCACAAGACAGAGTGGTATTTATGTATATATTTGTACCTAATTAGTATTCACTTCGTAAACCAGGATTAGGGTGTAAATGTTTACACCTTTGTTCAATAATAATGAACTGCTTAAAAAGAGCCAGAAAATGTATTTGAAGATGTATGGTGATGCTAAAATAACATTTGAATTGACCACCATTGTGTACCCTCTTTCTAAAATGACCAAACTCCGCAACAGTAATACTAACATATTGTTTTCCATTATTGGATGTTTATGGCCCTCTTCGTTGAAAATACATGACAAAATGCTTGCTTATGTCATTAACACACACACATTCTTTTTATTCACATTTAGCAAAGCTAAATATTGTGGATATTTGGTACAGCTACAGAATACCGGATACCTACCAGCCATATTCTTTAGTGTAACGGGCACTTGCATTCCAGGGAAGCACGAGCTATAAAATTCGAAATCATAAGGAAGCATCAGAATAAAAAAAATAACCATAAAATCGGATTTTTTGGGACGACTTCCGGTTAGTAAAACTAACCAACGATTTTGAAAATGAAAGGTAAGTTATCACAAATAAAAAATATCTGCATGTTTGGAAAATCGGACCTACGGAATTCTTGGAGCGAATGAGCGTGGGAAAATTGCCTGAAAACCCAAACCCTAACTATATTCGTTAAACTAACCCTAAAGAAAATAGTAAGGGGTATCCAAGGGCTAAAAATGTACACTAAGCTAGCGAAGCTTTAAAAACTCGAGTTGCCCACGTGTTTTGTGTAGTTCTCAAGTTTTCAAAGATGGCAGAAGGTATCCGGTATTCTGTGATCTTCCAGTATATCTAGTAGCATGTCATTCTGTCACTGGCAATCGTAGAAAAGAAAATTCCATTTTGTTTCAGCATAAACTGTATTTGAGGTAATGATATTTCCATGTACAGGGGTGGGAATATTCTGATAATGCTGAGAGCAGGTATTACCGATATTATGTTGCAAAGTACGGCGCTAACCCACAAACAAACAAGACAAGGTTGACGAATTCTTTTACATCAGCACACAGTCTTTCGGCATACCTAACTCCTCGAGATTGTATTCAAAAAGTTCAAACATCCACTCTTATAAAAAAAAGACTCAATTAACATCTTACAAAAGACGTTGCCCGCGCACACACCTGATCCAAACTTTTAATGACACAAATGGGGGTGAAATGATCAACCAAATAAACACAGATAACTGGTCACGAGAACAGTGACTCGATGAAGCGATTAGGTTCCAAATATACTCCTTATCAGTCAGCCTTGTTCCTGGTTAACGGTATTTCTCATGACGGTGGACTCAGAAAGTGTTTCCCTTCTAAGATCACTCTGTAGGAATATGTCAATTTTACAAAATACAACATCAGTTGGTCTAATGCCTGAGTATGGTTTCCCGCCGCTTTTAGCAATATTCCAGCAATATTCCAGCAATATCACGACGGAGGACACCAGAAATGGGCTTCACACATTGTACCCATGTAAGGAATCGAACCCGGGTCTTCGGCGTGACGAGCGGATGCTTTAACCACTATAGCTAGGCAACCCCACCGCCCCAAATTGGTCTAATGAATGTATTGTGTTGTTAAGGCACCACTGACAACAACACCTGTTGCTACAACGACAACACCAACAACGACAACGCCAACAACGACAACACCAACAACGACAACGCCAACAACGACAACACCCACAACGACAACGCCCACAACGACAACGCCTACAACGACAACGCCTACAACGACAACGCCCACAACGACAACGCCTACAACGACAACGCCTACAACTACAGCAATAAGTGAGAAAAAATTGAATGCTTACTTTTGTGTGTGATATTTACGACAGTTTTTCAGAAGACGTAACGGACACTATGGCAGCTGACACACACACCTACGTGAAACATTAATCTCAATATTTGTCAATACATACGGTCTGCGGTGATATGGCCTTCTATTTAATTCCATCCACCAGTTAATCAACACACCTTTAGAGCGAACTGCAATTTATAAAATTTGTTTTTTAGCGTGCCCCATAAACCAAGGAACCATCGCCTGCGTTGCTCCCAACTTGTGTCCAGAGGCCCCGTTGGCCGGTGTCAACTGTCCGACTGGTCAAGTGTGCTGTGTGGTAAGGAAGAATTATTCTACGCAACATAATTGTCCATTTCGTTGGCACATTCCGAATATAAAATCCCATAGTTCATATTCAGTATTTTGATGTACGTATTGCCGTTATTTATAAATAATAGGTTTGACCAATATGTATGTATGTGTATATACATATATAACCTCGCTCTATGCCTGGAAAGATGCCTTCGGGACATTAAACGTTAACTGTCTTTATTAATAAAGCATGATATACAATACGACTACCGTATCCCTTCAGTCGTCAAGTGGGGCGGTGGGGTAGCTTAGTGGTTGATGCCTTCGATTAACAGACGGACAGACAGACAATACTTTATTACCTTAGAAGAAATTCGTTTTGGTTCACAGAGCTTGACTAAAATACAAATGAGTAACAACGTGAAATATGAAATTACTAGTAAGATCATAACTTGACATTCAACGTTTATTTAAAATTGCAATACTTTGAGGTACAAACGACGTTCGAGCTCGTTTAGTCTTGGTGCTTGGCACTGTGTAGCGGCGGCCAGATGGTAAAAGCTTATACTCTAGAGTTTACAAATGTGTTGTGTCATTAATGATTTTTTTCAGACGTTGAAAGTACTTGCCGCTCACAGAGAAGTGAAAGATTGTCAAAAGTGACCCCGGCTATTTTACTAGCTGTATTTACAATTTTGTTCAGTTTTGATTTGGTTTTGACTGAAAGAGACTCGAACCAGCACTGTGAAGAAACAGATAGTATACTCTGAATAAAAGTGGTATGAAACTACATCATAACAGATTTGGAAACATGATGTTGTTTTATACCAAATTTCTCTTCAATGTGTGAAGCCCCATTGGTGATGTCCCAGTTGTAACCCTAACATATAAAATGTGTCTTTGAAGAATAACAACGTTTCTTTACTTATAGACTCCATTGACAACTGTAGCTACTACGACTATAACTACGACTACTCAATGTAAGTCCGAATAACCTCCACGTGTTTCTTGTTGTTGTTAAACGCTGCAATACGGTCCTGACAAATTCTGGAACGGGTTCGACTCCCTACATGGGTGCCAAAAGGTAGACTTTGTGAGATTATGTAAGTACCATATTCTTGGTGACACATACAGCGAACCAGATCCAGTATCCCTTCATTTGTCAGATAGGTACACAAAATACGTGATCGGGACTTCCTGTTGTAAGACATTCGTGGAGTGAGTGAGTGAGTGAGTTAAGATTTAAAGTCACATCGGCAATATTTCAGCCATATCGTGACTAAAACTTGTTCTAAATTTATAATGCATACATATGATATATAAAACCTTGTCAACGAAGGACAGCAAAACCACTAGATTATCACAGATTGAGTTAATACTAGCTAGCATATATCTTTAAAAGTAGAAAATTATTTCTGGACAATACAATGTAAAATTGGGCTATAGATCCCTGAAGGTAGATCACCATACTAGGGACAGACATTCGTGGAAACGCGATGGGTGAGTGGGTTAGATCGCTGACTTTGTGTACTGGCGATTAGGTGCCTGACTCGTGAGGGTTCCAATCGCGGATCTGACTCCGCCCACCGAAGTATTAGAATCTGCATTCTACTGAGAAAGTGTAATGATAAAAATAACATATGTTACAATTGACCACTTTCTGAGTGGCACTCTATTCGAAATACATCAGAATCTCCGGGTTTTGAGGTTATAAGTCCTTACGTCATTTTAATCCTACCAAAAGCCTGAAAAGTGACTCACTTAATCATTCATTATATGTTCAATGGACAGAGTCACTACGTTCCTTTTATTCAACATTGTTAAAGGCACTATATCACACCACACTTCTCTAAACATAAATAATGCATTTCGCTATCAGCCATACCACCAGCCATCAGTGAAGCTACCATATAATTTATTCCAAAAGCAGTTACATATTTCGTTTACAATATCATGGCATGTGTTCTCTGTTTGGAAGCTGTTCGCCTCGAAGTTTCAATTACGATTTCAAAAACGATTTCAGGCAAGTCGTAAGGGATAATAAGTCCTTTATTGCATCAAAAGGAAGATAAATATGCCCCAATATATGTTTGGAAGCTGTTACAATAGCTGTTACAGGAGTACAGGTGTTCAGTCATAAATATCAGACAGATAAATAAAAACAGAATGCCTTTTTCTCCAACATGTTTCTTCAGGAAAATTGTATCAGTTACAAGAGTCAACAACGATATAGAGGCCCAAATCTTGTCGAAAATGTGTGACATTGTGCCTTTAATTCCAGTTCACTAAATGATTCATTATGTGTTTCAGCGCCATGTATGGCCGGTGGCTTGAACTGTAGGGCGGTCTGCGCTATAGCAAATAGAATACCCGCTGGTTGTCCTGGAGCTTTATTCTGCTGCATTGTGAGTTGTCTGATATTTAATAATAATAATAATAATAATAATAATAATAGGCCATTTATATAGCGCCTTTCCACGTCACAGGGATATGCTCAAAGCGCTTCATCTATTTGTCTCTCATTTTGTGGCGTGAATATGGAACGTCAGTGCATTAGAAGACCCTGTCTGGACTACCCTCAGAAATACATCCCATTTGATGGAAAGGGCAAACTAGCTCTGATAATCGTATGAATGAACCACTGAAAATCAGAGATGACCCCAGGTGTCAGGGTGCTGCCCTACATACAGCTTGTAGCAGCCACCATTAACGGTTGATCGAATACATGTCCCAGTTTTCAGCTATTGCATATAGCCTCTGTTTTCAATTGTGAACAGTGTGATATTTCTGGGGGGTTATCCTACAGGCTGCCGTTGTACAAAACAACCTTAGCGCTAAGACTACCTTAAGTCTATGTTAAGGTATGGGAGTTACGGTCACCTTAGCGCTAAGATCGCTTTGTACAACGGCACCCAGGACATGAATCCTTTTTTGCCAGTGTTTCAAAACGCGTAATTTTGGTATGCGAAATGGGAACCGTATATAAGTAAAATTCAAAATGTATTTGTTCACAACATGTCTGATATACACTCGGACATTGATTTGACTGGGCATTGTAACCATGAGTGTTGTTTCCTCGTTATATCAATTATTTTCTCGATTTTTCGTAAAACATATAGAAATATTGAAATAAGGAGAAAGTCTGATTAGAAATATCTTTAGCACACAGAAATACTTGAAATAAGGAGAAAGTTTGATATCTTAATGCTGGCAGTGAGGCATCAAAGGGCTCACCCAATTAATGTCATTTATGTTCAGAATATAATATAATTTGGTATAAGATCTGCAGCTTTGATTTGTTTCATCTCGGGACTTTCTAATGTTAATTGGTGCACCTTTACTGAGCTTGAGTAAGGATTACAAAAAATGGCAAGATGCAATAAACAATGACGGGAGTTTTAAAACATTCACAGTTCTCAGCGGCCAATCAAATATATAGTGAACCAATTATCTTCTTTTGTTTCAGATCTAAAGAAGAAGAATGGTGTTTGTTCTATACTGAAGGTTCCGCTACTGTCATTATCTATGTACATATATGTTGTTGATGAAATAAATATGATGTCACATATCGTTGTTACTGCCTCTGTATAGCTTTCTAGAATACATGTTCAGGACATTTCCAGATGTGAAGTATAAGACACAAATATGATAGGAGATGCAATTCCCTGCTTGGACCTACACTGTGTTATTCTTAAGGGGAACAGTTGACTAGCCTGTGCATGTGTTTTTGACAGTTACCGCCAGTAGTAACATTAGCATATATGTCAGTGTCTCATTCGTACATGCACATAATAAACTCGAAATAGTACAATTGACTCTTTGAGATTTTGGGGGTTCTCTGTTGTTTAACGCCGCAATCAGCAATATTCCAGCTATGTAGTAAGGGTCTGTAAATAATCAAGTAAAGACCAGATAATCAAGTGATCAACATCATAAGAGTCGATCTGCACAATTGGGATACGATGACATGTGTTGAGCAAATCAGTGAGCCTGACCACCCGATCCCGTTAGTCGCCACTTACGACAAGCATCTGTTGCTGAAGAGAATTCTAACAGGGATCTTCACCGGTCTTTCCGTATGAATATAATACCCCAAACTTCATACCAGTGAAAAGTACTACTCAAAACTTAAGCATCAAATATCTAGATACATAATATATATCGAATAGCTTTGAGACGTATAAGAGTTTTCAGAACAGTGAACAGTGCACGTTTTGCCTGTGGAGCACTAAGGCGGGAATCTTCTACCTGGGTATCCCACCCCTATTACCCTACACTACCCGGACACCTGTTATGTTAATTCCTGACGTCAAATGTGTAGGTAACGGCAGTATATTCTTCAACTCATAGGCTAAAATTTTGAGTTTTTCAATATACTTAACCATGTATTATATTCAAAAGAAGTAACTGAAATTATGTCTTCAAAGACAATACAGCCTATTAATCAATCATGAACGAATAAGATATTACATTGTTTAATCTATTGTGGAACCTGGATACTCCGGTCCCTGTTAATCTGGATTGACGGTGTGACCTTTTTGTCATTGTCTGTAGTACCTACGACGCTGACCGCCTCCGTGGTGTAGTGGTTAGAGCGTCCGCCCGGAGAGCGGAAGGTCGCGGCTTCGATCCCCGACCGCGTCATACCAAAAGACGTTAAAATATGGTACTTGTTGGTCCCTGCCTGGCGCTCGGCATTAATTTGTACAACAAGGACTGGTCAGCTCGGAGTCAGTATAATGTGTCTGAGTGGGGTATTCATGCTTCACTGCGGCATGGTATCTCAGTGGGCTAGCACTATAAAACCAGCTTCAGTCTGGGCTAGAACAAGCAGCCGCACATACACATACACACGCATGCACGTCGTCATATGAGCGAAATATTCACAAGCACGACGTTAAACCCAATTCCACCACCACCACCTACGACGCTATTTATCTGATGTTGTACCGTTACATCAAAACGCAATAATTCTGACCTTTAGTCATGTATATTTGATAGGTTTAATGCAATATTACGTAAGGTACTACCTTTATTTTAGTATGTGATATTCCCTTGAATCAAACAGTTGGTACTGCCTTTATTCTAGCAGGAGATATTTCTTTTGGTCTAACTGGTCATATTCCTTTTAATCTCGCAGGTGATATTCCCTTGAACCCAACAGTTGGTACTACCTTTATTATAGCAGGAGATATTTCTTTTGGTCTAACTGGTCATATTCCTTTTAATCTCGCAGGTGATATTCCCTTGAATCCAACAGTTGGTACTACCTTTATTTAAGCAGGTGATATTTTCTTTTGGTCTAACTGGTCATATTCCTTTTAATCTCGCAGGTGATATTCCCTTGAACCCAACAGTTGGTGCTACCTTTATTATAGCAGGTGATATTTCTTTTGGTCTAACTGGTCATATTCCTTTTAATCTCGCAGGTGATATTCCCTTGAATCCAACAGTTGGTACTACCTTTATTTAAGCAGGTGATATTCCCTTGCATCTAACAGTTGGCATTCCCTTTGTTATAGCAGGAGATGTTTCCTATGGTCTAACTGGTCATATTCCTTTTTATCTCGCAGGTGATATTTCATTTGAACCCAACAGTTGGTACTACCTTTATTTTAGCAGGAGATATTTCTTTTGGTCTAACTGGTCATATTCCTTTTAATCTCGCAGGTGATATTCCCTTGAATCCAACATACCTTTATTATAGCAGGAGATATTACTTTTGGTCTAACTGGTCATATTCCTTTTAATCTCGCAGGTGATATTCCCTTGAATCCAACAGTTGGTACTACCTTTATTATAGCAGGAAATATTTCTTTTGGTCTAACTGGTCATATTCCTTTTAATCTCGCAGGTGATATTCCCTCGAACCCAACAGTTGGTGCTAACTTTATTATAGCAGGTGATATTTCTTTTGGTCTAACTGGTCATATTCCTTTTAATCTCGCAGGTGATATTCCCTTGAACCCAACAGTTGGTGCTACCTTTATTATAGCAGGTGATATTTCTTTTGGTCTAACTGGTCATATTCCTTTTAATCTCGCAGGTGATATTCCCTTGAACCCAACAGTTGGTGCTAACTCTATTATAGCAGGTGATATTTCTTTTGGTCTAACTGGTCATATTCCTTTTAATCTCGCAGGTGATATTCCCTCGAATCCAACAGTTGGTGCTAACTTTATTATAGCAGGTGATATTTCTTTTTGGTCTAACTGGTCATATTCCTTTTAATCTCGCAGGTGATATTCCCTTGAATCCAACAGTTGGTGCTACCTTTATTATAGTAGGTGATATTTCTTTTGGTCTAACTGGTCATATTCCTTTTAATCTCGCAGGTGATATTCCCTTGAACCCAACAGTTGGTGCTACCTTTATTATAGCAGGTGATATTTCTTTTGGTCTAACTGGTCATATTCCTTTTAATCTCGCAGGTGATATTCCCTTGAATCCAACAGTTAGTACTACCTTTATTTAAGCAGGTGATATTTCTTTTGGTCTAACTGGTTATATTCCTTTTAATCTCGCAGGTGATATTCCCTTGAATCCAACAGTTAGTACTACCTTTATTATAGCAGGAGATATTTCTTTTGGTCTAACTGGTCATATTCCTTTTAATCTCGCAGGTGATATTCCCTTGAATCCAACAGTTGGTACTACCTTTATTATAGCAGGAGATATTTCCTTTGGTCTAACTGGTCATATTCCTTTTAATCTCGCAGGTGATATTCCCTTGAATCCAACAGTTGGTACTACCTTTATTATAGCAGGTGATATTCCCTTGAATCCAACAGTTGGCATTCCCTTTGTTTTAGCAGGAGATATTTCCTTTGGTCTAACTGGTCATATTCCTTTTAATCTCGCAGGTGATATTCCCTTGAATCCAACAGTTGGTACTACCTTTATTTAAGCAGGTGATATTCCCTTGCATCTAACAGTTGGCATTCCCTTTGTTATAGCAGGAGATGTTTCCTATGGTCTAACTGGTCATATTCCTTTTTATCTCGCAGGTGATATTTCATTTGAACCCAACAGTTGGTACTACCTTTATTATAGCAGGAGATATTTCTTTTGGTCTAACTGGTCATATTCCTTTTAATCTCGCAGGTGATATTCCCTTGAATCCAACATACCTTTATTATAGCAGGAGATATTACTTTTGGTCTAACTGGTCATATTCCTTTTAATCTCGCAGGTGATATTCCCTTGAATCCAACAGTTGGTGCTAACTTTATTATAGCAGGTGATATTTCTTTTGGTCTAACTGGTCATATTCCTTTTAATCTCGCAGGTGATATTCCCTTGAACCCAACAGTTGGTACTACCTTTATTATAGCAGGTGATATTTCTTTTGGTCTAACTGGTCATATTCCTTTTAATCTCGCAGGTGATATTCCCTTGAACCCAACAGTTGGTGCTAACTCTATTATAGCAGGTGATATTTCTTTTGGTCTAACTGGTCATATTCCTTTTAATCTCGCAGGTGATATTCCCTCGAATCCAACAGTTGGTGCTACCTTTATTATAGCAGGTGATATTTCTTTTGGTCTAACTGGTCATATTCCTTTTAATCTCGCAGGTGATATTCCCTTGAATCCAACAGTTGGTGCTACCTTTATTATAGTAGGTGATATTTCTTTTGGTCTAACTGGTCATATTCCTTTTAATCTCGCAGGTGATATTCCCTTGAACCCAACAGTTGGTGCTACCTTTATTATAGCAGGTGATATTTCTTTTGGTCTAACTGGTCATATTCCTTTTAATCTCGCAGGTGATATTCCCTTGAATCCAACAGTTAGTACTACCTTTATTTAAGCAGGTGATATTTCTTTTTGTCTAACTGGTTATATTCCTTTTAATCTCGCAGGTGATATTCCCTTGAATCCAACAGTTAGTACTACCTTTATTATAGCAGGAGATATTTCTTTTGGTCTAACTGGTCATATTCCTTTTAATCTCGCAGGTGATATTCCCTTGAATCCAACAGTTGGTACTACCTTTATTATAGCAGGAGATATTTCCTTTGGTCTAACTGGTCATATTCCTTTTAATCTCGCAGGTGATATTCCCTTGAATCCAACAGTTGGTACTACCTTTATTATAGCAGGTGATATTCCCTTGAATCCAACAGTTGGCATTCCCTTTGTTTTAGCAGGAGATATTTCCTTTGGTCTAACTGGTCATATTCCTTTTAATCTCGCAGGTGATATTCCCTTGAATCCAACAGTTGGTACTACCTTTATTTAAGCAGGTGATATTCCCTTGCATCTAACAGTTGGCATTCCCTTTGTTATAGCAGGAGATGTTTCCTATGGTCTAACTGGTCATATTCCTTTTTATCTCGCAGGTGATATTTCATTTGAACCCAACAGTTGGTACTACCTTTATTATAGCAGGAGATATTTCTTTTGGTCTAACTGGTCATATTCCTTTTAATCTCGCAGGTGATATTCCCTTGAATCCAACATACCTTTATTATAGCAGGAGATATTACTTTTGGTCTAACTGGTCATATTCCTTTTAATCTCGCAGGTGATATTCCCTTGAATCCAACAGTTGGTACTACCTTTATTATAGCAGGAGATATTTCTTTTGGTCTAACTGGTCATATTCCTTTTAATCTCGCAGGTGATATTCCCTCGAACCCAACAGTTGGTGCTAACTTTATTATAGCAGGTGATATTTCTTTTGGTCTAACTGGTCATATTCCTTTTAATCTCGCAGGTGATATTCCCTTGAACCCAACAGTTGGTGCTACCTTTATTATAGCAGGTGATATTTCTTTTGGTCTAACTGGTCATATTCCTTTTAATCTCGCAGGTGATATTCCCTTGAACCCAACAGTTGGTGCTAACTCTATTATAGCAGGTGATATTTCTTTTGGTCTAACTGGTCATATTCCTTTTAATCTCGCAGGTGATATTCCCTCGAATCCAACAGTTGGTGCTAACTTTATTATAGCAGGTGATATTTCTTTTGGTCGAACTGGTCATATTCCTTTTAATCTCGCAGGTGATATTCCCTTGAATCCAACAGTTGGTGCTACCTTTATTATAGTAGGTGATATTTCTTTTGGTCTAACTGGTCATATTCCTTTTAATCTCGCAGGTGATATTCCCTTGAACCCAACAGTTGGTGCTACCTTTATTATAGCAGGTGATATTTCTTTTGGTCTAACTGGTCATATTCCTTTTAATCTCGCAGGTGATATTCCCTTGAACCCAACAGTTGGTGCTACCTTTATTATAGCAGGTGATATTTCTTTTGGTCTAACTGGTCATATTCCTTTTAATCTCGCAGGTGACATTCCCTTGAATCCAACAGTTGGTACTACCTTTATTTAAGCAGGTGATATTTCTTTTGATCTAACTGGTCATATTCCTTTTAATCTCGCAGGTGATATTTCCCTTGAATCCAACAGTTAGTACTACCTTTATTTAAGCAGGTGATATTTCTTTTTGTCTAACTGGTTATATTCCTTTTAATCTCGCAGGTGATATTCCCTTGAATCCAACAGTTAGTACTACCTTTATTATAGCAGGAGATATTTCTTTTGGTCTAACTGGTCATATTCCTTTTAATCTCGCAGGTGGTATTCCCTTGAATCTAACAGTTAGTATTCCCGGTATTCAAGCAGGTGATATTTGTTTTGATCTAACTGGACATATTCCCTTTGATCTATATTTCCCTCTGCAAACACAGGTAACTTGCAAGTGAGACACATCCGGAAATTCGTTTATAGGCATCCTGATAAGTAAGGTTTGATTGTATACACTATTTTCAGAAGGCGTCGATAGTCATTTTTTGTATACAGAAATAATTCAATGTTCCACAGCCTCATCGTCGTAAGTGTGGCGTTTCTTCCAGGAGTCAAAAGATTGTGTCGCATCTTGTGTATGAGTGAGCAAATATTTTACGCCGCATTTAGCAGATAAAGATCACAGGTCTACTCCCATTTGTGAGAACTTTCCAGTTGTGAGACTCCCAGTTGTGAGACAGTGGAGTAGGTAATAAGCAAAGAAAACACTCCTTACTCCCCTATCTGATAGAATGGATTAACCCCAGCTAATTATGGATTAGCTATTTAACTGAATCTTGTGGAGGTAACTTAATGAAACTCTAAAAGATAAAGTAATTAACCTACTCAGATAAATGGCTTTAAAACTATAATAAATCCAAATGTATTTATTAACCTTTGACTGCTCTTTCCAATCACCATTATGGCAGGCCTTCAACAAGTAGAATATATCACCAGTTCACGATAATCTTTTTCAGTATTTCAGTATCTATTGAAAACAATAAATAATAACGAACAATGTCTTCTGTGTTAATTAACTCATTAATGAACTATGCCCCCTGCGGGTACTCTTAAGCAACAGGGCTGTTCCCACTTTCATCGTAGGGATGGGGAAGCACCACCTGTGTGCACTGAACCATTAATTAATGTGTCTCACAACTGGGAGTTCTCACAAATGGGAAGACACCAAGATCACCTTGCAAACGCGGTATGATAACACTCATCCAGTTTTACCTTTGTGAGCCTCTGGCCGTGTCTGACAATCAAGGTGTAACGTTATATTACACTTCTGACATAGACTGATACACTGAATAGTCCAAGACCTTCAAGGATAATTTTTGAGGTATGTATGTCCCAGGAGGTTAGCGAAAGACTAAGTGTACCCATGCGGGGGAAAATACTAACATCGCATTGAGACCTCCCAACATTTGGAACTGTCAGAATGTTTTACATGAGACATCTGAACTCGTACATGCTGCCACAAACATTTCTCTTTATTAAAGTACATAAACAACAAAGACGACTGGCCTGAGCACGAAGTCACGGACTTTTAGAATAAGCTTAATGTCGGCAATACGGCCTGGCGTAAGTTAAAAACAAGGCCGAAATGGCCACACACGCCAAGTAGGTCAGCTGGCCCTGAAGAAAGTTAAACTCTGGAAAACTGCTTGCTGTCCTCCCACAATTAGGTGAGTTGCATCTCAAACTGAAGATCTGAACGTCTGATAGCTATGATTGGTGTTCGTTGCCTTTGGTCTTGCACATCCGAGAACGAGGTCATCCACCTTAAATCAATCAACTGCTGTCATCATCACCACCTTGACACGCCACCGCAGTGCTTCTACAGCGCCGTTCTTAACAGCACCAGGATCATGTGTTCCCTTGTAAACCTTACAGACTACTGGAAGGTGATATTCCCTTTAAACCAGGAAGGTGATATTCCCTTTAAACCAGGCAGGGGATATTCCCTTTAAATCAAACAGGTGATATTCCCTTTAAACCTGTCAGGTGATATTCCCTTTAAACCTGACAGGTGATATTCCCTTTAAACATAGCAGGTGGTATTCCCTTTAAACCTGGCAGGTGATATTTCCTTTAAACCAGGCACGTGATATTCCTTATAAACCAGGCAGGTAATATTCCCTTTAAACATAGCAGGTGATATTCCCTTTAAACCTAGCTGGGTAAATTTCTCGTTAAACCTAGCAGGATAATCTTCCCTTTAAACCTATCAAATGATATTCCCTTTAAACCTAGCAGGTGATATCCCCTTTAAACATAGCAGGTGATATTCCCTTTAAACCTAGCACGTGATATTCCCTTTAAACCTAACAGGTGATATTCCCTCTAAACCAAGCAGGTAATATTCCCTTTAAACCTGGCAGGTGATAGTTCCTTTAAACCTTACAGGTGATATTCCCTTTAAACCAAGCAGGTAATATTCCCTCTAAACCTAGCAGGTGATATTCCCTTTAAACCAAGCAGGTAATATTCCCTTTAAACCTAACAGGTGATATTTCCTTTAAACGTAACAGGTGATATTCCATTTAATCCCTTTAAACCCAGCAGGTGATTACCCCGTTAAACCTAGCAGGTGATATTGCCTTTAAACCTAACATATGATATCCCATGTAAACCTGGCATATGTCCTTCATTTTGTCTTTTCCCCAAGATTCTAACATGTGATATTTCCTTTGATCTGACATATTTCTTTTAATCTCGCAGGCAATAATTCCTTGAATCTAACATTTGGTATTCCCGGTTTTCTAGCATGTGATATTTCTTTTGATCTAACTTGACATATAACTTTTGATCTAGCAGGGGGAAATCCGGTACACATTACTACATGAAGTAGATCCCCGGTCCCTGTGAAGGTATACATAAATAGCTCACCCATACTAAAGCAAGGGGCCATCAGAGCACAAGGTCATCTACCTTATACCAGTAAACTGGTTTCATCGTTATCATGACAATCATAATGTTTTCTATCTCAACTGTCCCGGTTGTGTTGGTAGGCCAATACAAACCATCCACGCCAAACGTAATCATGTTACATCCAACGGGATTATACCACCATCCAGCGTTCTTGGTACGAGCACAGACGCCGATGTCGTTGTCGTAGGTTCCGAAACGTGCTCCATTCAAGCTCTTTGTACCGTCACCAAAGCCCCCGAAACCATCCATGAAGACTTCGCTGTGAGAAAAGGTGCCATCGAATTCCCTATCGAAGTACTCCCATCTCAGCGCGTAACCTTCTGGTTCAGAATCCACCTTGAAGTTTCTGTACGACAAGGATCCGTAAGGACCGCCTCCTGCTTTAATAAGGTACACAACCATATCGTACACTCCCTGTTTAGTCAGCTGGTGGAGATTCTCCAGACCTATGAAGTAGAAGCCGGTAAAGCGTGGAATACCGTGTTTGAACTGCTGCCATGAGAGCGTGTAGTTCGGGCTGTAAGCCTGGATGATGGGAGCCACCAATGTATAGTTGACAGCAGCAGGTTCACAGTGCCACTCGAACACGTGGTTAGAGTCCAGCGGCTCCAGGTAGTAGTGGGTGTTGGCCTGGGGTGACTCCAGGCAATCTACATGTATGCAAACATACGCAAACCATATTAGTAGTTGACTGGATGATGTATAATTTTGGGCATGGGGAATCTTGAGGCAATCTTAATGTCAGCAAACATACGTAAATCATATTATCATTTGACTGGCTGATGTAGTATTTTGTGTATGTAGAGACTCGAGGCAATCTCAATGTCAGCAAACCTACGTAAATCATATTATCATTTGACTGGCTGATGTATTATTTGGGTATGTAGAGACTCGAGGCAACCTGATGTAAGACAACACGGTAGTAGGTGGCTGAATGAAGGTCTGTGGCATCTAGAGACAAAGCAGTCTGGATGTATGCAAACGACATAAGCATCAAAGCAGTTATAAACTTTTAGGTTGTTGCCCTTGTCGACAACATATACAGTCAGGCCGCGGTAATCCGGTCCTCGTTAATCCGAATCCACCGACTTCCGAACGCTACTCACTGGGCACCAAATCATCTCCCCTATATATTGTATATAATTGACACCTCGTTAGTCCGATGATTCAGTTTCCGCCTCCGAACGCTGGTCAGTCGGAACGGATTGGACTAATTAAGTTGTAAACAGCTGCGTTAATCCGAACGATTGAAGTTGACCGCGCTGCTGACCTGTCCACCCAAAGTGACACGTTGTTCGTTTAGCGACTTAGCGACTCATCCCTTTGATCCCTTTATTATAAGTGATAGGGGAAATTTCGACGACCACGCTGTTTTGGGAAAGACATATATCCAGAAATATATGCTCGGTACCGTTTCAACACGAATTAAAATTATAAACTATTTTTCGCAATGTTATTGAAAACAACGATTCTCGGACACATGCTTCGGCAGCGGGTCCACAATAACATTGTCAAAGAGCAAAGTAACGATGTTTCGAGGAATTCATTAAATAAATTGAATAAACTAATGAATAAAATCAACAAAATATATACATGAAGCATTTTTGTCACAGGTCATAACCTAGCACGATACGTCCAATAAGTTCCATGATTAACGTATAGGTAGCGATTTCTTGCTTAATATGTTCAAAATAGCATTATTTTACCCAAAACTTTCGTCTAAATCTAAAAGTTTTCGTTTACGAGGACGGTATCCATTGCCGTAATATGATTGGCTGCCTTAGGTCACGTGTCTGATTTTGACCAATCACGACCTTATAGCAGACTGTAGCGAAAAAGCGTCATTAGAAACCAATTTTTATCCAATTAAATCGCTTCTTACAACTGTGAAAATACTCTCGGCAAGGGTTCAGTGATGTTGTTGATGTCCAGAGCTTTCCAACGATACCCGACATCAAACGATTCGCCCCCCATGTTATTCATACGACGCTTCGAAAACGGAGGTATTTTCTGTTGTTATGTCATGTTTCCGAGCGGAAAGCCACAGATATCGGGAAATAGGCGACCATACATATTATTTAAGAAATCTTTTTATAATAATTTTCTGAAATGCCTGTATGTAGATAAACAATTCAGAGAGACAACGAGACATCGTACATCTGCCTCCCGTTTACTGGTGCCATGATCTCCGCGTCCGCTTTACATATTGAAATTGTCCTCCCGTTCCCTATCCCACTACTTACACCGTTCAATACAACATATACAGCATATAGATTGTCTGGAGTTATGATACACACAAACCAGAGTAATTACTTTTTCAACTTATTTGATATTATTTATATCTCCTTTGCTTACATCTCAATTGTCTAGAGTCGTCCCAGCCATATATTCTAATTCAGTTGCAAATTACGTTTACATACATGGCTGGGACGGACGCGGAGATCATGGCACCAGTAAACGGGAGGCAGATGTACGATGTCTCGTTGTCTATCTGAATTGTTTATCTACATACAGGCATTTCAACACAGTTTTCCTTTACAAACATGGTTCAAGATGATTCCAAGAATGAGGAAAGGGTTAATGTTAATGAGAGTTGTGGTATTTTGCCGGCGTATGTGTCTTTTAGCGGGACACCTACCTCGGAAACGTCTTTGACAGTAATCCCCAACAAAGCCATGTGCACAGTGGCAGGTCCTGTTCTCTGAGAAGAACGTTCCTCCGTTCTCACATGGATCCATCTGTGGAAGAAAACAAGTCACTTAGTCCGTACAGGGGCATTCAGGTGACAATTGACTAGCCTTCCCATGTGTTTATAGCGGGTGCCACCACTGGGCACTATTTCTCAGTGTTTCACAAAAACTCTTGGTACTGTACAAAACGTGCAATAGACTCTACTGTTAGTGCATTGTACTTGTGGGTGTGAGATGTGTTTTGTCGCGTTTATTTGAAGTTTTGTGGGCTTTTCTCTTCATTTGACAACATAGTGGAAATCGCATGTTTTGCTGAAGACCCATAAATGATTTGAACCCGAATCGGGTTGGTTTCATAAGTAAAATGGTGTTAACTGGATGGCTCATGGTTCTAAGTGACACAAAAGTCACAAGTTTCACCATGAAAGAATACAAACACTCACCATAGCAGTTTGGGTACAATCATCATCAGCAACCAGCCCGGTACAGCTTCCATCAGCATAAAACCCGCTCAGCTGACACGTGTAGCCGTCGGTGGTCTTGCAGTAGGAGGCAGACAGACAGTCTGGGTCGCTCAAACAAATCACAGAACACTCGATCATGCTGCGGGCCGGTCTTACCGTCACAAGCTGGCTGTTTGTTTTGGTGGACGGGCAACTCATAAACGGAACACGTCTCCTTTTACAGAGAACTGACCCAGGGGAGACAGCTAGAAACAGGAGGCAGGTCTGGAGAAGCTTCATCGTAAGTTGGTCAGAACCGTACGTCGGAAGAAACACAACAGTAAGCAGTGTCCAGTTGATAGACAAGTAAGACTGAAACAAGGGATTGAATGGTTTGGGTTAGACGCTGTTTGAACAATATTTCAGATATACTAGCCACATAAAGAAACTGTGCACACAGAAAATTCCTTCAGAATTGGAATACAAAACAGAAAAGACAACATGATGTAGACACTTAAAAAGCTGAAGTATCGGGCCTCAACAACATGTCAAAAGAACATGAACAATATCCGTAACGATGACGTCAGAAGTTCAAAATTGAGTCGGGGGTCACACGTCGAAGTCACAAAGTCAATAACGGGTATGACCATCATGCGCGTGAAGCACAGCAGTGCATCGACGACGCATAGAGGCTACCAAATTTTCAAAATGAAGGCCTGGGGAATGGTTTGGGACGTGGTCACTGCCGTCTGGAACCTGTGTCTGACATGAGTTTGAATGACCAAAGATCAAGCTTTCGACAGTGACATCAATTTCTGAGTTTCACATGTTGTGTGCAGCTGCACAGGCTGCACGTGTAGTAACACATTGCAAGTCCAAAGGCCACCATCAATGACGTCACGTCGCCTGGCACCTTCATGAGCGTTTGATTGTCTCCAATACTTGCTTTGTTCACACCTTTATTTATGCATAAAGACGCTGTCTGCCTATCTTTATATTTTCTGTGTGCACAGTTTCTTTATGTGGCCAGTATACTTAACCATGGTCGGCTTCATAAGGGGAAGATGAAGTACTGATTGTATATGATTTTACGCGGCAGTTGCTTTAGACATTGTTGAACAGTGTTGTATTTATATTGCATTGTTTATTTGGAGATTCTGTAGAAGGCACTGGTGTGTTGTTTATTACATTTAGACTATCAGACAAGACATTTCTAGGCCAGTGTTGTCTGATCCAGAGAGTTAGAAAAAGGTCCGGTTTTAGGTATACAAATGATGACTAAATGTTGCCTTGGTCAGCGAAATTTCATTTCACACTGAATGAAAACCTGCAGTAGTTTGAAGAGCTGTTGTCACCAATGATACTTGACCGTTGCAGCAGGCAAATCACTGTCTCTATTGCTATATTCTCTTCAACAAAATACTGCCACCGAATCTATACTGACACTCTATTTTGTACTGCCATTGACGTTCCCTGGTTTGGATTTGTATTGATTTGTACAGTTGTACATATCTTGTAATTTATCACATTCTTTGTTTATAGTTTCATACGGAGTTTGGTAACGGAATGATTTCCAGGTTACTTCATTTTTTTAACAACGCAATCAACGCGTAACAATGAATAGTATGTGATAAAAATGGGCAAATAATGTCATTGTTTAATCAGAGCTCCGTTTTTCTGTGGTTTAAGGTGGTTCATCGTGAAGGCGAGAAATGTAATCCTTTCCAAAGAGAGTGTCGCGTATTCTCGCCATTATGAGAGACTCAAACAAAGTAATGATAAGCAAGGTGAATACGGTATGGATTCCTACGCTGCACAAAAGTACAGGTCAGTGAGTAGGTGAGTTTAATTTTATTCCGCTTTTAGCAATATTCTAGCACTATCACAGTTGGGGACACCAGAAATGGGTTTCACACATCGTACTGAAGAGGGGAATCCCACCGCCCCCATTACAGAAAACACAATTCAGAATACTGGAGGAATATGTATCCAGGCACACTAGCATGTACTCAATACATCCAGTGAGACTCAGATTAGTACCACATTAATGTTGATGTGAGCAGTTGGAAGTTATGTTTACGTTCTGTTTGTAGTGGAAATGGGTTTTTAAACAGAAACTCGCTTTTCCCCATTTTTATAGGTTCTAAAGGTTGTATGATTGTGCACTCCTATCCGTAAAAAAAATTAAATACATGAAACCAGGTAATAAGGCAAAGAAAGCAAACACCCGGTATCAAGAGATAATCCAAGTTGAACAACTCGTAAAGAATATGATATAAGATTGTTGGAATTTGTAGATTAAAAAACACTATTTACAAACTTACCCTATTTTCTGTTCACTGGGTTTGGCATCTGTCGCACTCTGATGCTTTGGTCGACCTTTATACATCATGTCTTCATCAATGTGTTTTCTCTAGATTTCTTCATCCAAGTTACTTGACATCAGCAACATCCGGTTTTGATTTTCTTTGTCTTTGAAATCACCGCGGTTCTTTCAATCGAAAACCTTTGTTTTTCTGACCCAAATGGACGACTGTGGAAGATCTAACATTTTAAAGATTTTCGTAGTCCACTGAACAACTGTATGAGATATATTGATTATTGTCATATAATGAGAATAAAATCGAAAGACCGCTCTTATTGTTGCTTCTGATGATTGTGACCGAAGGTCGCCGCAATCACTGTAGCCGTTGTGTGATTGGAGAAGTAACGGGCGGTCGTATTTTGCGTGTACATCGGCCACAAATCAGGCGAAGTTAAGCGACAACAGCGGCAGTGGCACTTGGGATGAATGTCCGTTTTCGCCAGCTTGGCTCCTAAAAACTTCTTGGGGTCGGGTTCTACCTCACTCCATACTGAAACGCACGTAGCACATGTATTATATGTATTCAACCGGTAGGGAATGGGTACCCGGTAGGATATGTTGGTTATGGAACTGTTTCCCCTCAAGCGCCTCACTTGCAGACTGGGTTGTATCGTCTCTAGGGAGATGTGAATGAAAGATCAAATCTACAGTGATCTGGACGCCGTTGTAGCGCTAGGTGATCGTAACTCCCATATCTTAACATAGACTTAACATAGACAGTCTTAGCGCTAAGGTTGTTTTGTATAACGCCACCCAGGGATAATTATAATGCAGCCCTTCGAGCACACATGACCTTTACAGTCGGACTATTGATATTAATATTATTAACGCCCCTTAAACGTTATGGCGAATATGGCAGTTCCCAGAAGTATATTGGGGCGGTGGGGTAGCCTAGTGGTTAAAGCGTCCGCTCGTCACGCTTAAGACCCCAATTCGATTCCCCACATGGGTACAATGTGTGAAGCACATTTCCGGTGTCCCCTGCCGTGATATTGCTGGAATATTGATGAAAGTGGCGTAAAACTAAACTCACTCAGTCACCCAGAAGTATCCCATGTCCATAACTCACGAGTGTGACAGAGTGAACACATGTCCTATGGAAATGTCATCTCAGGTGATAGGGCAGTTATCAGTACAGAAGATCGACCATATATCGGGTATGGCCAACAATAGGAAAGACAGGCTAACGGCGCCTCACTGGCGACGCACCATGGCTGAGGTACACTTGTTGAGTGGCATGGAATAATGCCTGTGAACATCAGCATCGCGGTCTTGTGACAGGTCTATCTTCTATCTCAAAAGAAGCGTATTGTGTGAACATAACCTTGGAAATTATAAACAAATCATGGTTGGTTGGTTTGTTGTTTAACGCCGCACTCGGCAATATTCCAGATATATGGCGGCAATCTGTACATAATCTAATCTAATCAGAAAATCCAGTGATCAACAGCATTATCATCGTTCTAAGAAATTTGAAATCGATGACATGTGTCAACCAACTCAGCAAACCTGACCACCCGATGCCCTTAGTCGCTTCTTATGACAAGCATGGGTTACAGAAGACCAATTCTAACCCGGATCTTCACGGATATAAACAAATCATGAAGAACCTGGGCGCGGATAGAGTATGGAGCATCTCATCAACATTCAGGCAATGGACACCCATCTTTCATTCCTTTCTCACAAGTCATGCTGTGGCGTTTAGTGTGGAGAATCAAAACAGTTTATTCCATATCGGTCGCGAACAAGGTCTTTGTGAAAATAATCGTAAAGGTCCTAAACTATATCCTGTATTAAAATTTCTGTGTGGAGCGACAATGTATGACACAGCTGTGACGTTATGTGAATATACCATCTTCACGTGTTGATATTATATGTTTTATATTATATATTAAATGTTTACTCCTTTGATAATGACTGGACATTGTTTAACATCCAACAGCTCAACCGATCAAAGAGTTGGCACTGAAATGTTCCGCGGGTGTTCAGAACCTGTTTGTCCTTGTACATCACGATTTTACGAGTACCTGCGGACAAGTGTCCATGTGACTTATATTTTATCAAAGGTCATTCCACAAGCGAGAAGACACAGTTTTAGCTTCTTATTTAAGAAACCGAATATTAGTTTGTGCTCTCAGTAATTCACTTTATTGTCGGCAAAAGTACGATTTGGTGTTCTAGTTTGGGGGGTGGTGGGGTAGCCTAGTGGTTAAAGCCAAGTGGTTAAAGCGTTGGTTCGTCACGCCGAAGACCCGGGTTCGAATCCCCACATGGGTACAATGAGTGAAACCCATTTCTGGTGTTCCCCGCCGTGATGTTGCTGGAATATTGCTAAAAGCAGCGTAAAACCAAACTCAGTCAGTCAGTCAGTCTAAGTGGAAATGTCTCCGAGTTTTCATATTTATGCTTGACCATTATTCTTGCTTTACCTTTTGATAAATGTTGAGTGTTTGTTGAAAGGTTGCCAGAGGAGACCTTCGACCATGCTATCGACCTTTAGTCTGCCACCCACAGTTAGTTGGACATCTGTCGTGACATCGTTGGAGAGTGGTCACAACGGCGTTACTCGCCCTTCAACGTGTCTGGTTTATTGATTACACTGTGACAGATGTATTGTTAAAACCAGGATGCTACAAAATCTCATCACACGGAAGGAATGGAAAAGTATTTTAAGCATGGTTGCTATGAATTATTGAGATGTAAATAAAACCGACAAAACACTTCCCACCTGAAGTGGATTTAGAAGTGACTTCTATAGGACATTTCTGCTCAACGAATCGGACGCGGAAGTATCCTTGTGATTTATTCTTGTATTATAGGATAATTACACAAACATTAGAAACCTGTACACAATATATAGTTCGTACAGTGAATTAATTGAGTTGACGGTGACCTTTTAAAAATTGGTTCAAAATTGAGACGGACGTAAATCTTTACTAATTTGCGAACACAGGAAAAATAGGTCTGCCAATAACTTGTGATAATTTACTAAGTACATCGTGTTGCTGGAGACGCTTTGTATCTCCCTTGTGTTATTTTCGCCATATATCGATTGTCTTTACCCGAATAACTGTAAACTCGACTTATCCTTTTCAGTACGATGACAAAACAATACATCGACTTCCAGTGAAGTAGATTGGAGAATCATTAACCCAAAATGCCCGATTTTCCAGAGCGAAGGGAAGTAGATGGGGTGAAGTGAGGCCATCAATCTCTCTGTTCAAAAAGTGTTCTGTGTGTGTGTTGTGGGGCACAGCAACAGTATCCAATGTGGGTGTGACTTCGTGACTTCGTGACGTCAGACTGAACTATGCATTTTAATCGCATTCACCTTGGAGGTGAGGTGAAATTGGGTTTTACGTCGTGCTTGAGAATATTTCGCTTGCGTGTGTATGTGTGTGTATGTGCGTGTGTATGTGTATGTGCGGCTGCTTGTACTAGCCCTGACTTAAGCTGGTTTTATAGTGCATGCCGCAGTGAAGCATGAATACCCCACTCAGACACATTATACTGACTCCCGAGCCGACCAGTCCTTGTTGTACCCATTAATGCCGAGCGCCAGGCAGGGACCAACAAGTACCATATTTTAACGTCTTTTGGTATGACGCGGCCGGGGATCGAACCCGCGATCTTCCGCTCTCCGGGCGGACGCTCTAACCACTACACCACGGAGGTGGTCCATTCACCTTGGTTCTTGTATTAGGTATGGTCAGTGTAACCTGTGTGTAAGTCCTATCATTGTTCGTCCCCGTTATCACAAGCGAGTACACAAGTGAGACGAATGTACACGTAGCGCTGGTAAACATGGGACAATGAAGTGTATGTTGTGACACGTTATCTGCCGAATTCTTATCACACATGATTCATAGAACAGTTTTCCAATTGAAATACATCGTTTTCAATTATAGAAAACCTACATGATTATTGATATTGCATTTTTATTATAATTGTTTTATTATCACAGTGGTGGTTGTGTAGTACAGTGGTTCCAGTGTACGGCCACTATGTCTTAGTCAGGGTTTGATTTCCAATATGGGTACAAAGCACGGCCGCCTAACAGCATTACAGCAAAGTGTGGCATGGCTGCCACGTACCCCAAAAGGGTTATTAGTGTCGCAATGACAGGAAAGAACATACCAGACGATCTTCTTTAGACGCCATTTTATTTAAGTCCTCCAAAAACTCCTTCACACAAGGGAGGTAATAAGAATACAAGTGACGTTAAATAAAGAGTTGTCTCCCTTAGACTACTAAACTATCTAACTTAGAAATATGTTTGAAATATGATAAATATCTCTACGCCACAAAAGCAATGCACTCGGCGCTATCTACACAACCATAACACTCATAGATTAGCAAGGGGCACCTATGTTAGGGTTCGCTACCCGAAATGTGTTCAATGTGTGATGCCCATTTCTGGTGTCCCTCGACGTGATATTGCTGGAAGATGCCAATAGACCTACCTGTGTACGAAATTTGGCGAAGAAACACTGAACGGTTTTTAAGTTCTCCTCCGAATAACAGCACTACCACCAATTTCAGTAGAAGTAAAACTTGTTGCCATGGAAACGCAAAAGATATTTTATTCAGAATTCCAAAACTACCAAAATGTACCAGTTCACCACCAGACCTATCTATGTGCCAAGTTTGGTGAAGAAATGTGCAAATGTCCACGGACGCACGCACGGAAGGAGTCCATTTTTAATATCTCCCGCAAAACGCGCTGACATCATCATCAAACATCGCTAATACTATTTCAAGCATATTAAGGAAATAATTGGACACCATACCTTCCATTCAAACCAATATCTTTTGACAATTCTTTGATAAATAAGGAACAAAAAAGGATTGGACTTAATTATACAGACTTTTTTCAAGCCAACAGGACAATCGATATAGTTTGTGCAACGGTTCTTGTTAAATCCTACACAAGCTGTAACTGATTTATATATTCCGCTAAAGCCTTCCAACATTTTACCACAATTTAACATCAAATGCTTTTTCAAAATCAACAAATGCGACATGTAATCTCTTTCTTTTTATTGATAAGCACTTCTAAATAATTGCATTACGAGTACAGATATGATCCACAGTGGAATAGCCCTGTCTAAAACCAGCCAGAGTCTCGGATATGTTATCCTTCAGATTAGCCCAATTTGACCATCTAGTATTTAGCACAACTGTACAACTGTGACTATATCATGAGCATAGATTTGTTTCAGCAGCATTGCAGCTGTATGTTGTTCTTTGTAAAAATCGATCCTGTACCAGACAATCCAGTGATTGTCACGATACGATGACAGAGCATGTGTGTATGAATCATTATGAGGTGAGGGGAGGTGAAATTGGGTTTTACGTCGTGCTTGAGAATATTTCGCTCATATGCCGACGTGCATGCGTGTGTATGTGTATGTGTGGCTCTTTGTACTAGCCCAGACTGAAGCTGGTTTTATAGTGCTGGCCCACTGAGATACCATGCCGCAGTGAAGCATGAATACCCCACTCAGACACATTATACTGACTCCGAGCCGACCAGTTCTTGTTGTACCCATTAATGCCGAGCGCCATGCAGGGACCAACAAGTACCATATTTTAACGTCTTTTGGTATGACGCGGTCGGGGATCGAACCCGCGACCTTCCGCTCTCCGAGCGGACGCTCTAACCACTACACCACGGAGGCGGCCGATGACCTGGTTGAAATGAGTTCTTATACCATGGCAGAATGGATTGGTGCTCATAGATCATTTGACTGTCAGGCACAAAGGTATGATGGAATGCGGCTATAAATAATAAATTAATGGGAAAATACAATTCGTTCTTTTTTTAATCTCAAAACATCGGAATAAAATCTTTCAAATCAGTACGTTTATAAAACCAATATTTTCAGATTTCAATTCTGAATATTCATTATCCTTCTCTTATCAGTCTAATGTTTGATCTGTATCACTGCAACCGTACATATATATATACTGATAAATTGGTAGCTGAATGAATAAATATCATATATTTTGATATTTATATATCAGTATATTTAGTGCCTGAGCAAATTTATAGTACAACACCTCAGTTTCACGACCTGGTAAGGTACATGGTAGAACCTTAGTCAAGTACAATGCTTCGCATACTGATATTGTGTTTTATCTTATTTCATTCTTGCCAATCAACTCAACCAAGTTCTGTAACCTGGAAGATGTCACCGGGGCGTGATGAAGATGGAGTTCTATATGAAGACGGCATTGACGACTGGCAGTGCGTGGATAATGCCTTTGGTGTATCCTGTGTTCTTGTTATGGACAATACGTCAAGACAGGATACGTCAAAAAGTGATACGTTAAAGGAGAATACGAGTGAATTGCAATAATTTGCTGGGTGAAAGATAAAGTCACCAGAAACATATTCCCAAATTTTCAATTAAAAATTATGTATAATTATGTTTTAATCGCGAAAACAGTTTCTGTAATCTCAGCTTTGGCCATTATGCATATTTCGCTGGAACCCACGCGACTTTTCCGCTCGTGACGTCAAATGTGCCTGGAGTCCGCCATATTGCCAAAGACCAAGCGCTACAGTAGTACAAATCGTGTTGTTTCTGTCGTTTTTGTAAATGGTACGATGGTGTATTCTGTTGCCTGGGGATGCACGGAATCATCGAACATCGGAGGATACAGAACAATGCACATTGGACGTTCCACAGACGTGCTCATGCAACTTTCCAGAACAAGCTGAACACAGCGGTGATATGTTGTTTGCAGAATCAGTCAATAATGTAATGTACTATCTCAGCCATGACACTAACGGTTTTACAGAAATGTATACATCACCAGAGAAAGAAGAATGGTTGGTGGATTCTGGGTCATGTTGGCTCTTTATATCTGTACGCATTAGTTTATATGACCCCTGGATGTTCAGAATCAGTCAACACTGTCTCTTCAGTGGACAATTTATAAGAACACTCCTGGAAACGAGTGTATACTGACTGACTGACTGAGTTTGGTTTTACGCCGCTTTTAGCAATATTCCTGCAACATCACGGCGGGGGACACCAGAAATGGGCTTCACACCCGGGTCTTCGGCGTGACGAGCCAACGCTTTAACTACTAGGCTACCCCACCGCCCCGGAAACGAGTGTAGAACCACATTTAATTCACTATGATAAAATAACCTAACATCTATATTACACTCAAGAAAAACAGATGCACACTTTCAGCATCGCCGAATCTAAGACGTCTGTCATTGCATCAAACTTTGCTTCTGATTTTTGCAGAGGAAATATGGAATCACATATGATGCTGTGTGTTTCAAATCATGCTGTGTTCACCCAACATGCGGCTGCTTGTACTAGCCCGTGGTGTAGTGGTTAGAGCGTCCGCCCGGAAAGCGGAAGGTTGTGGGTTCGATCCCCGGCCGCGTCATACCAAAAGATGCTAGAATATGGTACTTGTTGGTCCCTGCCTGGCGCTCGGCATTAATGGGTACAACAAGGACTGGTCGGCTCGGAGTCAGTATAATGTGTCTGAGTGGGGTATTCATGCTTCACTGCGGCATGGTATGTCAGTGGGCTAGCAACTTACAATAAATCAGAACTTTTGTCCGGCAGGAAAGATTTCACAATCTAACCGGACGGAAATGATCCAGACCCTCCTGACAGTATTGCCCTGGTAACAGACATGATAATATTCTGGAGTAATGTTGCTGTAGACCTTATCGTCTATAACACGACATCCGAGAAACAACGTCGACTGAATATCTGTACCAATGTTGAATTTCCGTCAAAGTGCCTAAAATTCAATGATTAGAAACAACACTGAAAAGTTCAGAAATAGTTTAAACACTATAAAATGCTTGTCGAATAACGAAAAATCAACACATTCTAATAAAAGGTGCTTGACACTCATAGGTCTGGGACATGGAATACATGAAGGAGGACTCCCTTTCTTATGAGTGAGGTTAATTTAAGGTCACATTGGCAGTATTTCAGCCATATCGTGACCTCCCTTGTGAGTATAATGAGAGTGTCCAGTGCGACACCTTCAGATCACCGCTTCATCTTGACGACTTAGACCAGTGAGGGCATGATAGCCAATCAAGGGTTGCATGGCATGAACCGTATTAGCTACTTGCTTGGTCCGTCTTTGCTGCCACATGTTTTGCCGTTTTGCCAAATAGCAGGTTTTAGGTCAATGTATGGAAAAGTACTGCTCGACATCGACCTTTCGAGAGCAGATATAGATAGAGAATCTGCCTCAGAACTTCCCCCAATACCAACGTGACTTGTTATCCAACAACACAGGATGTCAATGGACAAAACAAACTTTAAACGAAATAGGGATGATCAGTTTTACGATTGTTAATTGCCTGTAAACTATCTGAATTATTATGAAGTTTGCTTTCCTTTGAGCGATTAATAAGTTGTAGAGCTAACAGGATAGCCTTAGGTTCTGTTGTAAAAAAATTGAAAAATAACGCTGTGAAACCCCTCTCCCGCGAAATCGGAGTTCAAACGATTCACTAAATTCACCCCAGCTGGGGTGAAAAGTGGTTTCAACAGCTGTGCTGCGCTGCGTTGAAAGCCACGTGCTTTTACCCGTTATATTTTCCGGATTTTAAGATGTGTTTTACAAATTAAAGAGCAAATAATGTTACAATTAATAACAAAACTCCCCTCAACATTAGAATGTATATTCATTAAACAAGTGCAGGGACTTATTACTTACAAAACTTTAGGCAACATTAGCTCTACACAGCTTAATTTGTTGAAAACCACAGCAGCGCCAACCCAACATTTTTTTACCTCATGTCGTTTCTCCACCGTCCCCCACTTCCGGTTCGGACTGTTAACCGGACCATAAAAACAAAATCTCTAAATTAAAATGTTAAAGAAGCACTCGTAATAGGTAAATGGAAAATGAGCTCACAGTTAGTTCAAAACAATTAAAGCAAATTATTTCTCTACACCGATAGCATCTCAACTATACAGTGACATTCACAATTTCAAAATCCCGACTTCCACAGTCGATGCGTGTATATATAGCACATGTATATATTCCTACTGACTGACTGTTCATTTGTTGACGTATTTCCAGTGACTCTGAGATATCAGTGGTTAGAGCGTCCGCCCGGAGAGCGGAAGGTCGCGGCTTCGATCCCCGACCGCGTCATACCAAAAGACGTTAAAATATGGTACTTGTTGGTCCCTGCCTGGCGCTCGGCATTAATGAGTACAAGGACTGGTCGGCTCGAAGTCAGTATAATGTGTCTGAGTGGGGTATTCATGCTTCACTGCGGCATGGTATCTCAGTGAACTAGCACTATAAACCCAGCTTCAGTCTGGGCTAGTACAAGCAGCCGCACATACACATACACACGCATGCACGTCGTCACATGAGCGAAATATTCTCAAGCACGACGTTAAACCCAATTTCATCTCACCTTATAAAGTGTGTGATGATGATATTCACCTAGCTGCAGCCATGGTAAGGCTTCTGAAATAGATCTTGGCAGAGAATCCAGGATATAAAGCAATCTTCACGCTGGTCTTCATTTAACGCGAGAAACACTTTCCTTATATATAGCGGAATTGTTCGGAATCTCTCCATCCATAATATTCTTGTTTAGACCATGCGGTTGTTTGTTGTTTAACGTCGCACTCAGCAATATTCACCGTATCACCATGCCTCCCCTGAACCCCAGCCGGAAACAGACAGCACGCCAAGGACTTCCACTTCCTTGCGCAGATGTGGATTGCAGTCCCTCAGCATAGTGGAACGCCCTGTGCACGGACCTGCTAAAACATGTCTCTAGCTAATGCCTAGCAATATATGCCATCTACGACAAATTCTGGAACAACACGCTGGATTATCTACCCCTGAAGCCACATGTAAATCTCCACAAATTTGACAACGAAACCTTCATACAGTTGCTCATAGGTCGTCCACAGAGTGTGTGCACTGATGCAGAGATGCTCCTCCACTTCCACAACCTCTCCGCTGTGTGCAAACCTGCGCCTCATCACTATACAATGCGTGACCAGCAAGGGACAATGAAGTAATCATGCAAAAGATATAAACTAGTTATGAATACATTTTACAAAATTGCTGCTCATACAATTTCGTAATTGCATCGTCGAAATAATGGACAATCCAATAAACTTCCCATCTGTTCACACATATCGGTATGACAGCATCTGCTTAGTTATTAACTAATCCTCCATAAAATGTCTCTCAAATACCTGAAGTTATTATGACAAAAGCACGATTTCATCATTTAAGGACAAGTATATTAGTGTTGGGAATTGGTTAAAATCTAATAATTGATGATTGGTTCATCACAACCGATCAATCATCGAAAATAATTGGTTAGCGTTATTTATGAAATTTGTTAATGCACATAAAAATAAGGAAAAAAACATGTAGTTCTTTTGGGGCTTTTTGGCAAAATTTCACATCTTTAAAGGATGACTAGTATGTTAGGAACATAAATTTCTTGGAGCCTTTAAGATAAATTCAATCATGACTTGAAACGAGCTTGTAGTGCTTACAAAATGTAACAGACAAAACAAACAATGTGAAAAATATTGTTAATGAAAACAAGTGTTCCAAAATTGATTGTGTTCGATTATGAGAAATTATGATCGATTGCTTGGTCGTTTAGTCACTACGACCAATCTTCGATTATTTCAATTAATCGGACCACCACTTATGAACTTTCAAAATATGATGTCCAAACATGGTGCCTGTCATTTGGAACCAAAGAAGCATGCAGTGTGTACATTTCAGGGATGAAGTCCCTTGGATCTATGAAGAAAAACATTTCTGTTGGTTTTATGCAAACAAGAGTTTGTGTGTGTGCGTGCGTGTGCGTTCGTTTGTGCTCGTGTGTGCGCTCGGGCGGACTTGTGTGTTTCATTCAGGCTCCTTAAAATATTTTTTGAACACTTTTCTCTCATAAGAATTTAGCATTCTCGTTCTATCAGAATGTAATCAGTTGCGCGATTAACGTCACCAGGCCAATTCAAAATTAGGTTTTTAATCTGGCATTCGCATTGTAAATATGTGACATATATGTAGTTTAGAAGAATTGTCCAATTTCGAATTTATGATTTTGTACAGTTTGAAATTGCAGATATTTGTTTTTAAAAAATGTCACATATATGTAATTTAGAAGAACTGTCCAATTTCGAATTTATGATTTTGTACAGTTTGAAATTGAAGGGGTTAGAATTTTGTGAAACGCACATAAAATCATTTATTTTGCTTGTGTTTGATATTTCAAAGACTGTTTGGCAAACATTTACATACATTTTTTTGCCCTCATTCAAATACTAAAAAATAATTGAAAAATTTGGATTTAACCTCCTTCTTATTCTAACCCCTTCAATTAGATATTTGTTTTTCAAAAATATCACATATATGTATTTTAGAAGAACTGTCCAATTTCGAATTTATGATTTTGTACAGTTTGAAATTATAGATATTTGTTTTTCAAAAATGTCACATATTTGTATTTTAGTAGAACTGTCCAATTTCGAATTTGTGATTGGGTCTTGTTTGCAATTAGGGATGTTCGCGTTTAAAGCAAACGGAAAAAAACCCTGTATGAACCTTGAAACAGGACCCACATGAGCTATGACAAACCAAAGCTTTTCCTATTGGGCAACCCCACCAACATATATTTTATGATGAAACCTGAATCGGAATGTGATTATGGTAAACAGTATAATAATTATTTGAAAATATTATTGTCATTTTGAATTCCAGCTGCTACCCATATACAATATTTTTTAGGGTGGAAAACATATTTAAAGTCAAGGTTGAGACCAGGAACATCACTTCCATCCTTGCTGCAGATTGTGTTGAGACATTTCACTAACGAACATGAAGCTGTTTCTCCTGTTGGTTCTTGGTATGTATGTTTACCCTTGTGTTCACGCTAGCTCAGCTTAATGCCGAGACTAGTGGTAGCAGTACAATGTGCATACACTTGTTTTGGTCTGGTTGCCTTTGCACACTTAACTATGTTATGATAGATAAATGTAACAGGGTTGAGAAGGATTGGGTCACTGAATTTATTCATTCCATAAAACCCAATATTGGACAGAATCCATTTACTGGACTAAATCGACAAGATGAAGTTGTGATTCCGCGATGTCGTATAGGACATAGTTACTATACACATTCCCCTATATTGAAAGGAGACGATCCACCACATTGCATCCCTTGTCATAGAACCAATACTATCAAAGACATTCTACTTGAATGTGTTAATTGTTCCGATATTAGACGCTTTTATGATGATGTTCCTACTTAGCATGAACTTTTTAGAGCGGTTTCTAACCACTTGATTTTAGCGTATTAAAAAAAATCAAACAGTATGACTAAATATAGAATTCCTAAAATCAGAGATCAGTTTTTACTTTGAATGTGATATACGACTGACATTTTAGTGATTTTCAACATCACTTTTATTTTGTTGAGCTTATTGTGTAAAATATAAGACATTTTCTCGCCGCGAATACCTGCAAAACTGCTGATGTCAAATATACAGTTCGGAGAGACCACCATTGATCATTATAGGGCTGCAATAGCAGCACAAACAGGACATCCTACTTAGACACATTACACTGACTCCAATACGTCCAGTCTTGGCTCCTACCTTCAGTCCTTGGCGATCTCTATTGTTGTTTAGAGTTCTATATTTTTTATGGTTCCATACTAGTTTGAATAAAAGAAATTCTGTGGTATCTAGTGATATAATTGTCTTTCAGATGCAGGTATTTATTTTAATTAAGTCATTAATAGATATCTTTTGTAGTCAAGATATGGTTGAAATATTGCTGATGTGACTCAACTCCAGTCCGGTTCCCCATTGCGCAGAGCGATGCTCATGCTGTTGATCACAGGATTGTCTGGCCCAGACTCGATTATTTACAGACCGCCACTATATAGTTGGACTATTGCTGAGTGCGGCGTAAAACTCACTCACTCACTCAATTCCAGTCTTGGCTACATCTAAATGCCAAGTGCCATGCAAAACCATGCACCATCCTGTGGTTCACACATCACATGTTTCCACTTGGCCAGGGGTGTACAAAAGTGGTATACTATTCGGCTTCAACTTGCATTCGTTAGCATGACTACAAACCACAGCAACCATATGAGAAGACAATGAAGACTTTTGTTGCACAATATTTATTCATTTAAAGAAACGTGTCGAACCGAAAGTCCATATATAGGTGGTATTTTATGCTATTCCATCATCTGAATGTAGAAGCCCAATCACCTCTACCAATGATCAAAATTTGGAATTCCTGCTGGATTTAGCTACATTTTGGACGATAAACACTTGGACAGGTACTACTGTATGTTTTGTTTGTCATTGTTCTGACTCAGGTGTTACATATGTGCTTAGACAGGTAATCAAACTTGAATTTCAGACTTACTTTACGACTTGATTTTGTTCCTTTTCAGTCACTCTGTTGACTGCAGAATGTATCACTGCTCAATGGCGGGAATTCACCAATCGCGACGGTAAGTTAAAGATAAATGTTGATTGTGTTACGTGTCGAAATGCAAACCAGTAAGCTTACTAAAATTCGGGATGTGATACAATTTGGGGGCGGTGGGGTAGTATAAAGGTTAAAGCGTCCACTCGTCACGCTGAAGACCCGGGTTCGATTCCCTACATGGGTACAATGTGTGAAGCCTATTTCTGGTGTCCCCCGCCGTGATATTGCTAGAATATTGCTGAAAGTGGAGTAAAACAATACTCACACACTCAATTTGGTGTAAAATCAACAATGCACATATAACAATTATATAATCATAACTAAGTATACAAAGCACGAAAACCCACTACAAAGGGATTCAAAATAGAGTACAAGTAAATCTAACAATGCACTAACAAAATACAATTTCCATCTATTATTTAAGCGGTAGGTGCAGCAATGAAAGACAATGATGACAGCATTCAGCTCGCTACTGTATACAATGGTCAAGCTCATGTTTTGTATTGTCTTGTCATAATGACTTCAGGTACAAAGAAATACTTTTTCGACCTTCACTATAGTCCTACTGGCATATCTCCTGCAGAGTTTACTTTTCACACTCACTCGAACTTTTGCACATTCGGCAACAAATGATTCTATGGATATCTAATAGAATATGACCGCTATGCCAACCTCTATTAATCACTCTTAATATCACTAATATGCCCAATGTATGTCGTAACTGAATTGATCATACTTAAATTGTGAATAGTCAAGGAATGATATTTCACATGTATGTTAAATATTATGTATCATAATTAACATGCGATACTTTACATTGTAAAGTCCAATTGGATTGGAATGTACTCAATACAATGAACCCGTGGATATCCAGTGTTAGAACTGGTCTTCACTAACCCATGCTTGTCGTAAGAGGCGATTAACGGGATTGGGCGGTTGACTTGGTTGACACTGGTCATTCCATCCCAATTGCTCATGCTGTTGATCACTGGATTGTCTGGTCCAGGCTCGATTATTTACAGGCCGCCGCCATGTGGCTGGAATATTGCGAGTCAAACAACAAACTTCATATAAGAGTGGAATATGAGAAATGGTAGGTATTATTGCGAAAGACTTTTTCCAATAGTCTAACAAATATTGCTTCTATTTACATAAAACACAAACTGGAATCAGGAATACAGCTACGGATGAAGAAATTAGCATCAGATTATCAGCGTCGGTCTGGTTCAGCAGGCGGTCTGAGAAGGCCAGGTGGATCAAGTTCTGGTGCTGATTGATGCGAGAAACACCTGATACGATTCTGATATGCAGCAAAACAAAATGAGCAATAAATCATTTTTGTTCTCTACTACACTAGTTCTGATACATGTTTTACTTATTGTCAGTTATGGACAAACAGTGCCATTTAGAAAGAGGTCAAATGTAACACGTTACATTTGGGATTACACTTTCTCATTAAAGTACAGATTCTAGTTCTTTGTTGGGTCGAGTCCCATCAGGGATTCGAACCCACATTTTTGGAGTCAGGCACCTAATCGCCAGTACACATTTACATTTGACCACTTTCTAATTAGCACTGTGTAGTCATAACTTTCGGCCGTAGGTGCTGTGCCAATTACACTTGTGAGAGGGGTACGCAAAGTCCGTGCCGGACCAGTTGTCCGACTTTCACTTTTGTGGAAGCAGCGACGGCTGAGTGGGTTAGATGGCTGACTCTGAGTGACGGCGATTAACAATTACAAAAAATGAGTGGTAGTAAAAACTGAATGAGAGTAAAGTTTTAGGATTAGTTTTAGTTTTGTTTTCACTCACTCACAAACCAGGCTTCATTTACTAAGAGTTTTTACTGTGAAGGCGGTCAAACCTCAATGCCGTATGGGGTGTCGATATCGTATCTACTGGCAGTATGTTTATATACACGTGTATCTCTAACTTCCATCTTTCATTCGGAAGGTAAGGGGGGACATAACTACATCCTAATCATGTCTACTATAAATTAAGTATTTATTCAAAATATCAAAGTGAGGTGAAATTGGGTTTAACGTCGTGCTTGAGAATATTTCGCTCATATGACGACGTCATGCGTGTGTATGTGTATGTGCGGCTGCTTGTACTAGCCCAGACTGAAGCCGGTTTTATAGTGCTAGCCCACTGACACATTATACTGACTCCGAGCTGACCAGTCCTTGTTGTACCCATTAATGCCGAGCGCCAGGCAGGGACCAACAAGTACCATATTTTAACGTCTTTTGGTATGACACGGTTGGGGATCGAACCCGCGACCTTCCGCTCTCCTGGCGGACGCTCTAACCACTACACCACGGAGGCGGTCTAAAATATCAAGACCAATCGTTCGGCACATTATTGTATACCTGTCGATGCCCACTTGCGCCAAACTGAAAGTTCACTAAACGTTTCGCATCGATGAACAAATGTAGAAAAGGTTTTATCACTTGTATTTATCACTTTATTTAATGCAAATTAATTGTGTTGAAGATACAAAAATGTAGTCTCTACTCACGGAATTATACCCCAGACAGGTGGACAAGTTGAGTGAGTTAATGCCAAGAGCTCTCATCGTTGGTTATCGAGTCCGGGTCATCGCGAAATGATCTAGATGACAGCCCTTAGTTAGTATCATGAAGATATTGTCACACGTTGATTCCTAAATTTCCCAGTCACATTCCCAGTATTCTCAGTCTGGAAACGAATTTCGTGTGACCCCAAACGCCAGAGACATGTGCTATAAATTACAATGGTATCACGGATTAGTACAATTCAATATATCAATAACACTGATAGTACAAAAAAGAGTAGTAATACAAAATCAATAGCAGTGGTAAGACTTCCGACACAGAACTAGGCAGAGAATCCAGGGTGATACGCGACCATTACATATATGCTGGTCTCCTTGTAACGTGAGCAGCACGCCCCTTAATATACGGTAGTTGATCGGAATCTCTCCATCCAAAATATTCCTGGTTAGACTATACAGTTTGTTGTTAAACGTGGCACTCAGCAATATTCCAGCTACATGCAGACGGGCCCGTGCGGTTGTAGTACCATAGGGTTCGTTTAACAACTCTCATTCTAAACACTGCCATAGTCTAAATATAACCTAGCTATACTGTCAACAGAAACATTGTATAATTGAAACACTAATCCTGATTGAATAAACATGCCACATATCAATTAATTATATGCGTGCTTAAGACCAGATATTCAATTATATACTTTTAGTCAGCACTCACCTCTTTACTCTAGTAATTATGTAAAAGAAGCATAAACTGATTATGAATGCATTTTATGAAATTGCTGCTCATACAATTTGGTAACTGAAGCTTCGAAATAAAAGACAAGCCAATAAACTTTCCATCAGTTCTTCTCACATATCAGCACGAAAACATCTGCTTAGTTATTAACATGCTAATCCTCCCTAAAATGTCTCTCAAATAACGGAAATGAATATGACAAAAGAACGATTTCATCATTTATTTATAAGGTCATGTATATGGTAAATTAGGAAATCATTGGTTTATGAACTTTCAATATATCAAGACCTAGTCCTATGATGGTAATGTTATTTTGGAACTTATTTGTTTCATATCAACCAAAGAAGCATGCAGTGTGTACATTCCAGGGATGAAGCCCCTTTGATCTATGAAGAAAAACATTTCTGTTTGTTTTATGCAAGCAAGATTTTGTGTGTGCGCGTATGCATACTTACGTGTTTTATTCTGTCTCCCCAAAAACACCTTTGAACACTTTTGTCTTTCATCAGGATTCAGCATTCTCGTTCTATCAAAATGTAATCAGTTCCAAGATTAACGTGACAAAATCCATTGAATTAGGTTTTTAAGACGACATTCGCATTGCAAAAATGTCACATACATTGTACATGTATTTTAGGAGAATTGTCCAATTTCGAATTTATGATTTTGTTCAGTTTGCAATAATTATCACAGATCTTCACAAACGGAAAAATCCCCATATGAGCCATATTGAATATTAGATTTAGCATTATCTAAGACTTATCACAACGGACCAGACATGTGCTTGAAACAGGACCCACATGAGCTATGACGTGAGGTGAGGGGAAATTGGATTTAACGTCGTGCTTGAGAATATTTCGCTCATATGACGACGTCATGCGCGTGTATGTGCGGCTTCTTGTACTAGCCCAGACTTAAGCTGGTTTTATGGTGCTAGCCCACTGAGATACCATGCCGCAGTGAAGCATGAATACCCCACTCAGACACATTATACTGACTCCGAGCCGACCAGTCCTTGTAGTACCCATTAATGCCGAGCGCCAGGCAGGGACCAACAAGTACCATATTTTAACGTCTTTCGGTATGACGTGGTCGGGGATCGAACCCGCGACCTTCCGCTCTCCGGGCGGACGCTCTAACCACTACACCACGGAGGCGGTCTGAGCAATGACGAAGCTATGCTTTTCCTATTGGGCTATCCCACGGTACCACCAATATGAATATTGTATGATGAAACTAATGTCATTATTGTAACAGTATAATAAACAGTTGAAATTAATCATTATTTATCTGAATGGCAGCTGTCACCAATCTGCAATATTTTTGAGGGTGGAAAACATATTTAAAGTCAAGGTTGAGACCAGGAACATCACTTCCATCCTCGCTGTAGATTGTGTTGAGACATCTCACTGACGAACATGAAGCTGTTTCTCCTGATGGTTCTTGGTATGTATATTTACCCTTGTGTTCACGCTAGCTCAGTTTAATGCCGAGACCAGTGGTAGCAGTACAATGTACATACACTTGTTTTGGTCTGATTGCCTTTGGAAACAGACTTGAATATATAGTGACAGAAAAAAGTAACAGGGTGCAGTAGGATTGGGTCACTTAATGTAACATTCAAAGTCAAAAGTACAGTTCGCTGAGACCACCATTGATCATAATAGGGCTGCAATAGCACAAAGATAGGCATTCTCTGTCCGGTGCTAATATATAGAGGACATTATATGAGTGGCCATGTCATACTATAGTTACGGCATGAGTGCGTAAATGTTGGTATTTCCCGAGCGAGAGCTAGGTATATTCTATGTACCGATGTTTAGGCACGAGTGTCGTAACCATAGTATGATATGGGCAGGAATAAAATATTCTGTTTATTACCGAAGTCGTCAAACTGAGACAAATAAACCCAAATCTGCTTTCAAACATAGGCTGGCTACCCGCCGTCGCCGCATGTAGAACGCAACGTCACAGAAGAAACGTGACGTCATAGCCTTGTTCATGACGTCACGTCAACATGACAAAGTGATATTTTGCCCTAGGGCATAGTATGGTCACCCTCGTAGGTAATAAACAGAGAATACTACACGAGGTCTCATTACATACGAATTATTAGAAACGAGTGTCCTTCCTATGGTATCTGACCGAGCGAAAGCGAGGTCAGATAACATAGGAAGGTCACGAGTTTCGTATAATTCGTATGTAATGAGACCGAGTGTGGTATTTTATTTATTACCCACGTCTTACATGCATTAAATTGACAAAATAGCGTATTTTTGGTTATGTTTTTGGTTTCAAACCGAAACCGGTTTCATAAAGAGGTTGCGGAAGAGTTTTGTACTGTAGTACAATATTTGCATGACGTCATACTGTAATGACGTCACTGCCATGGTAACCAACGTCACGATGCATGCCAGTTGTCATCGCCTCGTACAACCTCCTACAGTAAACTACTCCGTAGCACCTCGTTTCTTGGTTTCCAGTTGCTTCATTCGGCTAACATCACTGGTGGAAACATAGCGTTTATGTTTTTCGACTGATATAATGTCTCAGTTCGACTCACAATTAAACAGCGACACGGCAACGTTCGCAATATTACATTTCAGCAATGTATTTAAGTTGTAGAATGAATGAATTCACGTGTTTGTTATGAATGAAAAAATAGTTACGTCAGAATGTGACCTAACTGAGAGGTCATCGGTTATCCAATCAAATCGTTAGAATCTCAGGTCAAGTCGTTACGACACAGGTCAACGCGATACGACACTCGTGTGACGTACGAGATTAGTATGCAACTACCCATACTTTGACCACGTGGGTAATAAAGTGAGATACTGCAGCGCAAACAGGATGTCCTATACTTGGACACATTACCCGACTCCAAAGCCCCCAGTCTTGGCTACATCTGAATGCCGAGCCCCAGGCAAAACCATGCAACATCTTGTGGTACACGCCTCACATGTTTCGGCTTGGCCAGAAATGTAAAACAGTCGTATTCAATTTCAGGTTCAGCGTGTATTTGCTACTTACGATAACTAAATTTCCCAACAATATGAAAGACAATAAAGACTTTAATATTTTGCAGAAGCGAAAGTCCATATATAGGTGTTATTTTATGCTATTCAATTATCTGAATGTAAAAGCCCAAGCATTTCTACCAATGATCAAACTTCCGGCTGATTTTTGCTACATTTTGGAAGATAAACACTCGGACAGGTACTACTGTCTGTGTTGTGTCATTCTTCTGACTGAAGTGTTACATATGTGCTTAGATAGGTAATCAAACATGAATTTCAGACTTACTTTACGACTTGATTTTCTTCCTTTTCAGTCACTCTGTTGACTGCAGAATGTATCACTGCAAGAAAGCTGGACTTATCGAATGGTATGTTGACGATAAATGTTGATTGTGTTACGTGTCGAAATTCAAACCAATAAGTTAACCGAAAATCGGGATGTAATACAATTTGGTGTAAATTTGGAGTAAAATACCAATTATATAATCATAACTAAGCTTCCGAAGCACGAACACTCATAACAAAGAGATTGCAACAGTTCAAAATAGAGTAAAAGTACGAATTTGATTGCAGTATACAAAAATACAATTTCAATCTATTATTTAAGCGGTAAGTGCAGCAATGAAAGACAATGATGACAGCATTCAGCTCGTGTTTTGTATTGTCTTGTCATAATGACTTCAGGTACAAAGAAATACTTTACGACATTCACTATAGTCCTAGTGACATATTTCCTGCATAGTTTACTTTTCACCCTCACTAAAAATTTTGCACATTCGGCAACAAATGATTCTATGGATATTTCATAGAATGTGACCACTATGCCAATCTCTTTTAATCACTCTTAATATCACTAATATGCCCAATGTATGTCGAAACTGAATTGACCTTATAAAAAAATGTGTATGTTAAGTAAAGATATTTCAAGATATTAAAATGTGATATTCTATATTGTAAGGCCTTGTGTTATTTGGATTGGAATGTACTCCATACAATGAACCCGCGGGAAGATCCGGGTTTAAATTGGTCTTCACCAACCATGCTTTTTGTAAGAGGCGACTAACGGGATCGGGTGGTCAGACTGGCTGACTTGGTTGACACTGGTCATTCCATCCCAATTGCTCATGCTGTTGATCACTTGTTTGTCTGACTCGATTATTTACAAAACGCCGCCATGTGGCTGGAATATTGCGAGTTAAACAACAAACAAACAAAACGAACAAACTTGATATAATGTGATTGTTATAGTGGAATATAAGACATGGTAAGTAATCTTCGAAAGACAGTTTCCAATAGTCTAACAAATAATGTTTCTATTTACATAAAACACAAACTGGAATCAGGAATACAGCTACGGATGAAGAAATCAGTCTCAGATTATCAGCCTTTGTCTGGTTCAGCAGGTGGTCTGAGAAGGCCAGGTGGATTAAGTTCTGGTGCTGATTGATGAGATGGAGAGGAACACCTGATACGATTCTGATATGCAGCAAAACAAAATGAGCAATAAATCATGTTTGTTCTACTACACTAGTTCTGATACATATTTTACTTATTGTCAGTTATGGACAAACAGTGCCATTTAGAAAGAGGTGAAATGTAACATGTTACATTTGGGATTACACTTTCTCATTAAAGTACAGATTCTAGTTCTTTGTTGGGTCGAGTCCCATCAGGGATTCGAACCCACATTTTTGGAGTCAGGCACCTAATCGCCAGTACACATTTACATTTAACCACTTTCTAAATAGCGCTGTGAAGTCATAGTTTTCGGCCGCGGGAGCTGTGCCAGTTTACACTTGTGAGAGGGGTACACAAAGTCCGTGGTCTCGACTACCAGTTGTCCAACTTTCACTTTTGTGGAAGCAGCGACGGCTGAGTGGGTTAGATGGCTGAGTTTGTGTGTGATTGATAATTGCATTAGAAAATAAACTGGCTTTTAAAATCAATCCAAATTACTACAAAGGAATTGTAACAGCATTACGAAAAAGAGTGTTAGTACAAATGGAATGAGAGTAAAGTTCAATGGTTGTGTGAAATACTATAGCGATGATATCTATTTGTGGTCTGCGAAAATGAAAACATAGCATTAGTTTTTCGTTCTGTTTTCACTCACTCATCAACCAGGCTTCAATAACTGAGGGGCGGTGGGGTAGCCTCGTGGTTAAAGCGTTGGCTCGTCACGCCGAAGAGCCGGGTTCGAATCCCCACATGGGTACAATGTGTGAAGCCCATTTCAGGTGTCCCCCGCCGTGATTTGCTGGAATACTGCTAAAAGCGGCGTAAAACTAAACTCAGTCAGTCAGTCATTTACTGAGAGCTTTTATTGTGTAGGTGGTCAAAGCTCTTGTATAGACTATCTCTATGTTTCCATCTTAGATTCGGACGGACACAGGGACATATTTACTTCCCACTCAGGTGTATAACATAAGCTGAGGTATACTTAAACATTTATTTAAAATATTGAACATTTCTCATGACCAATCGCTCGGCAACGTACTATATACCTGCGACATAAGTTGATACCCAGTTGCACCGAACTGAAAGTTCACTAAACGTTTCGCGTCGATGAGCACCATGTTTTGTTGAAGAGAAGATTGACTGATTGATTGTTGTTTTACGCCGCACTCAGCAATATTTGAGCTTGTATGGCTGCGGTCTGTAAATAATCAAGTCTGGACCAGACAATCCAGTGATTTACGTCATGCGCATCGATCTACGCAATTGGGGTATGATGACATGTGTCAACCAAGTCAGCGAGCCTGACCACCCGATCCCGTTAGTCGCCTGTTACGACAAGCATGGGTTGATGGAGAACTATTCTCGCCCGGAGTTGAATAGAAGAACATCATTCATTGTACATGATAGCCACAGGAGGCAGGGTACAAACGTAGTTTTAACGTTTTAAAAGCTCATATATACAAAGTAATAGGAACGTGTCATTCTAAAGTCTTGAGAGGAAACGCATATTTTCTTTTCATGAACAATTTGTAAATGAAATATGGGAAATTTTTAGCAGAAAGTGCTGGTGGGTCGGGGAGTATTTAAAGTGACATGGATGAGGCGGGCGATGGTGTTAGTTCTTGTTTCAGATCTTAGTAGAAAGGGCATTTCAACAGAGAGTGTCTCCGATCTTCCCCATGTGTGTGACCTAATGTTGATCAGTGGATGGAGCTTGGTCTGTCTCAGTAATGTTTATGTTTCTGAACTTAAATCTTGAAGAAGAAAAGTCGTTTTTTTTTACCGGGATAATGATAGTTGACTAGAATATCTGTGGGAATAGACCATAAATTGTCTTTCATATCTTTATTGAGTAAACTGTCATTCTTCCTATCAGACATCCGAAGGTAGTTATCTTAAATTAATGTTACTATTGAAATACTAAGAGAATAGGGTTCCAGTTTTGTTGAATTTAGTGGTGGTATTATTCTTGTTACACGTCCAATAATGTATCCGTCCACCGCGACCAGGTCATTGACTTTGATTGGAGTTAACTGGGTAGCCATGTTTGTTTACAAAAGAAGCAGACGATTTATCAATTTTAGACATTTCAAAACATGTTGCTAATGACGTATGACATAAAGCACTAAATTAGCATTCTTATTCATCTTTCTAACGAATGAAATAGCATTTCTCCTATACCAAAGCGTTACGCCACATAACAACAGATTCAACCGTGGGACACCATGTGCGTTGCACGGCCGAGAGGTACAAATAAGTCAAAATCCAAGAGAAAGAGAACATTTCGTTCTGTTATCAAAACGGCACCCGTGAAGAGCCACCTCCTCGTGGTGGGTTCTGGGTAACGCTAAGCGCTCTTCAAACCCCCGTTGTGGACCCGGTACATTTGGTCCACCAACCCGTTTGCCGTGGGTTGCGCCCCTATGTCGGTGGAGGACGGGAGTCTGGTGGTTGAGGGCACTGGTTCCAGGAACAGTGTTCCTTTGCCCAACACACCACTTCGCCCCTTACTTCACCTAGACGGGTGGTTGAATGGGCCCGGTTCAACCAATCGGCTGGTTATGTCGAGCCCAGTGCATCACTTGTATTTGCACAATTTATATTATGAACAATATTTTTTACTTGGCTCGTTTTTTTATTATGAATCATCACTCGATTTTGAAATACGCCCTATTTAAATTGCCTAGAGTCTTATGCCCAGAAGGCGATGGTTCATGGGCCAATCTGGTAGATTGATTACTTGTCTAATCCTTCTGCTGGAGTATATCATCCCAGTATCCTTGGTGCTGCAAGTCGGAGATCCACTTGTATATAGCATTGTCTTTATGATACTCCGTGGTGGATGGGGAGCTGGGGTGATGAATCTTTAATACTTCAACATGGCTCTTGAAACCCCCTTGACGGAAAGCGTCAACTTGACAATGATCATGGTGCTAATGAAGGCTGTCGACCTCTTCAACAAGTTTAGTACTGGCCGAGATTTCTGATTCTAGAATCTCGGACAAGCAACCTATCAAATTGAATCCATTTGCGATTTCAAAAGGAGTGTATGGTATTGCAGATGTTAAGAATATCAAACGTATGAGATCCGGATCACTTCTAATTGAATGTGCCAAAAGACAGCAAGCTACCAACTTATTATCTGTTGATACATTAGCTGGATTCCCCGTTTCAGTATCTGTCCACAGATCACTTAATTCAAGCAAAGGCATTGTAAAGGACCGTGATCACCTCCTAGATGATATGTCCGAGCTTGACATAGTTTGTGAATTAAAAGATCAAGGTGTGACACATGTGAAACGTTTTACTCCGCGTCAACACTCAGAAATAATTCAAACAAACACTTACTTGTTTTCTTTCGTCTCTCCGTGTCCACCAAGATCTATCAAAGCAGGTTATTGCAGCCTTTCAGTTGACCAATATATCCCAAACCCACTGAGGTGTTTTAAATGTAAAAAGTTTGGTCATGGGGTAAATTCATGCAAAAATACTATTACTTGTGCTCACTGTGGTGAGAAAATACATGTTACCGAAGACTGCGATAGCAACTTTAAGAAATGCGTCAACTGTTCTGGTCAACATTCATCCTCGTCAAAAGATTGTCCCATATGGAAGAGAGAAATGCCGTTTAATAAAATAAAAACTACTCAGAACATTAGTTACAATTAACCTAGGACTTTTACCTTCCTGTGATCCAAAGGTTCCTATGCCTCTGTAACTAGAAGACCATCTGTGGTAATATCTTCTATTGGCTGTTAAACAGATTTGACATGGATAAATACCATCAATCCCCAACCCTTCTGTATGTCGGACTCCTGCACACAAACTACTGTTGAGCCTTCTCCAACTAAACAGATTCCTGTATCATCATCAACTGTTTGTGTATGATTCACATAATGATTCAGCAACAAATTCACAATCAAAGAAAGGAAAACATGCGTTATCCAGATATATAACTGACTCTTCTTGAAACAATTAAACTGGTAGAGTATCAAAAGGTTCCGATGATCCCATCACTTGAAGGGATGGATGTTTCAGAGAGCATCCCCCAGAGAACAACAAGTTGGTCGCCTAAACATAATGGGCGAGCGAGATCTCCAGTTAACCTGCCTAAGAGATGAATAGTTCTCAGCCGTTGGAATTGCAGAGGACTGAAGAATAACTTCAACGAAATTCAGATACTCATACACGATCTTAACCGTCAGCATTATGTCTCCAAGAGACATATCTTAAAAATACAAATAATTTTAATCAGAGACAGTATAGTGATTATCACTATAGCTACTGGAGGCGCTTCTATTTTGGTTAATCAGAGCGTCATACATAGCCCTGTCACTCTAAATACGGATTTGCAAGCTGTTGCTGTTTGTCTGACTCTGCACATGGCGCTGACATTGTGCAGCTTGTATATACATCCCTCTTCAAATATTCAACAATCAGATCTTCAAAATCTATATGATCAACTTCCGAAGCCATGTCTCATCATGGGCGAGTTTAACGGACACAACCCACTTTGGGGAAGTGTCAATACAAACACTAAAGGTAAAATCATCGAGGAATTCATATCCGATAATAATTTATGTATTTTCAATGACGATTCAGCCACTTATTTACATCCAGCTACGGGAACATATTTCCCTGGATATATCACTAGCCGATTCTAACTTATGTAATGAATTTGAATGGGAGATCCATGATGACGTATGTGGGAATGATCACTTCCCCACCATTCTCAAAAACATCATCCCTGGGGATGATCCACCTTTATCCAGACGAAACTTCAGCAGAGCTGACTGGTCATTATATAAAACACTTTGTACTGAACACTTAAAACATGATGTTTTGCGAACAGCGAAGATCCTATACAGCTATTTTCAGATATACTCAATGACATTGCTGACCACACTATACCAAAGTCCTCTGCGGTTCCACATATTCGTAAGCCATGGTTCCATATTGAATGTAATAAGGCTAGAAAGTGTAGGAAGAAAGTTGAAAAGTATTTTCGCCGCCATCCTACAGTACATAATCTAGATAAAGTTAAAATTTTAAATGCCAAGGCTAGAAGTGCTTTTAAACAAAATAAGCGTCAGCCTTGGCGAAATTATGTTTCTAAAATACATTCACGCACACCCATGTCAAAGGTGTGGAACATGATTCAAAGAATATAGGGCAAAGGTTCTAAGTCTACTGTTCACCATTTGAAGGATGGTGATAATTTATTAACTAATAAATCTGACATTGCCAATAAACTTGGTGAAACTCTCCCCAAGCATTCATCTTCATCAAACTATGTCCCTGAGTTTCAAAAGTTTCAGAAACAACAGGAGAAGAAAAGATTAAATTTTAACTCAGACAATGGTGAAGATTATAATGAATTATTTTCACTACATGAGCTACATACCGCCCTTGAGCAAGCTCATGATACAGCAACAGGAGCTGATGATATCCACTATCAGCTCCTGAAGCATTGACCGAATCATGTCTAGAAACGCTGCTAAATATTTTTGATTTAATATGGACTTCAGGGAATATCCCAGCTTCCTGGCGTAATGCCATTGTAGTCCCCATTCCAAAACCTGGCCGGGATCATACTGATCCGTCTAATTATAGACCAATCTTTAACGAGTTGTGTCTGTAAAACCATGGAAGGAATGGTAAACAATAGGTTAACATGGAATCTTGAAACCAATAACCTCATAACAAATAATATTCAATGTGGTTTCAGGAAAAATCGTAGTACCATTGATCACTTGGTACGTTTAGAATCCTTTGTCAAAAATGCAATATTAAATAAACAACATGCAGTATCGATATTCTTTGATCTCGAGAAAGCATACGATACCACCTGGAAGCATGGCATTTTAAAGGATTTACATGATTTTGGTTTGAGGGGTCGTTTACCTCTTTTTATATCACAGTTTTTAACAGACAGGCAATTTCAAGTCCGCGTGGGTTCAACCCTGTCTGATCATTACAATCAGGATCAGGGTGTCCCTCAAGGCAGTATTTTGTCTGTCACACTGTTTAGTATCAAGATCAACAGTTTATCCAAGGTTTTAAATGATTCAATCGATGGATCACTTGTTGTGGATGATTATAACATTTCTTGTTAAATGGTGTCTTGAAAACGGCTATAAATTTTCTAAATCAAAAACTAATTGCATACATTTCTGCCGTAAATATAAACCACATAAAGACCCTAAAGGTTGTAAATGAGGCCAAGTTCTTGGGTCTAACTTTCATCTCCCATTTAACCTTTCTTCCGCATATCAAATCCCTAAAAACTCAATGCCTGAAGGCACTTGATTTATTGAAAGTCGTTTCTAATTCAAAGTGGGGAGGGGACCAAACTACCCTCCTGCACCTATATAGATCACTGGTCCGCTCGAAGCTTGATTATTGCTCCATCGTTCAAGGTGGATCCTGCGAAAGCAACCTAAAACTACTTGATTCTGCCCACCACCAAGGTCTGAGACTTTGTCTTGGGTCATTCAGAACATCTCCTGTTGACAGTCTCTACGTCGAGGTAGATGAGCCTTCTCTTACCCAACGCCGTATAAAATTATCATTACAATATATTACCAAACTATATTCTAACGACTCTAATCCTGCATTTCACTGTATTTTTAATCCTCTTTATGAAGATTTGTACAATATACAACAAAACTTCTCTTGTTCCGCCTCTTGGGCTCAGGATTAAGCCATTCATTACTGCTGCCGGCATTGAGCTGGAAAATATTTCTCCTTCCCATCTTTTTGTCTTCTCCTCCTTGGCAATTGGTTAGGCCACAAGTCGACCTTACACTCACTAAATTTAAAAATCAGAAACTAATGACCTGCAATATAAACAAGAATATAATCAATTAAAAAAGTAAATATAATACATATAAATCCTTATTTACAGATGGGTCCAAGGATGGTGGCGCGGTTGCTTGTGCCACTGTCCTTGGATCCAGAACAATATCTTCCCGATTGCCAAATAACAGCTCTATTTTCACAGCAGAAGCTAACGCCATATTAACAGCTCTTAGATATATTAATAAACACCGTAAATATAAACAATACATAATATTTTCCGATTCTCTTTCGTGCCTTCAGGCCATTAAAAACCACTTTTATTAGAAGTTATTGAATTGTATAATGATCTTGCTACTGGCCAATGCGATATCGTCTTTTGTTGGTTACCCAACCATGTTGGCATTTCTGGGAACACAATGGCCGATCTTGCTGCTAGGGCAGCACTCAACAAATCTGTGACACCACTTCTTATTCCATACTCTGATTACAAAGCTAGCATTAGAACCTACATCTGTGATTTGACGCAGAAGAAGTGGGACACCAAAGTTGGTATCAATAAATTACATGCAATACAACCTTATATTGGTTACACCTACTTGGGTTGTCAGTCCAGATTTGAAGAGGTCATCATGCGACGATGTCGCATTGGTGACACAAGGTATACTCACAAATACTTGTTAAAAGGTGAAGATCCTCCGTTTTGTATCCCTTGTGATGAGAGAGTCACAGTCAAGCATCTCCTGCTTGACTGTGTTGAATTCTCCATCATAAGGGATAAGTATTTCAATGTGAAAACAGTTAAGGATTTTTTTAACACTGTTAATTTTCATTTAATTATTGGCTTTTTAAAAGAAATTGATTTAATAGATGAATTTTGAATAATATGTTCTGTAGATAGATGTATTTTAATGATTGGTAGTTTAGATTAGTAACTTGTATTGTTAGTGGCTGTACCCTCAAAGGGGGTTAAAGTACTGTAAAATTATTGTCCCCCTGAGAGGGTATGTAAGTTCCAAAACATTTCAAGTAAATTTAAGTCTACCAGGTTTTTAATCGTAGTACTTTTGTCATTGTAATGTATGGCTAAATCTCAGTATAAACGCCAATGGCTAAAGGAATGGTGTAAATCCAGCTAGGATCCATGCAGGTAGCAAAGGTACTGTAAGTCCCCATGGTCCCTAGTATTCCATTTCAATGTAAAATGTTCTCGTCACGATATGGCTGAAATATTGCCGATGTGACGTTAAATATTAACTCACTCACTCACTGTTATCAAAACTTTCCTTAATGTAGCCATCCTTAGCAGTTTCACTTTTCCATATTCCATGTGTCTTAAACGTGCGTCTGGTATCCCATTGTTTCTGTTGCTGTAGCATCACCACTACGTAGGCTGTGCAGACCATAACTGTTAATATTTGTAACAAATGGAGACAATGCATCCAAGAACAGTTCCCTTAATCTTGTGCAAGTCATAGGATTGTTCTCTTTTCTTAACACATAACCAGATGCACATTTGCTGAGACTTTTGATCAGAAACGAAACCTGACCCCGATGAAACAAACTTAAGTTTTTCTCAAATTTCAAACAGAGTTTGACAATTTGAAACAGCTGAATTTTTAACTCAACTGCATTTTTTAAATAAAAAAGCCCAAACAACTTAAGTAATCTATCCACCAAACTCAAATTGTCTACTAAGTTTGAGTTTAATATTGATTTCAGTTTATTCTGGAAAATTCATTTCCTGCGTTTTCTCAAATTTGAGTAAAAACTCTGACTTAAGTCAAAACTCAGACTTAAGTTTGTTTCGAGAAATCGGGGCCTGATCTCAGCCTGCCCTGTTGCACAGCTGCACCACCGGATACGTGAGGTTCGTCCTGGGAAGAACCTGAAAGAATACCACCATGTACGAAAGTTACTATTCTGTATCCCTCATACCTCCATGTCTTAACCAACTGTCTTGTAACTTTGGTGAACACATATGGAGCTGATGTTAAACCAACCGGGAGTACAGGGAATTTGTAGGAGAGAATTATCATTATTTCTCATGTAATTCAAAGCTGTATTCCAATCCTCATATTTTACACTCTGTTTTGTACACATGGCTGTTAATTCTATGAAGATCTAGAACCAGTCTCCTCTTCCCCGAAGACTGGACTGAAACTGACAATGGACTGACGACAATGGGAGGAGTATCGCACTCGCATATAAGGTTTTTCTTTTTTAGCTCATCAACGGCTTGTGTAACAAAATCTTTGTGTTTCAAAACTGTAAGAATATTTTTTGGGGAAAGAGTTCCTTCCGTTCCCCCAACCCTAAACCTACCTCTAAAAGAACCCTAAACCTAACTTAAATTTTGGACTTTTAGTCATTTTTGTGAGTTCTCACAATTGTTGTGTTAAGTTTGTTAATAATTTTAGTGTATACTAATTTATAAATATTATTGGGATGGGGGAGCGGGAGGAACTCTTACCTTTTGTTTACAAACATAGAAGGTGGTGAAAACAAAATGGGTTTTTATAGCCATTAGCAATAAAATCCACAACAAATTGTGAAGAAATGTTCATCGAAAAATAGCAAACTGTTTTGAGACGCTTTTTACCACAACTTTAGATGTACCCTGCTCATACTCCTGATAGTCATAATGTTAGAGTTTTGGGAAAACACAAATCATCAACAACGCCATCAAGACTATTTTCACACAAATACATTAATCCGACATTTTCATTAATCCGACATTTTCGTTAATCCGACATATTTCTCTGCAACCACAAGTGTCGGATTAACGAGAGTTGACTGTACTCAACTGACAAGCCTTCAGAGCTATTGATTCCCTTGTGCTGATTCTCAGGCTGTAAACGTCGACAATCTCTGGGTGGATATGTTCTGATGACAGTCTCCCTTGAAGTGACAGAGGTCACAGCATGCGAAACATGCTCCTGTCTTCGGACCTTTGGATCGAAAAAATTGGTTAGTGATTGGTTGAACAGAAACGCAGCTTGCACGGCGGATCGCCTAGCTGACCTACTTCCATATGGCGCTTGATGTGCACGTTTCTGGCGTAATTTTCCGATCGTCGTCGGAATCATTCGCCAGTTCGTTAGAAACATATTTTCCAACTGTCTCCCAACCACCCTCTGATAGTGCTATTTTTATCAGTTTATTGTGTTTTTGAAGCCTTGTGATCTCTGACGTGATCAATGTATCACAGTCGTAGATACGTTGATGTTGAATAGCTATAAGAATTTGATAAAGTGAATCTATTGTCTCTTCATTGAAATTTGGTTAAATCTTGTTACCCTCCCAACTCCATGCATAATCTTTTTTCAGCACGCAGTTTCTTGTCATCTTTGGTGGTATGCTGAATCTTTTCTCTCAACGCTCCGTTGCGGTCATTAAGCGACAATTCAAAATTGTGCTATGTTTGATTCTAATTGCTGAACAATGGCATCCAGTTTGGCGTCCGTGTCTATTATTGAAAATAACGTAATGGCCGTGCTTGCACTTGAGCGAGAATGAAAAATTCAAATCTAAATCCCCTTAACTACCACTTGTTTAGCGCCACCTACTGGCGCAGACTACTCTACTTACAACAAAGCTCCACACCACTAGGAGAAAGTAATTTCCTTCTTATTCATCCTTCAAACGAAAGAAATAACATTTCAACAGACAGTGTTCCTCATCTTCCACTCGTTAGCATTGTAGAAGGTACATATTCTGTCTATTGTAGGGGTGTTATAGTAAGTCACTCTTTCAGTTTGAAGGTCGCGAGTCTCAACCTTGGGTCTATTTTGCAGTGTTCGGATGAGTTACCTTTAGGGCTAGGTATTGTTAAATTTCGAATCTACCCGTGAAGGTCCGGGTTAGAATATTGATCTTCAGTAACCCATGCTTGTCGTAAGAGGCGACTAACGGGATCGGGTGGTCAGGCTCGCTGATTTGGTTGACACATGTCGTCGGTTCCCAATTGCGCAGATTGATACTCATGCTGTTGATCACTGGATTGTCTGGTCCAGACTCGATTATTTACAGACCGCCACCATATAGCTGGAATATTGCTGAGTGCGGCGTAAAACTAAACTCACTCACTCCAAGTCAGCGAGTCTGACCACCCGATCCCGTTAGTCGCCTCTTCAACTCCAATTCTAACCTTCATATTCACGGGTAGGCTGGATGGTGACCCAAATGTGACAATAAATCGGTATTGATACCTGCAGGCCTGCATTTGTAATTCAATGCTGCAGCGAGTTATCAGTGTGTGTGTATATATATATATTTGTTTCCTCGGATTTACCTTACTCTGTGCGCATACACAAACACATCGAACAGGTGACAAACGGGATCGGGTGGTCAGGCGCTCTGTCCTCCTTTCACGTCGTATCGTATCCCATTTGCGTAGATAGATGCGCAGGATGTTAATCACTGCATTGTCTGGTCCAGACGTCACATAGCTGCTATATTCCTGAGCCCGGTATTCAACAACAAACACACACATCATAACCGCATGCATAGGTAGGCCTTTTTTCTATCACATTGTGTCAGTGTATTAAATTCAAATATCGATATGGCATTCAAATACATTTATGCCAGTGTATCGATGAATTACTCTTCTAGACAGTCTTGCAAGTTGGACTGAATTTCCCTTCCCGTGGGATATATTACCAACCACGGGATAGTGGGCACTCCCCAAATATGCTTTGGACACTCCCCAAATATGCTTTTTTCGAATCCAATATCAAAGTCACTGCTACTTGGTCCCTTGTAAGATATACTCGTACGAACTCGTGGACTATACTATAAAACTAAAACAAAGCTAAGGGCCACCGGTTCTTTCGTATTACTAAAGCTAATCGAACCGTGAAGATCCAAGTCAGAATTGGTCATCTGCAACCCATGCTTGTCGAAATAGGCGACTAACAGGATCGGGTGGGTGGTCAGGCTCGCTGACTTGGTTGACACATGTCATCGTATCCCAATTGCGTAGATCGATGCTCAAGCTGTTGATCACTGGATTGTCTGGACCAGACTCGATTATTTACAGACCGCGGTCGTATAGCTGGAGTATTGCTGAGTGCGGCGTTAAACAACAAACAAACAAATCTGTCATCGGGGATCAGGACTCCAAATTATAATGATTACCTAGCAGATAAAACTGACATAACTTGATGCTCACCACTCCCTGTGACGCAATATTTACTTCCTGGGCGTGTATAGATGTATATATCCTCACTTAAGGGGTTGAGTTGAGAGGGGTCTCTGTATCACACCCATCTCTCCTTCATTACCTACTGATCCCCCTAAACATATTGTGTTAATGACACCAGCCCTCCCTGTAATGTATGGCCCGTCTCTAAATTAAGTTCAAATTAATTACATGTATTTAAAAAAAAAACATTAAGTTTTTCACCCCCTCTACTATCCGCTTATAAGCTGGGTATATGTAGACACAAGCACACACGCACCGTCCAAAGCTATGTCATGTTAAATAAGGTTTTATCAGCGACCATATACCGATATATCTGGCCTTTTCATGTACTTGTCACTTGTTCCATACACTGTGTACAAAATGTTTACTTCTGAAACTCCAACGTCATATCTGTTACATATTTGTACATACGTCATATAGGCGTCACCGACTTCATGACACGACATCAGCTTGTTGTACACATACCGTTGGAAGCTTGCGAAACAGCGGTAAACTCATCAAGGGCGGATAACTCTTACCGCTTAACCTCGAACTGGTTGCAACAGCTTTCCTGCCCATAATAACTTTAGACATTTCCTAGTCGGACCAAAGCCACACCCTCGGGATAACTGTCAAACTTCAACCCGCGTTCCTGCTCGTTTGTCAACGGAATAAGGTAATAGCAAGTCCATATGCAACCTTAACATCTTCTTGAGTGTTCACAAATGCAGTAGGAACCGTAAGGATTAACAGTATCGCAATGGAAGCGTCTGCATGAGTATCTAGGCCATTGCGAAACTGTATGTTTTTACACCGGTTTAGCTATCCTGTGGCTCCTTCACGACAGAAAAGCCTCTCAGATGTTATATGCTGATTTTATAAGAGTGTGAAATGGGTTAATTGCATCGCTACGTGGTAGAATCTTGAACGATTCACCGGGTGTTTTCGCACGCATGAATAATTCTGCACGGTAATCCATGTTTCGTGAAACCAGTTCGACCCCCAAGGCAGTCACTGACAGATGCGTGTTCCGCATGCCATTGACTGTCATATCATATTGAAGAGGCATGTTCAGAAACTGTGTTGCACTCGTGACGATATGGTGAACGCTCCGTATACGATATGAACGTGTATTATATCCGTTGTTACCTGTTGCAACTGTCAACAACATTGTTGTACTTTATAGACAAACAATTCCAAGGCAATCATAGTAATATAGTCTTGAACACGTTTTGTTAGCTCGTTCTATACACAACATGTCCATCAGTTCTTTCAGAACACGGTTGTTAGCTTGACAGCAAATCGTTTAATACAGAGCTCCAGATAAGATGTAGCTCATGTGGGTACTGTACCCACTGTATTTTTTTGGAGTGGGTATTATGAATGTTGAGTGGGTATTTCATTTTCCGTTACCCACTGTTTTCAAATATGTGGGTATTTCAGTGATTTTACTCACCTAAGTATATGTCATTGAGTAAGTTTACTAAGCAGGCATGTACTGCCTTATGTCATACCGAAGCAAAACCAACTGAAATACAATGGAAATGATTTCATAAAAAATCACTCATCCTGTACTGACAGTACAACAGTACTCCTATACTAACAATACAACTTGATACCAATCGATGTCTTTTTCATCGTAAAGCAACCTCAGTGCTCATACTTTAAAGGTCACATGCAACGTAAAACACAACTTTGCAGATTCTGATACCTTTCGGTATGGACTTACCGAAACAAATCGTCAAAAATGCAAATTCAACTTATAAAGTTGAAAAATAACATGATGAAAAATAACACGCGAAATCGGAGTTCAAACGTTTCACTAATTTTCCCCAGACTTTTCTGGGGAATACAGGTTTCAACAGCTGGCTGCGCTCATAGCACGTGCGCAGTGAAATAGTTTCGCGCAACTTGGAAGCGGGCTGTCTGGTGAATACTCGGTGAAGGCTTTGGTGTGAGCTAGTTTCATAATGTTTTGTTGATATCTCACAGGTGCGAGTTTTTTGTATGTTATGACAGTAAATAAACTGTTTATATAAGTTCATTTGTCTATTTCACCACACGTTCTTCTTACCGAGTCACTTTCTCAGTTCGATACTTAAAAGCAATGTCATTATTTAGAGTTGACACGATTTCTAACTGTGATATAGATATGTCGCTGTCACAGACAAAACTCAATGTCTTGTTTTATTGACACCAGTGTGTCTGCCTGCCTGTCTACTAATGACAATATTCAATACACAACTGCGATCACTGACCACATGCAATTTGAACTTAACACCAATCAGGCTATACACCATAAACAAAACACATTGATTTATGGCCCGAGTTCGGTCTCTGTCACATTATGTAATTACACAGACAGGCAGGTGTGATACTTGAACACATGACATGTTATGATGTCTGTTGATTGCAAAATGTTATACACAAAAAATGAGCATGTATTTACAAAACCCAACTTTCTATATATACACACACAATGACCCGTGAAGGCGGCATCTGCTAATGAACCAGCCGTTACACTTGAGTGCACACCCACCCGCTCTGACTGGGTTCGGTATCCCGGCTGCTTCGTTTCGAGGGAGGTAAACCCAAGTACAAAATATTGCACTTTTGATTTGCGATTATACGCTTATAATTTTGTTTATTTGTTTTTTCATAATCAGCAATGCATATTATATGTCATGAAGAAGTGATAATTGTGTTTTAATTATGTTTGATTTTTTGGTTGCATGTGACCTTTAACATACTCTTACAATTGTCATAGATCAAAGATATAATTGTGCAAGTGGATCCTCATAGCTTATTATTGGCAGGGTGGGTGAGACTTGTCACAGGGCATTCTGTTTATTATCATTGTGAGACTTTTATCTACACACACCTGCACCCTCCAGCCCATAACATTTTTTCACTCTCCAAATAGATGAAAAAATGGTTCCTGACAATAAATTACCAGTCCTTAAACAAATGCAGTTGGTTTCATGACCTGGGCCCTCTCTTTTCACCTTACCAACCTCCCCCTCCCCACCACCTACCCATCAAGGTCAAGGTTAGAATGAACCTTCAGTAACCCATGCTTGTCGTAAGAGGTGACTAACGGGGATTGGGTGGTCAGGCTCGCTGACTTGATTGACACATGTCAGATCGATGCTCATGCTGTTGATCACTGGATTGTCTGGTCCAGATTCTATTATTTTCAGAACGCTGCCATATAGCTGTTGTATTGCTGAGTGCAGTGTAAAACTAAACTCACTCACTCCCCACCATCTCCTGTCATAAACTATCAGTCCTTAGGAAAGTGGTATGAGTGATAAGAAGGCCATTAATTTTCTTTGTATGACTAAAAAATAGATGTGAAGGATGCGTGCATGATCACTTGGAAACAGCTGTATTCTAAGCTTTTCAGGACAGTTTGACATCCACTATTTCAATTGCCCCTCAGAGCATTACAGAAATATTATTTACTTAGTGACAACATCTGCGGCTATTTTACGAAAATCAATGTAAGTAGTACAGTTGACTTTTATTTCTGAATATCACATACTAGAAGCAGTATCTGAATGTAAGCCAGTTGGTGAAAATTTTGAACTTCAGAGACTGCAGATTTCTCTTTATTATTTATTTGTTTGTTGTTGTTTTTATGTATTTAATGGGATCAAGGTCTCTTATATTTCACTGTTATTTAGTGTTAACAGAACCAATCAAAGAGAAAGGATGTATATTTTGAGTATGTTAACTCTATTCTAATAACAATATCCACTCTCAGTGAATAAAACATATTATTCTAAAATCATCAGATCAGTGGATAAATGTACAAGTAAGGGCATGTAAGGCACGATTCCAGTCACCCATGATGTGTTATTTTTATTTGATGTTTATTCAAATCATATTGCATGCTGCCATCTTTTATCTGCTGTGAAGCCATTGTTTGAAACAATCATAATCAAATGTTTCTGGTTCCAGCAATAGATCTGTATTTTTCATATATATAACTGTAAGATATTTGATAGTGTCAAAAAATGAATGAAATCCTTCATTTAATCAATACATGCAAAATATTAGAAAAAGTTACATTGAAAAAAACGATCTTGCAGGACTTTGAGCAGTGAAAGGGTCCGATGATCACCTGTTTCATGGTGTCATGTTACGATGATCTCAGAAATAAAACAAACATCTGTTAACTGTGCAGCAGTCTAAGTAAACTTAGGCTCAGTATTATTCGTTACACTGCCATGCTGAGTCTACCAAAACCTAGTAGAAGGTCGTGTCAGCTATAACCTTTGAGCGACCTATGACCGTCCAATCAAACGCAAGATAGCCGAACGGATTTAACCAATCAGACAACGGCTGCTTGTTAGGGTTCGGCGGGACTTACATAGTTACAAAACGGTTTTTGGATTTTCTCTTCCCTGGTCACTGACACTGATCTATCAACAAACGCAAATCGGCATGAAACACAGATATTTGACCTGCAGCATATGCGCTTAGGGGTTTCTAATGACATGGTTACTATTAGCTTATATTTCCGCAAAATGACATCCTTGAATACTGACAAAAACTGTATACTCATTTCGTCCTCCATGTGTATCACTCGGAAGCGATCGTGTGGAAAATAGCATTCAGAATCGTTCGAGTTTTTGAGGTAAAGGTTCAAACGGTATGTGCGAATTAGAACTTTCGCGATTTAGTAAGCTGTGTTCTGATTGGTCAGTCCAAAAGGTTAGCTGACGCGACTTTCTACTAGGTTTTGTTAGACTTAGTAAAGCAGTGTAACGAATAATACTGAGCCTAAGTTTACTTAGACTGACTATGCAGCTGTGTGTGACCTTCATTGGATTTGGCGATTTTGGAATAACTGTTGTCTGAAAAAATTATATGCTGCAAAGTTCAAAATAATGTCTTCCTATCATTGCTGTTTGCATGGATGGCTTTGTCTTGTGGGATGAAGCAGATATACTCTGCAGAGTTGTGTCCCTTAGTTTTTAGGTTAGTCAGCATCATACCTATGTTTGTAGGATTCACTGGGTTTGGGGATTTCATCCCATATAAAGATGACTCACTGCGACATAACTGGAATATGTTTTAAAGGAGCATTACTCCCACCTTTCTTGTATCAGTTCTCTGCTTGTCACATGTCATCGTATCCTAATTGCACAGATCGATGTTCATAATGTTGATCATTGAATTGTCTGGTTCAGATTCAATACTTTGAGATTGCTGCTATACAGCTAATGAGTTAGTTTAGTTTTACGCCTCATTCAGCAATATTCCAGCTATATGGCGGCGGTCTGTAAATAATCGAGTCTGGACCAGACAATCCAGTGATCAACAGCATGAGCATCGATCTGCACAATTGGGAACCGATGACATGAGTCAACCAAGTCAGCGGGCCAGATCACCCGATCCATTCATCACCCCTTATGAGTGAGTGAGAGAGTTTAGTTTTACGCCACACTCAGCAATATTCCAGCTATATGGCGGCGGTTTTTAAACAATTGAGTCTGGACCAGACAATCCAGTGATCAACGGCATGAGCATCGATCCCCGCAATTGGGAACCGATGACATGTGTCAACCAAGTCAGTGTGCCTGAGCACCCAATCCCGTTACGACAAGCATGGGTCACTGAAGATCAATATTCTAACCCGGACCTTCTCGTGCGCTATACGGCCAGAATATTGCTGAGTGGGCATTAAACAACAAATATATGGCTGCCCTGTTGCTAAAAGTTATGATGAATAGATCTTGCTGGCCTGTTCCGTTGGAAACTCATCACTTTTCCAGTGATCCAAAGTAGAGGTGCCATAACCACTGTTTAAATGCCAAGGACAGGTGGCATTAAGACAATTTCATGATTTCATCAACTTTTCATGGGGCTTCCTATATCTCTATAAATATGGCATACATATTCAAGATATTTTGGTTGACAGTCAGTCAGTGGAATTTTAAGCAATCCTAAAATCTGGGGCAGTGGGGTAACTCATGGATAAACTCGTATCATTCAAGACCTTTGTTCTGCTGGTCACGCGGGTACTCTGTGTGAAGCCCATTTCAGGGGTCACCATTATAAGCCACCCACCGTTCATCAGGAATATTGCTGAATATTAGGTGTATATCATGTTTATGTCACAGATACTTGTAAGGCAAAAAAAAAATGACATCAAGGTATATATTGTCACTCTCTGGGTCTTCGCAACTTTTAACTTACACATGTATACCTATTACGTAGGTGCTAAGAGTAAGACCCAGTCAGTGGCAATATATACCTTGATGCCATGTTTTCCCTCTACAAACTCCTGTGGTTCATATAGGCCAAATAAAAAAAATGTTGTGGTTCCGATTTCACCTATTAAAAATTAGGGAAGGTAGGTCAGACTTTTTAAAATTATTTTTACATATATTTTTTTACAAACTCAAACTAATAATACATTTATCAATGTGTAATTGTTTATTCAATCTAGCTTGCAGCCATCATATTGACTTTCTCTATCCGAATGTCAGATATCTGTTGGTGCCGGGAAAAAAGAATGGTATCTGAAAGCTTATTTTATTCATTTCACTTAAAAAGAAATAGGGTTGGCCCCAGAATTCAAGGGTTGGTCGGGTAATTGGAACCACAACATTTGTTTTTTTAGGCCATATTTACACAGTAGGATCACTGTATATCAAGATATTGATTAGTTATAAGATATATTATCCTGTATCTGAAAAAGATACCAGTGTCGAACTGCAATTTATTGTTGTGTTATGAATGAGACTGATCCAGATGTCTAAAATCTAAAAATTTGTTTCCACGTTCTCCAAATGAACCATGGTGATTAATAAATGTACAAGTTTCTATGATAGTGAATTATTAGTGCAGTACTGATAGTCATAAATATATCGCTGCAGCATCTGTGCACCATTATACACTGATAACACTGGTTGCAGGGGTTTATACCCGGACTGTCGACAACAACAAATAATCCGTCCAAATTACTTGTCGACAGTCCGGGGAAAGGGGGATGATGTTCTACATGAGTGACTTCACGCCCAGTAACATATGTTATATTTGGGATTACACCCACCACCGCGGCTGAGCGGTCTAGGTGTCTGACTTTGTGTGCTGGCGATTAGGTGCCTCACTCTGAGGGTGTGGGTTCGAATCCCGGATGGGACTCAACCCCAAAAGTACTAGAATCTGTACTTTACTGAGAAAGTGTAATCCCAAATATAACATGTTACATTTCATCACTTTCTAAATGGCATTGTGTATTTCACGCCCAGTGTTCTTGAAATTAACAAACCAATTAAAACAGAGCGATATATATAGAAGACAATATATTTATTTAGTTAATATAACAATATGTATGTATCATATGTCACACAATATAACATATTTGTATATTTATTTCATAAATCTCACACAATATATCCCAAGACAAAATACGTTGTAAGCTCTCTGTTTCTTTCTGGTATTTTTTTTGCATGTTAAACTCCAAAATGGTAATCCTTCCAATCGCATAACGTAAAATACTAGTTTGTTTGCAAACTTAATTCTCTTACAAATTGTTAAAAAGACATTCTCTATAATTAACGTAATTCATTTACTCATGAAATGAACGAACATAGCCACTTGCAAATCACTAAGCAAACATTCTCTTTCATTAATTAACTCCGTCACGGTATGTTGACCACGCGATGTCGACACTCCTGGTTTTTTTTGTTCTGTCGATGATTAGCAACATCCTGTTTTTCATTTGTCGAGAGATCGGGCTGACACCGTTGCAGGAGCAATAAACAAGATGAGAATTTAATGTTTAGTTTTCATTTTTGCATTCAATAATGTTTTCACCTGTGAGAAGGCCAGCTGGAACTGGGTTTAGTGCAACATATGTTATACTTGTGATTACACTTTTCACAGTGTTGGCGATTACGGACCCTTCATAATTTATGGCTAGGGTGTGATGATGATTTTAAGGGAGGAGTTACCCCTTTTGTTCTGGGGAGGTAGGGGGGCTCATCAATGTTGTACACATGTACTAGGTGGGGTAGGGTCATTGATTTTGTACATTATATGGGGGGGGCACTTTGTACTTAAATTTTAGGGGGGTCATTCACATTGTACATGCTTTTCCATAAAAATCACGCCACGCCACGCCAAGCCACACCCCAGCCATACATTATGAATGGTCATGCCATGCCACGCCAAGCCACGCCCAGCCATACATTATGAATGGTCATGCCACGCCAAGCCACGCCCAGCCATACATTTTGAATGGTCCCTTAGGTTCCTCACCCTGAGACTATTGATAGTGTATACTCTAGTCCTGGATCATCAGGACTCATCCCCCCCAAACATTCTTGAATCTCTACTTTACTGACAAGGTGTAGTCCCAGATGTAACATGTTGCATCCAAGATCTGCATCCTTTGTGGTTTCCTCCAACATGGAATCTGACAAAGCTGTGTTTTAACTCACTCACTGTGATGTTCTCTAGGACACCCTTACCCTTTTCCGAATATCATGAATACACAATGCAATTGAAAAAGAGGTCAAATGTAATACTTGTGATTACACTTTTCAGAGTGTCATAGACTTTGTGATAGCATTGTGACGTCATAAGCATTGTGACGTCACGGGCTGAGTTAACAGTTACTGTTCAGTTTTACCTGATGATGGGGTCACAACTAGTGGTGTTCTGATTAATTGAAATAATCGAAGATTGGTTGCAGTGACCAAATGACCAAGCAATCGATCACATTTTCTCATAATTGAACACAAATGATTTTGGAACTGCTGTTTTAGTCTTTGAAACACTTGACGATGGAACATATCTTTGAAGTTGTCAGGGCCTGCAAACTTGTTTAATTCTTAGAAAAATCACTTCACTAACTGAAAAGTCATGACTGAATATTTCTTGAAGACTCCAGGAAGTTTATGTTCATGATATATTAGTCATCACTTTAAAGTAGCAAGTTGTATTATGTTATACATATCTGCAAGAACAATCTGGATAGGAAAATCTGAAAAATGATGCGAACCAATTTTGTTTGATGATTGTTCGTTGGTAATGAAGCAATCATCAATTGTGAGATTTTAACCAATTCCCAACACTAGCCACAACAAGCCCTGAAACATTGTACTCAAGAATAAAAAGATGATGTAACCCAGATGCCAATCAAGCAGCTAGGTGAAATGTAGTACTAGAATCTGTACGTTACTGAGAAAGTGTAATCCCAAATATAACACATACATTGTACGTTACTACTACCATAACGTCTACAGCTGATTGGGGATGCATGTATTTAACAAGTTACTTGAGCTTCAAACGATTACAAAATACCCATTGATCTGCTTCCGTTGTCCTGTGAAGGTGCTCACTCAACTATGCCATCTGGAGAACAGCTGACTGTAACAGTCTTACTTTATAGTATCTTATATTGATTATAGTAGATTTTGTGATGGCAATTCATAGCGTGAAGTACATAAGAACACCCTGCATTGTGATCAGAGGATCATTAAACTGACTGTAGAGTCGTGTAAACAGACTGTTATAATGTTGGTGTTAGCGTCACTCTGACGCAGTCATTGCCGAAGATGGGGGCGGTGGTTTTGTGTATCACTGGGTTTGACATAGGGAATGAAAATTGTACACCCTGTCTATTGAATGTATACCATTTGTACATAGTCAAGAAGAGGATGTAGTTTGTATTTGTAGCAGGACGTGGAGTCATCCCATGATGACATCCTTATCTTGTCAGCTTGATAATGGGGTTAATCTCTCTGGTAACGTGGACAAGGTGTCCGACTTCAGATCAGAAGGTCTGTGGTTCATATGCCAACATGACACTCGGAAATGTTATGGCCGCTGCATATTGAAGACATGAGAGTTATTGTTTGGATCAATTTATGTGACATTCTTGCACTCTCACTCCAACACATCTGGTTTGGAATGGATCACGAAAGTCACTCATTAAACAGTCTGGTTGTTCTGACAAGTGACCAGCTTCCTCTGTGGTCATCTGCTTGCAAGCACACAGTCCCCTGATGAGTCAGAGGTAGAATAACGCTTACCGGTAGTCTCTGAATGTGAATAATTCTGATAGAAACAAATATTTCTTTTAAACTGAAAAGGAGCCCCAGTATGATGCGAGACTCTCAAACTGAGGAAATCTAGATTTGCTTCATTTAGGGTATAACATTGCAGAAAGGGGTGGGCAGTGAGGATATATTTTTATGGAGTTCAGGGACTGACTCGTGTGAGACAGACTAAGTCAGAGGCTGCAATGGCTGTGTACATCTTAACTGACTGACTGAGTTTGGTTTTACGCCGCTTTTAGCAATATTCCAGCAACATCACGGCGGGGGAAACAAGAAATGGGTACTTCTTAACAATTAGGATCCTATCCTTTATATAACCTAACCATATACCATAACAATATGAATATTTCCTTTAATTATTTTATAATATGTACATGTAATTTCAGTGTATAAAACATAGTTCCACAGTCCTTGATGGTCTATTTTTGTGAAGGACGGTCTATTTAATAAATAAGGCCGTCCTTTGGTTGGGGGAAATATTTGAGAAAATAAACTTAACTTAAGAAAAGCAAGATTTATGGATATCAACTTCTTTATTGTGAATAAGACGACGTTTCTGAGTGTATGTTTACTCCTTCATCAGGTGAGCATACACTCTGAAACTTTGTGTTATTCATAATAAAGAAGTTGACATCCATAAATCTTGCTTTTCTTATGCATTCCACATCTAAATGCCCTTCATTTACATTTAACTTTGTTTGAACTTATATATATTTTTTATTGTTTTAGTTTTTGGGACTAGCAGTGTTTGTTCAGGACTGGTCACTCTTTTGGACAGCCAGTCTTTGGACAGGCCATATTTCAAAACTATTTTATACACTGGTAATTTTCAGTAGTTGTGTAGTCATGTGAATTGAGTATTCAGGACATATTTAAAACAGAATGTTTTTTCTTCAATTTGGGTGTTACACCCGATAATAGTCTTATATAGATAACATGGTCACTGGTTATTGTCCATATAAAATAACACTGTCAACATTGGTCAAAATATGTCAAATACCTATTTTGTTTTTGTTTCACTGAATACAATGGATAAAACATCAACACCTGAATTATTATTGTATTCATTACCCAATATTTGTATTTGTTACTCAACATTAGTGATACGTATCATATTCATCTCATCGTGGATCATTGCAGCCTCATTTCTGGTGTCCCCCGCCGTGATGTTGCTGGAATATTGCTAAAAGCGGCGTAAAACCAAACTCAGGCAGTCAGTCAGTCATTGCAGCCTTATTGATCAGAAAGTCCACTTAACAAGACTACCAGGTATTCAAAGTGGTAACATCATATTGGAAGAAAAATAATTATTTTAATCAGATTGATTGTTTGAGCAAATATAAATAACATGGTAAATAACTGTACTCATCATGTGATTTGAGTGGAAAGAAAAGGTGTATTAGGTAAGATGCCTGCTGTTTAAACAGCTGCAGCCTTGGCATGGAGACCGGACATGTGGTATTAAAGTTGATACCTGTTGTGATGTTACTAATAGTCCATGGCTACTGGTGTGTAGAGAGGCAGTGTATATGCCTCCTTGACTTAGGATAACATTTGACGAGCACATGTAGAAATACAACAGTAAGATGCAGTTTGGACCGACCAATCTTTCTCACATGTGATCTTGACGGAAGGAGGTAATTATTTTGAGTGGAAAGTGAGTGAGTGAGTGAGTGAGTCTTGACGTGGGACTGACTTACTGAGTTTAGTTTTACACCGCTTTTAGCAATATTCCAGCAACATCACGGCAGGGGACACCTGAAATGGGATTCACACATTGTACCCATGTGGGGAATCGAACCCGGGTCTTCGGCGTGATGAGCCAACACTTTAACCACTAGGCCCTTGACGTGTGAGGAAAGCCATAAGTGATGCAGGTCTGGGACATTTCCCACTCTGGCGTTATTAACACATTCATTGTCTCACTATTTTTATCATCATCAGCATCATCATCATCACTCACTGTCGACCCATGAAGATCCGGGTTAGAATTGATCTTCAGTAACCCTTGCTTGTTGTAAGAGGCGACTAATGGGATCGGGTGGTCAGGCTCGCTGACTTGGTTGACACGTCATCGTGTTCCAATTGCATAGATCGATGCTCATGATGTTGATCACTGGATTTTCTGCCATTAGCTTGAATATTGCTGAGTGCAGAGTTAAACAACAAACTAACCCACTCTGATGAAACCCACAAACACCTTTCCAGGTTAAGGGCTGAAGGGTCGCATCTTTGATACAACACTCCTTTAATAAAATAAAGAACTGACCTTTAATTTATTTTTTTTAATTTATCTTTTATCATACGTTGTTATTTACCAATGATGTATTAATTGTACCAATTATTGTACCGGTCTTTAGCTCAGAAATAATCTTACAGTTACAAGAATATTGTTTCAATAACTAAAACATTAAAATGACAGTCTGGATTTTCATGTGTAGGTGTATGTTAGACATATGTTTTTACAGAAAACAGCAGTGAATTATGCATATATATTTTCCAGTAGGTATTTTTTAAAGCGTTATAGTGTTTGGGACATATGAACTAAGTTTGTTCTGTACCAGCTATTCTCTGATAAATTGTTTTACTAGTGTATTGCTGTGTAGGCTAGCAACAATGTCCGCATTCTATACGCCAGGGCATTTATTACACCGAATATAGTGTGCATATAATCAGTATATACAAGACCAACCTAGCTACATGTGTATATACAGAGCTCCAGATAAGATTTAGCTCATGTGGGTACTAATTTTTTGGAGTGGGTATTATGAATGTTGAGTGGGTATTTTTCATTTTCCGTTACCCACTGCTTTCAAATATGTGCGTATTTCAGTCATTTTACTCACCTAAGTATTATGTCATTGAGTAAGTTTACTATGCAGGTATGTTCTGCCTTATATCATACCTAATCAAAACCAACTTAAATATAATGGAAATGATTTCATAAAAACATCACTTATCCAATACTGACAGTACAACACTAGTCCTATACTAACAGTACAACTTGATAGCAATCGATGTCTTTTTCATTACGCGAGCGATTTTTATAAATATATTCCGTACGCATTTGTTTTAAACTTTTTTCGTATCTAACATTTTAAATGCGTAATTGGTACGCAACAATTATTTTTGAACGCGTAATTGGAAATTTTCTATGCGTACTTTACCCGGATACGCAGCTTATCTGGGCCTCTGTATACAGTGAAGCCTCGTTAATCCGGACGGTTGCGTTTCTCAGTAAATTCGTCCGGATTGCGCATAGTCCGGACTACTGAATCAAGACCCAAATTGCTTCAAAAACGACACGAATCTGGATAAAACAAATAAGCATTTAATGTAAAGCTTAATTCATCACATCAATAATTTTACCGAGTGACATCCGCATGTTGATCCGACGTGTCTGATCACGTCCTGCCTCAGCACAGGTGAGGTAATGTCTAACAAGCGATCTATTGTAGTATGCCTTGAATGTCCGAATTATTCCTGCATCCATCGGTTGAATATGAGACGTGGTATTTGGTCACATTTCGCAAAGTTAGCGAAGCACACTTTCGACTTGCAGCATTGTCGTAAAGCAAAATCACTTTTAGTCCACGTGACCGGATCTGTCTGTCAAAGTACATTAACCAATCACAAAACAGCTCACTTGTCATCCACGCCTTTGTATTGTGGTGTCAATCAAAGTGTAAATGTACAGTATCTTCAGTCGGGAGCTTTTTATGTCTAATTAAAACAACAACCCAGTTGGCCAGTTATTTAAGTAAACATCGGCGGGCGGTGTTGTTACGGTTCGTTAACAAGACTTACAGCGTCCGGACTGTGAAGCAATTTACTGTTTATTTTACTGATAGGTGACAGCTACTTATGGTCCGGTTCCGGAAACCGAATTTCTGGATTATCGAGGCAAATTATATAGGCATAGATTGGTAACAAGCTTAAATCGCCCGGGAGGCGAGACATCCGGATTATCGGAGTCCGGACTAACGGGGCTTCACTGTATATACTCACACCGATGAATGCAACAAGCCGTTTTGTCCTAACTTTTCATCTATTTTCCTTACACCTATACATTTCTATTTCCTTGTGTATAGTGTGTATGTAGTACATAGACTGTTATACAATGCTACTCCATGGTATACAGGTTGTGTTAATATCTAGTGTTTCATGGATGTATGCACATATTTCCCCATATGGAATTGGGTCAGTGTATTTTGTATTGGACATGTGTAGATTTTCCCTGTCCATAATGTCAGTATGCTAGTGACTGTCACTTGGGTGCTGGTAGGAAACTAGAGTCACGTAGAGATTGACCATGATGTTTTTAGGTTTGTTTAGATTTGTGTAAATATCCAAAGTGGTAAAAGGTCTAAGATCTGAATACACAATGTCTTTTAGAAACTGGTCAGATGCAACAAATGTTTAGAATTACACTTTCTCAATAAAGTTCAGGTTCTAGTACTTTTGGGGTTGAATCCCAGCCAGGGTTTACACCCACAGTCTCAGAATCGGGCACCTAATCAGTGATCTAACCCACTCAGCCATCACAGCTTCTGACAACAATGTAGTCCAGATCACATACTTTGTGTCCCCCCTTCTGACAAGAGTAAACGCGGCTCCTACTGCTGAATATATGAATACACTATATCTTTCAGAAAGTGGTCACATGTAACACGTTATACTCAAGATTACACTTCTTAGCATGCAGGCGATTAGGTGCCTCACTCGGAGAGTATGGATTCAAATCCCAGAACTCTAAAAACATTCTAGAATATGTACTTGACTGAGACTGACTGACTGAGTTTGGTTTTATGCCGCTTTTAGCAATATTCCAGCAACATCACGGCGAAGGACACCAGAAATGGGCTTCACACATTGTACCCATGTGGGGATTCCAACCCGGGTCTTCGGCGTGATGAGCCAACGCTTTAACCACTAGGCTACCCCACCGCCCCACTTGACTGAGAAGGTGTAGTCCCACATATAACATATGTTGCATCCATGATGTGCATCCTTTGTGCTTTCCTCACACATGGAATCTGACACATGATGTGACGGGAATACTTGTCAAACCTGTGTTACTAGCTCACTGTGACTTTCTCTAGGTCACACCTAAACTGTTTGCTTGAACATGCAGAAGAGCTTTATATATATTAATTTTGATTTTGAATTCATTGAATGGAATACATGTATGACATTTCAGATGAAAATATTTCACATTTATATGGTATCCCACACAGGCATGTTGGCTATATTGCCTAACATGTACCTGTTGTGTTAACTGTTGTATATCATTCATCATACTGTACCCACTGTATTTTTTTGGAGTGGGTATTATGAATGTTGAGTGGGTATTTCATTTTCCGTTACCCACTGTTTTCAAATATGTGCCTATTTCAGTCATTTTACTCACCTAAGTGTTATGTCATTGAGTAAGTTTACTAAACAGGTATGTTCTGCCTTATGTCATACCTAATCAGTTAACTAACTTAAATATAATGGAAATGATTTCATAAAAAATCACTCATCCTATACTGACAGTACAACACTTGTCCTATACTAACAGTACAACTTGATAGCAATCGATGTCTTTTTCATTACGCAAGCAATGTTTATAAATATATTCCGTCCGCATTTGTTTTAAACTTTTTGCGTATCTAACATTTTAAATGCATAATTGGTACGCAACAATTATTTTTCAACGTGTAAATGGAAATTTTCTATGCATATTTTACCCGGATACACAGCTTATCTGGGCCTCTGGTGGTGACACGTATTTTGGTGAATGGAATAACTACTCAACTGAGACTATATGATTAATGACAGACAGATGAGTTGTATTCTGTCCACGGACACTGCGTGAGCCCAGCCATTTCATGACTGTGAGGCAGTGTAGTGTAGAGGGCCAGCATCAGCTGATTACGTACATGTTGCACACATTGTTGTATTCATGGATGATTGAGGAATGCAGGACAACCTCATGAAAATATGCATTTGTGAAACGTTTTTGAAAATGTAAGAGTGTCTCTTTGATTTTCAGTCAGGGTTGGTGGGGGGGGGGTGGTGGTGGTTATTTTTATCCCAGCTTTTACTTATTTATTTTTTATAAGTACTTATTTTCAGGGACTCACCAGATAATTTTCCTTTTTAAAATTATGAGGTCTGGGTATTTCCCACATAAAAAAATATTTTAATATTATATTAGGCATACTTCTGAACAATCTGTAAAGTAAAAACCATGTATGCTAGTATTCAGTAATTGAAGACTGTCAACTGGTATTGAGAATCAAAACAAAAAACTTATCAATTTTGTGTCAACAGTGCCAAACAGATGCTATTTTCAGTTTATAAGTTTGTAATTTTGAACCCTGCAACTGCATTTAGACAAGGCATGGTCAAATGTGACATTCAATAAAACTAAAAACAAAACAACAGAGTCTTCCACATGTTCAAACTAGTTATCTTGTCGACCTCCAGCCTGATGAACAAACACTCTAACCCCACTGCTCCACTTTATATATTTGTGAGTGGCCTATCTAGCATAGATAACGAATGGAACTATTCTGAGGTCATATTTACCTTGAAAATTCCAGCTTTCCCAAAACTTGGCTGACCCAGATCACCATGATGTCACAGGTATTTCAGACCATATACACCACAGACATCACAGTCAATCCTCCCCTGAACTCAAGCACGATGACATGTACTGTTATATCCCTCATTGTCTTCCTCTCTGTGTTATGTACATGTTCGTTCAAATAGTTACAGCACAACATCATTGAAACAGACAACGTTTACAACGCAAATAACCCTCAAAAGATGTTATTTACACAAAGTGCTGTATCTATCTGTTTAAGCGTGTGTTTTGTATCTAAGCAACATAACACCTTGTCATCTGACTGAATATCAGGTATTGCAGGTTAATATTGTACATGTCAGTGTCTGAAGATTGTGATTGATCCTGAAGGGTTACCTGGTTGGTTTATTTCATATAGTGTGATGCTCGTTATATATAAGGAAACTGTTCATGTCAAATTGGCGAGAAAGCTTTGGAAACAGATTCTTTGACTTGTCGTAGAAGCATTTACTGTGTGAAGCTTTTGTGAAGATTTCAAGTTTGTATTACTTTTGGGATAAACAGCGTTTTCTACTGGGTTACCACCACTGTCTTGAACCTTCAATACATCACAATGGTATGTATGAATTTCAGGAATGTGAACAATTCTGCTTATGGGCGTTAGCTGCAATTAGTATGAGATGACAATATTGTTATGTCAACTATGTTTGGGTGGTAAATATTGTTGATTCAGATGAAAAGGTTTTTGTAAAAATGTGTATGCATGATGGAGTTTGAAAGTAAGATATGTGAGTCATACGGGTAAACGAAACAAGTGGTACATTTCATCATGTGATGTGTGTAATGGAAGAGTCAGTCATCATAAGATATCTCGTGACACAGGCTATGAACAATAATAAAATGTATAGATACAGTGTAAATAGTGATGAAATATACACACAGTATGAACAGTGTTGAAATGTACACACAGTGTAAACAGTGTTGAAATTTACACACAGTGTAAATAGTGTTGAAATGTACACAGTGTAAACAGTGTTGAAATTTTCACAGTGAAAACACTTATTATGAAATGTGCACAGTGTAAACACTGTTGAAAGTACACATTGTAAACAGTGCTGAAATGTACACACAGTATAAACAGTGATGAAATGTACACAGTGTAAACAGTGCTGAAATGTACACAGTGTAAACAGTGCTGAAATGTGCACATTGTAAACAGTGATGAAATGTACACAGTGAAAACAGTGATGAAATGCACACACAGTATAAACAGTGATGAAATGTACAAAGTGTAAACAGTGTTGAAATGCACACACAGTATAAACAGTGATGAAATGTACACAGTGAAAACACTTATTATGAAATGTACACAGCGTAAACAGTGCTGAAATGTACACACAGTGTAAACAGTGTTGAAATGTACACACAGTATAAACAGTGTTGAAATGTACACACAGTGTAAACAGTGTTGAAATGTACACAGTGTAAACAGTGTTGAAATGTACACAGTATAAACAGTGATGAAATGTACACAGTGAAAACACTTATTATGACATGTACACAGTGTAAACAGTGTTGAAATGCACACACAGTATAAACAGTGATGAAATGTACACAGTGAAAACACTTATTATGAAATGTACACAGCGTAAACAGTGCTGAAATGTACACACAGTGTAAACAGTGTTGAAATGCACACAGTGTAAACAGTGTTGAAATGCACACACAGTATAAACAGTGATGAAATGTACACAGTGAAAACACTTATTGTACACAGTGTAAACAGTGCTGAAATGTACACACAGTGTAAACAGTGTTGAAATGTACACACAGTATACACGGTGTTGAAATGTACATACAGTATAAACAGTGATGAAAGTACACAGTGTAAACAGTGTTGAAATGTACACACAGTATAAACAGTGATGAAATGTACACACAGTATAAACCATGATAAACAGTGTTGAAATGTACACACAGTATAAACAGTTGACCCCATGGGGTCTGCAGGTAAGAGAGGACGGTAGGGTAGCCTAGTGGTTAAATGCTGAAGACCTGGGTTCGATTTCCCACATGGTACAATGTTTGAAACCCATTCCTGGTGTCCCCTGTCGTGGTATTGCTCGAATATTGCTAAAGGTGACGTAAATTTAAACTCAATCACAATCAAGAAGTACCACTACTAGTGCTAGACCTAGCATACTAGACATCTTACAAGTCTCCTCAGCTTCGATACACTTTCTCTTGTTACCTTCATGCAATTTGGTGTTTTTCCACCAAATTAAGACAACAGCGTTGTCTTCTTGCCAGCCGCCATTTTGCTGCAACTATCAGACATGTGATCACGCTTTTCATTGTGCATGATACCTTACACCCTAACAATCAATCAGAAATGTGGAGGGTATCGCAATGTGTCATTGTCGCTATTTTTAGCCTGGGTGTTTCATTTCTAATTTGATAACACCTCATTGTGAAAGCATAATCTTTTTTGAAGAGAAACAAAATTGACAGAGGTAATTAGAAAATTGATTTTAAAATTTGCCGACAGCCTTTGAAATTACACATTCTAACTTTGTACCGGTCAAAGTCCGGTATATACCAGATAACGGAGACACTGGATACGATGACACGTGTCAACCAAGTCAGCAAGTATGACAACCCGATGATCCTGTTAGTCACCTCTTATGACAAGCATGAGGCAGTGAAGACCAATTCTAACCCGGATCTTCACGGGTCGACACAAGTGTGAATACATGTGATTAGCTATATGAGTTTGATGAATCACCCTACAAACTCCTGATGGTTTACTCCTGTTGTGTGGATGGGGATTTCAGTGTTCATGACTACCCGTGAAGATCCGGGGTAGAATAGGTCTTCAGCAACCCATGTGCTTGCCATAAAAAGGCGACTATCTTGTTGTAAGAGGCGACTAACGGGATCGGGTGGTCAGTTTCGCTGACTTGGTTGACACATGTCATCGGTTCCCAATTGCGCAGATCGATGATCATGCTGTTGATCACTGGATTGTCTGGTCCAGACTCGATTATTTACAGACCGCCGCCATATAGCTGGAATATTGCTGAGTGCGGCGTAAAACAAAACTCACTCGCTCACTCACTCAGTGTTCATGACAACCAATGACACTGTATTTATTTCTTACCAGAATAGAAAAATAGAGGTCATGCATTATGGAATTATGATCAGTATTTGTATTCGAGCAGCTGTATGTTTTGCATTACTAGCAATGTAAAGTATTTGCGTCCATTATCAATTTGTATGCATACTAAACACTTTGCTTCTGATAAACCCACTGTTATTATGGTAAACCTATAATTCATTTATGGTTTTTTTTCAGGAGCTAGTCATCAGTACCAAGATTCAAGATGTCTGCCCCCTATCCTAACGCAGGCCCACATCAGGTCGATATCATTGTTCCAGAAGGCAAACCAGGTGAACCAATGCCTCAACCACAGCCTCAGCCTGGATACCCCCCTCAACAGCCAGGCTACCCTCAACAGCAGCCTGGCTACCCCCCTCAGCAGCCTGGTTATCCCCAACAACAGCCTGGCTACCCCGCTCAACAGCCTGGCCAGCAACAGCCAGGGTACCCAACCCAGCCGGGTGGCCAGGCGATCGGGATGCAGCCTATTCCTGGAGGTAAGGGATGCTGTGTTTGTTGTCAAGAGGTTACCATTGACTAATGTGAGTACTACCTGGGTGCCGTTGTACAAAGTGATCTTAGCTCTAAGGTGACCGTAACTCCCATGCCTTAACATAGACTTAAGGTAGTCTTAGAGCTAAAGTTGCTTTGTACAACGGCACCCTGTACTTTATCTGTTTGAGCCAATGTTATATTTGTACTAGAATTTGCACCTGTTGATAAGATACACTTATGTGTCAATTAATTAGAAGTTCAATTTCCCGGACATGGCATACGGAAGGACAGTTAGAGGTTGACATTAAGCAGAAAAAATACAGAACTGCTCTACTCAAAGTCAGTATATTTTTATCTGGGTGGGGTATTTGTGTTAAACTATGGCAGTGTATATTGGTGGGCTATCAGTAGAATGGGTTAGAATTGGTCTACAGCAAGTCTACAGTGTAAGTGAGACCCAGTTTCACCTGACCTCGCCCTGTACGTGTCTGTCTGTATATTACAACGTAAGTGTGTTGATGTCACCTGACCTCGCCCTGTATGAGTGTCTGTGAATGTTACAGCACCCCCAGTGGGAGGGCCCGGGGGTTGGGCTCAGCCAGGACAGGCACCTGTTGGCTGCCCCCCAGGGCTGGAGTACCTGGCTAGCATAGACCAGCTGCTCGTCAAACAGAAGAAAGAAGTATTTGAAGGTAGGTGACGCAGGACACATTGTGTCATTCCTGTAGTGGGGATATTGTACGGTACGTTGATTCATACAGCTGCAGTTACAGTTTTATTCTATTTACACGTCAATCAGCAGGAATAATATATGAATTGTGGTGAATAAATCTGGAAGACTTTAAAATATAGACAATTCACAAGTCTCTCAGTGTTTTTTCATGGTTGTTGGTTTTGTTGTAGTTTGAATTTGTAATGATTTGTAACGAATAGTGTACGAAGCCCTTACACTTGTAACTTCTGCCACATTTTCATGTGTTTCATGTGTAATATGGGTTGTCTCTGTGAAGATTGACAGATTGTTATCATACCTCCCAGTGATTACATGGTAGTGCATAATGTCATAAAGTCTCGTTATCTTTTAGTGTTACTTTAAATGAAATGTCAGTGGAAACCAAAATGCAATTATTATAAATATATTTCTTCTTAGAAGACTAAGATATGACTTCTTGGAAGAACTGGTGGTAAGGTGAAATAGATAATGAAAATTCGAAACTTGCTTTTGCAATGGTGAGAGAAAGAAAAAAAAATTGCTTTTGCAATGTCAAATTAAATAAGAAACTTGTTTTATAATGGCTAATGAAAATAATATCACTTCACATAGGCGGATCCAGAGGGGGGGTGCAGGGGTGCGCACCCCCCTTTTGTCCTGAAAGTTTATTAAATGACCATTGAAACTCTGGTGAAAATGAAGTGTGCACCCTCCCTTTTCTCAATAGTGTGCAATCCACCTTTCTCAAAAAGCTGTATCCGCCCCTGACTTCGTCCTCAATCAGGCTGGAAGGGTTTATCGGTACTGAAATTATTACACAGACTCATTTTTGGAAGGAAACAAAAGTGTTCTCCAACTTGTTATTTATTCCATAATTGTGAAATAACTGCCATTAGTCTGTAGTAAAGTGACTGTGTTTCAGCTGTGACTGGGTGTGAGAGAAACAACAAGTATGAGGTGTGCAACACACTAGGCCAGGTGGTGTACCGTGCCAAGGAAGGTATGTACAGGAATTGCAGGAGATGTTTTGTCAAAATGCAGCATCAATCAATAGCTGACAAAAAACCTGAGAAGATGCAGTTATAATTTGTCTCAGAAACCCATGCTAGTCATAAGGGGTGGGTATCGGGTGGTCAGGCTCGCTCACTTGGTTGACACATGTCATCGGTTCCCAATTGCGCAGATCAATGCTCGTGCTGTTGATCACTGGATTGTCTGGTCCAGACTCAATTATTTACAGACTGCAGCCATATAGCTAGAATATTGCTGAGTGCGGCGTAAAACTAAACTCTCTCACTCACTCACAAGGGGTGATTAATGGATCGGGTGGTCAGGCTCCTTGACTTGGTTGATTCATGTAATTGATCCCAACTGCGTAGATTGATGCTTGTGATGTCACTGGTTTTTCTGATCCAGAATCGGTTATTTACAGACACCATCATATACTACTCATCCAAAGTTAAACTCACTTAAAGCACTTGCTATATGTTTTGGATATCTATATGGTTACATCGAGGATGAATTTCTCCACTAACTTAGGGGAACCAACTGCAAACCTTATGCAGATGAATTGCTCGAGGATCATGCATAAAATTGCTGAAAAGCATGTGCAAATATCGTGCATGTGAACAGCTGCGTTTTGGTGTAACATTTTGTAAAGAATTCACCAATTTTCAATGAATTTCATCATTTATTGAACTCATGACAATAATCTTACGAATTTGTTTTACAATACATCGGTTCATGTGTAAACAGCACCTTTAAACAGTATGGAATATATTGCCAAATCTAGTTTAGAACATTTGACTGAAGTAAGTGGTTACATTTACACTAGTGAGTCTAAACTTTTTGATGGGTAGTATATAAAGCTGGGATATAGTTGAATGCTGCATGAAACAACAAATATATAAAGAATAGTAATAAAATATTTGAATCAAAGGAAGATGATGAGTTCATTAAAATATATTTGACTAATCCCCTATCACATTAATTATTACATTTTCATATCCACCAGCCTCTCTACCAAACCTCATACCTCTCATCACTCTTATATCCCCACAGATGATAAAAAATTACTATTGGACTCCATATTTACTGGATTAAATACACTATTAACACTTTTCTAATAACATTAATCTTCATGTAAGTCAGGTTTGCAACAGTCAAGGTACAGATATCTTGGGGGGCCAAGAGGTGGCCGAGTAGTTGAAGCATTTCCACATCAAACTAAGATCTGTGTTCGATTCCCCACATGGGTACAGTGTGTGAAGCAAATTTCTGGTATGTGTTGCTGTCATGTTGCTGGAATATTGCTAAAAAGGGAGTAAAGCCACTGACAGTTTATGTAAAAAAAAAGTTCAAATTCTAAACAAAATATGACTGACACATTGAATACAAATTAGGTAATTACTGAGTTTTTATGGCCTAACAATGTCATCACCTGGAATTGAGTTTGGAAGTAAGAGAGTGACTTTAGTGACTTTAGTTTTATGTCGATTTTAGCAATATTCCAGCAATATTGGAGTGGGGGGACACCAGAAATGGGCTTCACACATTGTACCCATATGGGGAATCAAACCTGGGTCTTCAGTGTGACGAGCGGATGCTTTAACCACTAGGCCACCCAACCGCCCTGGAAGTAAGAGGATGGTATTGGAGATGGTAGGTACAGATAAGCTGCGTATCTTCGTAAATCACACAAATATGTATGTGAAACTCAATTCCTATCAAGTCTGTTGCGTACGTGTTGAAGTTTTGTAAATACTCAATAAATTTGACATATACATTGAGGTACATGTGTATTGAGAGGTTCTATTTCAGCACCTGAACTTGGCAACGTGCAGTCTTTCTTAAGTCGTTTCTCATATAACAGATCAAATATAAATAACAAACATGTAAACCAACATTTAAACTTTATTATATTTTTGCAATTAATGGAAAAAGGCATAATACCCAATTGAGTTTGAGTGAGGTGGGTACAATTTATTTAGTTACTTAAAGGAAAATTAGGATACCCAGTTGAGATGAACACAAGCGAGTACATAACTCAAGCACCCAAAAAGTTATCTGTAGCTCTGGAGCTAGTGTTCAGTAAGGGTGACTATCGAGGGGGAAACAACTATTGCGATAGCGATAGTCTATTGCAACATACTATTGCCATGTTTTTTTTCTCTCAAATGAATGTATAGTTTATATGAAATAAAAACAAGCCGAAGTGGTTTCAATCTCTTTTAATAACTGACAAACTTGAAACCCAGTTCAAGTTTGTTTAAGAGGTAACAGGAGCAGATACCTCTAAATCAAAGTGAACAAATCTGGTATTTCCTATATTTTGTTCTGCGCATTTATCAACGGAAGTCAATTACTAAACTATCGATAGTCACACATACTATCGATGCATCAATAGTTTTTCGTTTCTTCTATCGATTAATTGCTATCGGAGACTCAACAATTGCGATACATCGATAGTTGGATGCATCGTTACAGCCCTAGTGTTCAGACACCTGCGTTGTGTTACAGACAACTGCTGCTGTGTGCTGTGCTGCTGTGGAGCTGTTAGACCCTTTGACATGAAAATCAAAGACAGTCAGAACCGTGAAGTGATGCACTTGTCACGACCGCTACGCTGTAACACTTGCTGGTGCCCTTGCTGTCTACAGGTAACTGTCACCTCCAACACACTCGTGTGTACTCGGGACTTTCACAAGGTCAATACAGACTTCTATACCATAAGAGGCTTTGTATATTTTCAGTTTTATCTCCTGTGTGCATATGATTCTGGTGATGTTGAAAATGACAGTGAATAGTAATCGATGATGAGGATGATTCTACCAATGCCAATTACTATAGTACTGATTACATGAGAAAAGAGATAAACTGTACTGGTGACATGATAGCAAAGATGATAGGTAATGTTAGTCCATGTTAATGGTTCATGTTGCAGATAAGTGATGACAGTGATTGGTGATGGTGATGATGAAGATGATTATGATGATGATATTAAAAATAGTGAGGCAATGAATGTGATGACAGTGATTGAATATTGTGATGATGATGATGATGATGATGATGATGATAAAAATAGTGAGGCAATGAATGTGATGACAGTGATTGGTGATGGTGATGATGAAGATGATTATGATGATGATGTTAAAAATAGTGAGGCAATGAATGTGATGACAGTGATTGAATATTGTGATGATGATGATGATGATAAAAATAGTGAGGCAATGAATGTGATGACAGTGATTGAATATTGTGATGATGATGATGATGATGATCAAAATGATAAAAATAGAGGGGCAATGAATGTGATGACAGTGATTGAATGTGATGATGATAATAAAAAAAAGTGAGGCAATGAATGTGATGACAGTGATTGATGATGATGATAAAAATAGTGAGGCAATGAATGTGATGACAGTGATTGAATGTGATGATGATGATGATGATAAAAATAGTGCGGCAATGAATGTGATGACAGTGATTGATGATGATGATGATAAAAATAGTGCGGCAATGAATGTGATGACAGTGATTGAATGTGATGATGATGATGATGATGATAAAAATAGTGAGGAAATGAATGTGATGATAGTGATTGATGATGATGATGATAATAAAAATAGTGAGGCAATGAATGTGATGACAGTGATTGAAGGGGTTGATGATGATGATGATGATGATGATGATGATGATAAAAAAAAGTGAGGCAATGAATGTGATGACAGTGATTGATGATGATGATGATAAAAAAGTGAGGCAATGAATGTTACGACAGTGATTGAATGTGATGATGATGATGATAATAAAAATAGTGAGGCAATGAATGTGATGATAGTGATTGATGATGATGATGATGATAATAAAAATAGTGAGGCAATGAATGTGATGACAGTGATTGAAGGGGTTGATGATGATGATGATGATGATGATAAAGTAAAGTGAGGCAATGAATGTGATGACAGTGATTGATGATGATGATGATGATGATGGTGATGATGATAAAAATAGTGAGGAAATGAATGTGATGACAGTGATTGATGATGATGATGATGATGATGATGATGATAAAAATAGTGAGGCAATGAATGTGATGACAGTGAGTAATGATTATGATGATGATGTTAAAAAAAGTGTTAGATTGTTATTATTGATGATTGCTGATGTCAGTGCTTGATGGTGACGATGCCAGTGATAATGGTGCCATTTGATATTAATGATGATGCTGATGACGATGATGATTGAAGATGACCTTGATGATGCTGATTATTGATAAAGTCTCTGATCACAATGACAGTGATAATGTGGCATTTGATGTTGATGATGACGGCAATGAGTGATGATGATGGCAACAAAAGCAAGGACGACGATGTCGACAACAGCATTACAAGTGTGTGTGTGTTTTGCTGTGCAGGTCATCGAGGTACAGTCGCCACCCGGCACGGTGATTGGCTACGTGAAGCAGGGCTGGCATCTGTGTAAGCCCAAGTTCTACATCCAGAACGCAGATGAACAGACCATCCTGGGGATCAAGGGGCCGTGCTGCCAATGGAATATCTGTGGAGACGTCGAGTTTGATGTGAGCAATGCATTACACTTCTTGCTTGGTCAGACATAAATGAATTAGTGGAATCTTTGAGAGTCTAAAGAAGAACTGTAAGAAGTCAAAGGTAGAACTATAAGAAGTCAAAGGTAGAAATTGTTAGAAGAATGAGATATTACTTTTGGTGCACTAAAGTATAACTTGTAGAATATATGGTCAAAACTACTAGTTTACGAAAATACTCATGAAAGGGGTCTGAAATGTGGATTGGAAGGTCACAATGTCCACTACAGCAATTATGATATCAACTGATTGTTGTAAATTGTAGGATTTCCTTGTCCAGTCTTGATTATTTACAAAATGTTGTCGTATTGCTGGAATATTGGTGAGTGTGTCATTAAACATCAAGGATACACACTTCTACGTACTGCCTCACTTATGACAACACATTCCTGGTTTACATGGATTATACATATAATTATTGTTCATATCTGACTTTTGAAATCTGTCTCCCTCAACACTCACACTGTATGTGGAATATATATACTGTGAGACATCTGACTTAAGACACCTCTCAATCTGTTTGCTGTAGTACCTACTTACTGTGAGACGTCTGACTTATGGTGGTTGTGGTGGAATTGGGTTTAACGTCGTGCTTGAGAATATTTCGCTCATATGACGATGTGCATGCGTGTGTAGGTGTATGTGCGGCTGCTTGTACTAGCAGAAACTTAAGCTGGTTTTATAGTGCTAGCCCACTGAGATACCAGGCCGCAGTGAAGCATGAATACCCCACTCACACACATTATACTGACTCCGAGCCGACCAGTCCTTGTTGTACCCATTAATGCCGAGCGCCAGGCAGGGACCAACAAGTACCATATTTTAATGTCTTTTGGTATGACACAGTCGGGGATCGAACCCGCGACCTTCCGCTCTCCGGGCGGACGCTCTAACCACTACACCACGGAGGCGGTCCGTTGACTTATAAGATCTGTCACTCTGAAAATTCATTTTCATAGAATGTATGCTTACCGTAAGACACCTGACTTAGACAATTTTCACTCTGCTCAATTCTGGTTTACACAGAGTATATACTTACTGTAAGGCATTTGACTTATGACCGATCTGACTCTGCACATTCCTTGTTTACGTGGAACATATATTTACCATGGAACATCTGACTTATGACAGCTCGCACTCTGCACACTCCTACTTTACATGGTGCATATACTTATCGTGAGACATCTGACTTACGACCGCTCACATTCTGCACACTCCTACTTTACATGGAGTATATACTTTGGCTTCTCCAGGTCACCTCTGCAGACCACAGTACGGAGGTGGGGAGGATCTCCAAGCAGTGGTCCGGCCTGGCCAAGGAGGTCTTCACGGATGCTGACAACTTCGGTATCTCCTTCCCCATGGATCTGGACGTCAAGATGAAGGCTGTCATGTTGGGAGCCATCTTCCTCATTGTAAGTATGGTCTGAGAGCTCAAATCATTCACTACAGACAGGTGGGATTTCTGGGTTAGAATAGGTCTCCAGCATAAAATGCTGGTTGTACAAGGAGACTGCAGGCACTGGGTGGCCAAACTCACTGACTTAGTTGACGATGTATCATGGTGTCATTGATGTCATTGATGGTTCATTGCTGTCATTATCAGTGACTGGATTGTTTGGTCCACACTCACTCGTGATATTTTGTTATGTAAGTTGTGCTACCAATACAGAAATTTAAATACCTGTGGAGATCCAGGTTAGAATTGGTCTTCAGCAACCCATGCTTGTCGTAAGAGGCGACTAACGGGATCGGGTGGTCAGGCTCGCTGCATCCCAGCAGAATAGATCGATGCTCATGATGCTGATCACTGGGCTGTGTGGTCGAGACTCGATTATTTTAGACCGCCGCCATAATGCTGAAATTTTACTGAGTCAGCGTTAAACCACAAACAAACAAACAAATCTTAGCATCCTCCAGTGAAGATGTTGACAGAAGAACAAACAATGTAAAACATGCATGCAGGTCATAAGATACTGTATGAAAGTGTGCGATTCTCTCAAACTTGGTATTCATACTTTGTTTATAAATTTACATCCTAGATAAGGTTATGTATTGCCATGGATTATTCTAAGAATGACATGATAAGATGAAAAGACCATTTCAAAAGACCATACATTTGTTTCTGTGTTGCAAATGTCAAATGTTAAGAATAACATAAAAGCATCCTGCTTATATTTCTAAAATATTTGTTCCTACTGGTGTTTACAGTGTGGATACCCTTGACTAATAACCTCTCTCTATATGTCGAGCAAGAATTAAGTTGTTGTTGCCTTGCTTGTTATTTTTTCCTATTTTTTTAAGAATATTGAAATTATCTTTCAGGAGGGCAGTATTTTATGGTTCTTCACAAAGTTGCTCATAATGTAACTGTTTCATCTCTCCTTATTTTCTTTCAGGATTTCATGTACTTTGAAAATGACAAGAAGAATGTCAAAAAGGAGATGGATCACTTACATTAGAATATATGTTCAGGCTGTACAACAAAAGAGTTTAGATGCTGTCTGCAATGTCCCTAGTTGTTCATAAAGCAGACAAGTTTAGTGTTCCTTGATTAAACTTGAACCTTTTATAAGGATAAGTTGAAACAACATGTAACAGTTATTTTCACACAGAATATTGATATTGTCTTTCTGTCATGAAACCTATGATAAGGATTAGGTTAAACCAATTATAACAGTCCATTGCCATGCATGTTAGTTTTGTTTTTCTGTCAGTGTAAACTCAAATTTGACGAGCTGATATAAAAAACAGAGTCATCCAGGCATTTGCTGTGTAGAGTTGCTTCCCTTGGGAATCCGAGAAAGCACTAATGGTGGGTTTGTCATGTCATGTACAAAATCAGTGACCCCCCTTCCCATAATTTTAAAACTTATTTTTTAAATAATTTCATTTACATAATTGCTGACACACACACACACCTCCCCCTGTACATGTGTACAAAATCCTCAGAATAAAATGGTGATACCCACACACCCCCACCCCTAAAATCATCATCATCCCCCTAGCCATAAATTATGATTGGTCCCTAGGTGTGTCGGCACTATACTCATGCCCTTGGATGTCACCAAAGTGAACTTTCCTCCAAAATAAAGCTGACATGTCCTGATGCAACTGGAATAGTGTTTAAGTCAGCTTTAAATCAGTCCACTCTACCACTCCACTCCACTCCGCTCCATGTTACCACAGTTGACTCCACACACCAACCAAACCCTCTGTTCTCCTGTGACCTTGATGGAATGCTCATCAGCATACTATGTGAGCTACTGTTCCAAGTCTTAATGACCTTGGTCGTCCATACAGAATTCTTTCCTTGGTGTGGCACCACCAGTGTATGCTGTTTTCTGTGATATACTGGCACCTATACCTTATTAATCACTTTTTAAATTGACGAGGTTAATATGTAACTTTTAAATCTTTGATATTATCAAAGTGTGTGTAAGAATATAAAAATATTAAATCTGTTTTATTTTACTTTATTTTTTATGTACCCACTTTATAGTATACATTGTATAATTCACCTCTCATTTTTATCATAAACATATATTTATTGTATATTTAGAGTAGATATTTCTACCATAGATCTGAGTGTAGATAGCGATTTCTGTAATGGCAGTAACTGTTGTAGGCTTTGCGTTTTTCTACTCAGACTTCAATGATACACTGAAGTATTTCTGTATCCTGGTAATATACGTACCATGATGAATGTGTTGTATCATAAATATTTTTCCTGGTGTACAAGAAGTTTAAAGGCACTGTTTGTAAAATTCTTCATTCTTTGATAATGTTTCATGGATTTTTGTAATTCCCTTTCTTTGATAGACTTTTGCTTCTTTACATGACATGGCTTCAGTTTACTTGTATTATATTGTGAATTAGATCTCTAACACAAAATCGTACTCAAGTACCTGTGTCTCAAACTCCCATCTAAATGCAAGTGCTCGATATTAACAGTAACAAATGACTGATGAAATCTCCACACAGCCTTTTATCTGAACATGATCCAAGTAAAATGGGTCCAGCTAAGCTTCCATTTATCTTCTATGCCTGCAGATTATGTTAGAGAAGTAAAGATGAGAGTTATCTCCCATTATCATGTCTTTGAGTTGTTGATGTAAGACTGGACTCCACCTATCTCTCCCAGTGGATATTCTCGGTTAGAAAATCCCTGACTTAATGGATTGAGTGGTCATACTGGGTTACTTGGTTATTGTATGTCATCCTTGCTGTATCAGTCACTGGATTATGTGGTCCTGATTGGATCACTTACAGGCTGCCATCATGAAGATATTGATATGAGAGGAGACAATCTATCTGGGTAAAACTGTACAGTACCAAAGTGTATCATTATAACAGCAAACTGTACAAAGAGTTATCAGTAACATTGATGTTTCTAATACAGTTTTGTTTGAGATCTGTTGTAGTGTTTCAAAAACATGGCCAGTAAAATCGCTCTGTTAAACTTTCATACAAGTGGTTGCCCAGTGGTTACAGGGTTTGCTCATCACATCGATGACCCGAGTTCGATTCATTACATGTGTAATGTGTGAAGCCTTTTTCTGGTGTCCCCTGATGTGATCTTACTGGAATAATGCTAAATGCAGCGCAAAACTGAACTCGCTCACTCATTCATTCAAATTGCATAACTTCCTGTAAACGAAATAATTTCCTTTGCACAACAACTCAAATGATTTCCCTTTTTAAATGATTAAAGTTCCAGAGTGATTAATCATTTCTATTTTTAACCCTGGTTGTAGGTATTTAGACCACTTCCTGTTGATGTGAAAGTGTTACAATTATCAAGTCTATTTGATACATGAAAGTAGGACAAACCAAAGAATATGTTTATGAATATTCATATATGGATATACAAACGTGCATTGTGTACAGTTTGGCCTAAATGTATTCATATATGGATATACAAACGTGCATTGTGTACAGTTTGGCCTAAATGTATCTTCCTCTTGGTGTATAACTAAATTACCATATTTAGTCATATAAACCGTGACCCACTGACCCTACTGAATATGCATAAGATCAGTCTATTTTGTTGTATGATATGGACAGGCAGGAAGTAGGTTTATGTAATGCCCATGTAAGCCAGACTTTGTGTGTGTTTAAGGTTACAAAAAGACAAACATTAAGTCAGGAATTGTTCTAAACATAGATCGGGGGTGGTAGAGCTGTAAACCATCACCATGGATGGTCGCTGCATTTGACTATCCCTACAACAGTGGACTTTCTTAAGCCGAACCAGATAGTCAGAAAGTGTTAATATACAGTATATGTTTGAGTATACATTCATTTAAGCGTCAGTGTCAAGTTTAATTTGTCTTTGAAGAAACATCATAGAAATTTCTCTGTGATGATATGATTTGGGTTACAAAATTCTTTTTTTGTGTGTTTGTACCTGCAACTGTTTCACTTCTCTGATGCATAAAGGCGTACAATTGCAAGGTCAAACAATGACAAGTACAAGGACATCCTAATGACAGGTCATTTATGTCATGTAGATTGATGTTTTTCACAAGATATAATGTGATATACTTGAATTATTTCATTGATACTTGGTGGAATTTTGCTGAACATATCTTAGACTAAACTTTTCAAAAGTTACAAAGTCAGTGTTTGGTCCTTACATTGGCGTCATCATCTAGTATGTTTCCCGTAGGGACAGTAAACTAAAATAAACATTGGACCAGTGTCATGGGTCATTTTTATGGTGAACAATTCATCCATGTTTGGGCAACTTTTAGAATCAGTGATAGATGATCTCCAGAGTCTAAGTAACGCCACCAATCTGAACAAACGTGCATTGAACAATGGTTACCTACTTGACTGGTTTCACACTCCAATTATGCATGCTCTCTTGTCAGATATACTTGATAATTCATCTACTCTCTATAACCTTTTTTTGGTCAGCACCATTGTGTCTTACCAAGATCCAACAAGAAGTAGAATTTTCTATGTCCCGGTCGTTTGGACCTCCAACACATTTTGGTCAGTGTCACACTCTGTAAATGTTATGCATTATATGTATTTGGAAAGGTAAGCAAAGATCTAAGTATACCCGTTATTTATGTTATTATCCCACTATGTTTCTATAGTACACATCAGGACGACCAAGTAGCATCATTTTATCATGTTTGGAGTTTAAACAGCAGGATGAACTCTTGTATATTCTCATTTAAAAGAAACAAATTCTATTATATTGTTGCATGTTTTTTAAGCGTGTTATTTTCTAAGGCTCAAAACATTTTTTCACGTTTTTTAATTAATGAAGTGATACACATTTTCAGCATGGGTAAATAGTTTTCTTATTGTCATATGTGTCTTGAAACAGGTGTTATAAATGTCTGTGTTGTGAGACAGGTGTTATCAATTTCTTTGTTTTGAGACAGGTGCCATTAGTGTCTGTGTCATGAGACAGGTGTCATTAGTGCCTGTGTCATGATACAGGTGTCATTAGTGTTTGTGTCATGAGACAGGTGTCATTAGTGTCTGTGTCTTGAGACAGGTGTTATTAGTGTCTTTGTCTTGAGACAGGTGTTATTAGTATCTGTGTCTTGAGACAGGTGTCATTAGTGTCTGTGTCTTGAGACAGGTGTCAGTATCTGTCATGAGACAGGTGTCATTAGTGTCTGTGTCTTGAGACAGGTGTCATTAGTGCATGTGTCACGAGACAGGTGTCATTAGTGTCTGTGTCTTGAGACAGGTGTCATTAGTGTCTGTCTTGAAACAGGTGTCATTAGTGTCTGTGTCTTGAGACAGGTGTCATTAGTGTCTGTCTTGAAACAGGTGTCATTAGTGTCTGTGTCTTGAGACAGGTGTCATTAGTGTCTGTCATGAGACAGGTATCATTAGTGTCTGTCTTGAAACAGGTGTCATTAGTGCCATTAGTGTCTGTGTCATGAGACAGGTGTCATTAGTGTCTGTGTCATGAGACAGGTGTCATTGTCAGTGTGTCTGTGTCTTGAGACAGGTGTCATTAGTGTCTTGAGACAGGTGTCATGTGTCATGTCATTAGACAGTGTCTGTCTTGAAACAGGTGTCATTAGTGTCTGTGTCTTGAGACAGGTGTCATTAGTGTCTGTCATGAGACAGGTATCATTAGTATGTCATGAGACAGGTGTCATTAGTGTCTGTGTCATGAGACAGGTGTCATTAGTGTCTGTGTCTTGAGACAGGTGCCATTAGTGTCTGTGTCTTGAGACAGGTGTTATTAGTATCTGTGTCTTGAGACAGGTGTTATTAGTATCTGTGTCTTGAGACAGGTGTCATTAGTGTCTGTGTCTTGAGACAGGTCTTATTGACTTCGGTCACATTATCGGTGTCAAGGGTAAAACAGGTGACTGTTATTTCAGTATTGAAATATTGTTCAACTTCAATAATGCATAATAAGCACAATCACTTTATAAGATCACATTGTTGAGTGCTGATTGTTATATGTACATCATGCACAGATACAGGGAGTAGCATCCTTGTTTTATAAACACATTTACATGCCGACGCTAACATGAGTTTCATAGCTGATCTCGTTAAATGTAACAACACTGCAACTAAACCATTTTGTGATACGTCTCCAACAATAACACAACAACCAAATAGATATTGTTCACAATTATTAGAATTCATTAAACAATGTTGACTTGTGATCTCAAAATACATCCAACTTTTCTACAAAACCTGTGTTCATGTTTGTAGTTGGCATGTATACATGCATTATTTGTTTTGTCTCTCTGTAGAATTGACAGTTTGAACTTGTTATTCTGAGTGGCATGCACAGCTTTTGAATTTTTTTCTGGTTTCTAAAATGTATCTGTCTTTGGATAGTGTTTCTCTGGGGTTTATATACTGGTTATGTTTTCAGCTTTTTAAAACTCAGTTAAGTTACCAATAAATTTTTTAATATTCATTTACAGCAATTTTTTTAATGGTTCCAAATAAATAATGTAAGGAGAATGTCATGCTGGATTTATTAACATAGAATGTTGTGTTCAATTTGTGACAAACTGCTTGATTTGAGTACAACTGCTGTACTTAATAGACATCTATTTTCATAGGTTTCCTAGCAACAGAGATTCTTTGTCTCCGTGTACATGTTGCTGCTTGCTTCTGTAAGTGGCCTCCAGAAGAGTGTCTTAATGTTGTTTGAAGGTTTACACACAGGGTTATTGCACCATGGGTTATTAGTCTTTTCCTGAGTATTGAATTAAGCAAAAAACTATTTTTATTTAATTGTTCAAGGGTTATATTTTTTTTTTGCTACATTCACACAACCTTTGCCCTTCTATCAAGGTTTGAAGATATTTCCTAGTTAGAATTATTTGTATTTATTATTATTATTGCAAAACTGTAGCTTTGTATTTGTTCTCTGATACAAACTGTTATTTTGTCTGTTTGTATGACACTCTTAATTTGGCGTGGTATTAAATTTAATGTTGTTTGAAAAGCTTGTGCCTTAAATGTTGAAACACTCAGGATTAACATGAATTAAGGAAGTATTTGGAAGTATGATTCAGAGTCACAATGTGTATTCAGTTGCAACTTGCTGCTGATACAACAGCTTGTGTTAGTATTACATGCATGGAGGTGCTGTTTGTCGTGCCATGAAGTGGGCGGTGTTTATCACTTTATCTCTGTTAGATTCCTGCTGTGTATAATTCTTTCAATTAATTCACTACTTCGTATTACCTGTACCATTATGTAATTAGCATGATTAGACAGAGACCGTCAGTACTTCAAAGACTTTATACACTGTCACCTGTGAACACCTGCTTATTTAGGTGAAGGAAGGCAGTGAATGCTGAGACAAAAGATGGCAACGTTCAAGAAATATTATTTCTTGCTGAACATATGCACCATATGCATAATTAACCTGAGGCTTCGCGCACTCACCGATAGTAGCGACTGTTGAGATGATGCAGTCACACGGATGTAGTTGATACATGTCATCATATTCCAGTTGTGTTGACTGATGCTCATGATGTCAATCACTGGATTAACTGGTTCAGACTCTATTACAGGTGGTGGGGTAGCCTAATGGTTAAAGTGTTTGCTCGTCACGCCGAAGACCTGGGTTCGAATCCCAACATGGGTACAATATGTGAAACCCATTTCTGGTGTCCCCCGCCATGATATTGCTGGAATATTGCTAAAAGCGGCGTAAAACCATACTCACCCACTAAGACTCTGTTAACATGTTATGTTGCGGGATTATTGCTAAGTGCTGAGTATCAAACGAGCATTGGTATAGTGTCTGGCAATGATAGGATCTCGATGTCCAAGAGTAGTAAACAAACTGATGTCAGTTCGGATGGAAGAACAGTGTACAAACTTATGAACTACTGACAATTGCTGTACATTACATCATGTACCTCAATACAATTACATTTTGATGTTTGTATCGGGGGGTGTAGAACATGATAACTGGAGGTGAGTTGATAGTAATGAAATATCAGTTTTATAAAAAAACCATAACTAAAGAATTGAAAAATATGCTTCAAAGATTTGAGAGGTGCATAACATCAGTGAAAATAAATGTGATTTTTTATATGTTGATTCGTCTGTAAGACAGTTATATGTGAAATGTTCGTGCCTGAAGTAACACTAAAAGTTACGCTACGTTTTGAGTGAAGAATCCCCGGTATTTCTTTACACTAACAATAACTCATAATCTGCTGTAAGTGTTGTGATTTTAGGGTGCAGCGATCACATATAAATCTATAGCACTGTACTCGGTACTATAGTAAATCTAATTCATCAGAAAACACTAGAAAAAGTCCTCTTTTGTAAGCGTGTTAATTACATAACATCATGTTTTTGTTGATCATGTTTCTTTTGCTTTTCAGTCTATATTTAATTAAAAAATATAAATATAAACTGAACAATACGGAATATGTAATTTACATGAGATTTGAATTTTGTTAAGGTTGATGTGAGGCCAGAAGTGAAATGTGTCTTGGCTAAAGTGATCGTTACACCCAAAGATTTTACAAGTGGAGTTGTAGTCATGTTTCACATAATGTGCAATAATTCTATTCAAATCTTGTAAATAGGTTAAATGGTAGCCATGTTATATTGCAGTCAGATCTATTTTCATTGGCTCAATTTTTTCTATTCAACTATTTCTGACGTATTGCTCGCTGAGAGAAGGATCTGGTGTTTCTACACAGTGACCATGTGTATGTATCTGCTTCAAATGTATACCCATCTGGAATAAACTGTTTTATGGTTTAAAAATGTGTTTTGGTTATCATTGTTCTTCTGAGAGCAAGTCTTATCTCTGATCAAGTCGATTGTGTCTGTCTGGGCAGGAGTATCTTCAAGGTTTACCAAAATGCAAATCCAGGAGATATAAGGTTCTGGCTTCAGGTATGATGTTGATGTAACCTTTTACTCAAGAGCAGACACTCTGTCCATTTGGCTATGGAGGTAGTATTGCAGATAGTAGAGTCTGAGGGTGATCCTGGCCTCCATCTTGAAGGACCGTTCACTAATTTGGATGGATGGATGGACTGAAGTCAAGAGGGGGACATGGAAACCAAGAGAGGGATATGAAAGCCAAGAGAACTATGAAAGTTGAGAGAAATATGAAAGCATTGAGAGGGATATGAAGGCCTTGATAGGGATATGAAAGCAATGAGAGGGGTATGATAGCCATGAGAGGGATAGGAAAGCCATGAGAGGGTAGGAAAGCCATGAGATGTGTAGGAAAGCCATGAGAGGGATATGAAAGCCATGAGATGGGTATGAAAGCCATGGGAGAGATATGAAAGCCATAAGACTGACTGACTGACTGACTGAGTTTAGTTTTACGCCGCTTTTAGCAATATTCCAGCAATATCATGGCGGGGGACACCAGAAATGGGCTTAACACATTGTGCCCATGTGGGGAATCGAACCCGGGTCTTCGGCGTGACGAGCCAACGCTTTAACCACTAGGCTACCCCACCGCCCGAAAGCCATGAGGGGGTGTGAAATGTCACAACAGAACGTAATGATATCTGGTTTCAAAATCAAACCAGTAGTTTATTCACATCACAGAATATACACAATATAAATGTCCATGTTATTACAGCATTAACACATTGAAAAAGATAGATGATTGGACTGAAGTTCTGGTGAACAAAACATGCCTGACTCATGTCCACCATTAAATTCATATACCACATGGACAAGTAATGCCATCCCCATCTGTTTTCTGTTTCCAAAGCAAAACGTCCAAACCATTCACTTCTGGATGAGTGAGTTGGGTTTTATGCCATTATTAGCAATATTCCAGCAATATCATGGCAGGGGGGCACCAGAAATGGGCTTCACACATTGTACCAATGTGGGGAATTGAACCCAGGATGAGAAAACGCTTTAACCACTGGGCTATCCCACCAACCCTATATCTGAATGAAACTTACTTGACAAGTCTAGTGTCATAGTGGTCACTTTTGACGATTTGGGATCAATAAAACTAATGAAAAGCATTACTGTTTTCTTGACTGAACTGAATGTATCCAGTAGCAATGAGCGGACACAGGATTGTAAGTAGCTATACTCTATTTCTGACTTGTACCGGGACCAAGTGATTTTAGTACTAAGCAATCCAAACACAAGTAAACTGTGGCCTATCAATATGACATGTCATTTAATTCTGTTTGTTTTGTGAGTCAGTAGCACTTGTGGATAGAGCTTGGAGTCAGTTTTCTGTAACTCTGGTAAATTTCCCATTAAAATCTGACCTGCCTGATACCACTTTACACATTTCTTAGGACATCCCATGACATGTCACATCAGAACATCTACAAACTTTGATGATCAATGAAAGAACAAGTTGAAGACAGATCATTCTTCCAACACTCTGATGCTGTGCTATGGAACTTTCTCAGCTTCACCTCTGATGTGCTCCTTCCTTGACTGGATTAAAACATGGCCAAAAGATCCATCTGTTCCTTAATTACTGACAACAGTTTAACTTTTTAGTTGCTGCACTTACAGCATACCCATGCAGCATGGAGTTTGACTCTACACACGTGACCGTATCATTGTTATTACTACTGAAACAAGGGGATGCAACTCAACATTGTAAACAAAGATAAATCCTTAGACACATTTTTCTTGCATGACTAATTAGGCCAGACCAATTTTATTTCTTGTTTTACGGATTTTTGTCCTCGGAAAACCTAAAGGCAGGAGGGAACAAATAAATAAATAAAATCACCAGTCAAAGTAATGTTCGTTCCAAAAACTCAAGTATTTTACTTTCAGCAATTTATGAAGTGTATATGGGGCAAAAAACAATCTAAAGAAACCTCTTTCTGTAAGTTTACATATTTGGCCAATAAAAACATTAGGATTTTATTTTTTGAGCGGGGAAAATTAAGTTTTATTTTTGTTCTTATTCTTGAAAAAATACGACCAGCGGATCCGTGACACAAGAAATAACATTGGTCTGGCCTTAACAAAAAGATAAATTCACACACACACAAATTTTGGTCTTTTAGCAGATTTCTTCATACAGGATATCAAGCAGACAAACTCAGATGTACATGTACATAAACTGACTTGAGACCCCACAATAAATAAAACACATCATTAAATCAAAACATTTTTGTATATCTCATCAAGGCCCTGTATAAGCATCTTTTTGTAATAATACCTACATATGGCAATGACAGGATATTTGTGTAACATACTAGACATCACTGGTTGACACACTTCACACACATTGTTACATCGTACAGGAATACCCCAAACAAATTGATGGATTATTAAATCATTCTTTGATGACGAGGGCTGGCTATCGATGTAGACCATAGAAATCAATAAACGTTAACTCAATATCAATCGAAATCTGAAATGTCTGAAAGAAATAAACATATTTCCCATCACCTGTGAGTGGGGACATGCTTTTGCTTGGAATATTAACAAAAAGGCGTTCTGAACAAAATTTAGAAGCAACCATGAATAAAGTCCTAAAATTGCATACTGAGTGAGAAAATTGAAACCTTTTTCTATCACAAAAGTTACAGTACGATATTACCGGTAACACAATTTTCATATCGATAATCATTCATCATTTTTCCTAACAACGATATTTCCGACTATCGATCATTTTAACCAGCCCTGTTGATGACCACCTAGCACATATTCAATACATGAAATCTCACAGAATCAGTTTCTGTCTTGACTTCCACCGGCTGACATGGTTAGAAATTAAGATATCCAAGAATCTACAAAACTGATTCGCTTCATGTGTTGGTAAACGTGGTACTCCACAAAGAAACAGTGTTCATCCTTCTTGAATTTAGACTGGTTATGGACAAACACTAATTTTAAACAGTCTTATTATTCAAATCACAAGGGGAAAACTTTGTGAAGCATCTGTTCAAGAGGTGGTGACAGGTAACTCCAATAATATAAAACAGACGAAACTGATGTCCATTTTTCCATCAATTTCCGAATGTAAATGTTTTATATCATGGTAGGCAACCAACACAGAGGTTCACACTAATGCCACGACAGCCCAACACAAAATGTGGCCTTGTGTTGACATGTCTGTGAAGGCTATGTGACAAGGTGAAAGTTGAGTGATCTGCGTGTACTGCTGGGATATACTGTGGGTGGGTGAGGACTACTTCCCAATGCGTTGCACTACCCACTCCTGCTGACACAAGGGGCACCTGTTGTTCTGCTTCACCCACAGGGACATGCAGCAGTTGTGGAAGGAATGGTTGCACTCTCCCCATACCACTGAAACAAGAACACATCAGTAGAGGATGGAACGTGAAATGCAAGATGAGTCCCCCATTATCTTGTATGCATGACTGCTTGACCACAGACGACAGAATTCTGCTATAACACGTTACATTTGGGATGACACTCACCAATCAGTAAAGTACAGATTCTAGTACTTTTTTGGGTTGAGTCACATCTGAGATTCAAACCCACACCCTCAGAGTCTGACACTAGAATCTGTACCTTACTGACCGCCTCCGTGGTGTAGTGGTTAGAGCGTCCGCCCGGAGAGCGGAAGGTCGCGGGTTCGATCCCCGACCGCGTCATACCAAAAGACGTTAAAATAGGGTACTTGTTGGTCCCTGCCTGGCACTCGGCATTAATGGGTACAACAAGGACTGGTCGGTTCGGAGTCAGTATAATGTGTCTGAGTGGGGTATTCCTGCTTCACTGCGGCATGGTATCTCAGTGGGCTAGCACTATAAAACCAGCCGCACATACACATACACACGCATGCACGTCGTCATATGAGCGAAATATTCTCAAGCACGACGTAAAACCCAATTTCACCTCACCTGTACCTTACTGCTAGAGTGTAATCCCAATATAACATGTGTTACATTTGACCACTTTCTAAATGGCATGGTATATTCAGAATTCTGCTGGTCACACAAAAATATGTCTACATGTGTCATTCATGAGAAAGAAAATTACTTACTCTCATTGACAGTTGTACACAACTAACAGACATGAGTGAAAAAGTGAATTGAAAATTGTCAAATTTTGGACAAAAAAATCTCAGCAACTTTGGATGATTTTTTACAGCAAATGTATACGATGATGATTGTCCTCATAGACAAGTGGCATATAGCTGTAATTCTGAACCATTTCTTGAGTGCTCCACTTTTGCTACAAAACAGCATTTGGAAAAAAACACAAAAACACAGTATGTCCTGTATTCACTGTTTAATGCTGCACTAAGCAACATTTCATTTATATGATAACAGCTTGTAAACAATCCTGTCTGGACCAAACAATCCTGTGACACATAATTAACCAAGTGGTTTAACCTAACCAACCGATCCATTAAGGTGCCTCCACCAACTAGCATAGGTAGCTAGGGAACAATTCTGTCCTCATGGGGTGTATGGTGCTGACAAATTAAGATCATCATAAGGACTTAACTAAGATTGGAGCCCATGATAAGCAGATCCTGGCAAGCCTAAGGAATGTAACTCTGGCTATATTTAATGAAACTCACCAACACAGTCATCTTGTTTGTTTTCTGATTGACACCGCAGACAAGCATCTAGAAAAAGATGACAGACATACAATGTATTTACTACAGTGATTTCTCAACATTCATATGTGTTTTAGGTGTCGTGAATGGGCACTTTATCATGTTCATTCACATATTTCAATGTTGTGTCAACAATCTCTTGCCAGTGAAATTGCCCCAGTTACAAAATGCTCCAGCAAATTTGGTCAAATTGCCCCAGGGAGGTAGTCAAAATGCCCCAGTATATTTAAAATGAATAAACATATGCCATAAATGCATAGGCTTTGTCAACTTCGATATTATATTCTTCATATAGAATAGTCAAGTAGAACAACCAGGTGTGTGAGATGTACGTGTGAAATTGAAATTTGACAGGCACCCTCAACAATCTGTTAATTTCACTATAGCATGTCTTTGCTTAATCATGCTAAAATAATAGTGTTGATTTCTAGACCGAAATTTGGGTTACAAAATTGCATTGTAATTTGAGGGATTGGCAAAATATGTACTCTCATTTCTAAAGAACAAAGGCAAAAAAAAAGAATTTTTATTTGAGTTGTAGCATGTTTCGAATTAACAGTCTAGCTTAAGATCTTTGAAAAGAATTAAGACTTTTACAAACAAAATCAATTCGAAGGCAAAAGAAAACAACAATTTTTAATGCCCATTACTGACTGAAGAACTTTTTCTCTCAAGAAGAACGTAGCAATTGACCAAGACAGACTGAACACACTACCCTTTGATAACACTAATATACGAAAGCGATAAACATGATATTGGTTTCGAAAGTGTGTCGATGTTACTGCCGTGTACACATAATGTCCCAAACATACGTGATGCTTCTATTTCTGTGTTGTGCAATACGACGTCTCGAACAAATATGGTTGTCAGCGTAAACTGCTAAGTGAGATGGATGACTTTGGATAAAGAAATAGAACATCGCATCCTCCTTCATCCTTACCCATAACCTGAACTCTACAGATGGCACACGTATCACACTCAACATCCCAGCTCCACATCGCTACCAAATTCCACTTCTTTAGGGTAAACATTTTCTCTGGCTTTTGTCCCGATTCTACCGCGTCTCTGTCGACTTCCATCTCGTCAGCCATGTTAGGTCTTGACGTGATGAACTTCACTCCTTACAGCGATACGGAGTTCCCGTACTCTCAGTACAACCACTAACGCGCTACACTTGTATTGGGGAAAAGAAGTGTTGGGCGCTGCGATAGAGCCTACTTGGTCACATGACCCAACTCCAAACAGCGATCACCCATTCCAACTTCACGAGTCTAACCGGAAGAGCAGTAGGAGGTGGCACGCGCTGCATTAGAGTGTACATAAACCAGGAAGTGTAATTTTGTTTTGTCGTTTAGGATGTGAAAACATTTTGTTCTACATATGCAAACTAGGTATTCAATATGAACGAAAGAGATGCGATTCATGATGGCACCCTTTATGCTAACAGTGATATTTTGAGGACTGCAAACGTTAGCAAGTTATTATTGTCCAAATCCTTGGAGCAACTTCTTTCAGAGGATCAAAAGGAAGTTGCCAAAGCCGATGAAAACAATGTCTGGTACCACAAGAAAATATCCAGGGAGTCAGCAGAGAGTATACTACAGGAAGGTAATTATCACAAGTACTTCTGGTGATGCTGTTATACCAAATCTGATTGTCTGCGATCTATACTGCATCTGTCATCTTGATCATGAACACACAAAACATGACATACAAATGGTAAATATCTCTTCCTGAATTTGCGATGTTTATGAATATAGGACATGTTGTGTTTGTTTAGACGTGTAAAGTACCATCATGTATGCTAAATGATTCCATCACCTTCATCCATGTGATATGTGGAACCGCATGAGAGCTCGATCTACCCATACAAAACATGCATAACATGCAACCTTCTGTGAAAAAACCTGAGCACCTTTAGAATACAGCACCACAATTTTTCGTGAGGACAATCTCTGCTGTTGATCATGTGTCACTTAGACAAGCAACCAGTTTTGTGAGAGTGAGAATCTGTTGCTGTGAACCCATGACTTTTGGATTGTTAGCCTGACAGTTAACCGACTGTTGCATATTGTGTAAATTTATCTAGTCATTCCTGAGACGTTATGGAAATGATCAGAAAGAGTCAAATATGTTAAGGACAATTACGAATGTTACAGGTAAACTTGCATGGTGTCTCGTGATTTTAATCTACAGACAACTGACTGTACCGATTCCATTTGGCATACTCGTCCCATTCTGTAATCTACAAGATGCTGAGTGGTGTGGAATGAGCAGATATGCAAACTGACAATGGCTGTTGACATAAGATGTCAAATTCATGGTATGCATGAATGAAGTGCTTTTTAAAAAATCGTGTGAGTTTGTAACAGAAAAGTGTTGTTGAGAACACTGTAAGGAGAATATGGATTACACTAAAGAATGAGGGAGACTTGAGCCTGTCTGGTGACGCCAGTGAGTCAGCCTTTGTATCATTGCTGAACAAATGTGAAACTGGTTCAAGTACAAGTTCTAGGACAATTTCCATTAGCCTAAATTTTCGACATTAAACCATTTCATTATGTACTTTACATTTTTGTGTGAAAAAAGGTATAAAAAAATGTGAATGGAAAAACAACAACAAAAGGTACATGCAACATACCAGACATCTAATCTATTGGATTAGGTCCCTAAGCCAAAACTTAACCCTAAGCCCTAAGCAACTCAAAATAACCCAAATAAATAAAATAAATTGACCGAATCGGCCCCAAAATTGCTGATGTGTCCAATGTAATGCATTCTTAAAAATATACTAAATAATCTCCATTCCTGTGTAATAATGCAAATTACTGAATGACAAAAAAAATATATATGTTAGTTCCCATTTATAATTCATTTAGTCCTGTACAAAAAGTGCTTTAATATACTGTCGCTTGTGTGAAATGCACTGCCATCGTGTATGTTAACATGTTGAACATGTAAACTCCCACAGTGCTTGGCTTACACAATGACAATGCGTATAGAGATGACAGAACACTGAGAGGAGCCTAGGCACACTCGATAACCCAGTAACATTCAGACGCCACAGAGCATTGTTTTTGGTAAAAATGTTCCACAAATTACGTCATAAGGGATTGTGGTCATTCTTGTTGATTTCACTAAAGTCTTTATTCTCTTTATTTCACATAATACAAGGCTAAACATTCTGTCCTGCTAGCTGGCCCAAGTTCACCCATGCGCTCAGTAAATTACCAAGCAAACCCACTTCTGTGCGCAGATCTTGCTCAATGTCACTTCCGTGCGCAGAGGGGCACCACCAGCCTAGCAGACGATATTTTATCTCAACAGTTCTAGCCAGCACCATATGTATTCACTCTACCAGCTTCTAGAATGCTAGCATGTTGAGAGATTGTGGTCAGGAAGACAACATATGTAGACTCTCTAAACAATGCCTTTATGCCTTTGTGAACACTGTTTGTTTAGCACATATTGCCCATGCTGATATATATAATGTTGTTGACATACTTTAAAACAAATGTTTTCAACCATTGTAGTGAAAAATTAGTTTCATTTGAGAATGACAAGTCTTTATGGATGATCCAACTTTTTTATTGTGCAATAACGACGCTCGGTATACCAATTTCCTCATGCCTTAAAACGGTATAAGTATCTATACCGAAACGCTGCGATTGCACAATAAAGAAGTTGATCATCCATAAAGACTTGTCATTTCTATTACTTACAACTTCTAGAATGCCTCTCAAACAGTTTTATTTAGCTCTGAACCTGTGCGGATGTGTGGTTAGTAGTGGTGTGACGATTCATCGATATGCATCGATACATCGATCCATGGGCCGCCAATACAGTGAATCGATACAAAGTTTTACATTGTCGTAAATCCTGATACGATACTTCAAATGGGTAACGATACATCGATGTTTAACTTTGAATATTGCCGAATCGCGATATCTGTCAAGAAAAAAGACTCACTTTTGTTTGCTGATTAAAATATTTGCTTACTTATTTTCCCTTCATAAGTAAACGTTTTCTCGGAAATTCTTGCGTCAAGAACTGTGTCAGACATATCGCTCACATGTTATTATAATTCACAAAGTCTGTGTGTAAACTTAATTATCTCGTTTCCGAACGAACATTGAAAAACGCTGGCAGAATTTGACGAAATACTTTGAAATGGTTTTGTTTTGATATTCAGGTGTTTTATAGTTGGTGTTAGAATTAAAGATTTTAGTATCGTGATACGTATTGTATCGCAGCTTCAGTGCACGATACTTTGGCAATATATCGTCGTGACTAAAATTTTAGCATCATGATGTATCGTATCACAGGTTGTATGCCAATACCAGCACTAGTGGTTAGACTTCTCCCCCAGCAAACTATAAAGAGGTTTGTCCATGGATTGGGTGGTCAGACTCAGCTTGCTCAGTGACAAGCTTGATTGTGTGTCATGCATAGGAGCACAGGTCGTTGTTCACAGTGTCAATCACAGTATTGTCTGGTCCTTGATGTTTTACGGGCACCTGTCTTATAGCTGGATGCCGATGTCAGTGTTACATTAAACAACACACATGCCACCCTGTCTCTGGTATATCAGACACACTGGAGTCATAGTTGACAGCACTTTTGTAATTAGTTGACTTCATGAATGTGTCAACCAAGTGAAGTCATTAGTCGTGTTACCATGTTATAAGCTGAACTTGTGGAATACTTGAGCAAAGGTGTTTGTAATTATATCCAAACTTCATCAGTGTATGAAATAAGGCCTGTCCGACCGCCTGAGACGGTCTAGATTTCTGACAGATGGTCTAAATGTACAGCTAGCCAGGCCGATGGTCTGGTAAAAAAATTCAGATGTTTCATGCATCTGAGTAAATCTGAGTAAATTTTCAGATGTTTCATGGCATCTGACCATATTTGGTCTGGTTAAATCCATTTTGGGCTGGTAACTTCAAAATGTTACCAGCCCAAAATGGATTTAACCAGACCAAATGTCTGGCTGGATTTTTGGCTTATTTCATACACTGACTTCATCAACAGCATCGAACACGAACACGTGTTTAATTATTCGTGTGAGAGAACCCACACTTCATAGTTCGTACAGAAACAGTGTTTAATTATTAGTGTGAGAGAACCCACACGTCATAGATGGTAGAGAGACAATGTTTAATTATTAGTGAGAACATAATATTTAGCAGTATATTTAGGAATTCTGTAACTCACATGCAAAATAAGAGATGGTCTGCTTTGTGTATCCATGCACATTGGCACCAGAACAAAACATACCTTGTTCCAGTTATGATATGGTAATTTTCAATTTTATCTTTCGACTTAATCACCAGATTAAAATGCAAGTATTATATTATTTGATAATAACTTGAGGTGATCTCAACTTATCCAGGGAAGGTGAGGGTTAATTAGGATACAGTTTTCCCGTCAACAAACTATCCCCTAATGACACAAATCATGTCGTCATACCTAGTTCTTTTGTAATACAACTTAAATGTTCAGTGTACTTGGGAGATTTTCTAAAACAATAAAACTTGTAATAAATATATATACTTGGTTAAAGTTTCATCACACTTACCATGATTTAAATTTGGCACATGGTCCATTTTAAAGGTTCTCAATGTTCAAATCAGGTGAAGCATCAGTCATGGCAAGATGGTAAGCTGGGCCCCGTCTCGCATATCGCAATATACGAGCCAGTTCAGGCCAAAGAGACGATGGCTGAGAAGGCCTACGAAAAGCTAACATTGACAATGTTATGTCATTTTCCATTGGTTGCTATTTTTAGACGGCCGCGCTGTCCTTCGTCGAAAGACGTCCAAAACACGTTTTGTAGCGTTTTCAAGAATCGGCCATGCAGGCTCTTGAAAGACCTTTGAAAATATAAATTGTTCTTATTTTTGGGAAACTTCTTTTTCAAAATTCTTACTTTCTGTAGTGTTATTGTACATATTTGATATCAATATTCACGAGAAATAGTAGTAAACGTAAATATTCGTTTTATTTGCATTAAAGGATCGTCGCTTTTCAAATACATACCCTAATTTCCTATGCGACAAAGATTTTTATTATAAGCTTGTCAGAAAACTGAGAGCAAATAAAATCATCTCTGATGTATGAACAAGACAAATATGCAGGTAATTTATACATGTGGACATCGGTCGAGCCACGCATACAAATTAAATCTCGTATTGCAAATATTCCAAACTTTCCTCGCGGATGATGTTAGAAATGTTTTAGAGTGGGTAGGTGTGCCAACAGGCCCAACACTGGCACAAAATCAGTAGTAAGTCGAAAAATGAATTTATAATATTTTGTGGCGATGTAAGTGTTGAATTATTCACTTAGGAACTGCTGAATGTGTCCTGAAGACACATTAGTACAGCAACAAGAAAACCTTTGAGGCGATGCATCAACACCGCGGCAAACTCTTTGTTCATCAATTTTCACCAAATATTAAATCAACATGGGTAGGCTTTTTAAGCAATATGGTCTTGTCATCAATACAAAGTGGTTATATGAAATTGAGCAATATAGATAAGGTGTGAAAACGAAGGTGGAGCAAACTCTACTTGTTTAAAATTTAAACAATTCATCACATTTCAGATCTTACACTGTGTAGTTTATAGATTTATGAACGTTTGATAATAGTTGGTTTGAACATACTTTTAATAGGAAATCGACAATGTTAGTGTTGTATACAAAATCTCGTACCTTTAGACAAGTGTCAGCAGATCTAAATGTATTCTACATCTGAACATAATTTTATAGTCGGAGGACCGTAGATCCAATGCAACGTTCACTTTTCAGATCCTATGAAACTGCGTCACAAAATACTTCCGCATCCAGTGGTATTATTTTCAGTAATTTTATTACATTTGAAGATATGACTAGTACTCTATTAATAATGATGCAAAATTAGTCAAAATACATCTACACTAACAGGTGAATATGGGAATCTAAGAACTAAATTATATATCAGATAGGGCCATCCAAATCGCTATTACATGCTTTCTCATGTAGTGCTTTGTCATCTTTTCTTATGAATTGTGCAACTACCAAAACATATCCGCTCACATTGTGGAACTTTGTATTAGTATAGTTTGGTTCATGGGGAACAAACCATAACGAAAAATATAGCGTCCAAATCCACAACAAATCCTCTCCAAGTATCCTGAGTTACATTGACCTAGTGTTAAGCATGTCGGAGTTATGACCCCTTATCTTTATACGTGTATGACCTCTCTGTCGTCGTTTGACGTCATAGAACAAATCCTTTTTCGACATTTCTTGCGAGTAATTTTTAAGATTGAGTGTATAACGTTATGCATAAGCACACAAACCCATTTCATATATACTTATGTCGTTCAGATATCAGGCTGTATTTTCTTCGCTCACACTTTCCGTAACGATGCCAAATTAAAAAATTCTTAGCACAGTGCTTTCATCAATACACAATCAAAAGCGGAGATATTTACTGCTTTTTAACGCATAACAAAATTTTGGACAACATTTAACAGTGTCTATTTCTCAAACCGCCGAGGTAGGTGCACTTATATTTATACCAACGCATAGGAAACTTAATATTCTACATTTCATTTCATTCTACAGTTAAACAACAAGCAAACAAACCCGAGTATTTATAATCAGTTATGGTTATGGAGTAGATGTACACAAGTCTCTAAAGCTATGTATATTACTTTGAATAATAATTTCTAGATTATATGAATAGAAAAAATAAGCTGCCCCTATGAAAGACTGGCATACGGTGTGTGTGCTTATCGAGATCTGCCTTTTATAAATATAGAATTACCTGACATCCGTGGTCTGATCATTTAGGGGGGCGGTGGGGTAGCCTAGTGGTTAAAGCGTTGGCTCGTCATGCCGAAGACCCGGGTTGGAATCCCCACATGGGTACAATGTGTGAAGCCCATTTCAGGTGTCCCCCGCCGTGATGTTGCTGGAATATTGCTAAAAGCGGCGTAAAACCATACTCAGTCAGTCAGTCATCATTTAGGACAGCCATGGAGGAAGGTTAGGTTGTGGAGGTACACCCACAGTTTTTGAATTTGTGCCAAGATATTTATAGGTCATCACTTGATACCAGTTGTATGACTGAACAGCTCCTAGATAAACATAAACACATGAGGCAGTGTTATCTCTCTCATGATCACCACGGTGTTTATATTTTGTATTACTACATTTTATCTCTGATATTGATGGTTTATATGAAACCTGAGTCAGATAACTTGAAAATCTTGTGCTTCATATCCTAATCAACATTATTTAGTAGCCTCTGTCTTTCCTCACAAGTCTGAGGCGGTGGGGTAGCCAAGTAGTTCAAGTCTGCTGTACAAAGCTGAACAATACAAGACAGTGCAAAACAACACTTAACTGGCGGGTCGTGGGGTAGCCTAGTGGATAAAGCGTTCGCTTGTCACACCGAAGACCCAGGTTCGATTCCTAACATGGGTACAATGTGTGAAGCCCATTTCTAGTGTCCCCCGCCGGAATATTGCTAAAAGCGGCGCAAAACTAAATTCATTCACTCACTTAACTGTCAGTTGTAGTTTTCCTTTGGTCTTTGTATTTTTTTAAGGGCAGCATGCCGTTTCCAGTTCCTTGTACTGTATGACTTAACAGTTACAGTACAACCAGAAATTATTGAGAATTTAAAGATTGTAATTTTTATATTTTTTTCACTCATTACTCACGTATTAAATGTGAATATTAGCAGAACGTAGCTCCAGATTCAAAGACAGGTGAACAGTTAGTATTTTGTCAAGTCACCGTGGGCAGCAATGTAGGCTAAGAATCAATGCGGCGGGGCATACTACTGATCAAAGAAGTTAGAAAGTTGTGGTCCATGCTGTCCCAATATCGGACCACCTCTTCTTTCATTTCAGCAATATTTGTCAGATTTTTCTTTTTGACACTTTCCTTCATAAGTCCCCAAACATTTTCTATTGGATTTAAGTCAGGGTTATAGCTTGGCCAATCTAATAATGTCATATTTTGGGTCCGAAACCAGGCCTGTGAATGCTTTGAACGATGTTTTGGGTCGTTGTCATGCTGGAAAGTCCAAACATGTCCATAGAACACATGAGCAGATGGAAGTAAATGTCCTCGAGAATATCTGTGTACCGCTCACTGTTCATATTCCCTTCAAATACACAGAGGGGCTTGCCCCTAACACTGATATGCCACCCCACACGTTAAATTTCGGACTGTACTTTGGGCGCTGATACAAAGGCTTTTCAGTTTGTTTGGTCCAGAATTTCAGTGTATTAGGAAACAGCCACACAGAACTTTCATCTGAGAAAATCACATTGTCCCAGTTAAAATTTCTATGCTGTAAGTACCAGTTCAACCTTCGCTCCTTTTGTTCAGGTTTCATGATTGGTGATGGAATTCCTCGACTTTTCTGCCAACCCATTGCATGCAGCTCAGTTCTAATTGTCTCCTTACAGACAGCCACATTTCCTCTATCAATCATATCCAGCCTTAAGTTTTCTAAACTCCTTCTTTTGTTTTTAGTAACAAGAATACCAAGCCGCCTCCTGTCACTGACAGTCAATTTTCTGGGCCTACCTGCGCCTCCCTGGTGCTCAATGCCATATCCATTTGCAATATTTATCAAAACACGATAAACAGTGGCCAAAGGGATGCCTGTTCTACTTGAAATCACTTTAGCTGATCTGATGTCCATGTTATAATACTCTAAAATCAACTTCCTCTTTTCTAAATCATCCATACTGAGGATCACTGAAAATGTCGTCTGCTAGCAAGTAAACAAGGGGGGTTACTCTTCACAAACTAATGAAAAAGGATTAGCAGAGTTGTCTTTCTTGAATGAAACCAAGCACTTGATAGCTGGTCAAGGTTGCTTATACCAGAAATCCAGTTAATCATATTCCTAAAATTCTCAATTATTTCTGGTCATACTATACTTTAATTACAAGAACTTTATATTTCTTGTCAAGCATTCAGTACCAGGAATATTATTGTGTATCCTTCAGGGTGCTCTGTGTGTGTGTTTATTTCGTTGTTTACATTGCGAATACTGGATACACATTTCTATTGGATAATACCCAGTGCTTTTGAGTGAGTGAGTGAGTGAGTATAGTTTTATGGTATTTTTTTAGCAATATTCCAGCAAAATTAGAGCGAGGGACAACAGAAATGGGCTTCACACATTGTACCCATGTGGGGAATTGAACCAGAGTTATCAGGTGACGAGCAAACGCTTTAACCACCGGGCTACCCCACCACCCCTCCCGGTGCTTGTGACTGGGTTAGGGACTAAATATGACTCTGAGGTTTTTTGGTCAACAGAATAAAACCCGCAGAAAGCATTGACAGATCTAGTAAGACTGAGGATGTTCCCAGACAATACTTAAATGTCCACAACTGCCCGGTTCACCAGAGGATATCCTGATGCGTAGGTGTTATTGTTTTGGTTTAGCCTTGACCTAAGAAAATAATTTGAAAATTAAATCCTGCTCTTGATTACTTCTGACTCTCCATTGGACAACATGTTGGAGGAGACCATTTTTTTCACTAGGTCAGCTGGCTGGACAATCGTGATTGAGGCGGGGCTCATTTAAATTCCTTTGTCACAATATGTGTAGTAGCATGCACAAGGAATTCATATACAGTCGATTTCTTGTCACGCATTCACTCACTGGGAATATTATCATACATCTTTCACAGTGCTCTGTATGTGTCTCTATGTGTATGTCTCAACTTATACTTAATGTTGAACCCAGGGTTGGTCTTGACGGTGAGCCTAGTGTTGGTCTTGATGGTGAACCTAGTGTTGGTCTTGATGGTGAGCCTGGTGTTGGTCTTGATGGTGAGCCTGGTGTTGGTCTTGATGGAGAACCTGGTGTTGGTCTTGATGGAGAACCTGGTGTTGGTCTTGATGGTGAACCTAGTGTTGGTCTTGATGGTGAACCTAGTGTTGGTCTTGATGGTGAACCTAGTGTTGGTCTTGATGGTGAACCTAGTGTTGGTCTTGATGGTGAACCTAGTGTTGGTCTTGATGGTGAACCTAGTGTTGGTCTTGATGGTGAACCTAGTGTTGGTCTTGATGGTGAACCTAACCTAGTGTTGGTCTTGGATGTTGAACCTAGTTTGGTCTTGATGGTGAACCTAGTGTTGGTCTTGGTGGTGAACCTAGTGTTGGTCTTGATGGTGGTGAACCTAGTGTTGGTCTTGATGGTGAACCTAGTGTTGGTCTTGATGGTGAACCTAGTGTTGGTCTTGGCCAGTGACCTAGTGTTAGTGTTGGTCTTGATGGTGAGAACCTAGTGTTGGTCTTCTTGATGTGAGAACCTGGTGTTGGTCTTGGTGGAGAACCTTGTTGGTCTTGATGGAGAACCTAGTGTTGGTCTTGATGGAGAACCTGGTGTTGGTCTTGATGGAGAACCTAGTGTTGGTCTTGATGGAGAACCTAGTGTTGGTCTTGATGGAGAACCTAGTGTTGGTCTTGATGGTGAACCTAGTGTTGGTCTTGATGGTGAACCTAGTGTTGGTCTTGTGTGTGCGACGCTAAATAAAGCAAATAACTAACTACTAACCTTGATATATCAGCATGGCTGGGTTACGCAAAGTCAAAATTATCATATTGCAGAGAGGCACTCAACAAATACTTAATAAATTTTGTATTATGCAGTAATGTAAATGAAATGCATCTACAAATTCCTTTAAATGACACCAAGACCATTGCCCGAGTCACACTCATAGTGAGTGAATTGTCAACATAATTTTTTAGGGGTATAGTCTGGGCTGGAGGGGTATACTTTGGCCTGGTCCAGAATTTACCCCCGGGGTATAAACTGGGCTAGTCTATAGTTTACCCCGGGGTATAATCTGGTGGGGGGTTATTCTGTGCTGCTACACCGGGTTTGATTCCCTACATGGGTACAATGTGTGAAGCCCATTTCTGGTGTCCCTGCTGTGATATTGCTGGAATATTGCTGAAAGCAGCGTAAAACTAAACTCACTCACTCCTATGGTTTTCATGCAAGATCATTACAATTGTTTGTCCCAAGTTTGACTAATATTATCAAGTGAGATATATATATAGAGAGAGAGAGATATAGATTACTGTATTGTCACATCACCAATAAATATAAATTATTTGTACACTTTCTACAGGCATTGTCAGATGCACAGCAGTTTTTTACCATTTAATAAGTATGTAATGGGAACGTCTACATTTTATGACAAGTTTAGGTGATAGTTGACAACAATTTGTCTGTGTCATTTCTTAAACATCCATAGAACTTCGTGCTGATGGAGATTACTATTATTCTGGTCAAGATCCCAAATGTTGGCACCAATTATCCCCAATGTTCCTTGTTGCCTCAGTTTGGGATCGGCATTTCTGGTACTGCGGCACATGATGTTGTGTAATAGCCCTACTGACAGGACGTAGGCGATGGAGTAGCTCATGACGGTGTGGTATTTCTGGCAGACACGCAAGCAAGGTCTACTTGACATCGTCACATGGGGAACCGCTGACACCAGAGCTCCGAATAAGTATATGTGCTTAAAAAATAGACACAATAAGTCACGCTAACCCTATTAATTTTAATTGCCTATATCACTCATAATAATAATAACAACAAAAGTAAGGGGGCTCTATGCCCCAATATATATTTAGTTGCTTGTATCATGCATGAACACAGCCCATAAAATACAATGGTCTCACCAGGACCCAATTTTCTTTATTTACCAGTGAAGGGTGCACAAAAATAACACCAAAAAAGTAACGTTATCACCACAACCCAATTATTTTATTTGCCTGTATCATGCATGGAAATATCAAAAAGTAACGTTATGACCGCAACCCAATTTATCGTTTTTTTGCCTGTATCATGCATAAAAAAGTAAGGTTATCACAACAACCCAATGTTTGGTGGCTTGTAAAATGCATAAACAATATGGACAAACAGCAGTGGAGTATCACTTCTCAGTTCGTAATCTCCCAGTGTAGCCTTTTCAGAAGCTGTATTTCTTTACATTTGTTTGTTTACTGAAGACATCATGTGTACATGAACTCTACTGCAGTGAATGACAACGCCCATGTTACTTAATCCAACATTTGTGTGCATGTGGGCTATTGGACGCTCATAGGTATCACATATCAAACAAGGAATCACTTGAAACTGTTTTTAGCAGAATTATGTTTAAAAAATGTTCACTCATTGACGTGAAAATAGCCAGTAGACTCAACCCAAGCAAGTAATATACAGTCGAGTACGCTGTGTTGAACTCTGATAACTCGATATCTTGGTTGTCTCCATATAACATCTCGGTCCCGGCAAAATCCTTCATAATTTATCATTATTCAAGCTCTTTTAACTCGATACGGTTGTCTCGATATTTCGGATATCTCGATATAATTTCATGTTCCCAACAAGCAAACTTACCCTTTTAACTCGATATTTGCAAAGAAACTCGATATTCACCTACCTTTCATGGGCAAGTATCCCTCTGAACTGAGGTTGTTTCCACACGTTTACACATGGTGCGGAATGAATCAAAGGTATGCGGTAGTGTAAACTAATCCGGGGCTTAGCAATTGAGTTGAAGGTGTCACTTGTTTGTTATTTAATTAGGATTAATTAAGAAGGAAATAATTAGGAAGTACTCACTGTTACGACTAAACACGACTGATAACGGTTTATAGTTTCGAATCAAAACATACTGAGAAGCGTTTTGTTTTCTTTCATAGTGATATGTGGCGATATGCCCTGGTCGGATGTCTCGAAGTTCGCATAACTCGATATTTTTTCTTGGTCCCATGAATATCGAGACAACGGTGCTCGACTGTATATCGAACACCTAGAGAAAGCAGTTTTCTGTCAGTAAATGGCTGTGATACCATGACATGCTCCATGACTAATTTTTATATCTGAAGCTCTGGGGGCAGTTGTACAAGGCTATCTAAGCATTAAGGTCATCGTAAGTCCAGACCTTAACGTAGGCTTACTGCAGTCGTAGTACTAATGTTATTTGGTCAGTTAGGGTCGCCTCGTATTTATTTGATTTTTTCCATGAATTCCATGACTTTGTGTTGGAATTCAAATCAGACCGTTTCATCATAGGAGCGTAAAAGCACATGAAGAAAGACATAAATAATACAGTACATTCTTTGTGATTGTTTAACTTTACTTTTGAAAAATGTATAACAGAAATCTTGACTTTGGAAGGGAGAAATGTAGGGTCATTTCCTCAGGATACAGTAATCCTCACATGTTGAACATATGTAATGTCCAAACCTCTGTCTAATATTTTTGCCCTTGTGTGTCAGTGTCATGATAATCAGCTGATATATGTGTCAACAAGACTAACATTCAGTCTCCAAACATGTGTCATTTTGATAGAAACAATATTTCATTTGAATAGTAAAAGAGCCTGAGTGAGTGAGTTTAGTTTTACGTCGCACTCAGCAATATTCCAGCTATATGGTGGCGTAAATAATCGCGTCTGGACCAGACAATCCGGTGATCAACAGCATACTGGTAAGCATCGACCTGCGCAATTTGGATCAGCCACCAAGTAAGTGAGCCTGACCACCCAATCCCGTTATTCGCCTCTTACATTACAACAAACATGGGTTACTGAAGATCAATTCTAACCCGGATCTTCACGGGTAGAGCTTGAGTGGCATCAGAGTTTCAGGACCTGAAGAAATCTAGACTTGCCTCAATAAGGGCTTTAGCATTGCAAAATGGGTTGGGCAGAAGGGAAAATATTGAAGTGGATCATTACAGTGAGACAGAATGGGTATGAGTGAGTGAGTGAGTATGGTTTTACACCGTTTTTAGCAATATTCCAGCAATATCATGGTGGGGGACACCAGAAATGGGCTTCACATATTGTATACATGTGGATCTGGATCTTCGGCTTGACGAGCAAACGCTTTAACCACTAGCTAGCTACCCCATCCCCCCAGAATGGGTATGAACCTGCTTCATGTAAGGTTAACAGTAGCGACTGGTTCACCCCAGGTCAGGTATGAGTGACTTCGCCAGCTAGACGAAGTAGGAAGGAGGGAGGAAGTTGATACCAATTAGCGATGCAGATGCTGGACAATGCCTGAGTACAGTGGCGGAAATCATCTACGCCATGGTGATAAATTACTGCATCATTCCATGATGTATATATGTCCATATCTAGTTGTAATCATCCAGAATGAGTAAGAATTTACAAATAAAAGTTAAAATTCCCCAAAGAAACAACGAAAATCTTTGACTCATTCATTTAGTTTTGTAAACTACATTTGCCTTGTTTTGCATTTCTTCTTTCCGATTTTCATTCAGTTGAATTTTCAAATGTTCACAGCTGGTGTAGTAAATGTAAATATATGTGATTCATATGTATATCTGAGACCATGTTGTTAGGAAGACATTATGTTTTATTAATTGAAGAATAAGCATTGATAATGGCTGTAGTCATCTTATTTAGTTATAAATTGAAATGCACTGCTAGTATTTTTGTTGTGTTTGTGGTTTTATGCCACACTCAATAATATTCACGCTTAATGACGTGGTCTTTCAATAATCATGATGCATGAAGCAGACAATCCAGTGACTGATATCATGAGCATCGATTTACGCAATTGGGATACAGTTGCAACCAAGTCAGCGAGCCCAACCACCCGATCCTGTCAGTTGCCTCTTTCAGCCAGAATGGGTTGCTGAAGACCAATTCTAACCCACATCTTCACCGGTCCTAATATAAATATAATACACATTACTGCCTCTTCAACTGATAGACAATGAATAAGTTTTCAATATGCCTCAAAATTCATTTTTGTATAAACACGACCAAAATCACCGGATCCCATTCACCGATGATAGGACCATTAAAGGTGAATCCTGTATTGAATGCAATTTTATAATACTAAATAGTTATTACTAGTATCTTTAAGAATCTGTAAACCAAAGGGGCGGTGGGGTAGCCTAGTGGTTAAATCGTTTGCTCGTCACCCCGAAAACCCCTCATGTTTACAATGTGTGAAGCCCATTTCTGGCGTCCCCTGCCATGATATTACTGGAATATTGCCAAAAGCGGCGTAAAACTAAATTCATTCACTCACTGAGACACTGTAAACCAAATGTTTAAGAAATGCCTTGTGTTGTATACTGAGATCTCCAAACAACTGCAGGTGCAGCATTAACTCCTAGTCCGATTTGACCGACATTTTAATTCTGACATGAAATCCATCATCAACATGGAGACTGTACTGTCCCAACTGTGAAGGTATCTCATGTTTAAAGCTCTTGCCCATCATGTAAAAAATGGCGGTGGGCTAGCCTAGTGGGTAAAGCGTTTGCTTGTCTTGCTGAAGACCCTGGTTCGATTCCCCACACGGTTACAATGTTTGAAGCCCATTTCTGGTGTCCCCCGCCATGATATTGCTCGAATATTGCTAAAAGCGGCATAAGACCATGCTCGCTCACTCACTCACTCACTCTCACTCACTCACTCACTCACTCACTCACTCACTCACTCACTCACGCACGCACGCACACACGCACCTCACTCACTCTTGCCCTCACTCACTCACTCTTGCCCTGCATTATTTGACGTCCATTAGTGGTAGCGTAAGACAGTTTTCTGTCAGATCAGCTTTCAATGCGCTATGATTCAGACAGTTTCACTTTCCAGGCTTGCACTTTCTCTCAAGTGGACAATGTATTGACAGCTCATGTTTATAATAGCTCATGTTCCGTGCGTTTTTTTTAAAACAGAAGTTGGTTAAATTGTGGCCTTGAATTATGTAAGCAGGAATAAACGTGATAAAACATCATATAACATTTGCTAGCGAGGATATTGTATCATCAGATTATCTAGATATATGTTTTATCATCTCAGAAGGAAACACTCATCTAACACAGTCACGATTGAGGAAGTGGATCTCTTTTCAGGGATATATCAAGTTGCATGTCATTAACTTGAGGCCTGTTTCTGTAGTTTGTCACATGTTGTTTTCTGTATCAGGACTTTGTTAATGTTGATAAAAGTGAAAGGATGTTTGTGAGTCAGCCATCCACTTCAGAGATATATACTCTCATGCTGTCTCTGTGACAGTGCAGGTGTATTTTGGTTGAGGGGTGGGGGGTCATGCCCCTGACTGGCAATGGGTAATAAAATATTTACAACTCAAAAGAAAGGGGAATATTTATGGATGTTAACTTGCACAATATGAGGAACACAAGGTCTCGGAGTATCAGGGCTCGATTTAAGAGATGTTAACCTACTCGCACCAGGTGCAACCTAAGATAAAAACCTAGTTCCACCAGCCAAATTCCAGTTGCACTGATTTTTTGGTAATATGCAATGAATGGAATATGTTATTGAATTATTTAGATGTTTTATTCAGAAGTTCACCCACTCAAAAATTGACCTGCACCTGGTGCAAGTTGGAATAATAACTACGTTGCACTTTGTAATATTGGCTAGCATCAGTGCAAGTAACAAACCACTAAATCGAGACCTGAGTATGTTCTTACACATTGGTGTTTTTTATTCTCCTGATGAAGGGGTAGGAGGATACTTGTGTTCCTCATATTACAGAAAATTGACTTCCATAAATGTTCTCTTTTGGTGCATCTCTTCCAAATGCAATTCAAAGACATTGCTCAAAAGAAGTTAGGGATCAGTCGAATGTTTCATAAAACTATAGTTAATCTCTCATGCCATGATAAAATTCTTTATTAACATGAAAGAAATGGCTCGTCCTTAACTTCTTTTACGTAGTATACTATGAATTTGAATAGCACAATTTCTCATTCATAAGCATACAGATGTGCTTAGACCATGGTAGATATTATTATTGAATATCCGGACCACTGTTGAATATCTAGAGAGAGTGGATTTAGTTTTACGCTGCTTTTATCAATATTCCAGCAATGTCACGGCGGGAGACACCAGAAATGGGCTTCACACATTGTACCCATGTGGGGAATCAACCCTGGGTCTTCGGCGTGACCAGCGAACGCTTTAACCACTAGGCTACCCCACTGCTCCTTTATTATTACTAAAACTTTCAGTCTCAGCTCCCTGGGGAGTTTACAACACAAGCAGCCTTTCAGGGTACCATCACGTCACGTTACCATCTCACCCTACCAGGTACCCATTAACTACTGAATGAGTAGAGGCATATTTATTGTTATGTTGTCATGGCAACTGAGGGCTGTAAATTCCAGTACAGGAATTATTTTCTGATAAATGTTGCAAAATATCTGAAAAAGGCCTAGTATGTATATCCAGATGACACTCTGGCACTCAACATATTCATGAGCCACATTCTATTATGGTTGGGCTACAATAATTCCTTAATGTTAAGCATTATGTTTACATCATTAAGTACATCAGGTACATGAGATTGTGCACTTTACAGGGTGCACTTTAAACTTTACAGGGTGCACTTTACAGGGTGCATTTAAACTTTGCAGGGTGCGATTTACAGGGTGCACTTTAAACTTTACAAGGTGCACTTTACAGGATGAACTTTAAACTTTACAGGGTGCACTTTAAACTTTACAGGGTGCACTTTACAGGGTGCACTTTAAACTTTACAGGGTGCGATTTACAGGGTGCACTTTAAACTTTACAGGGTGCACTTTAAACTTTACAGGGTGCACTTTACAGGGTGCACTTTTACACATTTCAATTAGCGCAGCATTAAGGATCAAACTCACACTGCCAGGTCACACCCGCCCAAATTCTGGACTAATGAGATGATATAATTAGTCCACCTGTATCACATGGTCAAGGGGACTATTGCAGATATATAGTGCACGTTAACCATGTCATCATCAGATGATTGTTTATATTCATGTGCATGCACAGTAGCCATCTCTGTGTAACTTCCATCTTGATAAAGTTGTATGGATTTTCCTTATATTTCGATAGATTAGTTTGTTAAGTGAGATAGCTAAGCCATAACCAACTCATGACTAACCCTAAGGATCACAACAGGATGGCCAACCCACGGTTTTACATAACGTAGAAATGTGTAGCCAGATATGCACAAACTTACATTATGGATGCTGAAATATATGTGTTGTGCCCCACAGGATGCACAAAAAATATTCATTGTACAAAATTCTTGACAAGAAATATTGAGTTCCTGTTCTAAACAGAGACATACATCTGAAAGCACAATACACTACACTATTTCATTACTTTACAAGGCCCCGTGAAGATCCGGGGTAGAATAGGTCTTCAGCAACCCATGGACCCGTGAAGATCCAGGGTAGAATAGGTCTTCAGCAACCCATGGACCCGTGAAGATCTGGGGTAGAATGGGTCTTCAGCAACCCATGGACCCGTGAAGATCTGGGGTAGAATGGGTCTTCAGCAACCCATGGACCCGTGAAGATCCGGGGTAGAATGGGTCTTCAGCAACCCATGGACCCGTGAAGATCTGGGGTAGAATGGGTCTTCAGCAACCCATGGACCCGTGAAGATCTGGGGTAGCATAGGTCTTCAGCAACCCATGGACCCATGAAGATCAGGGGTAGAATAGGTCTTCAGCAACCCATGGACCCGTGAATATCCGGGGTAGAATAGGTATTCAGCAACCCATGCTTGCCACAAAAGGCGACTATGCTTGTCGTACGAGGCGACTAACGGGATCAGGTGGTCAGGGTCGCTGACTTGGTTGACACATGTCATCAGTTCCCAATTGCGCAGATCGATGCTCATGCTGTTGATCACTGGATTGTCTGGTCCAGACTCGATTATTTACAGACCGCTGCCATATTGCTGGAATATTGCTGAGTGCGGCGTAAAATTAACTCACTCACTCAAATGTCCTGTAGGGACTTGAATGTAGTATTCGGGGTTGACTTGAATGTAGTATTCGGGGTTCCCCAGAAGCCTTGGTTTTGTGAAGCAATTCTGCCACATTAAAACATCATAAAGACATGTAGATCCAAAAGTTGTGCCTGACCCTGAGGATTGTAAAAGAGTATTCTAGTGTTAAGGACCTACCCTAACACAATATACCTAAATACACACAAAGTTAGCCGCAGTTGGCAGCCAGTTAACACAATATAATCTTCTTCAGGTAAACTGCATTATTGTCAAGTACATACAATAGTGTAGAAAAGATGTAAAATGTTCGATAAATGTGGGTTTGATTGGTTGGTTTGTTGTTTAATGCTACACTCAGCAATATTCGGCGGCGGTGACTGTAAATAATCAAGTCTGGACCAGACAATCCAGTGATCGACAACATGAGCATCAGTCTACGCAATTGATAAAAGTGGGAGAAAGATAGTGAAAAAGAAGTTTTTGAAGGACAATAGTGTATTGGATGGACAGATCTTTACAGAAATCTTTTAGCAATACATATATATGAGGTTTAACTTTAAAATGCTTTGAATATGACTTCATTATCATAATCATGTTTACCAACTTGGTCTGCTTTGTCATATCATCAGAGTGTCATCAGGTATGCTATGAGTGTGTTTACGGCTGTTAAACATAATGACATGCTGATGACTAAGCTATGTACATTCTACCTTGTACTTATTGATCATGCTTTGAACATGTACAAGTTAGGTGTTCTTTTGAGCAATTATTTTATGTATCAAAATTTATAAGACTGCAATCTCATTAATGTGTGATATTTTATTTCCCTTTTACATAGGTGAAATACGAAATACAAAGATGGTGTGGGATTTCACTTTTGTGAACAAATTTAAGAACAAGAATCTGTATAACTTGAACTGGTTATCTACAAAGGTTTCAAAATTCCCACACCATTAAACTCGATAGTTATGATTATTATGATTATCATCACTTTCAGTATTTAAGCTTTACCCGCGGCAGTGGGGTAGTCCAGTGGTTAAAGTGTTCACTTGTCATGCCGAAGCCCTGGGTTTGATTCCCTACATGGGTACAAACTAAACTCTCTCACTCAAGGTTTAACCATGGTGTTAGGCAGGATGAGAGTCAATAAAAAAAAGTCTGTTTATAGTGTCAGATACATGCATTTAGCACAAACACATCAAAACTTTGCAACCAAACTCATACCAGCGATGCATAAATCTGTTCATTTAATCTAACAGGCTACTGAAGGGTCTCGGTGGTGATATGTCATATATACCAGGTACCATGCTTTTTTGTGACATAAATATACCTACATGTGAAACTTTGTGACAAAAGTATTTGTTGCAAGTGCATGTTATCTTTTCATTTAATACTGATTAATTAATTTGTTTTTAGGTATAATTCAATGTAGACGTCAAACTGACGTGCCTTTGGTTACAGAGAACGAAAAACGTTGAACTGTAATCAGTGTATGAAATAAGGCCCCTCCGACCGACCGAGACGAGCTAGATTTCTGATGGGCGGTCTAAATTTACCACTAGCCAGTCTGATGGTCTGGTAAAAACTGTAGGTAACATGTTCCATACATCTGAGTAAATACACCATATCTTAAAATCTAATTATTCATTGTAACTAATTATTTTTCTTTGGATTGGTAACTAAAACATCTTGAAGTTACCAGCCCTGATATCTGGCTGGGTTTTGGGCTTATTTCATACACAGCTGTAATGTCAGATGATATGTAAGATCTGGAAGCCGTTAGGTATGACTTGATTTTGGAAGCCGTTAGGAATGACTTGATTGATTATCTACTGATGGTTTCAGCTTACCTCTAATATGTAAAGATCTGGAAGCCGTTAGGCTTGATTGTTTCAGGACTACAGAAGCAGTGTACTGTAATGTCAGATGATAACATATGACTTGATTGTGACCTCTAACAGACTTGAATGGTGTAAGTGTGTCAGATGATATGTAAGATCTGGAAGCCAAGTAGGAATGACTTGATTGTTACCTCTAACAGACTTACTGATGGTTTCAGGACTACAGAAGCAGTGTACTGTAATGTCAGATGATATGTAAGATCTGGAAGCCGTTAGGAATGACTTGATTGTTACCTCTAACAGACTTACTGATGGTTTCAGGACTACAGAAGCAGTGTATGACAGATGATATGTAAGATCTGGAACAGTTAGGAATTTGATTGTGACCTCTGATGGTCTTACTGATGGTTTCAGGACTACAGAAGCAGTGTACTGTAATGTCAGATGATATGTAAGATCTGGAAGCCGTTAGGAATGACTTGATTGTTACCTCTAACAGACTTACTGATGGTTTCAGGACTACAGAAGCAGTGTACTGTAATGTCAGATGATATGTAAGATCTGGAAGCCGTTAGGAATGACTTGATTGTTACCTCTAACAGAATGTCAGAATGTCAGATGATATGTAAGATCTGGAAGCCGTTAGGAATGACTTGATTGTGACCTCTAACAGACTTACTAACAGACTTAGCTGATGGTTGATCAGGATTAGCATGAAGATTGTTACCTCTAACAGACTACTGTAAGGACTAAAGTCAGATGATATGTAAGATCTGGAAGCCGTTAGGTATGACTTGATTGTTACCTCTAACAGACTTACTGATGGTTTCAGGACTACAGAAGCAGTGTACTGTAATGTCAGATGATATGTAAGATCTGGAAGCCGTTAGGTATGACTTGATTGTGACCTCTAACAGACTTACTGATGGTTTCAGGACTACAGAAGCAGTGTACTGTAATGTCAGATGATATGTAAGATCTGGAAGCCGTTAGGATTTTGAGTTGATTGTTACCTCTAACAGGCTTACTGATGGTTTCAGGAGTACTAGGATATGATGTTGATTGTACTGTACCTCTAACAGACTTTACTGATGGTTTCAGGACAGGACCACACAGAAGAAGCAGTGTACTGTAATGTCAGATGATATGTAAGATCTGGAAATGTCTTGATGTGATAACAGACTTACTGATAATGTCAGATGATATGTAAGATCTGGAAGATCTGGAAGCAGTAAATGTCAGATGATATGTAAAGATCTGGAAGTTAGGTATGAGTTGATTGTGACCTCCTAACAGACTTACTGATGGTTTCAGGACTACAGAAGCAGTGTACTGTAATGTCAGATGATATGTAAGATCTGGAAGCAGGAGGACGAAGCAGTGTACTGGTATTAGGTATGACTTGATTGTGACCTCTAACAGACTTGCTGATGGTTTCAGGAGGACAGAAGCAGTGTACTGTAATGTCAGATGATATGTAAGATCTGGAAGCCATTAGGTATGACTTGATTGTGACCTCTAACAGACTTACTGATGGTTTCAGGACTACAGAAGCAGGGTGATATGAGCGGTCTGTTCCTGATCCGAGACAGCACCGTGTCCAGCAACGACTTTGCACTGTCGCTGGTGTGCAAGGGGAAGATATTCCACTTCCAGGTGCAGCAGACGTGTGAGTGCTTCTACCGCATCGACGATGGACCCATCATCCACGGTAAGCATCTGGTCAGCCTGTTCACTCTTCGATTCAGACAGAGACATATACCTCAATAGTATCCAGGGCCCTAATTCTCAAAATGTTCGTAACCTTAAGAATTCTTATCTTTGGTCATAGCCAGTGTGTTAAGAATGGGCTTAAGAAGTTCATATGGCTACAAACGTTTCGAGAGTAGCTAGCCTGGGTTTCGTATGATGCAACAATCCTGCGTATTTCATACAATTTTCTTCCAAAGTACTGATGTCTTAATCATAGAAATGTAACCAAGAACATTAATAACAGTTTCCCGTAATTAAAGTAATCCATTGTACAATTCAGACTACATCATACATGGCCATGTCATAAGCATGTCTTTGTGAATAATATCCAGTGTTGATCAATCAATTGTCTCCAGGTTTGGACAAACTGGTGACTCACTACACCGGCAATGCAAACGGACTCCCCACCAAACTCAGTAGCTTCTGCCGAGGGTCCATACCACCAAATACATGTCGGAAGTTTGGACCCAACAATCTTTTGCACCGGGCAGTTCTAGAGGGTAGGTGTCGTCTACAGATTATACCAGTTAGGAGGAGCACCTTGTTGTGGTACATCTCTGTGGAAGGTATAAACAATCTGTTGGGGGAAAATGTCAATGTAGTTTACCTAAATATATAGATCACCTTATGTTATGTTATTTTTATTAAGCATACATGCACTTTTTTTATAGGAAGATATGATATTTGTTTGAATTTCCTTTCAATCATTTGATTGACTGAATATCAGGTTCCACCCAACTATTTACTCGGTTTGTTTTGTAAATATTATTTTGTTGTAATATTTTTTGAATATCAAATATGATATGTTAAATATTGAACTAGAAAATGTTAAACTGTTTACTTAGTATGCATAAAATACACAATCATGGACAAATCTTTATCTGCTTTAACTGCCCTAGGGCCATACTTCATGTTTTAGCTAGCAGAGAAATATATATTTCTGTACATAATATTATTTTAACTAGCAGCAAAATATATTGATATGCATCATAACATTTGAACCAGCAGACAAATATATTGATATACGTCATGACCTTTCAACTAGCAGACAAATAAATTGGTGCTTGATTAATTTTATTGCGGGTTTGCGACTCGAACACAATAGTTCCTGTTAAGGAAGGTCCATATATACTTGAGGTTTCATCCTGGTTTGTTTAACCTACAAACTTTCCTTACGGTTTAACCTAAGATTTTATGTGCATTTTAATCTAGATTTTAAACAGTTTTCTGTTTAATCCCTGTGTTTCCTTACTGGTTATGACAGAACTACTCAAGATTTATCAATCACCATCCAATGAATCGTTTCAGTGTAGAAGGTGTTGGACATCATGAATGGAACTAAGACTGGTTTGGTGATGAGTCCACTATTTATACAAAAGGAAAACTTTGTTGAAACGTGTCAGGTGTACATTAACGTTCGTATAATTCCTTCTTGTGAAGGACCCTGCATTTCTTAAGTGCTTTATTGATTAGAAATACCTCTACAAAAAGATATCAATAAAATATATTGTGAAGCATCAGATCATGTTATGTCACATTCATGTTTTTGAATAATTTCAGTGACAATTCCTAAATTAAACCTGATTTATTTATATGGAGTACATTGTTTTTATGTATGCAACATCATATTGCTTTCTGTTTGCAGGTAAAAAAGATATTGTAAAGAGAATTTTGGCATATAGTACCTGCCCAGATGTTAATGCCAAAAATAAGATTGGTAAGTAACCATGGTAATATAAATTAAGACTTTTAAAAACTTTTTACAGTATTTTACTACTTTAGGAACTGATTATACAAATCAACCAACAGATATGTGTGTCATCTGTCACATAAAGTTATACATATTGGGACAGATCATAGTGAGCTATTATAGTTTTATGCCTATTTTGGGAATATTCAAACGGTTTTATGGCAGGATATTCACAGGTTTCTCACCTTGTTGACATGTGAGGAATAGAAGCTCAACTTTCTATGTGACAATCGATCAGATTGGATGGAAAACATTAATGAATTGGATTTCATAGCAAAGACATATGTTGTGCTTTTCACCACATTTGAATGTACACTTGATAAATTATTTTCTTCTGCCTCAAATTTGCAATAAATTGTATAGAAATTAATTGCTTTTTATCACATGCCATCGTATCCCAATTGCATAGGTAGATGCTTATGATGTGGATCACTTGATTGTCTGGTCTAGACTGGTGCCATATTACAACAAACAAAACTCATATTCCCGTCAAGCACCACAGTATCCTGTGGTTTGCTGTGACTGGTTCCATGTGTGTGTTGCAGGTTCTCTAGCTCTCCATGATGCTGCCTTCCATGGCTACTATGAAATTGTGGCTCAACTGCTGGACAGAGGGGCCGACGTGAAGATCAAGGACACAAATGGACACACCGCACTACATGTATGTCATGTATACTAGACTGACAAGTGAACCACAGTTTGGTGCATTTACCAAATATGTTAGGTCTACTTAACAGACGAATGAACCGGTGTGCAAAACTTTGCTAGCCAGTCGGGCTAGCTATGCCTGAAAGTTACTAGTCCACAAAATAATTCACTAGCCTGAAATTTGAAAGTAGAAACTAAGCAAAAAGATTACAAAAATAGATGAGAATAAGATATTTTCGGCATGACAAAGGTTTCATCTTCAAGTTGGGTCGGTGACTGTGGAGATTTACTGGCCCGACTAGATTTTTACTAGCCACGTGCGAGTGGGCCAGTGGCTATTTCGTACACTGGAGTGACCTAATATTGATGCCCGATATGTTAAATCAACTTAACACACAAGTGAACCCGAATTGATGCCAAATATTTTAAGTCTATTTAATGCACAAGTGAAACCCGAGTTGATGCTCAGTATGTTAAGTCTACGTAACACACAAGCGAACCCGAATTTGTGCCAAATATGTCACGTCTACTTATCTCATAAGTAAACTAGAATTGATGCAAAATATGTTGTGCAAGCGACCCCAAGTTTAGTTTTTTTTAATGATTACTATGCTTAACTCACAGATGAATATTAATTAAGGCTGTGGATGTTGAACCAACTCACAGGTGAATAAATGTCTGGATTGATGCTCATGAGGTCAATCACATGGATTCGATCATTTGTAGGCGCCCTTGTTAAAGCTTGAATATTGCTGGGTGCAGCATTAAACAACAAACCAACAATTTGTCATATTTACAGAGGGCCTGTGTAGCCAACCAACCGCGGGTAGCAGAACTACTCGTAAAGAAGGGTCACAGCAGCACTTCGGAACGCTGCTCTCAGACAGGCTGGGTGCCACTCCACGAAGCTGCCATGAGGGGTCACATCAGTTGTATCAAGGTCAGTACTATCACGTCCCCATACATTTGATGAACGTCAAGGTCACAGGGTATAAAGGATTTACTGAAAACCACGTACAGTAGAATACTTTTATAACGAACACGGATATAACAAACTGACAGCTATAGCGAATGTTTTAAAAGTCCCGAATAAACCTTATATTATTATATAAAAAGTGAATAGCAAACTACGGATATACCGAACTAATTTCAGTGGTCCCTTAGAGTTCGTTATTTTACTGTATAGCTTGGTATAGCTTTTCACTGTTGTTGCTACAGAGGCTGTAGCTATAAGATGTAATACAAGTACAGAATTCATGCAGTCTTTCTGTGATTTCAAATTAATTCAATCATTGATCTTTTAATGTCTGTCGCATGACATCCCTAGAATGTAACATTGCCGTAGCAACCAACATTTTCCTCATCTCAGCTGTTGGTTATGACTGAACGAGAGCACTACAGACAATGTCCATGGACATTTTGTGTGGTTATACATGCTACTTTGTCCATTTCAACTGAAACGTTGGCAGGGGAAAACTCCATACCACCCACAAATGTTAACCTACTGAATTTATGTGTCCAGATTGAATTTCTTCATTACTGTTTAAGCCCATTATTTAATTATCATTTAGATTTGGGCAGCAAAAACTCAATACCACATGGTCTACAAATGTTAACATACTTAATGTGTGTCTCCAGGTTGAAGGTCTCCATTACTGTTTTGCCCATTGCTTAATTATTGTTCATATTTTTCCTTACAGGTGCTATTAGAAAATGATGCTACTCCATTTCCCAGGAATGATGACAAGCAGACGCCCCCTGGACCTGGCACAGACGTACGGAAGGAGAGAATGTATCAATCATTTCAGTGAGTAGCGATCAACGCTGAGAATAGACACCATATTAGACATGTGTAGCTCTCTGTTCCGATAACTGCTTCTTCACAAACTTTGACACCAAACTTTGACAGTAATCTTTATGAACTCGACCGCCTCCGTGGTGTAGTGGTTGGAGCGTCTGCCCGGAGAGTGGAAGGTCGCGGGTTCAATCCCCGACCGCGTCATACCAAAAGACATTAACATATGGTACTTGTTGGTCCCTGCCTGGCGCTCGGCATTAATGGGTACAACAAGGACTGGTCGGCTCGGAGTGTCTGAGTGGGGTATTCCTGCTTCACTGCGGCATGGTATCTCAGTGGGCTAGCACTATAAAACCAGCTTAAGTCTGGGATAGTACAAGCTGCCGCACATACACATACACGTATGCACGTCGTCATATGAGCGCAATATTCTAAAGAACGACGTAAAACCCAATTTCACCTCACCTCACCTCACCTCACCTCACCTTTATGAACTCCCTTTCAGAGAAGGTATACCTACATGAAAAGTCCATGTTTTCTTGTATATGGACAGATGTTTTACAGAAAACAGCAGTGCAGAGGGGGTATATCATTTCCCGTTACCTATTACTGAAAAAGTTCTGAATTCATCAGCGTATAAGTGATTGATTGAGTTTGGTTTTACACCACTTTTAGCAATATTCCAGCATTGTCACGGCAGCGGAAACCAGGAATGGCCTTCACACATTGTACCCATTGAATGCTTTAGCCACAAGGCTACCCTACCACCATTTTCAGGATGTGTACAGTGTTCACTACAACTGATCCTTTGAAGAAAAAGAACCTGTTATGCTTTTGTTAAACTCCCCTCTTTAGGTGAAACCCATGCTTGTCATAAAAGGCAGGTTCAGGGGGTCAGACTTGATGTGTGTCATCTTCCAGTTACCTCGATCAATGATCATGACATCAGTCACTGGATTGTATGGTCCAAACTTGATTATTTAAAGGAAATTGTCTGTGGAGACACTATTTGTTCATGTTATTTGCATTTTCAGAAAATGTTGAGATTCATGATGTGCAGACCAAACGGGCAGATTGGTTCCACGCAGAACTAGATAGACAGGTAGGTGTAACACTGACATGGTTTACCATTGCCCAATGCCCGTATCTAGCAGATTCACACATTGGGCTAGTTAATTCATTACTGGTGCTTGTTGCTGATCCAATAATCAGGGACTTTAGCAGATCAAGATGCACAAATGTGACAAGTGCTTTGCCCCATTTTTCAGAGCTAGGTTGCATTGGCTTTGAAATTTGTTTTTACAAATGATTACCTAGGACCTGTAATCATGTCATGTTTCCTCAGAATGTGTGACTAGTCCTGCTAGACTGGTTAGTGAAATAAGGCCAATGATCCCCAGGAAGTTGAGATTGATAATATGATGTCCTGTTTGAGATTGAGGTTAAGATGATTGTCAAAAATATATTGGTCTAGGGTGATTTATCGACCTTCTTGAAAACCATCAAAATAAAAAAATAACACCCCATGCCCGTGTATGGGGCTACTGCGTTGCATTCCATGTGTTGTGTTAAGGGGTGGTGATATAGAGGAATGTTGGTGCGTTCATAAGATGCCTGTCTTTGAAAAGCTTAACACTAATGTTTCCTGTCCAAATTTAAAGTTCACAGGTTCCCTTACTGTTTTAAAGAGTATATATACGAAATATTTTTGGATCCCCAGGTTGAAACTATAATGTTGGGAAACACATGACATGTGTGTTTGATGCCAACTCTGAGTTGTTGATTCTATACCACAGGGAGCGTTGCAGATGTTTGAGTTGCACGGAATGAGGGAAGGATTGTTTTTGATTCGACCAAGCAAGAAACGCTATGGCTGGCATGTTCTCAGTTTGTGTCACAGTCGAGCTGCCTTCAACTACGAGATCAGGAACCAGGTAGGTCACTGCGGTCACCTGTTGTCAGACACCTGCCTACCCAACATATATGATAACAAAAAAATATGAACTGATTTAGGTCTGGAACATATGTAATATTTGGGATTACACTTTCTTAGTAAAGTACAGATTCTAGTACTTTTGTTGGGTTGAGTCCCATCAGGATTCGAACCCACACCCTCAGAGTCAGGTACCTAATCACAGCACACAAAGTCAGACGCCTAGACCGCTCAGCCACCATGGCCTCCACAAAAATGTAGAACAAACTTTATGGACAACAACTTCTTTTATTCGTGAGTGTAACGTTTCGATACAGATTCTTGACAAGCTTGACAACGATACAAGAATCTGTATCGAAACGTCGCACTTACAAATAAAAGAAGTTGTTATCCATAAAGTTTGTTCTATATTGCACTTCCCAACTTCTAAAATGCCACTCAAAGAAGTTTTCACAAAACTTGAAGTCGGACAACTGGTAGTCTAGACTGCTGAGTTTGTGTACCCCTCTGATAAGTGTAAATTGGCACGGCTCCCACAGCCGAAAGCTATGACTACACAATGCTATTTAGAAAGTGGTCAAATGTAACATGTTATATTTGGGATTACACTTTCTTAGAGTAAAGTACAGATTGTAGTACTTTGTTGGGTTAAGTCCCATCTGGGATTCTAACCCAACACTCTCAGAGTTTTAGGGCTTATGAAAACTGTAACAACCAGAATCATCTTTTCTGATGATTGACTATTTCATCCATAAGTGGCACTGATGCAAAAGTTCAATACTAGTAAGCATTATGATCAGAATAATTCAGTTTAAATTTTTGTGGATTAATATGAAATGAGAAAAAGTAGCCCAAAGTATGTTAGGGTTGACTGTTCTTTTTTCAATGTATTTAATGAAATAAACAGATAGATGTTTAGAATATGTAATTTTATGTCTTTCTTTATGTACAACTTTTTACAATATATGCATTTTCATTTTGTCTATAGTTATGCTAATGGCAAAACAATACATGTATGCAACAGTGTTGACACAATGACATATTTCTATGGTAACACCAAAAACAGACATTCAATGCAGTTAATCTGACCTCACTAACTCAACAAACTATATGCTTAGTTAATGAGTTAATTAGTAAGCTAAGGAAGTACTATAAAGTACTTGCTTTTAATTCAACAGTTAGAAGAAACAATTAATTTTTGGCAATATCTGGTGTCTGAAACTTAAAGGAGTGCTAGTCTGGGGCCTAATGGATGCCCCAGCATGTTTGATTGAGAGGATTCACACCTATAGTGACTGTAAACTCAAATTTAGTGATGTACATATGAATCAATCTGTTAATGATTACCCGAATACACAGATATATCATATGATGTCAAGTTGGAATGGTTAACATCTTTTCCATTGGTTAAGAGGCTGGTCATGTGACTGGGAAACTGACACTCATGAACCTATGAACGACATGATTTAAAGTTGACAGGAGACTCTTCTGATGTAAACACAGACAGACTACCTACACATTCTTGTGGAAAGTCCTTTGTATTCATGAATAATCCGGTGTTCATAGTTTGTCCTCACGCTATGAAAATTCCTTACTTAATAAGTTGTAATTAGTTTTCCATCAATTAACATTTGCACTGTTTTCGGCTGACATCTATCTTTCTGTTGTCTCATGTTGGTACTACACGTGTGTTTGCAATAGTGGTGTTCCGATTAATTCAAATAATCGAAGATTGATCACAGTGACCAAACGACCAAGCAATCGATCACATTTTCTCATAATCGAACATAAACAATTTTGGAACTACTGTTTTAGTATTTGAAATACTTGACAATGGAACATATCGTTGAAGTTGTCAGTGCATGAAAACGTGCTTAATTCTTAGAAAACTCACTTCACTAACTGAAAAGCCATGACTGAATATTTCTTGAGGACTCCAGGAAGTTTATGTTCATGATATATTAGTCATCACTTTAAAGTAGCAAGTTGCATTATGTTATAAATATCTGCAATAACAACCTGGATAGGAAAATCTGAAAAATGACGCTAACCAATTTTTTTCGATGATTGTTCGTTGGTAATGAAACAATCATCAATTGTGAGATTTCAACCAATTGCCAACACTAGTTTGCAAATATATGGTTACTGGTTTGAGTCTCACCCTGGTGATGGTGATCTGTTTGTTCCAAAGGGTGATAACTCTCCTTTAGAAATGAACTGACAGTGCAGCTGTGGCTTCAGTATGTGCTTGGACATCTTGTAACATGTAGAGACTGAGTCAAGTTCATGCTCTACCCTGTCACCTTCATTGAAAACAGACTTTACAACTGAATATTTTTCATTCGTGTTATGCTTGGTCCTTGGTCGAAAAGATGACGTGAATGTCCATTAAACTTAAAAGTTTAATCTTCAAGATCAAGTTACATTCGCCATGCCTTGGCGCACTGTTTACCAAGGGAGACAACTCCCAGTTCACTAAAAGTATTACCGTGAACTAATGAAACGAAATTAAATCACGTAATGTGACAATTACGTGTTTTGTAGTGATTTATTGTTTCAAATAGTATCATTTGATCATTTGTTCTTTCTTTAATCACAACAAAACTACCACAATGAATGACAAAATGATAAATGCCATTAAAAACAGTATAATGTCATATAATTTTCTACATTCAAAAAACAACAAGAAATCAGGGGTAATATTGAATTTAGTGAAAACTCAATTTATTTACCAACCTTTGTGTTATTTCCCACAAGTTCTCAGCTATTTCAGCATTCAAATCGGACAAATACATTTCATACTACCATGTGGTTAAATGTATTAATATCTTACGGTGGTGGGGCGGTGGGGTAGTCTAGTGGTTAAAGCGTTGGCTCGTCACGCCGAAGACTCGGGTTTTCTAATCCCCACATGGGTACAATGAGTGATGCCCATTTCTGGTGTCCCCCGCCGTGATGTTGCTGGAATATTGCTTAAAGCGGCGTAAAACCAAACTCAGTCAGTCAGGCAGTCAGGCAGTCTTACGGTGGTCATAGATCTAAATAATGATTATGCATCCTAATCTTTACTACCATCTGAGCACATCTGGCATGTCTGTTCAGGGCTTGGTTTAGATATACATACAAGGACAACATGTTATTGACCTTTGAAGATCCGGGTTAGAATTGGTCCTCAGTAAACCATGCTTGTTATAAGAGGCGACTGACGGATAGGTGGTCAGGCTCGCTGACTTGGTTGATCATGTCATCGTATCAAAATTGCGTAAATCAATGTTTGTGATCACTGGATTGTCTGGTCCAGACTCAATTATTTACAGATTGCCACCATATAGCTGGAATGTTGCTGAGTGTAGGGTTAAACAACAAACCAACCAACCAACCAATCAATCAACATGTTAGTGAAAAATGCATTGTAATATTTTTGTCTGTATGCCTTAAGCCTAAGTAAAAAATTTAAATTGCTTCTTCCTAACCACAAAAATTCTTCAAACACAGTCACTCAGTACCTCTAAAGGTATTTTTCAATCATACCTCATGTGTCACAAGTAATTTGCCATACATTCTTTGGCGTGACATCATCAAACTAGGTATTTCAAAATAATGTAATTATGTTGTAAACATTCCCTCTAGATTATGGTTGCCTTTTCCTGTGGGTACCACAGACACATACAGAATGGGGTCGGTGGGGTAGCCTAGTGGTTAAAGTGTTGGCTCCTCACGTCGAAGACCCAGGTTCGATTCCCCACATGGGCACAATGTGGAAGCCCATTTCTGGTGTCCCCAGCCGTGATATTGCTGGAATATTGCTAAAAGCGGCGTAAAACTAACCTTAGTCAGTCAGACATACAGAATGGAATTGAAAACTCTAACACTGGGAACTGACCAACATATGTTTCAACATTAATAAATTTATGGGACAAGGGTGCCAGCTGGTTTTGTTTGGTGGAACTTGACTGATTAGTTAGATCAAGGTCAATAAAGTGATCTCTGCTGGTTTCTGTGCAGGACTACGAGGGACGTATGGTCCACTACATCGACGATGGCCCCTACCTGCTCTCCCTAGAACACCTGGTGTACCACTACAGCCATCAGATGGACGGATTGCCTTGTGTGATTAATGCCTCCGTCAACTCAGGTAGAGACTTCACTTTCTCCATAGGGGCACTGAGCTAGTAAAGGGGGGACTCATCATGCTGAAGAACTGGAACCCTGTCCACAAAATGTTTGCATTTGCCATTCTAAAACCTATTATAAAGTACAGAGTTTCAACAGATGATAGCGCTATAAACGCTTTGTGGATCGAGCCCCTGCATAATGCCTTGCTCAATGGGTGAAAGAGCTCACATTCAGCATAAACCTTCTGCAGAAGAATCACACAACTTTGAAGTTCCGGGGGAAGCTTGTATTATGAGAAATTCTACAGTTTTCATTGGTAAAAGGACTGTGCTTTGACCCCAGTTGCGAATACAAACAATACGCATTACTGAAGTATCATCAAATCGTTACGGTTTGCCTTTAAGCATAGTTACACAGTAACATTACACCCTGGGTTTTGTTTCTACTGTGTGTGAAGGTAGTTTGGGTTCTTGGTTTTGTGGTAATTCTATTATGTTGCTGGAACATATAGTCCGTCAACTAAACTTTTGGCATTCTGTTTTTCACAATTTACCTTTTAACCAAAAATGCCTTCAAAATGTTTTTGTGCATACGCTCATTATATCTTATGACCTATCCAAGGTTTAAATTTAATAATTTTATGTCAATTATTAAAGCTTCTTCTTAAGAAGCCATCTGATAAAAATATGAAAAATAGAAGTAGTTATACAAGGGAGTAGAATGATACGATGGAACAGCCAACAACATGATGTGACACGCCTGCATCTTGTTTACATTGTTACACCTGCAAGCAAATCTACAGGGACTGTATAATCATCATAAATCCATTTTAAACAAGTAGATTCATTGAAGTCTTTAAAGACTGGTTGCTTGATCTCTTGTATCTCTATCCAAATTTGAGCAACAGCCTGCATATGGTATGCTTTGATACATTGATGTCATGGCCATCTTTTGAACAATATTTTCTTCAGTTTGCTTGACAATATGGATCGATGTAACCGACGCATGACGTCCCTCACAACCCTTCTATCGAATTCATCAAGCTTTGTTTTCTTTGCATGTTTTGAGACGGTCCCCGATTTAACTGCCATGTCATCGTCAGGTTCTGAAATAGTGTCATGGGAGATAACTCTTTGCAATATTCTTCTGCAGATCTTCATGGCATTAAATGTCTTTTGGAGAATCATTCAATTAAAAAATGATTTTTTTTTCGCTTTGCCTCACGCTTGAAAAAGTTGTAAACTCTTTTGATGATTTGCTGGTCATCTTTGTACAACATCGTTTTCCCTACAACCTGTGCGTGTTGAGGATCTTTGACATCACTTAAGCGTGCTAATGTAAATACCCGTGCATGTACATATCACACTGACACACATTTTACAGTGTTGTTGGCTTTTCTGTCAGGTGCGTTAACCCCTCGTAAAACTCTCCACAGTTTTACAATTATTATATGACAGGTTTAAAGGGAAAATCTTTAATAATCGTTTTAAAATTACTAAAATCAATATCTTGTTAGGTCACGGTATACAATTACCATGTGAACAGAGTAGGGTTTTAAAACATTTAGGCGTTTTATGTAAATTGTGAAAAACAGGGTGCCAAAAGTTAAGTTGACGGACTATAGCTGAAAGTCGGTAGCTGAAGTGTTGTTTGTTATTCTTCACTGCTGGTGCAGCAAGCTTCTGATGCTATGAAGAGCATTGTGAGGTTCTTAGTGAAAATAGCTTTGATATTCCTAGCACATTATGGAAAATTAATATTCTGAACCTATTAGACCTAGCAACATGTTATTAGACCTAGCAACATGAGGGGCGGGTGGGGTAGCCTAATGGTTAAAGCGTTGGCTTGTCACGCCGAAGACCTGGGTTCGATTCCCCACATGGGTACAATGTGTGAAGCCCATTTCTGGTGTCCCCCGCCGTGATGTTGCTGGAATATTGCTAAAAGCGGCGTAAAACCAAACTCAGTCAGTAGCAACATGTTACTAGTCTCAGGCTGATTAGTGGCTAGAGTCTACAATCTGTTAGTCATGTACAGATATGATGCCGAATCCCCGTCACAAAGCTTTTTGTAAAATGTATTTGGTGATATATGTGAAATGCTCAATCCCTAAGCCTCTGTGTGAAGTTTTGTGGAAGAAATTGTGGAAATTTGCCGAAGATTCAAGAAGTGTCATTCAGACATTCATATTCTGTCTCATGTTTAGAACAGTTTATAACCAGAGTGAGTGAGTTTAGTTTTACACCTCACTCAGCCTTGCCACCCGATTCCGTTAGTCTGTTGTAGAGGCATTCTAGAAGTTGTAAGCAGTAGGAAAGACAAGTGTTTATGGATGATCAACTTCTTTATTAGAGAACTAATTAGAGAACTAATCCCCTTGCCTAATTAGTTATCCCCACTCCCAATTCAATTCAATTCTTTATTCTCATAAACTACCTTGGTGGTACAAGAGCATATAATGTAAACATATGTACAAATACAAATTCAAATTCAAGATGGATTAGTAAACAACATATTAACATTTTTTTCTGACAAGAGATGAGAGATGTAGGATATATTTTGATAGATTTACTATGTCTTGAGATGTTTTTACAGATAATATTTTCATGGACTTTGTTTCATTGGGAAAAGAGGTTAGATGGGAGGGTAAATATTGTTCCCACTTGTATCCTATTCAGCATGATGTTATCTTGCTTCGTCTTATCTCATGTACATTTATGCTGTTTTCATTTTAATCATCTTGTTTTACCATCCATTGTCTTTGTTAGCCCTCATGTACCCTATATATACCAGTGTATGAAATAAGCCAAAAATCCAGCCAGACATCAGGGCTGGTAACATCAAAATGTTACCAGCCCAAAATGGATTTAACCAGACCAAATATGGTGAATTTACTCAGATGTATGGAACATCTAAATTTTTTACCAGACCATCGGGCTGGCTATCTGTAAATTTAGACCGTCTGTCAGAAATCTAGACCGTCTCGGGCGGTCGGAAGGGCTTTATTTCATACACTGCATATACCCTGCTGTACTCATTCACCACCTCATGCTTGAAGATGGTATAAGCATCTATACCAAAACGTCGCTATTGTACATTAAAGAAGGTGATCATCCATAAACACTTGTAATTCCGATCCCGTTACAATCTTACGACAAGCTTGGGTTACTGAAGACCAATTCTAACCCAGATCTTCACGGGTCATTTATAACCAGAACAAATATTGACAGCTTTATCATTTTCTTTTCATTATTCTTCCCAGCTAATAAAGTAATTGAGGCAATAGTGCCAAGATCACATGCTCTGGACAACAGCAGCCCAAGACCAACATCACAACCAGGTAAACACCAGCATTTATGTAACATCCTTTCTCGCTCATAAATAATCGTATTTATAACATGTATGATTGTTTTTTAATTGTTGAACTGTTTAGATGTGGATTTGACCTTGAAAATATCATTTTTGACTTTGCATGTGTTAGCTAATGTTTTTTTGCTGAGAGACCGTTCAATTAATTAACTGTCCTCCAACATTTAAATGTGTGGTTTATATCATGCACTCTAATATTAACAAACAATCAAACCCAGGTACCTGTAGGTCTAGAAAACTAGAAAGAAAGAAACACTTCTGCATTCTTCCAGGGCCCTTATTCTCAAAATGTTCGTAGCCCTAAGAATTCTTAACTTTGATCGTAGCCAATGTGTTAAGAATGAGCTTAAGATGTTCGTAGGGCTACAAACATTTTGGGAATAGCTAGCCAGGTCTGCAAACACTCACATCCAAGTTCCTAAAGGTCTATAAACAAAGAGTGACACAGAAGCTGTATGACTGACTTATCTTTCAGATATTCAACAATGGCAAGCAGACATTAAAAACAACTCTAAACTATCCTCATATGCTACCTACAAATCAGTTTTAAATGTCGAACACTATCTAACTCATATCAACTTAAGAATATACCGTCAAGCTTTGTCAAGATTTAGATGCGGATGCCACAATTTAAGGATTGAACTTGGACGAAGAATCGGAATAGATGTAGAAAGCAGATTATGTACACACTGCAGCCGCTACGGAATAGATGTAGTTGAAAATGAATTTCATTTCTTACTTGTATGCAAAGCTTTTTCAAATTTTCGAAAATCATATATTCACCCTGCATACCATGAACATCCCTCTGTTGCAGCATTTGTCAATCTTATCAATTCCACATGTCCTCAAACATTGCTAAATCTAAGTATGTATTCTTAGCATTTAAACTTTACCCATCGGTACACCAATAATGTTATTATCGTGCATTGTGTATTACTGTAGTACCTTGTGAAATTTATTCATCATTTATATATTGATGTATAACAAATATGTGTACATGCCGTTAATGTACGTCCTATGGGCCTGTGGCCTTTGACTTGAATGAATAAACAATGAAATGTGAAATAAACAAAGAGTGACACAGAAGCTGTATGACCGACTTATCTTTCAGATCCTCCCGGTCTTCCTCCCAGACCGACGTCTGAAGATATGTACTCTGCACCCAACAAGAACAACCCTGCTGCAAACGACCCTGTCACACCACCGGTTCCTGCTGGGGTGAGTCTCACTGACACACACTCACTTACTCATGTTCCTGGGTCACATTGTTATAAATACAGAGGTACATGTGGGTCCTGTACCCACTATATTATTTTTTGAGTGGGCATTATGAATGTTGAGTGGGTATTTCATTTTCCGTTAACCACTGCTTTTAAATATGTGGGTATTTCAGTGATTTTACTCACCTAAGTATATATGTCATTGAGTAAGTTTACTAAACAGGTATGTCCTGCCTTATGTCATACCTAATCAAAACCAACTTAAATATAATGGAAATGATTGCATAAAAAATCACTCATCCTATACTGACAGTACAACACTTGTCCTATACTAAACAGTACAACTTGATAGCAACCGATGTCTCTTTCATTACACAAGCAATTTTTTAAAATTTATTCCCTACGCATATGTTTTAAACTTTTTGCGATTCTAACATTTTAAATGCGTAATTGGTATGCATCAATTATTTCTCAATGCGTAATTGGGAATTTTCTATGAGTATTTTACCCGGATAGGCAGCTTATCTGGGCCTCTGAAATCGTGTCAGTTTTAGCTTATTCTTGGTCAAGACTCATATTTGGCCTTGTTTGTTTCAGCCTATCCCCAATCGGAAGCCAGCAGATGCAGAACCTCAGCAAACAAATTTAACACTGATCCCACTTTCGAAAATCAAAAAAGGTATTTTTTTCTAGTTCTTGTCTTTGTGTGTCAGGTTCTTGTGGATCTGTTCTTGACTAGAGGTCATCATCAAGCATCAGCAGTTGTCTTCCAGTTCTTGTCTACCACATGACATTCACTTCATTCACTGCAATTGTGCAGATCAATGCTCATGCTGTTGATCACTGGATTGTCTGGTCCAGACTCGATTATTTACAGACCGCTGCCATATAGCTGGAATATTGCTGAGTGAGGCGTAAAACTCAACTCAACTCACTCACTCACTCACTTCTTGTGTATGGCACTAACATGTATCTGTTGACAAGTTCGGCAAGCTCTACGACGTGACATTCACATACTTGGATACAATATAAGTTGTTCACTGGTCATGAGGGGGACATGGGTTGATGTACCCTGTATGTTTGTTTATGTTTCCTGACCCCGAACCATGGGCCCCGAGGGACCAGTGAACATTAATTTTTCTTACTGAACACCTCAGTGTTAATTTTGAACTGTTTAAAGCACGGGTATCAGATCACCTGAGTTAGGCAATCAGCCAAACGAACAACAGACGATAAGAAAAACAAATGTAGAGTTATCTCCCTTCCATTGATTTGCATTTGAAAAACATTGGTAATTTTTGTAATCATATGTGACTCAATTATTCAAGATAAATAATTACTAACATGAAGTACCAAATGAATTCCCACAGTTCGGCATTCCCAGCAGGTAACATAGAAAATGGTACTCGCTTGTAAACAGGAACCATTCATTGAAAATAATTGAAGAGTTCTCAGCCACACAGAACACGACGTTTATGTGTGAGGTGAGACAATGCGTGTTGACACTGTCGTCGGGATTGTCACTTTGCTCAGTGTGTTTTCCTTTAGCTGGGGTTCTATATCATGTTGTAACTCTTCCATGGCTAGAAGCCCTGTGGTATAACTGGAATATCATCAACTATTATACAACAGTGTCTCACTGTCTGATGCTCAGCTAAAGTTCATCATTCTGTGTGCAGGTTCGGAGCTAGGACAAGGAGAGTATGGCTCTGTGTTGAAGGGCACTTTAATAACACACAAGGGCACGTTCAGGAGTGAGAAGGTAAGTCACTTCATTCAGCCAGCCAAGATAAAATGAGAGATTCTTCTTTAGCACTATGTAGTTACTGGTGTACAGTCCGTTTGAGTCAGAAACGGACCGTTTCATCATTGTACAAAATTGCCACATAAATATAAATAGTACACATGTTTATCATTTACTAATACCCAACAGCTTTCCTTATATTTGAAAATTTTCCGGACTCCACCAAAAAAGTTCTTTAAGAAACTATCATTAAAATTTTGACACAGTTCACTATTTGTTACGAGGGAGGAGTGCAGAGAAAGGGACAGCCAGGTGTGCGAGAAAGGATGGAGACGGCACAGCACAGGCTAATGAATCAATAACTTGGTGGGCACTTGTGCACGTGCTTCTCTAACACCTGTCTGTCCCATTCTCTGCACTCCTCCCTCGTAACAAATAGTGAACTGTGTCAAAATTTTAATGAAAGTTTCTTAAAACCTTTTTGGGTGGAGTCCGGAAAATTTTCAAATATAAGAAAGCTGTTGGGTATTAGTAAATGATAAACATGTGTACTATTTATATTTATGTGGCAATTTTTTACAATGATAAAATTTGCAATTCATCGGTCCGTTTCTGACTCAAACGGACTGTACATTTGAATGAATGTTAGTTTTACATACAGATCAGGAGAGCAGAGGGTGCACTACCCCTTTTTTCAGACCTTCCCTGTTAACTGCACCTCAGTGGAGTCACTTTGTGACTTGGGTATCACAGTCCCCACCCATAAACAGGTCCAGCGCTGCCCTCATTCAGAATCCTTTAGGGCTGGGATGGGTCAAAATTTCCTACCCAGGTACCCGACGCCCTATTACCCAAGCTGACCCAGGTACCCGTTATAACACTAATTGCAAGTTATTTCCATTCAATAAAATCAGTCATGGTCAAGATTAAGAGCAGCATCTCGAAATATTTTAAAATCGCATCAGCCACAAAAGCAAACACATTCAGTCAATATTTCATTTATTAGTCACGTGATCAAAGCGGGTCCGGGTGTTCGGAACCCGGGCCCTACTCTTTACCCACACGTCTCGGTATCTGGGTTACTCGTCCCAGCCGTTGAACCTTTTGATCCATATCCGTAACATGTCCAATGTGTGACTCATTATATCTAACAATGTTTGATCAGATGTGATTCTTTGTCTTTATTCGTATCAAACTTGTAAAAGGCTATGCAAAGTTTAATTTATGTATAAGAATGTACATGTTTAATAGTGGGATTGTGCTTACTGAAAAGTATGTATATTGCTTGCAGATAGATGTGGCGCTAAAGACGTTCCATGATGGGTCCGTTGAGAATGCCAATAGTTTTCTGGCTGAAGCCAGAGTGATGCAGTCCCTTCAACACACCTGCATCCTGAGTCTGCTGGGCGTCTGTGAGGGACCACCTCTCATGCTGGTCAGTGTCAGGGACTGGGATAATGTGTGGGTAATATCTGCTGTAAATGACATGCTGCTTGGCGTAGACCTGCTGTAAGTGACATACTGGTTGACGTCTTCTGTGTTGATGTCTGCTGTAAGTGACATGCTGGTTGACGTCTGCTGAAAGTGACATGCTGGTTGACGTCTGCTGTAAGTGACATGCTGGTTGACATCTGCTGTAAGTGACATGCTGGTTGACGTCTGCTGTAAGTGACATACTGGTTGACGTCTGCTGTAAGTGACATGCTGGTTGACGTCTGCTGTGTTGACGTCTGCTGTAAGTGACATATTGGTTGACGTCTGCTGTAAGTGACATGTTGGTTGACGTCTGCTGTAAGTGACATGCTGGTGATGTCTGTGTGAATGACATGCTGGTTGACGTCTGCTGTAAGTGACATGCTGGTGATGTCTGTGTGAATGACATGCTGGTTGACGTCTGCTGTAAGTGACATGCTGGTGATGTCTGTGTAAGTGACATACTGGTTGACGTCTGCTGTAAGTGACATGCAGGTTGACGTCTGCTGTCAGTGATATGCTGGTGATGTCTGTGTGAATGACATGCTGGTTGATGTCTGCTGTAAGTGACATGCTGGTTGACGTCTGCTGTAAGTGACATGCTGGTTGACGTCTGCTGTAAGTGACATGCAGGTGATGTCTGTGTGAATGACATGCTGGTTGACATCTGCTGTAATTTACATGCTGGTGATGTCTGTGTGAAAGACATGCTGGTTGACGTCTCCTGTAAGTGACATGCTGGTGATGTCTGTGTAAGTGACATGCTGGTTGACGTCTGCTGTAAGTGACATGCAGGTTGACGTCTGCTGTAAGTGACATGCTGGTGATGTCTGTGTGAATGACATGCTGGTTGACATCTGCTGTAAGTGACATGCTGGTGATGTCTGTGTGAATGACATGCTGGTTGACGTCTGCTGTAAGTGACATGCTGGTGATGTCTGTGTGAAAGACATGCAGGTTGACAACTACTGTAAGTGACATGCTGGAGATGCCTGCTGTCAGTGACATGCTGGTTGATGTCTCCTGTAAGTGACATGCTGGTGATGTCTGTGTGAATGACATGCTGGTTGACGTCTGCTGTAAGTGACATGCTGGTGATGTCTGTGTAAGTGACATGCAGGTTGACGTCTGCTGTAAGTGACATGCTGGTGATGTCTGTGTGAATGACATGCTGGTTGACATCTGATGTAAGTGACATGCTGGTGATGTCTGTGTGAATGACATGCTGGTTGACATCTGCTGTAAGTGACATGCAGGTGATGTCTGTGTGAATGACATGCTGGTTGACATCTGCTGTAAGTGACATGCTGGTGATGTCTGTGTGAATGACATGCTGGTTGACATCTGCTGTAAGTGACATGCTGGTGATGTCTGTGTAAGTGACATGCTGGTTGACGTATGCTGTAAGTGACATGCTGTTGATGTCTGTGTGAATGTCCTACTATACCCTGTATTCATTTTGTCTCAATCAGGTTGAGGAGTATGTGCAGATGGGGTCCATGCTGGACTTCCTGCTGGACCACGAGGAGCGGATTGATGTGAAGACAGACCTGTACCTGTGGGCAGCACAGATAGCTAACGGCATGAAGTACCTTGAGACTCAAAGACTTGTTCACCGAGATCTGGCCGCAAGAAACATCCTGTTGAAGGATATGAAGCAGGTTTGTAGTCTGATTGGTCAGTGACGATGGTCTGCCTGGAGAGTGGAATGTCAATGTGTCGAACATGACCAATCACATGCAAAGATGTTCAAAGATGGTTCTTGTTGTATCAATGCTGAGAATAATGGGTATTTGTCATATATTGTAATTCAAATCCAATTCCACATGCCAAATCCTTGTCCGCATTGTAATCCTACTTTTTGCCAAAAGTCAGATTTTACACTGACCCGGCCCTGTACATGGTCGGATGGTGAATACAGCATGGCAAGCATGGCTGTTGTTGTGTTGTCCTTGAATGAAGTTGGAGGTTATGGCTATTAATGATGAAATAAGCTGACAATTCAACAGTATTGATAACAGGCTACTTGGCTCAGAATCAGTGGGCTGTCCATGTTAAAACTGCAGCATGGTTCAGTGCATTCGCGACCAACTCGTGTTATTCCGGGACATGTCGAATAGCGACACATATTCTAATGTAATTATTACCAGCTGTTCACCTCACCTTATATTTCCAATTATGTTAATTTTCTAAGTAGGGTTTAATAATCACAAATGGGAATTGTTTTATTGAATATACACATTTATTTTTTTAGCTACATTAAATCCCAAAGCAGATACTCAAAAATGACTTTAAAATATTTCTCAAACTGAATATTCGTGTAACCTTGCTGTCACACACCTGGTGGAATTTTACATGACTTTGCTGAAAAAAAATATGAATGACCAATAAAACAGTCAGATTTAAATATCCCCAGAGCTGTGAAATATAAGCGCAATGTTAAAGATTAAAATTGATTAGTTACATACAAATATGATATTATTGTTTTGAAACTCGTAGCGATTATAATTACATTTCATAAAATTATTCAAAGCGCACATACAATTTCCAAAACAAGGCCGCAAGATCATCAGAAATACACTCAATTGGACCCATGAGAGCTGGAATGTCAACAAACACACATGCATCTGTTTAAACCTCTAGCCGTTAAAAACTTCATAACAGGCAGCAAAATCCTGTTACCAACATTCTTTGTTCTTTTAATATGACGCTATATATTTTTCATGATTTTCTAAACAATGTCATAATGCCATAAACGATTTACGTACTTGGGATTATTTTTATCAAAGCACAGCAGTCATAACGCGAGTTCTGATTGGATTGTCATATTTTCGCACATAACAAGCATCGATAGGGTGAGGAGTCTTCTTGGAGGTTACGGAAAGAGGCGAGTGGTGACAAATGGGTTCAGTGGACTGGCACTTTCAGTCCAGCATTAGTCTGGACTAGTGCAAGAAGAGAGACACACATTCTGCACGTTATTTCCTTTTGGAACTAACTCTTAACAATTTACTTTGCAGAAAAAAACATCAGATAGCCTGCTCACAATATTTTGCTCCTATGTACCAAGCCATATGGGCTTGTTTGAAGGTTCACCTCATATGACTTACCATGTATTGTAATTTATACGAAACATCTTCTTAAATTATTCCTCATCTTCACTTTCAGATTAAAATCAGCGACTTTGGTCTGTCAAGAGCTGTCGGCACAGAAAGTGATTATTACAAGGCTACACATGGGGGCAGATGGCCCATCAAATGGTTTGTGTAATAGCAGATATAGAAGTCTAGTATTTTTATCCCCCTATATTATATACCGGGGGGATAAAAATACTACCCCCGGTATATAATATAGGGGGATTTAGTCAACGCCTCATCTGTCTGTCCGTCCATCCGCCCGTCTGTCTGTAATCATTTCGTTCGCAGAGCATAACTAAAAACCATTTTTCAACAAAAATTAGTAGATGTATCAAACAGAACCTAAAGTGGTGCCTATTGCTACTTACAGATTTTTGGCATTTATATATTTCTTGATTTCCGTGGAGATAATTTGGACTCAAAAAGGGGATGATTTCATTTCCAGAGCACAACTCGAAAACTTTTCAATATCTTTTAACAAGACTTGGCAGATGTATCAGACAGATCCCAAAGTGGTGCCTTTAGCTATTTGCAGCTTTTTGGCATTTTTATTTTGCTGATTTCAATGGAAACAATTTGGACTTGGTCTCAAAAGGAGGAGTTGAATTTTGATTCCAGAGCACTGCACAAAAACTTCAAAGACATCCCATCCCAGCCTGTAGTGAACACGAGATGATGTGACGCCTTTCACTATTTAGGAAGTATTGTCATACGATAAGAACCTAAAACTGCAGCTGTGTACCTGGCGCCGGAGTTCAAATTTATTATATTTTTCCTTATCCTGACTCATGCTCTTTTTCTTGTCTTCTTCTTTTTGCGAACATAGTGGAACACTTGTATCTCCTTAATTGAAGCTCCCTTCAATGTAAAATCACTAATTAGTACTCACCAAGAGTTGCCTCCCTTTGCCTTTGCGCGGGAAAGGCGGCACCACCTTCTGGCCTCATGCTTCACTCTCTCCTTCGCCCAGTGAGCAGGATGTGAGAGCGCCTGTGTCTCCTTACACACTATATCCTTTGGTTATTCTTAGTTAGTTACCTCCTATAGGTTACTATAGAGGTGTAGCTAGTATCCTTCATTAATATGTATTGATAATTATTCGTATTTCTACTGTTTATTCACGGGATTTCGTGATTGTTCAGCTAGTTGACGTTGATGAAAATCTGTACCATTTGTAGATTACGTTTTTCTGCTGCTGACCCGCATGTAATATGCCCTAGCTGTACTACGCCTTGTGCGTTTGATTCACGTTGCAGTTACTGTATTAATCTATCTAATTCTGCTTTTAATAAATATCATCTTTAATGCCTTGAGACGTGCAGCAGATAGGTCACGCAAACAAGGATTAGACATGGCCGATACATCGGAACCCCTAGCCAGTCAGCTGCTGTCGGACGACCCCCTCCCGTCTGGTGTTCCGCTAGAGTTTCCCTTGGAGGAGGGGCGTGGGATGCAGTCCGCCGCCTCCAAGAAGCATCCTGCTTCCCCAGACATCCCGTCATCGCAGCCAAAGTCTTAGAGGGCCTCGACATCTACTCAACGCAGACTCCGTACCCCAGGGCAGCGTCTACCTCCAAGGGAAAGTCTACGAAGTCGTCAAGAACCTTCTCAGCCGAGATTGTTCCAGCCGCTGAACTGGGCCTCTACGATGATCAGCCGATCATCATCCCCGACCTACGCCACAAGAGACGACCGGTGTCGGCTACAGTGACGTCAGCACAGATCGCCATGCAGCCTGATGTGTCAACACCGATGTCGGACGATCTTCCTGAGGGCCCCGTCGCTAACATCGCAGAGAGGGCACCGACTACATCGTCGCAGACCGTCCCAGACGACCTGATGCGGCAAATCATGATGATGATGGAGGACCACTACAGACTGGAGAGACAACCAACCCAGGACCTGAGCCTTCGCGAAGGCTCCAACGTAGACGACACCCCAGAGGGACCCCCCCGTCAACGTAGCGGCCACGACGAAGCCACCTTCGCGAAGAAAGTCACAGACCACCTCGACGAAGGACCCAGATGTACAGCCTTCGCAAAGGCCTTCACGAAGGCTTGATAGATCATCACCTACCTCGGCTTCATCCTTAGATGCGGACTCGGACCACCAGACTTCACGAAAGCCTTCGCGAAGGTCAAGTCGTCGTTCCCCAGGACCGGACGCAGAGGAAGCTTTGCGAAGGCCTTCGCGAAGGGCACCATTATCAGGCTCTAAATCATCTTCGTCCAGAAGGACATCGAGGGATTCCACAAGAGCTTCGCGAAGCTATCAACATTCACCTCACAGATCTCCGCGAAGGTCAACCTTTAGACGCAGATCGTCAGGCCGTTCACCAAGACGATCCCCTCGCCATTCTCCATGCCAATCACCTCGTCCTTCACCACGCCGATCTCCTCGTACATCACCATCGATCTCCTCGCAGGTCACCACACAAGTCTTCACAGAGGTCCACAGTCAGGTCTCCTTTAACGTCACCCTGTACAGTGGTAGAAGCACATAGTCCACCATCTGAAGAGCATCAACCTCTTATCAGCGATCCTGTGGTAGAAGATGATGGAGGCATCATTTTCTCAGACGCTGAGATACGTTATTGGATGGTTAACAACCTAGACCTTTCTTCACCTTCCAAGAGTGGTAACTTGGCGCATACTTACCTGATGAAGGAGGACGATGCAGACGCCATCACCTTACCTCCGATCGACCCGATTGCTGCGGTGCCACAGAATTTGGACACAGCCTTCCATAAAGCCACGAAAGTTCAAACGCCACACCTACCGCACTTTCACGCTAAGAAGTTTTCAACTCATAATATGGACCCCTTCCTCAAGGCACAAGACATCGATGATAATTACAAGATGATCAACGATGTCAAGAATAAGAACTATAAGATTGACGATCGCAAAGCTGGTTCAGATAGAAACCATGACGAAGCGCATGTTCTTTGGCCTTAATAGATCTAGAAACGATCAATGAGACTCTTATCACCAGATTTCGTGACCACGACTTCTGAAGATGATAGGATGATCTACTCGGCCCTACTTATGCAAAGAAGGACCAGCAGTTCCTAACGGATCATCTCACATCAGTCTCAGCAGCGCTAACCTTAGCTCGTCGTCAAGGCCTCCTCGCTTCCTGCAGCTGGGGTGAGCAGTTTACAGCTCCACTCTATACAGCCCCGTGGTCCTCACCATCCATCTTTGACGGAGAAATAGAGAAAGTCTCCAAGGAAGTCACTAAGGATTCTAGAGAAGTCCTTATGATAAAGTCGATGGACATGCTAGCCAGCGTCATCAGGCAGACTTCACAAAGATATTCAGGGAAATCTAAATTCACTGGATTACAGAGAGCACGGGATAGGAAGATGGCCAGCTCCAGGGGAAAAGATTCTTTTCGTCGCCCATATGGCAACTACAGAGGAGGATCAGGAAGAGGCAGGGCACCCAGAGGTTCCCGCAACTATAAACGATGAAAGACAGGTTCGGAACAACTGGAGTCTTCCACCCCCAGCCGTTCCAGTACAACCGTCACAAGTGGGTGGACGCCTTCAACTGCACTGGGAGAACTGGGGAATGTTACAAGACCCTTATGTCTCCAACATTCTTCAACACGGATATCGTATCCCACTACAGGCCACGCCTCCGCTGACAGTCAACCCTCACAAGTTCGACTTCCAGGCACAACAACTATCAAAGTTAAGAGAGGCTGTTACATCTCTACTAACCAAGCAGGCCATAGAAGTACTAGATCAAGTAAACGTCGAACCAGGCTTCTACTCCCCAGTTTTCCTAGTACCCAAGAAAAACTCCAAGGAGAAAAACAGACTCATTTACAACATGAGCATATACAACAGAGATTATCTACGCAAACAGCCAACGTTTCGCATGATACATCTACCTCAATTACGGCAGTTAATTCGTCCCATGGATTACATGGCCAGTATAGATCTGCAAGACGCGTATCTACACATCCTGATACATCCCGAATCCAGGAAATACCTACGATTTACACTAGACGGGCTGCATTACGAATGGAAAGTACTCCCATTCGGATATCATCGGCCCCCTGGTTATTCACAAGAATAACGAAACCTATCGTCACCTATCTACATCATCTAGGGCTACGCAGTGCGTTCTACCTCGACGATGGGATACAAGTAGATCAAGATCCACAGCGTCTCAAACTACAGTTAAACTACATCATCAAGCTACTAACGCAGCTAGGATGGTTAGTAAACTTACTCAAGTCGGACCTAGTACCCTCGCAAGATCTGCAATTTCTAGGCATTCGATTTATCACGACTCTCAACCGTATCGCCGTACCAGAAGACCGATGGCTCAAGATCCAACAGACCATTCCTCTAGCCCTACTCTCTCCGTTACCACTACGACATTGGCAGAGCCTGTTGGGTCTCCTCACGTCAGCCCAAGACATGACAGTCAGAGGCAGACTACAGTTACGTCCGTTACAGGTCTTCATCAATGCTCATTTCGACGACCTACAACCATTCAGTCTACCGAAACACCTCAGACCTCATCTACTATGGTGGACCAGGAGGTCGAATGTCTGCGAAGGCATTTGTTTAACAGAGCAGGAATTCAAAACCCATCTATATGTAGACGCGTCGCTCCAGGGTTGGGGAGCTCATCTCGCCAACCGGACGGCTTCAGGGTTATGGAATCAGCAAGAAAGCAAGCTCCATATAAACATGTTAGAGATGAAAGCGGTAATCAACGCAATACTTCATTGGAGCACCATTCTACAAAGGCGCGTCTGATGATTCATACCGACAACTCGACAGTGGCGCTTTTATGTGAACAAACAAGGCTCCAACGAGATCACTGAACCTATTGACTTTATGCTTTCAACTGTTCGATCTAATCGACGATCTCAACTTACATGTCAGAGCATGTCACATTCCCGGAGCCAAGAATGTACTAGCAGACGCACTCTCTCGCCACATCTACCGGCCACCGACAGAATGGATGCTCCATACAGAATTTTTGCACAGATTATCAAGCAAATAGGAGCTCGCTAGTAGATCTATTCGCCACTCGCTTCAACAATCAGCTACCGACATTACGTATCGCCAGTCCGGACACACGAAAGCATGGGCAATGGACGCTCTAAGCATATCCTGGGAGGCCTCAATGCGTCACGCGCTTCCGCCGCCAGCGATAATCCCTCAAGTGTTACAGAAAATCAGACTAACACAGAGCCTCCAACTCACTTTGGTCGCGCCCTACTGGCCAGCCAGAACGTGGTTTCCCATTCTAATTCAAGAAATCGGACAACCAACACTAGAGCTACCAAAGCTCTCGAATCTATTAGTACATCCACACACCAAACAGGTGCACGGAAACCCAGAAGTATTCCAACTTCACGTATGGACTGTATTAAAATGTGTTTAAACAAGAGAGGGTATACAACCAGAGCGGCAAAAGCAGTCACGCCTGCCTTACGCTATTCTACACGTAACTTGTACGACGACAAGTGGCACAGTTTCGAAAATTATGCAGCAAATAAGGGATTTACAGCGAGAAATGCTACACATCCACAAGTGGCAGATTATTTGTGTTACCTACGCCAAAACAAACATTTAAAAGGCTCGACACTGTCAACATATCTTGCCGCTCTTAGTTCTGTGATAACTATGAGAACGGGTGTCAAGCTAACCAAGACGCCAGAGTTACTGGCCTTACTACGTGCTTTCCGATTGGAAGATCAGAAACGGAAGTTCCACGCCCCAGCTTGGGATCTGAATATAGTGCTCCAACACCTCTCAAGTGAGGCTTATGAACCGTTGGAATCGACAACCTTTGAATTTCTCTCACAGAAAACATTATTCCTGTTATCTCTAGCGACGGCAGCCAGGATGTCAGAAATTCACGCACTAGATTATGAGAGGATACAGTTTGATGACAATCAAAACACAGTGCACTTTGGACTAAGATGGGATTTCATCGCCAAAAATCAATTGCCAGGTCAACCAGACAGATTATTCCATATTCCTGCACTCTCCTCGATTCTCGGATCTCAAGATACACTGGACTTATCTCTATGCCCAGTCAGAGCTCTCAAAATCTATTTACGATGTTCCAAAACAAGGCGACGACTTCTCAAACGATTATTCATCCCCTTATCGGCAACAACTCAGACAGAAGTCTCTCGTACCACCATATCTATATGGATAAGAACTGTCATACTACGCGCCTACAAGGCTGCAGGACTCGACCCTCCAAGAGCATCAAATCCCCATGATATCAGGGCATTGGCTTCCACACTCGCTCTACATGGTAACTGTTCATTAAATACCATCATGGAAGGCTGCTTTTGGAAATCCGACATGGTGTTTGCTAATCACTATCTGAGAGATATCACCACCGAGGACGTCTCAGGTATTCACCATTTTGGTCCCATGGTCCTCGCACAGCAGTTGACAGTCCCTCGTAGACGTTAACACATAGTCTTACTTAGATTATTATGTATATTTCATACCAGTATTATCTAGCTTATAACTCTCACGGAGTTTTAGGGCTATTTATATGCTTAGCTTAAGTCTACTCAGCCTTAAGCCTGTACTGATGATTATGTTCAGTTGGGTAGCTTCTCCATGTGGGAGTCGCTTTTATATCTTTATTGCTATTATCATAGTATATTATTATTGTAATACCCCTTCTATGGCAGTGTATAAACTTATGGTTTATAGTAGCAGGAATTATCCTAAGTCAGTGCCATTATGAAGTTCCTGTTAGGGTTATTACAGTTATATATATATAAATCACTAATTAATTTTATAAATCCAAAGTATTCTGTTCTTTCCCACCTCCGCTTCCGTGAGGATTCTACAAGTTAAAGAGCATGAGTCAGGATAAGGAAAAATATATGTAATTTTTAGAGTAAAATTGATATTTTATACTTATCCTGACTCATGAGGTAAGCCCTCCCATCCTCCCCACATAACACTTTGGATTTCCCTGTAAATTCAAGTGTTGGGCTCACTATATCAGGAGAGAGTGAAGCATGA